>NC_139153.1:64014030-64614030 GCF_964270905.1 Leucopleurus acutus | reverse complement strand
CCGGGCACTGCAGTGTAAATAATGTCCTTTGTAACGTGCAATGCAGGGCCCTGCCTAGGTGGTAGGGAATGATGTCCCTCCCCTCTGAGAGATTATCCTTCCCAATGAGTCTCCCTGTGACTTCCCTATTTCCCCCAACCCAGATTAACTCAACAGTGTCGCTCCCTGGGGGTGGGTCTGGCCCCCCTGAAGATGTGAAGCCACCAGTCTTAGGGGTCCGGGGCCTGCACTGTCCACCCCCTCCAGGTGGCCCTGGGGCTGGCAAACGGCTATGTGCAATCTGCGGGGACCGAAGCTCAGGTATGGGGCTCAGAGGACCAGCAGAGAGGAAGAGAGCGTGTACCATTTACCATCACCTGTGGGATTCCCAGGGGCTCTTGAGGTTTGGTTAGAGCAAGTGAGCTGGGGGAGGCCTGATGAGAGTTAAGGACCCTGCAGCTCAGATTTGGTGTGGGGGGGTGGTCAGAGGGAAGAGGGGGCTGGCATAGGGTTTTCAAACTGTGAGAAGAGTGGGACTGGATCATGCCTCATGTCCTGGTTCCCCATCTCTCTCTTTGGCAAACACAGAGCAGACTTCAACTAAATTTGCTGGGGGGAGGTGGGCAAGAGTCCTAGTGGCACAGGGTCTACCTGCAGTCTTACTGCTCTTCCTGTCCCCTCGCAGGCAAACACTACGGGGTTTACAGCTGTGAGGGCTGCAAAGGCTTCTTCAAGCGCACCATCCGTAAGGACCTGACCTACTCATGCCGGGACAACAAGGACTGCACGGTGGACAAGCGCCAGCGGAACCGCTGTCAGTACTGCCGCTATCAGAAGTGCCTGGCCACCGGCATGAAGAGGGAGGGTAAGAGCCTGCCCTACCCAGGCCTCCCAGTCTACCCTGTGGGAGGAGGGGGAGGGAAGACTGCAGGGACTATACCTCTTAGGAAGGCTGGACTCCTCTCTCTCCTCCAGAGGGCGATATTTGATTCCCTCTCCCCTGCTCATCAGCCCTCCTCTCTGGTACCTTGACCTGGTGCCTTGAGTTTCCTTCTTAATGGTTCTGCTTCTGTGGCCTCTGCCCCTCTGACCCCTCCCTGGTCTGGTGCTAGGGTAGGATAAGTTTTCCTTCCCCATGATGGGATTCTCTAGCTCCCCTTCTCTAACCTGAGTAATTCTTCCTCATTTTGACCAAGTGCTTCCACTCTGGTCTCCATCTCCCTATTATCTGTGTTCTCTCCTCCAAACTCTGAGACTCTACCCTCTTAAGCTGCAGCCTTTACTGAAGACCTCAGGGCTGCTGCTTCTTCTTTTTTTTTATATCTCTATCTTTTCTTCTTAAGCTTGATTGTGGAATTCTGAGAGAGATACTTTAGGGAGTATATGTTGGTCACATCCCTCATTTTAGAGAAGATGAGCCTGAAGCCTGGCTTTCCCAAGGTCATGCAACAAAAGAGTGGCAGGTCTTGGATCAGAAGCCACACCTCTGAAGACCCAGGCCAGTGCTCCTTTTCCTGCTTTTTTGTTGAGTCAGAAGAGCACCAGATTTGCCATCAGGCACGCTTACATTTGGACATACGACTTGCCATGTATTGTGTGAACTTGGGCAAGCTGTTTAATGAACTGCCCCTAAATCGTTATTTTTAAAAATGGGGTCAAGAGCTCACAGGGTCGTTATGATACTTGAGTGAACGTGGAAGTGTGCTTGGCACGTTTCCTAGTATATAGTAGGCTCTCAGTTTAAATGCTAGCTTTCTCCGTAATTCCTTTACCCACCCTTTTACTTCTTCTGGGTTTATTTATCTGTTCTTTTATAAGTCCTGCTTCTGGACTGCCACAAATCTGCCATGGTTTCCAGTGACTTCCCCAATTTCTATAAATATCTCCTAAGGGCCATGAGACCCTGATAAGACCCTAAGGACATTTTGGAATCTCCTCATGGCTGGCTGCTGACTTTCTACTTTTTTCTCCTTCCTCCTTCTCCTTCAGCGGTTCAGGAGGAGCGTCAGCGGGGGAAGGACAAGGATGGGGATGGGGAGGGGGCTGGGGGAGCCCCCGAGGAGATGCCCGTGGACAGGATCCTGGAGGCAGAGCTTGCTGTGGAGCAGAAGAGTGACCAGGGCGTTGAGGGTCCTGGGGGAACGGCGGGTAGCGGCAGCAGCGTGAGTGCTGGGGTCAATCTACTCTTCTTCCTGATGGGGGTGGGGAGGCGGGAGTCTAGGTCTGTTCTACCTCCCCCTCCCCTCCCTTCCCCTCACAACCCATCTAACACTGCCGGGGACCGGAAGTGCCGCCAAACAAGGTCTCTTAGACATCTGAGGTAGGCGTGATAGCATCCTCCGTCCCCACTCCCAAAACAATCCACTCACAGAACCACAGGCAAGTCCCAAATTAATAACTGTTTTCCTGAATGCTAGAAGAGGAGGAATTGGTTCAGATGGGGCTTGAAGAGAGACTACAAATAAAGAGGGGGTGTCAAAAGCCTCTTATAGGGTTGGGGGGGCTCCCAGTGCACTTCCAAACCTTCTATAACTCTCACCCCTCCTCCCCTGCAGCCAAACGATCCTGTGACTAACATCTGCCAGGCAGCTGACAAACAGCTCTTCACACTTGTTGAGTGGGCAAAGAGGATCCCACACTTTTCCTCCTTGCCTCTGGATGACCAGGTCATACTGCTACGGGCAGGTCAGTGACCTTGGACTCCTTGAATCTCTTGTCATTTGACCCCTCTTGGACCTCCTGACCTTCAGGGACCCCAGCGGCCTTACCTTGCATACTCAGAGAGCCAGTCTCATTGACCTCGCCACCCCTTCTCTTCCCCTGATGTGCTTTCAATCCCATGGCCTGATCCCTGGCTCGTCACCCTTGCCGCCTCCCACCCCCAGGCTGGAATGAGCTCCTCATTGCCTCCTTCTCTCACCGATCCATCGATGTCCGAGACGGCATCCTCCTCGCCACAGGTCTTCACGTGCACCGCAACTCAGCCCATTCCGCAGGCGTGGGAGCCATCTTTGATCGGTCAGTGGCCCTCGGCTGGGCTGGCCTGTCGGTCGAGGGGGTGGGGCTATAGGCTGGTCCGTGTCCAAGGCTGGCTGAGCTGTGACCTTTGAGTGACCTGCAGGTCCCTCTCCAGGGTGCTGACAGAGCTAGTGTCCAAAATGCGTGACATGAGGATGGACAAGACAGAACTTGGCTGCCTGAGGGCAATCATTCTGTTCAATCCAGGTAAGAGGAGGATTACCCCCGTCTCTCAAGACCAAGGCAGCCTTGGAGCCTCCTCTTCTTCGGAGACTCCTAAGTTACCCAGCTATCCCCCTCAACCTAGAAATCTCACAGCTGACAAAGAAGAACCCACATCTGCTGATAACATTCCCTTTGCAACCCCATCCCTCAAACCCATTGTGCCCTGCTTCCCTTGCCAGGCATCTGGTGAAGGGCGTGTAGGTGGGGCCCAAAAGGGACATCGTGTGGGCCACACCTCCACATTTGTCCTGATTTGATTTGCCCTCCTTCCTCTTCCTCCTCTCTTCCCTGCCATCCCAGATGCCAAGGGCCTCTCCAACCCCAGCGAGGTAGAGGTCCTGCGGGAGAAAGTGTACGCGTCCCTGGAGACCTATTGCAAACAGAAGTACCCTGAGCAGCAGGGCCGGTGAGAAGGCGCTGTGGGGCTGAGGGGCTGTGGGAACCGAGGCTCCTGCTGGGGTGGGGGTAGTGCCATGTGGCTCTAGCTCTCACTCCATGTCTCCCATTCCCTCCTCAGGTTTGCCAAGCTGCTCTTGCGTCTTCCTGCTCTCAGGTCCATAGGCCTTAAGTGTCTAGAGCATCTGTTTTTCTTCAAGCTCATTGGCGACACCCCCATCGACACCTTCCTCATGGAGATGCTTGAGGCTCCCCACCAGCTGGCCTGAGCCCACACCCAGACGTGGTGTTCCTCATGCTTGAGGAGGGCACATGGGCAAGGGACTCTGAGCCTTGGGGCAGGGTGGGGAGGGACCATGTTCCTAGAATCTTGGTGGGGTGAGGAGCATAGGGCAGAACCGAGACCTCCAACGGGGGGTCCCTAAACCCTGCAAGGGTTTGCTTGGCATCCCAAGTCAGAGGGGACCCCAGACCACTTTGAGGGCTGGACCTCTCCCTTCAGTGGCCTTGAGTCTCTGAATTTGTCTGGCTCCGCCATGATCTGGGGGTGCTTTCTTACCCCTGGCCTGGAACGGCCTCTCCTTCCCCCAGCACAGAGCACTGGCCTTGCTCCCAGGACCTGGCTTCCTTCTCGTCTTGCTTCACTTAGCCCCCCATCTGAAGAATGGAAATGGGAACTCCCGCAGAGATGGATATTGGGGGGCAGGCCCCCCAAACGGATGGACATGGGAGTAAGGCTCTGACAGGCCTTCCTCCAACCAAGCCTGGCAGATGGGGGCTTCTCTGGAATAAGGAGGGGCCCTGTCGCTGTCCCATGTCCAGAGCCCCCTCTCACGCTTCACCTTCTGCCGTCAGACTGAAAAAGAAAAAGGTGGTGGTGGCTAAGGGGCGGGTGGAGATGTAGGAACCCATGTGCTATTTTTAATTTTCTCTGAGGATAGAGACTTGCAGTTAGACTCAAAGAAGTACTGTACTTTCCCAGGTTGACTAAGAAATGCCAGTGGTGGAGGTGGTGTTCGGGAAAGGCAGGGCCCTGAGGTGGTCTGCGGGGCTGGCTCTTCAGCACTGGCCTTCCCAGCCCCCTCCCCCACTCTTCCCGTGTGGCTTGGGGAAGGGGCCTGGGCTGTGAGGGCGGGGTGGGGGGAAGTGGCTTGGTGAGTAGTCCTCAGACCCTTCCCCTCCCAGCTCTCCCCCCAGCCCAGGGCACACACCTTGTAGGCTGGGGACACAGGCTCCTGGCCTCAGAACTGAGGGGAGATGGCCCGCCTGCAGAGATGGGGTGCTGGGGCTGCATGATTTTTGCCCTGCGGCTCTTCTCTCCGGGGTTCCCTTAGCCTCTCTTTCACGCACATAAAATCGCTTTCAAATTAAAATCGCTGTTTTCTGGACTGAGGTGACTGTATGGGGGGTGGGGGCAGCGCCGCACCGGGCCGCGTGTGGGAGGGTATCCGGTCGGGAGCTCCGGACCGGCTCCCTGGACGCCGCCGCCGCCGCCTAAGTTCCCTGGGGCCTCGGAGGCGGGCGCAGGGTGGGGGACACAAGGCGCGCTTTGTCGCGGAGGTGGGGGGAGAGGGTGTGCCAGCCTGGGGGCGGGGCCGGCCGGAGGGATGGGGGCGCTGACTCTCAAAGGCGCCTTGTTCGCGGGCGCCCTCCCCAGCGCCAGCGGGCGGCGGCGCCTCGGCTCGCTCCGGGCTTCCCTCCGGCCGCGCCGCGGGCTCCGGGCAGACCCGGCGCCGTGCCCGCTCGTGGGGGCGCACTGGGCGCCGAGCGCCGCGGCTTACTCCTGTGTTGCCCGCCTGGAGGCGGCTTCGTCCCCGAGTGACCCCGTTTCCCGTACTCTGCCAACCAGTGTCGGCGGCCCCCCGCGCCCCCGCCTCTCCACTGGGTGCCTTTCCACCTGGGCTCCCGGGCGCCGTTACGTCGTCCCCCTACTTCCATCCCTTGGGACCTGATTAGCCTGTGTGTGGGTCTGTCCAGTCTCTGGCCTCCCCCCTAACGGCCCTCCCGCCTCGCCCCCCACCCCCGCTCCCCGCGGCCGTCGGTTGCAGGTCCCCAGTCGCTATCTATAGCCGTGTCTATAAATATCGTGCCCCGGGCCAGGCTCTGTAATTACAGAGGGCGGGCCGGGCCGAGGGGAAATAATTATGGAGACCCGATGGGGTGAGGGGAGGTAGCGACCCCCAGGCCCGCCTCTCCCCTCCCACTGTGCTGTAAATCCCGCCCCAGACTCTGCTGAAAGGGGGCTCTGGGCCCCCAAGGGGGAGTAACGAGGAGGGGTGTTGTGACTGGACGTCTGGCCCCCCCCAAAGAAAGAGACTGGGGAAGAGATATTGGGGTTCCCGAAAAGAGAATCCTAAGGTACAGGCCACTGAGTCTCTGCGAGAAGCAGAGGAGAGCAGTCCGAGGGTCAGCGAGGGAGGGTTCCCACTCGCACCCCCACACCAGGTGGAGATCGGGGGTGGGGTTTCCCTCGGTGGCTGTGGGCGGGCGGCTGGAGGCAGGGGCTGGGCCGGGGGCGGGAGCGGGGTGGGGGCTCTGGGCTGCCGGGGTGGCCGGGGACACACAGGAGCGGCGGCCACCGAGGAGGGAGCAGCGCTGGAGCCCCGACGGCGCCTCGCTGCATGGAGCTGGGTCACTGAGAGCTTTCGCCACCTGGCAGCCTCCGACTTCCCCGGGACCCCGGCGTGCGAGCCTGCTCGCTGTCTCCTGCCAGCGTCGGGGTGTCCGGCGCCTCCGGCGGTCCCTGGGACCTGGCGTTCCGGGCGCCAGCTATGGAGCGGTGCAGCCGCTGCCATCGCCTCCTCCTGCTGGTACCGCTGTTGCTGGGCCTGAGCGCGGCCCCCGCCTGGGCAGGTAAGGGGAGTCCCAGCGCCTGGGTCATCGGAATCTCCGCACACCTCGGGACAGGGGACAGCTGATGCCTGGGGAGCAGGGGAGAGCTTCTGGGTCCAAGAATGGGATTTGGGGGGGTCAGGGGTCCAGACTGGAGGGCAGGACACCTAGGATCCTTGGAGCCGGGGTGGGGATCTCTTTCCCTCCTTGAAGTGACTGGTGGAGGGCGGGTAAGGTTGAATGGCGGAGCATCACCTGAGGGCGGTGAGTGGGGCTGGATGGTGGGGTCCTCCAGCAGGGCCACTGTGGTCCAGCTGGTGCTGGAGTCAGGGCTAGATGCCAGTGTTGATGAGTGAGAGGCGCATGTCTGTCTTCTGTCTTTCTGTCTGTATCTCTGGGGTGAGGGGGGGAGCATCCTTGGTCAGAGCAGAGCCTCGAAAGTAGAGAAAGAAGGGATACCTGGACTATTTGTCCCATCAGCTTCCCCGACAGGATCCCCTTCCCCCTCCCCGTGCCCTCGATGCTGCCACGCGGCTGGCTCTGGGGAGCATTGGGGCTGGCTGCCAACAGGACGGCCGCTGGACAGGCCAGGATCAGGTGTCTGAGGCAGGAGCCAACTCTTTGCATTCCTGCCCCGCCCCTCCCCCTCTGGCCAGCCGGGCTCCCCTGGGACCCTGGCATCCACAATCCCAATCTTTTCCTTCTTTTTCCCAGGATCCAGAAGTCCTGGTTCCTAGGAGAGGGGGTTTGATGTTGGAGGGGAGGAGGCTGGGAGTACCTGGGTACTAGGCAGGCTGGAGCAAGCCCCCTCCCCCCGTGGAAACACTGGAGGCTGATTTGCATATAACTTGACTATTCATTTCTTCTCTGCTTTGGAGACAAGATGGTCAGAAAAGCAGCATAAAGGATTAGATTAGATTACAGAAGGAAGAACTTTCAAGATAGGAGGAGCATGCGGCTCAGGGACAGAAAATTGAAGTGTGGGATGTCTGTAGACTCTAGGAGTCTTTTTTAGGGAGAAAAGGGGACCTTTAACATGGAGGCAGGGGGATGGCTGAGATGACTGTCTCTTATTTGGGGGTTGAGTGGGTAGAGGTGGGACTCTAGCGGGAGATAGGTTAGTGTGGAATTCATCAGAGTAAAGAAAGGGGTGTTTGGGGGGCCAGAGGTAGAGTGGTGGGGGTGATGGGGCCACCAGTGGGGAGACTGGGGCAGATTGAGGCCAGAGACAGTGGGGCATGTATGTAGCTTGAAGTGGGAAGATGGGTGGGCAGACCTGTGGGTAGGTTGTCTATAGGATGGAACTGTACTCTTCTGGGGTTTGGTGGAGGGTGGGGCCCTTTGAGGTCTCCTTGGCCTGGGGTCTCTGTGAGTCTCTGTGTCTCTGTCTCACTTACCCTTAGTCTCTCAAAGCGGCCCTTGTGTGTTGGTGTTTGCGGAGCTGCCACACGTGGGGGCCAGGCTAGGGCAGGGGGGTGGGAGGGGGCAAGGCCGTGGTTTCCCGGCTCCTGGACTCAAAGGGCCTTTTCTCTGCCTGCCCACCCCACCTCACCCGCCCCACCCAGCTCTGCTCTCCTGATCACTCTGGCCCCTGCCCTGCCCCACACTTCTGTGAGGGTTTTGCTGGAACTTTCTTTGGGATTTTTCCAATGGAGCTGATGGAGTGAGAAGTATGTGTATTGGGGAGCAAGTGAGGAAGAGGCGACCTCTGTCTTCTCAGGAGTTTGAACCCTCAGAAGCCAAGTTCTAGGGGGATAGAGCTGGTGGCCCGGGCCTTGAATCTTTGGACCGTGGCGGGGGGGGGGGGCGGGGGGGCGGGGCGGGCATGGTCGAAGTTCCAGGTGTGGGGAGCTTGCCCGGGTTTTGGGCAAAGGACCCTGATGGGATCCACAGATGTGTGGCTCCAGGCCCTGGACCTGCTCCGGCTCTGCGTGGCAGCTTCAGGCTCCCCACCCGCCCCTGCACCCCAGCCCATCTCCCAAGCCAGGGGCACCAGCTCCTGGGGTGGCCCTTTCTTGTATCTCCTTCCTCTGCATGGTCAGAGGTGTCCCCACCTCCCCAAACACGGGAACCCCAGCAGCTTGCAGTCCCCTCCCCACAGAGCTGCCTCTCTGTTCCCTCCCTCGTGGCCCCCCTGCACCTCCCGTGCCCAGGATGATCGTTTGCCCAGATGTTGTTTATGCTGGAGACATGGGACTGAGGCCAGAGACCCAGAGACCAAGAGACACGGAAAGGGAGGAAGAGAGGGAGAAAGGAAAAGTTGGGCAGAGTGTGAGGGAAACGGAGGAAGACAGAAGAGCCGGGGAGAGAGAAAGACCCACAGATACAGAGACAGAGCTAGAGTAAAGGGAAGGCAGAGTTGGGACGGAGAGGTTAAGAGAGAATAGAGAGAGATTCATAGGCTGAAAGACGGAGATAGGGAGGGAGTGACAGAGACAGAGGCTGGGAGGCAGGGACAGTGGTGGGCACGGAGCTGAATACCGGCTCAGCGCTGCCCTTTTCCAGGTGACTTTCGTTTTCCATCCATTCAGGCCCCGTTCAGGAGCAAGTAAGGGAGAGGTGACTTTTATCTTCCAAGGAGTTTGAGCCCCAGGAAGCTGAGCTCTAGACCCCAAATGTCCCCTGTGTGGGCCCTCCTGAGAGTGTGTCCCTTCCCCTGACCCTCGTGGACTCTCCCAGGTGCAGCCCCTGTGGACGTGCTGTGGGCCCTGAGGTTCCCCTCCCTCCCTGACGGTGTCCGGAGGGCGAGAGGCATTTGTCCAGCGGATGTGGCTTACCGAGTGTCCCGACCCGCCCAGCTCAGTGCACCCACCCGCCAGCTCTTCCCAGGTATGTGTGACACGCTGGAGGAGGGAAAGTTGGCCGAGGTCACAGGGCAGGGTCTGGGATCAGACACGAGAAGGGAAGGGGTTAATGTCTCGCTTTGCCTCTCACTCCACCTGTGTATGTCTCTCTGGTACCAGGAGGCTTTCCCAAAGACTTCTCTCTACTGACTGCTGTCCGGACCCGCCCTGGCCTCCAGGCTCCCCTCCTGACTGTCTATAGTGCCCAGGGCGTCCGACAACTGGGCCTGGAGCTCGGCCAACCTGTCCGCTTCCTGTACGAGGACCAGACTGGACGGCCTCAACCTCCTGCTCAGCCCGTCTTCCGAGGCCTCAGCCTAGCAGATGGCAAGTAAGTCAGTTTGCTCCTCTGGCCTGTCTGGCCTACCCTTTCAGGATCTCCCCTCTGGCCCCTGCCCGCAGAGCCCCCATGCCCTAATCTAGGAAACCCTGCCGACCCTGTGGGCCACCACTCACTTACCCACTGCCCAAACTTCTGCCTAGTCACTTCTAGCCCAGAGTTTGGGCTTTAGAGTTTAAATCCTTGCAAGTAGGACTAGCTTGTACCTTGGGCAAGTTCCTTGACTTTTTTGAGCCTTGGTTTCTATGTCTGAAAAATAGGGACAATAGAATTATGAGAATCAAATGAGAAAGTGATGGGATGGTGCCTGGTGTATTGTAAGCCCTCGGTACATGGTAGTTAACTGTGATTACTACTATTGTTATCATTGACTTGTCAACCCTTCCATCAAGGGCTGCTCAGCCCTCTTGACTTTCCCCCCTTCAGTCAGTTGCTTGAACCTCCCGCCTCCCTGTCCCTATGACCAGATGGCACCGTGTGGCTGTGGCTGTGAAGGGCCAGTCGGTCACCCTCATAATTGATTGCAAGAAGCGAGTCACCCGGCCCCTCCCCCGAAGTGCTCATCCAGTATTGGACACCCGAGGCGTGATCATCTTTGGTGCTCAGATCCTGGATGAAGAAGTCTTTGAGGTAACCAGAGCAGCCAGAGAGAGGAGTGACTTCTGGTCCTATGCCTTGTATCCACTCCCCTTCTGACCTCAGTACTCTGTCTTCCTATGTCCTACCCTTCACTTTTCCTTTCATAAATTTATATTTCCATTTCCTATCTTCAGGGCTATTTTTTTTTTTTCTGTAGGAGAATTAGATGCCCACTTATGTGGCAGGATTGTCCACAGTCACTTATTCTGTCACTCGGTTTTCATTAGTCCACCCATCCATCCATCCCTTCAACTGATCCATCGGCAGATCTATTCACATCTATTCACCCACGCATCCATTCACACACTCACCCACCCACTCAAGCATTCAGTCTTGTATTCTCCCACCTGCCCATTCTTCCCCTGCTCAGTCACTCCCTCCTGTAAACCACCCATCTATTCAGCTATCCTTCCGTCCATCCATCCTCTTTAACCCATCCATCCACCTATTCACTCATCCATCCACTCACCCACCCCGTCTACCCATGCATAGGATACATGCATGCAGCTAGCAACTCATTTACCCACCGCACTCTCCACCATACCATTTCTTCACTTCCATCCATCTACCTACACACTGTTTGTATCTACCCTGCACCTCCCATTTATTGACCCACCAGTCCACCCACACATACATTCACCATCCATCAACGCTCCCATTCAGTCAAGTGCTCGAGCCCTTATTCACCCACCCACCCACCCACCCACCCATCTGTCCATCCAGCCATCCATCTGTCCATTCACCCACCCAGCCAGTCAACATTTTCTGAACACCTGCTGGCCCAACACTAAGGGGGAACACAGAAGAATAATATCAGATTTCTATCATCCCAAGGAACTACCAGTTCCACTGTGGAGACGAGACAGTATCCCCAAACTAGAATACAATTCAGGGTGTGCTTATCACCACATGTGGGCACAAATAAATGCCACTGGAAATCAGAACTGTCTTCCCCCCATTTCCAGAGATCCTGAGACTTCTCATCGTCGCTGTCATTGGAAGGTCAAAGCAACTAAGGTTGGGCCACTGTCTCCAGAAGCCCTTGTGAACAGGCTCATGCATGGCCACATGGGCAGGGTGTAGGCCAAGAGCTGAACTTACAGTTGGAAGGCTTGAATTCTAGTCCTGATTCTACCACTTCGAGTGACCTTGGGCCAGTCATTGTCTCTTTGAACTTTTACGAATGGAATGTGCTTGGAAAATAGGCATAAAGATCCTTGTCCTACTGACTTCAATCCTTGTCCAACTGTCCAGTTGTTGTGAAGGTTCAATGGGATTATGAATGAGAAGGTCCTTTGAAAACTGAAAAGCACTGTGCATATGGGAGGGCTGGTAATGACCTTCTCCATTATATAGTCTTATCTCGGATTGGCCTCCGACCCCGTGTCCCAGACTCTACCCTGTGTCTCTTGGAAGCCCACTCTGCCTCCCTCCATTGGTGTCCCTTCTTCTTGTCTTTGTAGGGTGATGTTCAGGAGCTTGCCATCGTTCCGGGGGTGCAAGCTGCCTATGAATCCTGTGAACAGAAGGAGCTGGAGTGTGAGGGGGGTTGGAGGGAGAGACCTCAGAGACAACAGTCTCACAGAGCCCAGAGATCTCCAAAGCAGCAACCACCAAGACTTCATAGGTCACAAAGCCAGGAACCCCAGCGACAGGTGAGGGAGCTGGTGAACCCCAAACTGCAGCACATCCCAGGGAGGGAAGACACCCTCACATCTCCCCAGGGGAATTGCCCCAATGTCCCAGAGCTCCCCATCCTTTTTTGGGCTCCTGTTCTCCCCTCCCTTGTGCCCCTCCCCAGCTGTACCCTCTATTCTCATCACACACCCCCACCCCCAGTCCTCATTCATCAACCTTTTTATTTTCATTTAAAAATAAAAAGTCGTCATGAAGAATTTGTGGCTGGGAGCCGTGTCCCCTCCTTGTGTCTCCTCCTCTGCTAGTCTTCCTGGGACTGTGCCCTTGGGCTTTCCATCCCCCTTCCTCGAATTAAGAGATTGCGAGACCATGGAGGGTGGGGGTGAGAGCTGGGGACGGAGGATGGGAGAGCAGAGGAGGGGAGAGACAGAAACAGGGAGAAAGTTGAAATGGTAAGACCAGGAGGGGAAGAGGGGAAGGAGTAGGAGGTAGAGTAGGTCTGTGCAAGTGTGTATACAGGGGCCCTCTCTCTGGCCCCCTGCACGAGGAGGTGCTGGATAAGGGACTGGGGGGGTGGAAGGGAAGGGAGGGTACGAATTGGGTGGAGTCTTGACAGTGACAGGGGTCAGTGGCCTGAAGATTGGAGGGTCAATCTCTTAATCACGTCTGCTTCTGTCCCACGTGTGGGACCCACCCCCCTTTCCCACCACCCCTTCTCTCTCCTGACTCCCACCCCTCCTTTCATCCCCAACTCCCACGCCACCTCCTCACCTGCCTGCCCCCCCTTCCCACCTATTCCCACCGCCCCTTCCCTAACCCCAGTCCATTGAGTCTCTCTACTATGACTACGAGCCCCCCTATTACGACGTGATGACTACGGTGACCACCCCTGATTATCAGGTAAACTTGAGGGACTTCTCCCGTTCCCCACCACCACCCCTTGCAAACATCTATGACACCTTCCTCCCCTCCCCACATGCGGGGAGAGCCACCTTGTATTTAGACTGTGGGTGTTTCCTCACTGCCCCCTCCCGTGTCTCTCTGCTGCAGTGGCCTCCAAGCCCCAACCACAGGGCTCCCCCTCCCCCCAGGGGGCGTCGGACCCCTCCCCGAAAGCCTACCCCACCTGCCAAGAGATCAGCGGCTGGGCAGGCGTTCCCCTCTCGAAGTGGAGGTTCTGGCCCAGCTCGGGGCCAGCCTCCCCTCTCCCGGCGCCCAGCTCGGATGGCAGCTCCCCTCACTGCCCGGGCCCCCCCCAGGACCAGAGGCAGCGGTTACCGGCAGGTAGAGCCGGGGCATCCAGATCTCTGCCCCCAAACCTCTGTGACTTCGGAGATTCACTCTCCCCAAGCGTCCTCCCCTCCTAAGGGGCTGCAAGATCTGAGATTGCCGCCACCCCCCAGCACAGACAGACACTGCCCCCCGGGGCATGAACTGCTGCTTGGCCTCCCTTTCCGCTAACCTCTCTCCTTTCCTCCCGCCCTGTGCTCCTCTCCCCACACCTTCCCCCTGGGGTTAGGACCCCACCCCAGGTGAAGAGGAAGGAAACCTGGAGTCACGCCCCTTGCCACCCACTAAGGAGGTAACTCCATCCCCCACCCTCGCCCTAGCTGGGTCGGTGGGCGTCTGTTACCCACTCTCCTTGCCCCATGTCATCTTGATGAACCAGCCCCTCCTCTGGCCGGAGGGCTCTTTGTCATCTCCATTCGTGTCCTGTTTCCTGGTCACTCCGGACCTATCGGTCTGCTTTCCTCTTTCAGAACCTTCATTTTTCTCCAGTGTCCATGTCTCCTGCCATTATTCTTTGATTCTGGAGTAACTTCCTCTCCCTGTTGGTGTCAAATGGTTTGACTTTCTGTCATATTTCTGTTCCCAGGAGCCAGTTTCTGTCCAATGCTGTCACTTTTCCTCTTCTGCCCCTCTTTCCATCCATTTCTTTGGTCATTCCTTGGATTCTTTCATCGAGTATTATGTCCATGGACTGTCCACTCTGTGTCCAGCCCTCTGGCCACCCTTCTTGTTACCCATCATTTCTTCCAACCGGGCCCATTTTCTGGACCTCCCTCCACATTGGGGGGCTCTGATGGCCATCCCCCTTCTCTACAACGGCTCCCCTTGCTCTTCTTGGGAGGAAAACTCCAGTCCCTGTTACCCTTCAGAATCCTTTGGGCTGGAAGTTGTCACACCCTGGGGTCCAGGGAGAACCTCCTCTCAGCCCTAATGCCCCCGTCTACCCCTCTCCCTCCCCATCCCCGGGAAGGAGCAGACAGATCTCCAGGTCCCCTCCACAGCTGACAGGTTCCTGACAGAGGAATATGGGGAGGGTGGCACAGACCCCACAGCAGGGCCCTACGATTACACCTATGGCTATGGGGACGATTTTCGTGAGGAGACGGAGCTTGGCCCTGCACTCTCTGCGGAGACAGCCCACTTGGGAGCCGTAAGTGAAAGGAGCTCCTCTTCCATCCTTGACTTCCAGTGGGAGCTACAAGAATCGCTTCCTGTTGTTTTTGATTGTTGTCTCTTGTCTGTGAGCTACTTCCCATCAGTGGTTTTCCATTTTCTGTTCACATAAGATGTATCTGTTGCTTGAAAACATTACTTCCTGCCTTCCCTTGCCAAAAGTCTTCATCTATGGATCCTTCTGTCCAGGGCAATTGGTTGTTGCTGTTGGTTTTTTTTTTTTTTTTTCAATCCTATGGCCACTTTCTGTCTTTCTTGGTCACTTCCTGTCTCCATCAAGCTGGATTTTATAAAACTTTTGGTCAGTAAGCCCCTACCTTGTGTCCATTTTCCGTCTGTCTCGATCATTTCTTCTTGGTCGAAACGATTTCTTGTCCATGTTGCTGCCAAATGATCTAACTTCCTCTATCACATTTTCTAACCTACAGGCCACTTCCTGTCTGTCCCCTCCTGTCTTCTCTCCTTCTCTACAATGGCTCCCCTCCTGTCTTCTCCAGTCATGGCATCCGTTCTGGTGACTGTGTCAGATTGAACTGGAAGGGACTTATTCTTTGTGTTTTGGCTCTAGTTTTTCATGCTCTCTTATACTTTGATAATAAGCCGCTTCCTATGTGTCTCAGGTCATCCAAATCATAAAGTTTCCATGTGGGCCTAGATATTTATCACAGCCGCTTCCTGTGTGTACTAGCCTTGATGTTTGTGTTTGTTGGAAGAATTGCCTTTCATTGTCATAATCCATTTCCCGGAGTTACTTTCTGTCTGTTTTGTGAATTTCTTTTCTCTCTTGGTTGTGGTAGCCATGTTGTTATTGAAGGTCCACTTCCTGGATCCTCTTTCCTTGGCTGCTTCCTGTCTGTCCCACCACTTCCTGTTTATCTGGTTCATTTGCTAGCCGTCTTGGCCATGTTTAATTTTTCTTGGCCCTGGCATCATTTTGCTTCCAAGTGTTTGTCCCTTTTTTCTGTCTCCCTTAATTGTGTCCCATGTTTTCAACCACTCCCTGTCAGTGGGGTATTTCCTGTCTACTCACTTCATCTTTTGCCTCTACCCCGCTGCCTCATCCCACCCTCCCTGCTCTAATAATTCCACCCTTGACCCTCCGCTGCCTTTCCCTTATGCTGCTTTCTGGAAATTTAGGGTTGATCTGGGATATGGGAGAGTTTGGAAATTGATCACTGTTGTTTGATCAGGATGGAGGTAGAAGGGGGCATTTTGAAGATCTTTGTTGGGAGAGTTGGGGGGGGTGGTGAATATCCTCCATTCTCCTTGTCCTTATCTTGGTTCTGGCCCCAGAGTTGGGAGTGGGCATCTGAGTGGACGTGAGGAAGAGAGGCGACGGGTGGGCTTGAAGTATAAATGAGGGTCAGAGGACGGGTGTAGCATCCTTGCTGGGAGAGGAACTGGGAAGACTCGAGGGGCTTGGCTCGGGGCTTGAGCAACTGAGCCCAGGAGCTGTATTTTTCCAAAGTCCAGTTATGTGGTCTAAGTTTGAGATATCGGTGGGGACTGCTCTCCAGATCTACTTACAGTATGAATGTCTAATCTCCAGGGAGTTTTAAACTTGTGAACCCCTTGAAACTCTAAGTAACATTCTGTGCATGAGGGCGTACACTTTTTCTTCTCTGGAGAAGGGCTCCATAGATTACATCAGATCCTCCTATGGATGCATGATCGTCCCCTAAACCCAAGTAAAAATCTATCCACAATCTTAAAGATATTCTTATTTGGTGAGATGGGGTAAAGGTGAGAAAGTCGATGGTTTCTTAAGGTTCTCAGGGAGTTTGGGGAATAAGGTGCAGTCCTCCAGAAGAGGGTTTGGGAAGGTTGGGGGTTTGGAATCCCAGGAAGTGTCTGGGGACCTTCCTGAGAGAGGTTCTCAGGGAGATGAGGAGTGTTTGTTGAGGTGGAGCTGGGAATTGTGGGGAAGGGAGCCCTGAGGTCTACCTTAGTAGACCTGGGAGGTCTGTGAAGAGGGAGTCTTAGAGGAGGAGGGGGGGACTTGGGGATAGGGTCAGGAGGTCTCCAGAGGACCTGAGACTGCCTCCGGGATGGGGGCAGTCCTGGTGTCTTGGATGCTTACAGGCCCCCCTGGGGGTTACATATGTGTCTCTCTCAGGCTGCCCGTGGTCCCCGGGGGCTGAAAGGAGAGAAGGGGGAGCCTGCGGTGCTGGAACCTGTAAGTCACCGTGGTCACCGAGCTGAGGGCAGTAGGATGAAGGGAAGCAGGTGGGGGTGCTAGCCCTATAGCCTCTGACTTTTAACCTTTGACTCCACAGGGTATGCTAGTGGAGGGGCCCCCTGGTCCAGAAGGCCCTGCGGTGAGTTCTAGCTGTGACCCACTAGCCTCCATTCTTTTCACAGAGATGCTTCCTATGTGCTCACCTGTGCCTTCCCCCCATAGGCCCAGGCCTCCTTCTTAGAACTCAGAGCATCCTTCCAATCAAAGCTTCCCAGATCCTCAGATCTCTTCTGTAGAGACCACCCCTTAGCCACATACCCCTCTTCTATCTGAACGCCCACACCTTACCCCCTCTTCTTGTGTTCTTCAGGGATTTCCTGGTCCCCCTGGCATCCAAGGCAATCCAGGTCCAGTTGGAGACCCAGGCGAGAGGGTATGAGGACATCCTGTGGGGGTGGGGGGACGGCTGCAGAGGAGCCACTGGTACCCAGTAGGGGTACCATGCTCAGTAATTTCTCATTAGAAAAGAAGGTAGACTCTGGTTGGGGAGGGGAGTAGTGTGGTGTCTCACCGTCATTTTTCTCCATGGCGTGTGGGGAGAGCTTGGGAAAGATGTAGGGAAGTCTATATTTATTCTGTTGAGGAGGGTTTCAAAATGATGCCAGGACCCTAACAACCCCCTGTGGCTGTATCCTTCTCATTCTTCCCCCACTCTAGGGCCCCCCTGGCCGAGCAGGGCTCCCTGGATCAGATGGGGCCCCTGGCCCTCCCGGCACATCCCTCATGCTCCCAGTGAGTTGTCTTCTGGTCTTTGGAACGAGCTGAGGGGGGAGGGAGGGAGAATTGTGTTGTGTCACCAAGAACCAGAGGAGCAGGAACGCCAAGGAGGAGTCTCTGAAGACCATCCACCCAAAGAGATTGATCTTAGGGGTGGAGGGTTTAGGGCCTCATTAGATGACCTGGAGCCAAACATGGAGCATCTAGAATTGGGCAGAAAATCCTAAATTTCAGAGGGTCTAGAACCAAAGGAGAGTCTTTGGGGAGGAAGAGGCTCAAGAGTGGAGGAGGAGGACAGGAGTTGAGTTTCTGAAATCCTCTAAGTGACTACCTGGAACCCATGGGAGACACTGGAGGGGGGCATGGGGGGAAGTGGGGTCCTGGACCCTGGGGGATGGGGCAGACATGCTGGATGATGCCTCTGGCTGGGAGGGTCATGTGGATTTCCTGGAAGACCCTAGACCTTCTCTCCTTGGCCCGCAGTTCCGGTTTGGCAGTGGTGGGGGTGACAAGGGCCCCGTGGTGGCGGCACAGGAGGCCCAGGCCCAGGCAATTCTGCAGCAGGCACGGGTGAGGAAGGCTGGGGGATCTTGGTGGGGGGAGGGGTGTGGTGGGAAGGGGAAGACTCTAGGAAGAGTTGGAAGGGTAGGTTGGAGTGAATGTAGGGCAGGCGGAGATCTGGGTTGGTTTGGGGTTGAGAGGGAGGTTGGGGAAGATACAGGGCAGTGGAATGAAGATCAGGGGTACAAGGGTGACTTTGGGAAGTGACCTGGGGTCCGGAATTCTCCAGCTGCCTCTTGCTTAGCTCTTCCATCTCCCCTGCTCCCCCAGCTGGCGCTCCGAGGACCCCCTGGTCCCATGGGATACACGGGCCGCCCTGGACCCTTGGTGAGTGAGTGGGGTGCTGGGATAGGGGATTCTTTATTTGTGTGGGGGGGTATGGATAGTTCTGGAAAAGGACCAAGTTGCAAGTCTTTTGCTTCTTTGAGGGAGGGCTCTGAGGCCACCGATGGGTGTGTCCTTCAGCACAGCCACCCTCTCTTCTCTCTCACAGGGACAACCTGGGAGTCCTGGACTGAAAGGAGAATCTGGAGACCTAGGACCTCAGGTGACAGCCCCCACCCACCTGATCCCCAAACCAGTGCCCCCGCCGTCTATACCCACTAACCCTACCCCTGCCTCTCCCTCCCAGGGCCCCAGAGGACCTCAGGGCCTCATGGGCCCCCCTGGCAAGGCTGGGCGAAGGGTGAGTGACCTGAGGGTAGGATGGGTGTGGGTGGGGGATGGGAGGCAGAGCACAGGGTGTGGAGGACTGTGCCCCCTCTTGCTCTGACACCTCCCCGTCACCCCCAGGGCCGAGCGGGTGCTGATGGAGCCCGAGGGATGCCTGGGGAACCTGGAGTGAAGGTAATAGGCTTGGGCCCCTCTCTGGCACACATAACTCCCAGCCCCACCTGAGCTCGTTTGTTTTTAGGGATAACCCCACCCCACTCAGGGCACAGTAGAGAGGGGTGGGGTGGGAACGGGACTGGGACCTCACCTGCGCTGCCCCTCTTCTCCCCAGGGTGACCGAGGATTTGATGGCCTCCCAGGGCTACCTGGGGAGAAAGGACACAGGGTGAGTATAGGGGCATGGTGTGTTGTGATGAGGGGGTAGATCTTCTGTGGAGGGGAGGGGAGGTAGGAGGCTGAGGGTCCCAGCAGGAGCTCAGTGAAGGAAATTGGTTGGTTAATTGAAGACAGTCAGTGTCTGCCTGTGTTAGGGGCTCTGCACCCCCTCTTACCTGTTCAACCATTTTCCAGGGTGATACTGGTGCCCAGGGCCTTCCTGGGCCCCCCGGCGAGGATGGAGATCGGGTAAGTGTTGTGGACGGCCGGGGCAGGGGTGGGGGCTGGGTATGGGAGAGGTCTGGACGCTGAGCCTGCTTCACCACGTCCTCCTCCTCCAGGGAGACGATGGGGAGATTGGGCCTCGGGGGCTGCCTGGAGAGTCGGTGAGTGTCAAGGGGTTTGGGGATGGGGGTGGCTCTGGGGATGCCAGAGGAGGGACGCGGGCATGAAAGGGACACGTTTTCTCTCACCCATGCGGGTCCTATCTTCCCCTCACCTGAATGCAGGGAACTCGAGGTCTCCTTGGCCCCAAAGGTCCACCTGGGATTCCTGGGCCCCCGGTAAGTGACTGTCCCTGGCTTCTGACCCTGCCCTCTCCCTCTCTCCACCTTCCCTGACTGCCTCCCTCCTCCCTCCCCTCCAGCTCCTCATCCCCGGCCCCCACCTAGCCCTGCTTCAGCCTTCACCCCCTGGTGCCCTTGCGGGACCATGTCTTGTAGTGCACCAAAGGCTCTCATCATAGCCAAAAAAAAAAAAAATCCTCAAGAAAACAAAACAAACCCCCACAGTCCCAGAGCCCCAGAGACCCACGCCCTGTGGATCCGGACCGGCTGTGTTTGCTTAGGTTTGGGATGAACTGCTGTACGCCTGACCCGTCCCACCCTCTGGGATGGCCTGGCCTCAGAAACCACAGGTCCCTCCAGGGCCCAGGGCCGCCTTCCAGCCTGCTCATGCCCCTCTCGTGTTTCAGGGAGTCCGAGGCATGGATGGCCCCCATGGTCCCAAAGGAAGCTTGGTGAGTGCTGGGCATGGAGACCTCACCTGACCCTTAGCCCCTGGGGTCTCTGCCAAAGTCCTGTTCCCTTTGCCACCATTTCGACCCTCTGCCTGCCGTCTCGGCTGCCCCTGCCGGGACTCGGCTCTCTGCCCTGTTTGTTCTGTCCCCATCTCCTTCTGACCCCTGCCTGGTTGCCTGTTTCTAGGGACCCCAGGGAGAGCCAGGACCTCCTGGACAACAGGGCACTCCTGGGACCCAGGTGAGTGGTCCTGTCCATCCCCTCCCCAACTTTAGTGATTTCCCCTGGGCTTCCACAGTGGGCCAGATCCCGGGTGGGGACAGGAAATGAAGGGTCTCAAGCCTTCGCTGCTCACGCTCTGAATGGGGACTGCTGCAGAGAGAGCGGCTCACCCCTGGGGGGCCCCCTGTGACTTCTCCCTCCTGTGTCTAGGGTCTCCCTGGGCCCCAGGGTGCCATCGGCCCTCATGGAGAGAAGGTAAGTGACTAAGTGATCAGGGGAATGGTGGATGGACCAAGGCGGGGTGTAGGGTGGGCCCCAAATATCTGGCTGGGACTGAGCCTCCTCATCCCCCTGCAGGGTCCTCGAGGGAAACCAGGGCTTCCTGGCATGCCTGGCTCAGATGGACCCCCGGTGAGTGGCCACCACCTCTTAATACAAATCCCCCTTGACCTTCCACCAGGAAATGACTTTCAAGCACCTTCAGTGAGTGTCCGTACTGTGTGTCCCTTGCACTGGGAGGTCACTGGTGGTGCTGCCAATGGTGGGTCAGCTTCGTTAGGTCCCAGGGGGGCATTTGGGTGGAAGAAGTGTAGGGAGGGGTGCAGGAGGTGACAGGGGCCAGTGGTCACGCTCTCCTTCCCCTACCCCCAGGGTCACCCGGGCAAAGAAGGTCCCCCTGGAACCAAAGGAAACCAGGTGAGATCTTCCACGCCTCCTCTCATCCCCTGGAGGGGTCTCTACCCAGACCCTGGGCCTCCAAGTCCCTGGGATTTCCTCACCTCGTCACGCGGCTCTGACAGTCCTTTGTCCCGTACCCCTCAACCCTCTCCAGACTCCAACGTTGTAACTTCCATTTCCCCCACCCCTAGGGGGCCCCCGTGGTGACACCCTGAGACCCCTTTATTGATGCCTCTCTGTCTTCTTCCAGGGTCCATCTGGACCTCAGGGTCCTCTGGGATACCCAGGACCTCGAGGCGTCAAGGTAACGAACCACCGGGCTGGGAGATAAAGGCTGGGGTCAGGGGAGCCAGCTGGGGCCCCAGGAGCTTGGTCCTGCCAGCCCAGCCTCCTCCCCTGATCTCTCAGTCTCTATCCCCCACTCTAATTCCAGGGTGTGGATGGAATTCGGGGTCTGAAGGGTCACAAGGGTGAAAAGGTGAGCAATGCGCCCCTAACTTCCCAGCCCCTCCACCTGCCCCACACCAGCCTTTCTGTCCATCTCTGCCTCACCCCCTCCCTCCATCATCTGTGGTGTCCTTTCACCCCAATCTTTCTCAGGGCGAGGATGGCTTTCCTGGGTTCAAAGGTGACATGGGTGTGAAAGGTGACAGGGTGAGTAGAAATCCCCACAGTGGCCCCCCCAACTCTAAGTGCTGATGATCCTCTCCTTTGGAGCCCCCAGTTACCAGCCTTCCCCCCACCCCCAATACCCCAGACTCCTCATCTCCAGGCTCGCTTTAGAGGATCTGATCACCCTCTAGAGCCTGATCTGAGCAGGAACCCAACCCCGTGCTCCGTGACCCACCGGCTCACCAATCACAGCACACTCCCTGCCCCTGTGGGGCTCCCTGTTCTGCAGTAGCTTCGGGGACCCCCACCGACCCCACTCAGCCTCACTGGGGCCTGCCTCTCCTCTCAGGGCTCAGCCCCTACCCTAGTCCCTATCACTAACCTCTCCAACCCCCTCACCCAGGGCGAGATTGGAGTCCCTGGTTCCAGGGGAGAGGATGGTCCCGAGGGGCCGAAGGGACGCACTGGACCCACTGGAGACCCTGGCCCCCCTGGGCTCATGGGCGAGAAGGTGATGGGGAGGGTGTGAGGGGTCTGGTCTACATGCTGTAGGGCATGGAGGGGGTGAGGCCCGGGGCGCTGGGATCAGGGTTGGGGTGGGGTGCCGACAGCTGAAGTCTGCAAGTCAATCAAAGATGACCATGCATTATGCTCCTCTGTGTGTACGTGGCGCCTCCTAGACACTGATGCGTTGAAGCGGGGGGAATACATAAGAAGTTAAGGAAAAGTCTCTGTCGTGAAGACTTTACAACAGATTGATGGGGACAGGGCAGAGAGGCCGTCGTAGGATACCTGAAGGTGCCGGGCAGAGTGAAAATGTGTCCAGACTCCAAGCAGTAGGCATTCCGAGAAGGAAGAGAGTCAGAGAGGAGGTGAGCTCTGACATCTTCAGAGCTAACTCTCACCAAGCCCTCACCGTGCGCCAGCACCGTGACATCTTGTCCTGTCAATCCTGGGTGGTGGGCGCTACTACAGTCCTGAAGCATCAGGAGGTTTAGAAACTTGTTCATCACACAGCCAGTGAGGGCCAGAGCCAGGGTTTGAGCCCCAAAAGTCAGGCTGCAGAGCCCCTGCTCCCCACTTCCGCTCCACAGCTGCCTTGGCAAGATAGGTCCTGAAGCCTCAGGGGGCAGGCGTGGATGGTTGTGGGGGGGCCCGGGGTAGTGCAGAGTGGAGCCAGGGAGTGAGGCTGGGTGGGTGCTGCCTGCAAGGGGGCCGGTCTTGGTGGAGCAGGACTGTGTGCTGGGAAGATGGAGCTGAGGTTGACAGGTAGGCAGGGGCCGGATCACAGCGCTTGCAGGACTTGAGCTGCAGATTTTAAGACACAGGGGTGGGGAGATTCCAGCACTAGAGTTCGGGGAAAATCCACTCTCAGCAAGGAGAGGTTACAAAAGCCAGGCATCCTGGGAGGTGGGAAATGAGGGGCCAGGGGCTGGGGCTTTTCTGGGTGGGGAGAGGGCTGGGATCTCCAGGGATGGAGCGGCATCCGTGGTTCCTCTCGCTCCTGATCGCTCCGTCCATCCACAGGGCAAGCTGGGTGTTCCTGGTCTGCCTGGCTACCCCGGACGCCAGGGTCCCAAGGTGATTCGTTGCCCCGCATGTGCCCCTCCTCCTTTTCCCGTCCCTGACCCCTAATTACAGGAAGCACAGACTGACAGAGCAGCGGGGGACCCTAGAGAGAATTTAGCCCACCCCCATTCTACAGATGAGGGAGCAGAGGCCAGAAGCACTAGTTATTGGCAGAGCCCGGGTCTCCCACCCTGCTGCCTCCACCACCTCTCCTGACCCCCCTTGGCCCTTCCTTGGTCCTCCCCTTTTGTGACGTGTCAATTTTTCCCCTTCTCCATCCTCACCAGGGGTCTCTGGGATTTCCTGGTTTTCCTGGAGCCAGTGGAGAGAAGGGAGCCCGTGTAAGCTGGGGAAGGGTGGGGGGGGGGCAGAGGGAGGGGCAGCTCTGGGAGCAGGGGCCTCACGCCCTGGGTGATGTGTTGTTTCTGCTTCGTTCCCACCAGGGCGTGTCGGGCAAATCAGGGCCTCGGGGAGAACGTGGCCCCACGGTGAGTGCAGGGGAGAGACGTGCGGCTCAAGATCCAAAGAGGTGCTTTGTGGCTGTTCTGACAACGCCCCTGTCCTCTCTCTAGGGTCCACGGGGTCAGAGGGGACCCCGAGGTGCCACCGGGAAGTCTGGAGCTAAGGTTGGTGGTCGTGGCAGGGCTCATCCCGCCCTCTGCCCTGTAGCCCAGCTGCTCTCAACTCCTCTGGCCTCAGGGTTGACTAGAAAGCATCTCCTCTCACTCTCTGACTGTTTCCCCCACAGGGAACATCGGGTGGTGATGGCCCCCACGGGCCCCCCGGAGAGAGGGTGAGTGTGGCCTGAGCCCCCTGTTCCCCAGCTCTCCCCAGGGAACTGGAGTGGGGCCGGCTCCCTCTCACCGCAGGGAGAGGCCCCTTGCCCAGCACCCCTCCTCATTCTCCTGACTCAACCTAGCTTTGTCTCTAGGGTCTCCCTGGACCTCAGGGCCCCAACGGATTTCCTGGCCCCAAAGGACCTCCAGTAAGCTGACCTCTGACCCGCCTTGGTACTGTGAATCCTTCCCCATCCCCCTTCCCAGCCTAGAGCTCACCTGACATCTGAACCTCTTCCAGGGCCCCCCTGGGAAGGATGGGCTGCCGGGACACCCAGGCCAGAGAGGAGAAGTGGTAAGTGGTGCCCCGGCCTCCTCAGACCCTCACTCCCGAGCTGTCCTGTCCCGAAGGCCCTCTGGGAAGGTTCTCCTGGCTGAGTGGAGCGCATCTCGGCGCTGCTCAGACCACAGCCAAGGACTTGGTGGTGACCCTGCCCTCCCTCCGGGAGCCTGGGGTCCGTGCCACAATGTCCACGCCTGACTGTGTGTTCTGACTGCCCTCTCCTCTCTTCCTTTCTCAGGGTTTCCAAGGGAAGACCGGCCCCCCTGGCCCCCCAGGAGTGGTGGGACCCCAGGTATGCCTGCTCCCTGGAGAGAAAGGACCCCAGACCCTGGAGTTAGTCTATCTGCCTCTCTTCTCCCTTTTCCCGGTCACGGGCCCCTGCCCCTCCTTTGACTGAGCTGGGCCCCTGGGACTGGGATCTGGAGCAGGGATCCCAAATTTCAGTCTGTTTCCTGGACCAGTTCTCATCTTCTCGCATCTTGGAGAAGAGGAAGGTCCCCTCAGGGACACCAGGTGGTATGGTTACTCCACACCGGGGAATGAAAACCAGAGCGGAGGCCTAGGAGAGCTCCGGGAATTTCCCAGGAGCTTTGGGGCAGACATGAAGGGGTTCTAAGGGAAAATTTAAGGTGGACAGAGTGAGGTGAAGGCTCTGAGATTGGAGTCTCTCTGTCTCTTTCCCAGGGAGCCGCAGGAGAAACCGGGCCCATGGGGGAGCGAGGTCACCCAGGCCCCCCGGGACCCCCTGGAGAGCAGGGACTCACTGGAACAGCTGGAAAAGAAGGGACAAAGGTCAGTAAGGGGCCCGGCAGGGGGGAACTTGGGGGTCTAGGGTTGGGGTGCCTAAGGGAACAGGCAAATGGGGATTTGAGGGAACAGAGATCTCTCTGCCCAATTTGGGAGTGTGGAAGTGGCTCATCACCTCTGTTTCCTTTTAGGGTGACCCTGGGCCCCCTGGGGCCCCAGGGAAGGATGGTCCCGCTGGTCTGAGGGGCTTCCCGGGAGAGAGAGGCCTCCCTGGCACTGCTGTGAGTGTGACTCCAACCTGGCTGCCTGTAATGAGTCACCAGGCTTCCCAGCACCCCTCAGCGTCACCCTCCTCCCGTCTCCCCACCCCCATCCTTCCCCGCTTGTCTCCTGGACCCCATGTCCCCCCTTCCTGTCTCATGTCTGTTGCCTCTGATTTCTGGTTCATAGGGCGGACTTGGTTTGAAGGGAAATGAAGGTCCGGCTGGTCCCCCTGGCCCTGCAGTAAGTCTGGGGTCCCTGGGGGGCAGAGGGGAGGAAGGATGCGGTGCGGCATCTGGATTTTGGGGGGGCTGCGGGACCGGGAAGGGTCAGCCATAAGGCATCTGATGTTGGGCTCTTCTCCTGGGAACCATGGTCAGCGGTCCTCTGGTGTAGGTGGGCTGTGGTCTCTTCCTTTGGGGTGTCTCACTCTATCTCCTGTCTCAGGGCTCCCCTGGGGAGCGAGGTGCAGCAGGATCTGGGGGACCCATTGGCCCCCCAGGGCGCCCAGGGCCGCAAGGTCCCCCTGGAGCAGCAGGAGAGAAAGGTGTTCCGGTGAGTGTGGGGTCCCTGGGGAGATGCTGGGGAGGGGTCTGTGAGCTGATGGGTTACGGGGGATTTCCTGTAGGGGTGTTTGAGGGGGACAGCCATCTCTGGGTCATGACTCCTTCCTTCATTTCTCACAGGGTGAGAAGGGCCCCATCGGTCCGACTGGCCGCGATGGGGTGCAGGGTCCCGTGGGGCTTCCTGGCCCTGCTGGCCCCCCGGGCATGGCAGGAGAGGATGGAGACAAGGTGAGGGAGCCCACAGACCCTGGACTCAGTCTTCTTTCCCCATGAGATTGCTGGTGTGGGCATGGCCCGCAATCCCTGTCTGCTTATTCTCCCCGCCCCACCCACTCCTTCCTCTAACGTCCCACCTGCTTTCTACCCCCAGGGTGAGGTGGGAGACCCCGGACAGAAGGGCACTAAAGGGAACAAGGGGGAACATGTAAGTGTCCACTCCTTTGACTTTTCACCTCTGGCCTTTAACGTCATTCCCACCTGGTCTCTCCCCGTCTTGGCATCTCTGACTCTTCTTTCTCCCCAGGGCCCTCCTGGAGCCCCCGGGCCCATTGGTGCCGTGGGGCAGCCTGGAACTGCGGTGAGTGGCCATGTCCTGTGCGCAGCCTTGATTCTGCCCTCAGTCTCCCTCTGCCCATGGGGTTGGGGGTGGGAGTGGGGGGCTCCAGGCCTGGTGCCTGGCTCTGTGTGGGGCTTGTGGCTAGAACACACCTGACCCACGACCATCTTTGTGTCCTTGTCCTGCCCTCCTCCCACCTCAGGGGGCAGATGGGGAGCCTGGAGCTCGGGGTCCCCAGGGACACTTTGGAGCCAAAGGTGATGAGGGAACAAGAGGGTTCAATGGGCCCCCAGGACCCATTGGTCTACAGGTGAGTTGGGGGGTGGAGACAGGGGCTGAGAGGTGGGTTCACGCAGGAGCTGATGTCCGCCCCAGCCCCCCCAGCCCCCTGCTGACAAAGGAGGTCTGGGGAGGTGGGGGCAGAGGACTGGGTGGTGGGGGGTATGTGGGATCTGTATGGGGGGGACCCCTCTGCCGAGGGCTGTGCTCCAGGTGGTTTGGTCACCTGGGTCTGTGCTGTGTACACCTGCGCAGGGTTTGCCAGGCCCCTCGGGGGAGAAGGGAGAAACAGGAGACGTGGGCCCTATGGTGAGTGGGACCGCATTGATAGGGTGTGATCCCGACTGATTCCAGCCCCACCCGCTAGGCACACCCCTGCTCATCCAGCCCCCACCCCAGCAGCCCACTGCCTCCGACTCCCAGCTCCCTGCATGCCATTCCCTGGCCTGGCTGCCTCCCTCCCCGCCAGGACCTCTGCCTCCCTCACCCTCCACCACTCACGTGCATCCACGGCTGGCTTTCTCTCACTTCCCTTCCCATCACGTGTATCTTTTCTCCAGGGACCCCCCGGACCCCCAGGACCTCGAGGCCCAGCTGGACCCAATGGAGCTGATGTGAGTCCTCTTGGCCCCTTGTCCCTCCAGATCAGTGTGGCCAGTCCTCTGCCTCCCTTTCCCCAGACTGTAAACTCTAGTCTCATCTCAGATGCCAAGAGAAGCCGGTGGACCCTGGGAAGGTCTCACACTGTCTCACTGCTCTGACCTTAGGCCCTCCTCCAGGCTCTGCCCCCCCCATGCACCCCCCTCCCATAAGCAATGATCCCTATTTCTATTCCTCTTCCAGGGTCCACAAGGTCCCCCTGGAGGTGTTGGGAACCTGGGTCCCCCTGGAGAGAAGGTACTGGGAAGGGGTACATAGATGGTGTGGAGGGATGAGGGTTGGACTTTTGCCAATTTTGGGGGGTCAAAAGAGAGTGAGGGGGAATATCAGGATTCTTTTTTGGGGGGTGGAGGTTTTTGACCCCAATCTCCTTGCAGGGGGAGCCAGGAGAGCCAGGATCTCCGGGAGTCCAGGGCGAGCCAGGGGTCAAGGTGAGTGGTAGTTCTGAGGCCCTGCTCTTCAGTCCCCTTCACCCCCTCAATCCCACCCCCACCTTTCCTCTGACCTCCTGGAGCTGGAACTCCTGCACAGCCCATGAGTCTGTGCTCCCGGTCATTCTCTGTGAGGCCTGGTCCCTGGATCCGGGTGGGCTCTGTCCCCCTTTCCTTGAAGGGAAGAGGGGCCGGGGACTCCCACGAGGGACTTGCCTTTCTGTGTGCACCCCGATGTCAGTGATGCACGAGGGGGAAGCTGAAGGTTTTTTAGAAGCAGGGGCTGGATCTTTGATCTCTGGGACCCCTTTGGGACCATCTGTAACCTCCGCTCATCCTCTAGGGTCCACGCGGGGAACGTGGGGAGAAAGGAGAGTCGGGGCAGCCAGGAGAGGCGGGACCACCAGGGCCTAAGGGCCCCACCGGTGATGATGGCCCCAAAGGGAACCCTGTGAGTTTGTGGGGAGGGGCTGCGAGGAGGCCCCTGTGAATGGAGATCTGGGGATGTGGGTGTGAGGATCTTGGAGTTTGGGGAGCCCAAGAGTGTGGGGGATGCCTGGGAGGAAGGCTTTGCGAATGGGGTCTCCTGGGAGGGATGTACGGGGTCTGGGATCCAGAGAGAAAGTGAGAGAAACCCTAGTTAATAACCTGAAAGGCTTAGAGTGCAGGCAGTGCAGGAGGTGGGGAAAAGGGGGTGCCGGAGACCCTCTTCCTAAATGGTGCAGGTGGGCACTGCCTGTAGAGAGGGAGAGTGTGGCATGTGGCCATGGGGGTCTGTTGGCCCTGCGTGGGCTTAGGGGGCTGTGACCCTGACCCTTGGTCTCCCTCTGGATCAGGGTCCTGTTGGCTTTCCTGGTGACCCTGGCCCTCCTGGAGAAAGTGGCCCTCGGGTGAGTCTTACCTGGGGAGGGGAGGGGCGAAGAGCTGTTCTGCTCTGGAGGGGCTCTGTGTGGCCGATGGGCGTGGGCATGGGAACCGGGGTTGTGGTAGGGCAGGTGGAGGGGTGGGAGGATTGGCAGTTTGACCCGCTGACCTTGTTTCATCCCTGCAGGGCCAGGATGGTGCTAAGGGTGACCGCGGAGAAGATGGAGAGCCAGGACAGCCTGTGAGTGCCCGGGGACTCCTACCCCATCACTGAGACCAGGCCCTCAGCCCTGTTTCCCCTCTACTATGCCCTATGCCTGAGGGGTCCCTCACCCACCACTCTTCCTCCCTCCATAGGGATCCCCTGGTCCCACTGGGGAGAATGGACCTCCTGGACCACTTGGAAAGCGGGTAAGTGAGGTCGTCACCTGGGACCTTGTGGGGCAGGCTGGATGGCAGTTGGGGCAATGGCAGGTGGGATGTGGAGGGAGATGCCTGGTGTGCCGGTTGTCCTTGGGTGAGGTGTGTATGTGTGTGACCATGTGTGTTTGTAAACGTGCTGTGTATATTTGTTCCTGTATATTCCATCTGTTCTTGCCAGGGGTGGTGTTGTGTACCAACCAATCAGAATGGACACGGAGGGAAGGGGCTGGCTTTCCTGGGGAGGTCCCTGCTGGGTCAGGATTAACCCTCTTTTTGCTGGTGGTGTGTGGGCAAGAGGCTCTTCACCAAATGCACAGAACGACTCAGTATTTTAACAGCTGATACAGCTGTACCGGCTCTCCCATCCATGAGTCGGCCTCTGCGATCGTGCCTGTGCATGCGCAGGTATGTGTGTTTGGGTACACGTGTGTGTGTGTACACGTGTGTATGTGCACCAGGAGGACAGCGAGGGGGAGGGAGGTGAGCCTGGCTATTCACTGCCGCCTCCACCTGCAGGGACCTGCTGGTGCGCCTGGTCCTGAGGGGCGACAAGGAGAGAAGGGAGCCAAGGTGAGGGAGAGGCCGCCCTGGATGCCGGAACATCCCTTCCATCTTCCCACCCCTTTGGTCCTCACACTGCAGCCTCCAAACGCCTCCCCCACATCCACCATCTCCACGCCGAGCCCCCTGTGGGGACAGGGTTCCCTATACTTGTCCCTACCCCAGGGGTCCCTGGGGTTTGACCCCTCCTCCCTGCCTCACCCCCATCCACCTTGGGCCCCCTGCCCCCAGCCACACCCCCCCCTCTGCCCTTCAGGACACTTTTTTGGGTGTGTTTCAGGGGGATCCTGGTGCTGTGGGCGCCCCGGGAAAGACAGGCCCTGTGGGTCCTGCAGGCCCAGCAGGAAAACCTGGCCCTGATGGTCTGCGGGGGCTCCTGGGCGCAGTGGTGAGTCACGGGGCAGAGAGGCTTGGCTGGAGAGGGGGAGGCGCACGGTGTGGGGACACTCTTCCTCATCCCCGTGGTCCCCTCGAATCTGCAGGGTCAGCAAGGCCGTCCCGGGGCCACAGGCCAGGCTGGGCCTCCAGGCCCTGTGGTGAGTGACTGTGGATAGGGTGGGTGGGTGGGGGGGCCCTGGGGCAGTGGGCATCCAGCCTTGGAGGAAGTGGGAAGTGGTGGGGGGAGAGTGTGGTCCCGCCTCCCCCAGGAGAGAGTGACTTCCTGTCTCCCCACAGGGACCTCCAGGGCTTCCTGGCCTCCGGGGCGATGCTGGGGCCAAGGGAGAGAAGGTGAGTGACCGCTCATTGCCAGGTGTCTCAGCCCCACCCCTGAAACCTCCGGGGGGCCTCGTGCTCTTGGGGAGCCCTTCCTCAGTCAGGGCCGTGGCAGCCCCCGCTCTTTCCTCAGACCCGGCCCAAGTCCCTCTCTTGTCTTCTGGGCTCTGACCCCTGTGGTTCTCCTTCTCCCCATCCATGTGTCTCCTCTCTGCATCCCCCTGACCACCTGGCCCCTTTTCCAGGGTCACCCAGGTCTCATTGGACTGATTGGCCCCCCGGGGGAGCAGGGAGAGAAGGGTGATCGAGGGCTTCCTGGTCCTCAGGGATCTACAGGGCCAAAGGGGGAGACGGTGAGTAGAGGGCGTGGTCCTGGGAGGTCTAAGGGTGGGGTGAGGGTGGGGATTCATGGGGGTGTGGGAAGGTGAGGGGTGGAGACTCAGCTGTGGGGTGAGGGAGGGGGAGGGGAGGAGGACCCAGTTGAACCAAGCCCCTCCCTTTCCTAGGGCATCCCAGGAGCATCTGGCCCTATTGGTCCTGGAGGGCCCCCCGGCTTCCCTGTGAGTACCCCATCTGTTCCTCAACTCAGTCCTCTAAACCCCACTGCCCCCCTCCGTAATCCCCCACTGGCTTCCATGACAACGCCAGCATAACACTCATAGGTTCCCGTGTCCCCCATATGTTCCTACACCTTCAGTGTTTCCACTCCTGTCCTTCCAGGGCCTCCCGAATGTCCCCATGCCTGCCCCTCTTGTGATGGTTCCCGGGTCCTGTGAACTCGTGACCTTGCCTCTCCGGTTCTCCTTGTCCTGACCTTCCCCTGTGCTGACCATCTCTTTCTTGTTCCTCGTTTCACAGGGACCTGCTGGCCCCAAAGGAGCCAAAGGAGCCACAGTGAGTGACCCCCAGCCAGCTCTGACCTTCCCTTCCCCCAGCCCTCCATAGGTGGACTTGACACTGTCTCTTCAAGACAAACATACTCCCTGCCGTGGAGCCCCTCATTCCCAGCCCAGGGACTGATTTGACCCTTCTGTGACCTTGATCGCATTCTTGACCTCCTGACCCCTCCATGACTTCATTGACTCCCTTGGCAGGGCCCAGCCGGACCTAAGGGAGAGAAGGGCATCCAGGGCCCTCCGGGACACCCGGTGAGTCAGCGTCAGGTCCTGCTCTTCTGACGGTCCCCCCCTGTCTGGGTGTTTCTCCACATCACCCTCACCCTGACCTGTCTCTTGCCCTCTCTGCCCTTCCCTCCACCAGGGCCCCCCCGGCGAGGTGATCCAGCCCCTGCCCATCCAGATGCCCAAGAAGACTCGGCGCTCAGTGGATGGGAGCCAGCTGATGCAGGAAGATGAGGCCATGCCAACTGGCGGGGCCCCGGGCAGTCCTGGGGGGCTGGAGGAGATCTTTGGCTCCCTGGACTCGCTGCGGGAGGAGATTGAGCAGATGAGGCGGCCGACGGGGACCCAGGACAGCCCCGCTCGCACTTGCCAGGACCTGAAGCTCTGCCACCCAGAGCTGCCCGACGGTCAGTGCCAGGGACACGACATGTGAACAACTGCATGGGCATGAACAAGCAGGATGGTTGTCGGGGGAGGCTTGGGGAAGCTGTGGGGTGGGGGTGAGGGTGGAGGGGCTTGGGGCAGCAGCTGTTTACCAACTGGGTCAGAGGTACTTCAGTATTTAGCAACTGACATGGTCCTACTAGGCTCTTCAGCTCCTTATCTGCTCAGGGTCTACAGAAATAGATAAACATAGACTCGTGGACACACATGCTGGCATTTACACACACAGACACGTGTGCAAGCCTACAGCCACACGCTGGACCAGCGTGAGGGTGTCAGTGCTCCTACCCCCTCCATTTGCGAGCCTGGGGGTGCTGCTGGGGGGAGGGGTGGCAGAGCCGGACGGGGCATAAGGTGATGAGGGAAACCAGAGCTGTGTTCTGGGGGTCTGGCGGGGGAACGGAGGACTGGGTGTCTGAGGGCATATGTGGGGGCGGCTGGTTGGAGCAGTGGGAGGGAAGTGGGGCAAAGAGCATCTTGGGTCCAAGACCTCGGGGGCCCTGACCCTCCCCCCCACTCGACAGGAGAGTACTGGGTCGACCCGAACCAGGGCTGTGCTCGGGATGCCTTCCGGGTTTTCTGCAACTTTACGGCAGGAGGGGAAACCTGTGTGACGCCCAGGGATGATGTCACGCGGGTGAGATCTGGCCTCTGACTGCCCTGTCCCTTGCCCCACAGTGGAGCCCCACTCTGGGCCTAGTGGTTTCTGGGTTTGTGTGACAAGTTCCCTGACCCTTGACCCTGCAGAGCCTGCTGGCTCTTCTCTTATTCCGTTCCTTCTCACCAGTCTTCTGGTGCTCACTTCATCTCCTTCCCTTGACAACCTAAGACAAAAGTCTGCCTTTTATTTATCCCCTCGTTCCCACCCCGGCCCCTTATTTCTCCCCCAGCCCTCTCCTCCCACCCATTCCCCACCCATGACCCTGGCTCAGCCGCCCTGCTTCTGTAGCTGCCCTGCAGGCCCGTGTCCATCCTTGACTACAGCCCTCTCTCCTGCCAGTTCTCTTACGTGGACTCTGAAGGCTCCCCAGTCGGCGTGGTCCAGCTCACCTTCCTGCGGTTGCTCAGCGTCTCAGCCCACCAGAACATCTCGTACCCCTGCTCTGGGGAGATCCGGGATGGCCCCCTGAAGCTCCGAGGGGCCAATGAGGATGAGCTGAGCCCGGAGACCAGCCCCTACGTCAAGGAATTCAGAGACGGCTGTCAGGTGGGAACCAGGGAGAGCTGGGTGGGGGCGGGTCCCAGACTCAGGCTGGAGGAGGCGGTGGGAAGACCCTTCGGGCAGGGGCACTCGGGGAGAGCATGAGGCGGCCAGCTTCCTGGTGTCAGGAAGGGCAGGAAGGATGGAAGGATGGAAGGTGGGTGTCACCTGTGTGCACATGGCAGTGTCACCCAGAGTGAGTCATGCGGGCTTGTAAGCACATTTACACAGGTTGCCCTCTGCACACACGGGGTATAAACAATGCCCCCTCCCCACGCAGGGGCACACGGACACCCCCAATCCGTATATACATCCCCAGAGTCGCCTGGAGAGGGTCACACAGGTACACACACGTGGAATCGTGTTGGCTGTCATCACACACACCCACAAACACATATACACACGTCCCCGTGGAGTCACACAGGCTCACACCACCACTACAGACAAATAATCTCAAACCCAAAGCTGCTCAGACTGGCTCAAGACTGCGTGCGTGTGCAAGCACACGCACACGCACAACCCTCCCAGCTTCCCCAATCCTGACTCGCTGGAAGAAACTTCAGCAAAGTCTGAACATGGGACACGGATGAGAGGAACAGCATCTCAGGGCACCTGAAGGCGCGGAGAGCCTGGGCCTGAGGTTGGGGTGTCTGCGGGCCCTGTGTGCCTCCCCTATGCTCACTCCTCTCACTCTGGTGTCTCCCCCTCAAGACCCAGCAAGGCCGGACGGTGCTGGAGGTTCGAACACCTGTACTGGAGCAGCTGCCAGTGCTGGACGCCTCCTTCTCAGACCTGGGGGCCCCCCCGAGGCGGGGAGGGGTGCTGCTGGGGCCTGTCTGCTTCATGGGCTAAGACCTTCTCCTCTGTCTGACCCTGTCCGTCGACACCAGGCCCACCTGGAATCCCACAGCATCGGCTCTGTGCCACCTCGCAGAAGGGCTCCTCGCCATCTAGGGGACCTTGGGCCAGGGCACCGAGAGCCCCCAGTCAGGGGCAGTGCAGGGGAGGGGTGCACCTGGGGCTCGCGGCCCTCCCACTTGGAGCCTGTGCCCTGTTCGACAGCTGAGACCCTTATTTAAAATTTACCTCCCAATCACCCCAAACACGTGGAAGAGAAAGGACACTGTGTATTTTGTATTTAAAAGTAATTATATTAATTATTTAAAGAGTGGAAAACAAAATGACAAAAAAGATAAAGAGAGAAATGCCAACAAAAATCAGCGGACTTTGGAGACAGGGCTCTCCAGGGGTGAGCCTGGCACCCTCATCTTTGCCTCAGGGCTCTCCTCAGAGACTGTGGGGGTTGGGGGCCGAACCCGCCTCCCTCACGCCCCACCTGCAGCTCCCCCTGTGAACGTTGTAATACACGGTCTCCTTTGTCTCAGGGCTCTGCCTCTCTCTGCCCAGTGTGGGCCTTGCTCATCTCTACCTGCCGGGTGTTTGGCTCTGTGGCCCGCGTGCCTGCTGTCTTTCACTTGGTCTGGGGCTTGCAGGAATGCCTGCTACCTGGGGACCAGGCCAGTCCCTCAGGGGAGAAATGGAATAGTGAGGGGTGTGTGCATGGCCTGCGGTCAGCAGACTGTTGAACTATTGAAATTCTTCCACATTAGCTGGGAAATCGCTGTGGCCCTGAGCCCCCCGGTACACCATTGCCATCCTGGCCACCCCCATCCCTCCCCTGGGTGCCCCCTCACCTTCTCTGATCCTGCAATTGAAGGGTTAATGTGTGGCATCTGGATGGGACTGACTCCCAGGGCCTTGTCTAGCACTATGACCTGCGCCCATTCTGACTGATGGTTAAAAAATGTGATTGTCTCCTGCTGGGGTGCATGTGTGTGGTGCTTGTGTTGTTATTTCAATCCCCACCCCCACTCTCATCCAAAGGCGCCCCTTCTGGCTGAGCTGTTACCAGAAATGAATGGCTTAATCCCCATTTCCTGGAGGGCCTGTCCAGCTGGGGTGTTAGGGTGCAGAGAGAGTTCATGAAGCCTGGCGTAAGAGTTCAGAATCTCAAACAGATCCCCCAGTGACAGCAGGTGGGGGTCCAGGGTTCTGCCTGACGCTGGCGCTGGATTGGTTCGGTGTGAGGGTGTGCCTGCCCTCCCTGGTTTCACCTCAAACACCCCATTGCCTCCCAGCTTTAGGGACCTCAGGGCTGGAAGGAGCCTCAGATGTCTAGTCTGAACTGTTTGCAAATGAGACCGGGGCTCACTTTCACGACAGCGTTTACCGCGCCAGTCCCTTTGGTACAGGCTCGAATGTCCTGCCATAAAAAGCCAGGGCTGCGGCTGGGGCCCCTCATGCTTGTGTGTATTAGCGTCTACATTACTCCAGGCTTTGTGCCGTGTCAAGATAATCCTCGCCCAGTGTCTCCTCCGACTCCGTGCCGCCCGCTGGCGGCCCCTCTCGGGGTTTATTCAGCAGCTCCGAGCCCTCTGGGTCAGGTGTCTCCTCTGTTCAGGGCTGGCTGCACAGCCGGGCATTCTTGGCAGCTCCTGGGCTTCCCATCCTCACACAGCACATCCTGCCTCCCGCCCGTCCTGGCAGGAGATGAAGACTTCTTTCAGGGCCTCCTGATTACGACGCCCCTTTCCTCGGGCTGCTGGTGCGGGAGGGGGACGGTGTACGAGCGTGTGCACGTATGTGTGTCCCTGCTTCTCTTCCGCAAACCCCCGGTGCGGGTCGGAGAGGGGCTGCTTTGCACCCCAGACCCGGAGTCCCAGTAGGCAGCGCCTCCGCCCCTCGTCCCCGTACTCCTTCCTCCCGGCGGATCCCCGACGGCAAGGACAAAGCCCCGATCTTTGAAACCCTGAAGTGTTGGAGCTAACTCAGTATCGATCCCAGGGAGCTCTCCTATGGGCATGTAGAAGTCCGGCCTCGCATCGGCGGCGGGTGGGCAGGAAAACCGAGTGCAGGTGAAAACCCGCTTCCGCGCGCCTGCTCTTCGGGCTCCGCGCATCTCTCTGCCTCTGCGGCCCCCTGGTGGCGGCGCGGAGACCTCGCCCGGCTAAAGCGCAAGCGCAGTGATTCCGCGCCCTAAGACATCCCTAAACCGCCGCCCCTCCTGCGTCACCAACTGAACCCTCATTCCCACTACCCCAACCCAGGAGGAGGCTGAATGGAGCAGAAGCCCCTGGCCCTCGTCTATTTGGAATCAGGCGATGGTCGTGGTTTCTGGGATCAGCCACGCCCTCCCCTCCATCTCAATGGCTTCAGGCACCCTTCTCCCCCCAATCCCAGGCCTCAGCTGAACAGAAGATCAGACCTAAATAGATGCTCCTCACACCGCTCGCCCGCACCCACTCCCAGACAAGCCGGGCCAGAGCTGAGGTTTCTCCGGAGCTCTCTTTGCAGTTGGAGCCAAACCACAGAGGTCGCCCTTGGAGCACAGAGGGGAGTGTTCCCAAAGGTCACTTTTGGTCAGATGCTCTGAGCTCAGAGAGATTTTCTCCGTGGAAACAAAGCCATGCATTTACTCAACTAACATTTATACACGGCGGTTAGGTCCCCAGGCCCATCCACAAAAGCCTATTTAACTAGTATGCCAAGCAACCCCGTCAAACGGTTTTATGAGCAATTCTGTGCCAAGCTGCAGCCGAGGACGCCAGGACCACAGCCCTCTCCTTGCAGTGGGGCATCTCCTGCCTCCTCACCCAGCAAGCTGGGGCCTGGCTCTAAGGAAAGATGAGGGGAAGCACCCAGAGGTGGAAGTTTTGGGGTGTGACTGGGCGTAGGTAGTGCAAGCGTCCTGGAATCTGGACATGTGGGGGCTGGCAGGGGCTCCAGTGGCTTGTGGACAGTGGAGGCTTCTAGATGGGATGGGGAGGAGATAAAGGAGAGAGAAATAGAGACTTGTGGGAGTGACTTTGGGCCCCCCCAGGTTGGAGGAGGGTGTGAAGGTCCTAGACCACATACACAGCCAACAACAGGTTGGGAGGCTTAGGAGGGGAGAACTAGGAGTGGGGAGGACAATGAGATTATAGCGTGAAGGCTGGGGGGTTGGGTCCTCTAGCCTGTCACATCTTGGAGCTGCTTCTTAGCCTTGAGCTGTATTTGTGGCATCTGTGACTTATGGTCAAAAAACAACTTGTAGGGCTTCCCTGGTGGCGCAGTGGTTGAGAATCCACCTGCTGATGCAGGGTACGTGGGTTCGTGCCCTGGTCCGAGAAGATCCCACGTGCCGCGGAGCGGCTGGGCCTGTGAGCCATGGCCGCTGGGCCTGCGTGTCCGGAGCCTGTGCTCCGTAGCGGGAGAGGCCACAGCAGTGAGAGGCCCACGTACCGCAAAAAAACCAAAAAACAAAAAACTTGTAAAATTTGGACAACTTAGGTAACTGTACTTGGGAGCAGCACATATCCCAGAGGGCCATGGCCTACATATCTCTGTCTTCCCTTGGTCATCAAGTCAGTGAAATATGGTACCACTGTGTGAATTCTTACACATTTTCTTTGCCTAAAGTACATGCACATGTTTTGGTTATAGCTGTTGTGGTTCTGTTTATGTCACTATCACACATGACATTCGCAGACATTCATTCATTAGACATACCTGACACCACTTAGCGGTAGAAAAGCCCAGTTCCACTTTGCTGTGTCTTTAAAGAGTGGTCTTATGGCTATTGCAAAAGCTTTGAAGATACTAAGTCTCCTACCTGGCAGCTCGGGATGCAACATGGGTATTGCAAAGTATATCAGCCACTGTATTGTCTTATTGATTTATTACCACAAGTAAATCTATACCAGCTCCTTTCTGAAATCCTTTGATATGGCACTAAACTCAACAGATGCCCACGGGCCCACACAACAGCGTCTGGGATTCCTTCTCCATCCTGTCAGTCACAGTTTCGGGGCTCTTTACTGACAAGCACCGTGGAGGGTGCCATATTGGACAATGTAAGGTGTGATTACCAAGAAGATAAGCAGCTGTGAGAGAGCTGTTCGTGACAGTCCTGCACTGGGACTGAAGGAAATCATTCCATCATTTTACTGTATCTGATGCTTGAGGGTGATATGTACATTGAGAGCTCCATTTTACATTTCCATGAATCTACTCTTATTATAGCTTGGCTGCGAACAAGAGATGCTATATATATTGGTTCAGATTAGGTTGAGCTGTGAGACACAGATACCCTGAGAACAATTATGGTTTAACCAAGATAGACTTTTATTTCTCTCTCATGTTGAGCTCCAGGGCTGGTAGGGTGTTTAACAGTGTCAGAGATTCAGACTTTTTTTCCATCTTCTTGTTCCACCAGCCTCAACATGGCTCTTCCTTCTCGGGTCCAATATGACTGCTTGAGTTCCAGCTTTCAGATTTGCATTCAAATCAGCAGGAAAGAGGAAAGGGAGAGAAGGACCCATCACCCTCTTTATAAGGCCACCTTCTGGAAGTCGCACACGGCAGTTCTCCTTACAGAGCATTGGACAAAACTTACGTGTGGCCACACATAACTGGAAAGAAGGATGGGAAACTAGGACTTATTCTGGAAGTTCATGTGCCCAAATAAAGCAGAAGGTTCTATTAGGAACTGTGGAATTATGGATATTAGGGAACAATTCTCTGCCTGCCATGTCTCTAAATCATTTCTTTAGATCCAGAAAGGGGGGATTCTCCAGTGGTTGCTTTTACCAATAAAGCAGTCCCACAATTTTCATAAAAATCAGTTGTTTAAGAACATATTTGCCCCGAGGGGAGGGGTTTCCAATATTATCTACCCCAGAGCACTAGGCAAAGTATTAAGCAGAAATTTAAAAACAAATAGACTATGTATTCTGTTTTGCAAACTTCCCTCTAGGGATTTCTTGAAGTTTCTGCAGGCTGTTACAGGCACTTAGAGCTTGTTCTTTTATTTTTATTTATTTTTTTTGCGGTATGTGGGCCTCTCACTGTTGTGGCCTCTCCCGTTGCGGAGCACAGGCTCCGGACGCGCAGGCTCAACAGTCATGGCTCACGGGCCCAGCCGCCCCGCGGCATGTGGGATCTTCCCGGACCGGGGCACGAACCCGTGTCCCCTGCATCGGCAGGCAGACTCTCAACCACTGCGCCACCAGGGAAGCCCCTAGAGCTTGTTCTTGTTGTCACACATTCCTCCCTGACTTCACCATGAGTTATCTCTATTGGTGTGCTTGCCTCTGAGTGAGAAGGTAATTGGCCTTGTTGGAGTATAAGTAGAATAGTTAGAATGTGTATCATCTCAAGATGATTTTAATTAGAAATGTCAGCCAGTTGAATTTTCAGAGACTCATGCCATACAGATATGTATTCAGTATTCCAGTCCTTAAACTCCAGTGGTCTATATATCTATTTGCCCTCTAGAGCAGTGCTGTCCACTAGAACATTCTGTGATGAAGGAAATATTCTGCATCTGTGCAATCCAATATGGCAGCCACTAGCCGCATGTGGCTATCAAGCACTTGAAAAGTGGTTAGTGCACCTAAAGAATTTTATTTTTTTGTTTGTTTTTTGGCCACATGGCATGCGGGATCTTAGTTCCCCAACCAGGGACCGAACCCGTGTCCCCTGCATTGGAAGAGCAGAGTCTTAACCACTGGACCTCCAGGGAAGTCCCACAAGAATTGTAGTTTTAATTTTATTAAATTTTAATTAATCTAAATAGCCACATGTAGCTAATGGCTACCATATCAGACAGCACAGCCCATATGATTTGGATCCAGTTTTAGTAATATGATGAAGAGATCCAAGTTTAATACAGATGTGGGAGATGCATATTTCAGAATTCACACATGCCAATTAATTTCTGGTCTTCTTTTTTGGGGTAGGGTGTTTCAAGGGCAAGGGCTTTTCCCTGATCCTAGGCAGAATTTTTCTCCCCCAATTTACTGAAAATTTTATGGTTCGTTCCTTTTAATCATAAAATCAATAAGGGAAGACATAGTTTTGGGGTGCAGTTGCTTTTTAAAAAATCAGGTTTACTGAGATATATTTTACTTACGGTGAAATTCATCCTCCTTAGCTGTACTGTCCTATGAGTTTTAACAAGCATATTCATTGTGTAATCACCATCACTATCAAGATAAAGGCTATTTCTACCACCCCCATAACGTTCCTCACAGGCATAATTGTTTTCAGTTCACTCCTGGTTAATGTGTCATAAGTGTAACGAACAATTTTAATACTCACATTGGGTTTAGGTCATCTCTTTAACTTCTGCTTTATTGGATTGCGCCTCAGGGTGAAAAAATCTACTGAGGTCATATAATAAATGAGACTTGTTGGGGCAGCCAAGGGAAAGCAAACTGGTGATGGACATAGTTTATTGACATTGAGGAGAATATATCAGCCAGATGAATGCATACACGCTAATCAAGGATTGACTTAGAAAGATCTTTTACTAAGGAAAGAATATCAGGTACAGTGCTAACCACATTTTGTTTATTTTTATTTATTTATTCTTTTTAACTTTTAAAAAAAATTATTTTATTTTAGTTTTTGCTGCATTGGGTCTTCGTTGCTGTGCATGGGCTTTCTCTAGTTGTGGTGAGCCGGGGCTACTCTTCGTTGCAGTGCATGGGCTTCTTACTGTGGGGGCTTCTCTTGTTGCAGAGCACGGGCTCTAGGGCAGGTGGGCTTCAGTAGTTGCGGCGCACGGGCTTAGTTGCTCTGCTGCATGTGGGATCTTCCCGGACCAGTGCTCGAACCCGTGTCGCCTGCATTGGCAGGTGGATTCTTAACCACTGCACCACCAGGGAAGCCCTATTTTTAAAAAATTAGATGAGTGAAATATATAAAAAGTACTTAGAACAATCCCTGGCATCTAGTAAGCACGATTTAAGAATTAGTTATTAAAAAACAAAGAATTAGCTATTATTCTTTTAAAAAACTTTATTGATAGTTGATTTACAACGTTGTGTTTGTTTCAGGTGTACAGTAAAGTGATTCAGTTATGTATTTTTTTCAGATTAAATTCCACTCTAGGTTATTATAAGATATTGAGTATAATTCCATGTGCTGTACAGTAAATCCTTGTTGCTTATCTATTTTAGGTATAGTAGCTTGTATCTGTTAATTCCCTACTCCTAATTTTTCTCTCCCTCCCTCTTCCCTTTGGTAACCATAAATTTGTTTTCTATGTCTCTGAGTATGTTTTGCATATAGATTCATTTTTATTAGGTTTTAGATTCCGTATATAAGTGATATCATATATTTGTCTTTCTCTGACTTCACTAGGTATAATATTCTCTAGGTCCATCCATGTTGCTGCAAATGGCATTCGTTTTATTTTTTAATTAAAAATTTTTTTGTTTTACTTTTAAAACTTTTTAAAAATTGGAGTATAGTTGATTTAGTGTTGTGTTAATTTCTGCTGTACAGCAAAGTGACTCAGTTATACATATATATATATATACACATTATTATTATTATTTTTAACAGTCACTTTATTTTTTATTTTATTTTTTATTTTTGGCTCTGTGGGTCCTTGTTGCTGTGCGCAGGCTTTCTCTAGTTGCGGCGAGCGGGGGCTACTCTTCGTTGCGTCGCGCGGGCTTCTCACTGCGGTGGCTTCTCTTGTTTCAGAGCACGGGCTCTAGGCGTGCGGGCTTCAGTAGTTGTGGCACGTGGGCTCAGTAGTTGTGACGCATGGGCTTAGTTGCTCTGCGGCATGTGGGATCTTCCCGGACCAGGGCTTGAACCCATTTCCCCTGAACTGGCAAACGGATTCTTAACAACTGTGCCACCAAGGAAGCCCTACACATTATTTTCTTAATATTATTTTCCATTATGGTTTGTCCCAGGACATTGAATATATTTCCCTGTGCTATAAAGTAGGACCTTATTGTCCAATATTTCATTCTTTTTTTAAAATCACTGAGTAATATTTACAATTAGATATTTGGGGGGAGGGATAAATTGGGAGATTGGGATTGACATATACACACTACTCTAACTAAAATAGATAACTAATAAGAACCTGCTGAACAGCACAGGGAACTCTACTCAGTACTCTGTAATGGCCTATATGGGAAAAGAATCTAAAAAAAAAGAGTGGATATATGTATATGCATAACTGATTCACTTTGCTGTACACCTGAAATTAACACAACATTGTAAATCAGCTATACTTTAATAAAAATTAAAAAAAAGAATTAGCTGTTATATTTTATATGGTATTTAAAATTTTTATTTATTTGGCTGCATTGTCTTTGTTGCTGCGCGCAGGCTTTCTCTAGTTGTGGCGAGCGGGGGCTACTCTTCGTTGCGGTGTGCAGGCTTCTCATTGCGGTGGCTTCTCTTGTTGCGGGTCACGGGCTCTAGGCACGTGGCTTCAGTAGTTGCGGTTTGCGGGCTCTAGAGCGCAGGCTCAGTAGTTGTGGAACACCAGCTTAGTTGCTCCGCGGCATGTGGGATCTTCCCAGACCAGGGCTCGAACCCATGTCCCCTGCATTGGCAGGTGGATTCTTAACCACTGTGCCACCAGGGAAGTCCCTACCTATTATTCTTAATATTGCTATAATTCACAATTAACTTCTGAGATTCACCTACCTTTGGACTGGCCAAAATGAGATGTTAAAGAGTTCTGTTGGTGGGATGGATTATCTCAAGTTTCTCCAGCTATTTTATCATCATTGTTTTTTTACATACTCTGTTAGAGACTTGGCACTGTTTCATATTTACATTTTTTGGTGGGGATGGGAAATTCCAGAGGTTCAAAGTGGGAGCTTTTCTATTTCCCGGAATTGCAGTAGTAAATTCGACATACCCAAGGGCAGGTGAAATCACCATAGGAACTTTTTTGTTTCTCTGTGACCTCATTTAATGTTATCACAACTTATTCCTTTAGATACTTTCTCCTCCACATGCCCCAACAGTCAAAATAGCCCTCTTATTAGATTAGGTTTCCTAATTAAAAGTTCCTGTTGATCCTGTATCCCAAAGTTCCTAGAATTCTGCAATGTTGTCCTTTGTCCAAAGTTTTAATAGAGTGTAGTGTTTCCAGACAGATCTACTACTGTAACAGATCAGGAGGGAAGGAAATTAAAGTTATTTGTGCTGTCCTAGGAGAGGATCTGGCTTGATCTTCAGGGCAAAGCTCTTTAAACTCAGAGGGTGAATCAGAGGAGGTGTGTTGAAGTGCTTCCTTTCCTGTATGTACTGAGAAAACATGTTCTTAAAATTTGTAAGCTCTTTGTCTTGGAGATTCCCTTTGGCTTCATTCCCAGCGCTTTTCAACTGCATGAGTTGCGGGTTTGCCAAGATTCCTTCTATGGCTGTAGCTTCTGTATCTGCTAGAATTGGACTTTTTTTGTGCTTCTTTAATCTCTTTTGTAAATGTATTAAGTTGCTAGTGGGCCTCTTATGTTTTTGAGATTTTGCTATCCCCAAATCTAATGATCCATGACCAGAGAAGACTCTTTATCTCTACCTTCCCTGGCTTCTAAAATTCTATTTTTAAAAAAATATTTATTTATTTATTATTTATTTTGGCTGCGCCAGGTCTTAGTTGCGGCACGCGGGATCTTCGTTGACACATGCAGGATCTTTAGCTGTGGCATGCAGAATCTTTAGTTGCAGCATGCAAACTCTTAGTTGTGGCATGCATGTGGGGTCTAGTTCCCTGACCAGGGATCGAACCAGGGCCCGCTGCATTGGGAGTGCGGAGTCTTAGCCACTGAACCACCAGGGAAGTCCCTCAAATCCTTTTTCATTTTTCTAGCAGCTTATCCTACAGCCTCCAGTAAAGGCTACTAAGAGAGGGCCTACATTTTTTTAAGAGAAAGATTGTAAACTGTGCCTGTCCAATATGGTAGCCACTAGTCACATATGGCTGTCATTTAAATTTAACTAGTTTAGAATTAAATGAAAATTTCAGCCCATTGGTTGCACCAGCCAAGGGCATTTTCAGTGCTCAAGAGTACATGTGGCTAGTGGCTGCTCTATTGGGCAGCTCAGATATAAACATTTCCATCAAAGCAGAAAGGTCTATTGGGCAGGGCTGCTCTAGATGTTCTCTGATGAGCACACTCACTTTATAGATACTATGACTCTCTACTTCTGTAGACCTTCTTCTTTCTAAAGTTAATTTTGAAGGGTTGCCTTCTGTTGGTATATTTCTTTATGTTCAGTTATTTAACAAAAATATAAATATTGCAACAGAGCAATGATTAGTATATTTTCATGGCTGCTGTCCGAGGCACAGCCAAACTGCAGAAGTGCTGGTGCTGCCAAAGCCTCTACATTTGGCCATATTTATCCCGACTTTTTTTTTTTTAAACTTTTGGATGCGTTGGGTCTTCGTTGCGGCGAGCAGGGTCTACTCTTTGTTGCGGTGCACGGGCTTCTCATTGCGGTGGCTTCTCTTGTTGCAGAGCATGGGCTTTAGGGCAGGTGGGCTTCAGTAGTTGTGGCGCACGGGCTTAGTTGCTCCGCAGCATGTGAGGTCTTCCCAGACCAGGGCTCGAACCGCGTCCGCTGCATTGGCAGGCGGATTCTTAACCACTGCACCACCAGGGGAGTCCCACTCCAACATTCTTTACAAAAAAGTTAGAGAAAAGGTTACATATATAAAAGTCAGGGTAGGGACTTCCCTGGTGGTGCAGTGGTTAAGAATCCGCCTGCCAATGCAGCCGACGCGGTTCGAGCCCTGGTCTGGGAAGACCTCACATGCTGCGGAGCAACTAAGCCCGTGCGCCACAACTACGGAACCTGCGCTCTAGAGCCTGCAAGCCACAACTACTGAAGCCGCGCGCCTAGAGCCGGTGCTCTGCAACAAGAGAAGCCACCACAAAGAAGAGTAGCCCCTGCTCACCGCAACTAGAGAAAGCCTGCGCGCAGCAATGAAGACCAAACGCAGCCAAATAAATAAAAAATTTTAAAATGTATATATATTAAAAAAAAACCGTTGGCGTATTCCAACAAATTGTTCACAAATCCCTCGATTTCTTGTTCCAAGGCTAAATCCCACTGTTGGCCACTAGGTGGAGACGGGAGCCTATTGAACATTCTCTAGCTTTACAGAACATGTAAAATTCAGATTCTTGGCAATGGATAATCTGACTTTTCCCTCAAATCTTAGACTATTTCTCATAAAAATTACCCCACAGTTTTATTTATTTTTCTTAAAGTTTTGTATTTATTTAAATTTTTTTTTTACTTTTTATTTATTTATTTATTTATGTATTTACTATTATTATTATTTTGGCCACATCGCGTGGCATGTGGGATCTTAGTTCTCTGACCAGGGATCAAACCTGTGCCCCCTGCATTGGGAGCACAGAGTCTTAACCACTGGACAGCCAGGGAAGATCCTAATTTTATTATTTTTTATTGAAGTATAATGTATTATACTTACATGTATAAGTATTATTGAAGTATAATGTATTATTATACATTATATATAATGTAATGTATATATAATGTATTATACATTATATATTATATATATAATGTATAATGTATTATTGAAGTACAATGTTGTGTTAATCTCTGCTGTACAGCAAAGTGATTCAGCTATACATATATATATTCTTTTTCATATTCTTTTCCATTATGGTTTATCCAAGATATTGAATATAGTTCCCTGTGCTATACAGTAGGACCTTGCTGTTTATCCATCCTGTATATAATAGTTTACATCTGCTCATCCCAGACTCCCAGTCCTTCCCTCTCCCATCCACAGTTTTAGTTTCCCATAGTTGTCCAATAAAACAGGGAAAGGAAAGAAGTACGAAATCATTTAACTTCCATGTTTCCTTGTGACAACCCTCTACCCCCACTAGGACAAGCTTCAAAACCCGATTTGATGGTTAGAATCCTGAGTTAACTTACAGCTTTATGACTGCAGTCTGATAACACCACATTAGAAGGAATTCTTGGCCAAACAGAAAGTCAGGGAGACCATCTTCTTTTTGTCAAACCCTATATTAATCTATTGGTTCTGCTTATAAGCAGAGGATGGATTGTTCAGTATTCTACGGTAACAGTCAAAATGATTTTTTTAACATCTTTATTGGGGTATAATTGCTTTACAATGGTGTGTTAGTTTCTGCTTTATAACAAAGTGAATCAGTTATACATATACATATGTTCCCATATCTCTTCCCTCTTGTGTCTCCCTCCCTCCCACTCTCCCTATCTCACCCCTCCAGGCGGTCACAAACCACCGAGCTGATCTCCCTGTGCTATGCGGCTGCTTCCTACTAGCTATCTACCTTACGTTTGGTAGTGTATATATGTCAATGCCTCTCTCTCGCTTTGTCACAGCTTACCCTTCCCCCTCCCCATATCCTCAAGTCCATTCTCTAGTAAGTCTGTGTCTTTATTCCTGTCTTACCCCTAGGTTCTTCATGACATTTTTTTTTCTTAAATTCCATATATATGTGTTAGCATAGTCAAAATGATTTTTAAACTAAGTTTAAAAATGTGGCTACAAAACAGAAATAGAGTCACAGGTGTAGAAAACAAACTTATGGTTACCAAGGGGGAAAGGGAGGGAGGGATAAATTGGGAGATTGGGATTGACATATACACGCTACTATATATAAAATAGATAACTAATAAGGGACTACTGTACAGCACAGGGAACTCTACTCAATACCCTGTAATGATCTATATGGGAAAAGAACCTAAATAAGAGTGGATATATGTATATGCACAATCGATTCAGTTTGTTGTCAGCAGAAACGAACACAACATTGTAAATCAACTATACTCCAATAAAAATTAATTTTAAAAATGTGGCAATCACCCCCAAAGTTCTGGATCTTGGAGTGGAGACTTCCACAAGAGCCAATGTCAGCCCATCAGGTCCCAGCTTCAGGGGCTGAAGGGAGACCGGGGGGAGAGGCTGGTCCCCATGTCTGAGGGCCAGTCACGAAGGTGGTTACTTTCTGAGGTTTTCTAACAAGGAGAGAGTCTTTAGGATTTCCCAGGGCAGGGATAAACGCACACTAGGGTCACCAGCTCTCCTTTGCTCCTAGCCCAGACCACAGGGGTTGAGGAGGAAAAACACGGGGTGGTGTGGCCCCGAGGCGTAGTGAGTGGACCCCAGAGCTTGGAGTCCAGAGGGTCATAAGGGAGTAACTCACTTCACGGTGACAGGTCTGTCCAGACTGGGGTGCTCCACGTGGCAGGGGTAGACGTCTCCCTGCTGACGGGTCATTTCCAGCATCACCAGGAGCTGGGAGGTCCAGTCTCCACCATAGATCAGGTGGGTGGACACAACCCCAGCTGTTTTCTTCTGTCCATTCAGGAACCGGCGGACTTGCACGTGGCCTGGATAGAAATCAGTCACATGGCAGACGAGCAGGTTGTGTGCTTGCAAGAGCTCTTTCTTGGAGGGGGAGACGTTCACTTTAGCTTGGAGTAGGAGTGCGGGAAAGAATCTTGTTATGACCATGGAGATAGCTAATGAGTGCGTTGAGTGATTTTCTTGCCAAATTGACATTTTTAAAAAAATCTAAATTGAAGTATGGTTAACGTATAAGATTATATAAGTTACAGTTGTACAATACAGTGATTCACCATTTTTAAGCCAAATTGACTTTTAGATTTTAAAGATGAATATATCATCCATTAAGCTATTTGGAGGCAGAAGATGGGGGACAGAGTAGGAAAAACAGAGTAAAACATTCAATTTTTCCAAGAAGGGCCTTGTCAGACACAATAAAGAGAGAGCAGAGAGGAACAGGAGAGGGCCAAAGTCAGCACTATAATACTTTCTATAACACCTTCACCAGACACGTATAGTCTGGTAACTAATATTCTTTGAACAGAAATGTTGAACCAGTGGTGAAGCTACCTAAATTGACATTTTCCTATCTTGTTCAAAGGGATGTATCATACTGCCAAACATGATCTTAGAATCAGAATATATTCAGCCAATAGCATTCTTTTGATCTCTTGGTCTGATATCCTCATTAGAAAAAGAGAAGAAAAGAAGTAGCTTGATTCATTCTTCATTTAATGTATGTTTCCTGGTCTCCTCTACCCACCTCCCCCAACTCCAAAAAAAAAGAAAATTGTAGCAAGAGCCACAAACCCAATATTTTTTGTGTGTTTAATTAACAGGGAGTCTGGCCTTTTCCCATGCTGGTCTGGCCCCCATGCACCGTGAAGCCTTCTGGACTCAGGCCACCCAGCCTGGGACCCACTGAGCTCGGAGATGGGATGGGGAGTGCTTCCCTCCTCTGCTGCCCGAGCCCACCCCTTCCAGGGTCTTCTCTCTCCCACCCACCCTTTCACCTCTGTGCTTCAGGGTGAAACCGTTGTCCATGTGTAGTCTGTCTGCACAGCAAGTCCACCGCGTTCTGTCTCAGTCCCAGGAACTCTCTCTGGATGTTCCAAATCTTGGCAGGGTTTTCTTTTTTTACATTTAAAAACATTTTATTGAAGTACAGTTGATTTACAATGTTGTGTTAATTTCTGCTGTACAGCAAAGTGACTTAGTTATACATATATATCCTTTTGCATATTCTTTTCCATTATTTTTTTTCAGTTATACATATACATGTATCTATTCTTTTTCACATTCTTTTCCCATTTGGGTTATTACAGAGTACTGAGCAGAGTCCTTTGTTCTATATAGTAGGTCCTTGTTGGTTATCTATTTTAAATATACCAGTGTGTACATGTCAATCCCAAACTCCTGATCTATCCCTCCCCACCCCCTTCCCCCCCCCAGTAACCATAAGTTAGTTCTCTAAGTCTGTTTCTATTTTATAAATAAGTTCATTTGTATCATTATTTTTAGATTCTACATATAAGCAATATCAATATCATCAGCAATATCAGCAATATCATCAAATTTGTCTTTCTCTGTCTGACTTACTTCACTTAGTATGATAATCTCTAGGTCCATCCATGTTGCTGTAAATGGCATTATTTCATTCTTTTTAACGGCTGAGTAATATTCCATTTTATATATACCACATCTTTATCTATTCATCTGTCAATGGACATTTAGGTTGCTTCCAAGTCTTGGCTATTGTAAAAAGCTCTGCTGTAAACATGCAGTGATGTGCTCCATCTTGGTCACAGCCACAAATGCCCCCACGGCACTGTCAAACTGGATGTACACCACTCTGTTATAAAGGTATCACTTCCAGTAGCGGTCCATCACTCCCAGTAGCAGTCACTCCTCCTCTGTACACGTACAGCTCTGTGGAAGGTAGAGAACAGGGCAGAGCTGGGCTGGGAGAGGCTACCATGCCCCCAAGAGACTCTGCCCACTTTCCCTGTGACGTCGAGTGGCTGCATCCAGGACCACATAGTGGTCTTTTGCCTCTTTTCTCCTAAGTCTCCATCCTCCTTCAGCAGAGTGTGTGATTGGAGAACTCAGAGACCTCCCTCTGCCTTCTGTCCAGAGCAGAGTCACAATTACTACTTTGTGTTCAGTGTTTTCTCTCTATCCCCTCACCTCACCTCCAGCCTCTGTGCAGTTCTCTCTCAAGGCATTGACACATCAATTCAGTGTTATTCCTGTTGACATAAAGGTATTTTGATGACTACCCCTAAACCCATTACCTCCCAGTGTGAAATGATAGAATATACAATGTTCTTGGACTCAGTCATGTGACCTCGGAGAAATCACAGAACCCCCTGGTCCAAAGTTTTCCTACCCCATAAATGGAGGATTTAACTAAATCATCTCTGAGGTCCTTTCCAGCGTTAATCATAAAGAGCCCTACCCTAGAGAACCTTCAGGTCTAAGAGGAAAACAAGCAGGTGGACAGGTGGAGAGAGACGGAGAGAGTGACATGACATCTCCTTAGGGTATCTCTTGACTTCTCACTGGTCCTCATCTGCTGGAAAGATCATCATCTCCTTAGGGGCCTGTGAGGGGAGAAATAGAAGGGAGCAGGTGTAAAGGAATGAAGGATGCACTGCTAACCGGGGAGTCCTAACCACACTGTCCTACTACAGGTGACAACCTTTCTGTGACAGAAGAGGACAGAGGGGAGTCCCCAGCATCAGATCTACTTTATGTATTTATTTATTTATCATCTGCATGCACAGCTTGCGGGATCTTAGTTCCCCGACCAGGGATTGAACCCAGGGCCACAGCAGTTAAAGCGCAGAGTCCTAACTTCTGAATCGCCAGGGAATTCTAATGTTTTTTTTTGGTCAGATCTCCTTTAAACCTCCAGTCCCTTTGAATCTCTGTGCTCCTCAGCACCAATGATGGGTGTCTCCAGAGACTCCTCCAAATCCTGGCTATCTGTGATTCCACTCACACTTAGCCCCTTGCAAAGGGCCTGACATATAGAAAGCACTTAATACATGTTGAAATTTGAAGTATGGTGGCAAGGTGATCCCCACACTGATCTGTAAGCCTCGGTCTCCTCTGGGACTTCTTCCTACACAGCATCCTTCCTGAGAAATACCAGAGACCAATAAATACCTGTGTGTCAGAGCTGGACATCTCTGGTGCCTTCTTTGTGACTCCAGGGCCTGTCCCTGGTCTCGCTATAATTTCAAGTCCCTAGTAGCACGTATCTCGGACACGTAATGTGGGTGCGGATACTGCAGTCTGTGACCTGCCAGGAGGTAAGTCTTGAGAATGTTCGCTCTGCCCTGCGTCCTTCCCTAGCCGAGAGCAGGAGGTGGAGGGAACAAGGATGGTTGCTGTTCCCTACGGGGCTGATTTACTCTGAACTATTCCTCACATTGTCCCTATGCTGCTGCCGACCTCCTTTGACACCCCTTTTATTTCACCCAGAATTCTGATCACCTCTAGACCCCCGGGGTGCCCCTCCTACTCTAGGTGCCCCATCTTCTAGGAGACCTACTTTTTAAAAATTTTTATTGAAATATAGTTGATTTACAGTTTTGTGTTAGTTTCAGGGGTATAGCAAAGCGATTCAGTTTTATATATATATATTCTTTTTTTTACATTCTCTAATGTTATAGGTTATTACAAGATATTGAGTATAGTTCCCTGTGCTATACAGTAGGTCCTTGTTGTTTATCTGTTTTATATATAGTAGTGTGTATATTTTAATCTCAAACTCCTAATTTATCCCTCCCCCACTCCCCTTTGGTAACCATAAGTTAGTTTTCTAACTCTATGAGTCTATTTACGTTTGTAAATAAGTTCATTGGCATCATTTCTTTAGATTCCACATATAAGCGATATCGTATGATATTTGTCTTTCTCTGCAGTAGACATAAAGTTTTGCAGGCGTTTCCCATAGAAACGTTGTTAAGCCCTTAGTGATTCAATGTTATCTTTGATACGACGTCATATTGCACTGTAGTCACTACTCTTCTGACAGCCCCGCCCCACCCGGCCAGGCTTTACTTTATTCCTGCTAACTTCTTTCAGGGGCATCTGTGAGCACCTTTGGAGACCCCAACATGTTAGCTAGTTTGCTCATGTCTGAATCGCAGTTGTGGATCAAGGTCTGATCTCTCCCATAGGGTCGAGAGCAAAGCATGGAGATACGGATGAGTATCTGCCTGAATTTGGGGAATTTTAACATAAACTACTTCACTGTTCTCTTACACATGGTCTTGGTGGTGATTTGGAACTAGAAATTAAGAGGTGCTATGAGGACTTGATACAGGAACCTTGAAGTCATGATATTATTATACATTACATATAAGGGGCAGCCGGAGGAGGAGGCCATTTCCTGTTTCTCACGTACCCTCTGGTCCTGTCCTGGTTCACAGTTACCAAAATAGTAACTCCCTCAGTTCAGGGAGCACCACCACCTCCAAAGAAAAACGACAGGTGTCCTTAAAAGAAGTATTAGTAAATATAGACTAGCCACTTAAAATGAGCATAAACAGTGCATTTACAAAAATAAGAGAAGCTATTGTGTAAAAAGAAAAAAACCTAGGGGATATAGGGAAAACTATATAGAAGGTCTAGGTGTAAAAATATATACTAGTCGGGAATTCCCTGGTGGTCCAGTGGTTAGGACTCGGCGCTTCCACTGCGGGGGTGGGGTGGGGGGTGGGGCACAGGTTTGATTCCTGGTCCGGGAACTAGGATCCCGCAAGCCAAGAGGCGCGGCCAAACAAAAACAAAACAAAACAAACAAACTATATATATATATAGTTTTTTCTTTCAAAAGAAAAACCACATTAATGAGAATAAATATTGGGAGAGGTACAACTGAAAAACAGTTAGTAAGCTGGAGTACTAGACTACAGAGCTCTCTTAGAATAAAAGATGGAAGGATAAAGAAATTGAAAACAGAGAAGAAAAGCCGAAAGAGATGAAAGAGAGACATGCCCAATGTGGGTAATATGGATTTCATAAAAATAGAGAGGAGAAATAGTTACAGAAATAAAAGAGACAAATTCTTAGAATTAAAACATAAAGAGCCTCCTTAATATCCTACAGTAAGATTTGGACAAACCCATTTTAGATACAATATAACGAATTTTACAATAGCAGACAATGAGAGAATTCTAAAAGATTCTGGAGAGATACACTGACAGCAGACTTCCTAATGCCAACAATGGATGCAAAAAAGTCATTGGGATAATATTATTTAAAATATTAAAGAGAAAAAAGTCAAACTTAGAATTTAATACAACAGCTAAATGTTATTCAAAGTGATGATATAATAAAAACGTTCTCAAGCATACAAAGCTTCAGAAGGTTTGCCCACAAATACATTGAAAACACTTTTGGAGGAAGTATTCCAATAAGAGAAAATTTCAGGAGGTGCCAAAAAGGTATGGGAAGTAAGACTGATCAAATACCTTGGTGAAGGAGAAGTATTTGAATGTATTTGAAAGCATGCTAAGGTGCTTATCTGGTTAGAGGGAAGATGGGGGAGGTACAGACAACACTTTTTAAAAAAAAGATGATGGAATACATGCACCCCAATGTTCACTGCAGTACCATTTACAACAGCCAGGATATGGAAGCAGCCTAAATGTCCATCGATGGATGAATGGATGCAGAAGCTGTGGTACATATATACAAAGGAATACTACTCAGCCATAAAAAAGAATGAAATAATGCCATTTGCAATTACATGGATGGACCTAGAGATTGTTATACTGAGTGAAGTAACTCATACAGAGAAAGCCAAATATCACGATATCACTCATGTGTGAAATCTAAAAAATGGTATAAATGAACTTATTTACAAAACAGAAATAGAGTCACAGATGTAGAAAACAGACTTATGGTTACTAAGGGGGAAGGAGGGAGATACATTGGGAGATTGGGATTGACATATACACACTAATATATATAAAATAGATAACTAATAAGAACCTATTGTATAGCACAGGGAACTCAATACTCTGTAATGACCTATATGGGAAAAGAATCTAAAAAAGGGTTGATATGTATATGTATAACTGATTCACTTTGCTGTAGAACAGAAACTAACACAATATTGTAAATCAACGCCACTCAGTGTAGGAAAGAGCATCAGAGCAGGTGGTTTTTGTTTGTTTTTTTGTGCCAAAAAGCAGTCCATAGACTGCCTGCCCAAGAATCATCTAGGGAGCATGCTAAACACGCAGGTCCCCTGGCCCTACTTTGGAAAAGTTACTCTAACTCAGGTCAGGATGGAACCCAGGAATCTGCATTTTTAACACACTTCGCGGCTGATCCTCCTGTGTGGCCAGGTTTGGAAACACAGACTCAGATGATTTCTTAGATCCCTTCCAAGTTGAAAATCATTTATTCAATCACTTTTGACACATTGCCTTCAGATATTTGGTTAGACTTCTCTTTACCAGGATAGACAGTTAACTTTATATATATATTTTACTTTAGACTAAATTCTGCCAGTGCCTCCCAATTAGAAGCCAAAAGTAAGGGTGATGCAGTCCACACAGGTCAACCTCCAGGCTGAGACACGGGCATAGAGGACATGGAGGGACTCGTGGAGGTTACCCAGCACCCTCTGCCCTCCTCAGAAAGGTCCACTGGAACTCCTTATGGCTCTTTTTCACTCTAAACATCTCTAACAGTTATACAGTTTTCCTCACATAATGAAATAAAGTAATATTTTAAAACATGATTTAAAGATTTAAAAGATTTTTTCTACTGTGTAGCCAGTGTTTCCCTTTTAAAGTTTCTTAGTAAAAAAAAAATTTTTTTTTTTTTTTTGCGGTACGCGGGCCTCTCACTGTTGGGGCCTCTCCCGTTGCGGAGCACAGGCTCCGGACGCGCAGGCTCAGCGGCCATGGCTCACGGGCCCAGCCGCTCCGCGGCATGTGGGATCTTCCCGGACCGGGGCACGAACCCGTGTCCCCTGCATCGGCAGGCGGACTCTCAACCACTGCGCCACCAGGGAAGCCCTTTCCTTTTTTTTTGGCCATGCCATGTGGTTTGCAGGATCTTAGCTCCCTGACCAGGGATTGAACCTATGTCCCCTGAAGTGGAAGCATAGAGTCCTAACCCCTGGACAGCCAAGGAATCCCCAAATTTATTTTATTATTTAACTCCAAATTGGTCCACAGAAACGTATAGGACGAGTAGGAGTCCCTACACCATGGATTAAGATAGAGGATTTGTTTGAGCTCAGCTATGCGGTGCTCTGATGGCCTTTCCTCTCCCTTCACAGGATACATTCTTGGAGGATGTAGAAACAGTTAATCTAAGCCCCTCCCATCCCTTTGACTTCCTGTGGACCAAGCCTCCCTGGTGCTCGTGGGCCCAATGAATTCTTCCATCTTCTCACCCAGGCTCTTTCCTCTACTTCTTTCCCCAGCAACAGCTACATTTAACTCAGAGAATTTCTCTGATTGGCTGAATACAGCAGGGGGCTCCCTCATCCTAGAATCTGTTTCTTCCTCTTTACCTTCCCCCTCTTCCTTTACCCTCCACACCGACTGGGACTTAGTTGGTTAAAGCACCAGGGGACAATGGTCCTCAGTGGGGGGCTGGTCCTGGGACTCCACACCTTGATGACCCTCCTGAGCCCCCAGGAAGCTGGGGCCATCAAGGGTGAGTGCAGAGGGTGCTGGGTGAGGAGAGGAGATTAAGGGCGTGGGGTTACACGCCAGATGGTACAGAGAGTGAACAGTTCCTTTCCTCTGGTTTATGGGCAACTTCTGTTACCCGCATCCCTCTCACCTCTATCAGGTCTGTCCTGGACCTAAAATATAGATGCAGCTCAGCCCAGCATCACATTCAGGTGCCTCCTCATTCCTCCCTCCTCTCTGAGACCCAAACCTCCGTCCTACTGCTGCCCAGCATCCTGATTTCTGTACCACTTCCTGGCTTCGGGAGAGCCCATTTTCTATTGCTGTATTTATCACCAGGTCAATAGGTAGCTGTTTATCTGTCTTCATCCTGCTCTAGACTTGAGCTCCTTGTGTGCGGGGTCCATAGCTGGTTTGTCTGTATATCCTTGGGGCCTGATATCGTGCTGGGCACATGGTGGTTTCTCACGATCATTGCACAAATAATTTCATAGAATTATAAAGGCATCTTATCAACGAACACCTAACTCCCAATTTCTAGAAAATTGAGCCTCAGTCATGGGAAGACACACATTTGATCATAATGATCTGAGACAGAAGAGTTGTGACATGAACCCTGAACTTCTGACTCCTTTTCCACTGCTCTTTGCAATACCTTGGGCTGCCTTTTTCTATCCCTTCAGTCTCTGGTCACAAATCTTAATTCTTACTCCTGCCCGCTATCACCTGTTTTCCCTCACATCCTCTTGCGCTGCATCTCTGTGCCCAAAGCTCCATGGATGCTCTTAACCTTACTTATTTTCTCCTCATCCCACCCCTACTCACCTCTCATCTCACACACAGGACCTGGTAGCACAGCTGGGGCAGACCATCAGAGCCAAGATTTAACTCTGGGGATCCCAAGCCTGAGTTTAGGCAACCTCTCTTCTTCCCAACCCGGTATGCCAGGCTGCACCCATGACTCTGTGCTGGCCAGTGTGCAGGGGATGTGCCCATGCCCTCCATCCTCTCCCTCCCGTCCCTTGGCAACCCTTCTACTCTCCAAGGACCAGCTCAGCGTCAGAACGGGACTCTGCCCCCACACAGAACCAAGGATGGGGCACAGCTCAGAGACTCAATACATCACATCTGATGGATGAGATTGATACCTTTTCTTTTCTCCCCCGACCCCTGAACTCACCCAATACAGCTGACCACATGGGCTCCTACGGACCAGCCTTCTACCAGTCCTATGATGGCTCGGGTCAGTTCACCCACGATTTCGATGGAGAGCAGCTGTTCTCTGTGGACCTGAAGAAGAGGGAGGCTGTGTGGCGTCTGCCTGAATTTGGCAACTTCGCCTACTTTGACCCGCAGCATGGGCTGGCCAGTATCACGATGATCAAAGCGCATCTGGACGTCTTGGTGGAGCGCTCGAACCGTACCAGAGCCGCCAACGGTACCGGCCTTTCCTCTGTGCCCCCCTCCACTAAGCCCCTGGCAGGCAGGGGAGGCCCAGAGAAGCCTCCTCTCCCCCTCACAGGCCTCTATGGACTCCTGGGCTCCACTCTCGGAATCTGAGACTGTTGTGCTCAGGCCCTTTCCTTCCCAGGAGGTGCTGGATCTTCTCAGATTCCTTCAGCAACCTCTTCCTCTTGAGAAATGACCCCTCCCGCTGTACTCCCCATCAGGGACCTGGCAGATACAGGACCCCCAGGGGCCCCCTCTGCCCTCCACAATCTCTCATCCCTCTGTCCCCCTGCTTCTATCCTGGTGTCACCATCCTAGACCATTCCCTGCTCTCGGAAAGCTAATAGGAGGAAACACCCTTCAATCCCAGCCCTGATAAGGCCCAGCTGGAGGGCTGAGCCTGTGGGATTCAGGGCCTGGTTCCTCCTAGTGCCCCCAAGAGTGACTGTGCTGCCCAAGTCTCACGTGGAGCTGGGCCAGCCCAACGTCCTCATCTGCGCCGTGGAGAACATCTTCCCCCCTGTCATCAATATCACCTGGCTGCGCAACGGTCAGACCATCACCGAGGGGGTGGCCCAGACCAGCTTCTATGCCCAGCCCAACCATCTGTTCCGGAAGTTCCACTACTTGCCCTTCGTGCCCTCGGTGGATGACTTCTATGACTGCAAGGTGGAGCACTGGGGCCTGGACCAGCCGCTCTTTAGGCACTGGGGTACGAAGCCCCCTCCCCAGGCCCCCCTTCTCACACCCGTGTGTCCTTCACTCTGGAATCCCTTTGCCCGACCCCCTGACCCTCTCTTTCTCTCCCAGAGCCCCAGGTGCCTACCCTGCTGCCTGACACCACAGAGACCCTGGTCTTCACCCTCGGCCTGGCCCTTGGCCTGACCGGCTTCCTCGTGGGCGTCATCCTCATCGTCACAGGCACATGCCTGTCCAGCACCCCCAGGTGCGCAGGACCCGGGAGTCTGGTGGGGAGGAAAGCAGATGACTCTGCATGGGACTAGGGTGGAGGATGAGAGATTCTGTGGGGAGGGGTGGGGTCAGGGACGAGTGGTAGGCAGGGAATAGAAGAGAAGAGGTGAGGCGAGGGTGTCAGGTTTGGGGGAGGTGGGCAGAGATGGGATCCCAGAAGTGTGAGCTGGGACAACATTGGTCATATGGTTTTTGCTACTTTAGGTAATGGCCCTTCTGAGAGAAACAGGTAGGGGAGACACCCTACGGCTTCCTGGCAAGTGTCTGACAGCCCTTGGATGCTCAGTGTCAGAGCCTACCACATTCATCCCCACCGTGCTGACTTTGAATGGCATCAACCTCTGTCCTACAGGTCTCCTCCTTTTTGGCTCCTGTACTCAAGGCAGGGACTTGTGGGGCACCAAGGAGTTCCCTTTCCCACCCCCAAAACACACACACACACACACACACACACACACACACTTTCTTGCTCTACCCAAAGCCCTGGCTAGCAGCAGTAAAATTTTAAACAGTGTTTGCACTGTATTCATTTTACCAGGTCTTGGCCAATTCTTTCAGGGTGTAAGGGATGCTGGGATCTGGAAGTGGGGACTTCTGGGGATGACTACTGAGCATGACCACCTGCTACTGGGGATTGACAATCATTCCCGGGCCAGTCTAGCTACGTCTTGCTCCATTTGACTCATCAGTTTGGGTCCCCTTGTGTGTCACGTGTGAACGGACTGTTTCACATGGACATCATGAAATCAACATCCTGAATTCGGATTTGCCCCAAAAGGGATGCAGAGTATCCTGTTCATTGCAACTCCCCGCAACCAATGACAGTTCTACAGGGCACCAGGAGAGGAAACGTTCATGGAAATTTCAGTCTTGTCCAGATTTACTCTGTCATGAAGAGGCCATTGGTATCCAGCCATGATCTACAATGTCATCTCCTTTTTCTACATTCCCTAGAGTCCCAAGCATGGCAAAGAGGCCCAAGGCTTGGGTAGGATGGCCATATCTTCTGCCTGGGGTCAATCATATCAGGTAGGAGGGTAGCAGTGTAGATCATCAAGGTATCTGGTAAGAGGAAGGTCTAGGAGAGATCCACCTGAATGCTCTCTAAATCTGTGGCCTGGAAGGTTTTAGGTTACTGTGAACAAAATTTAAAATGCACACAAAGTGGTAACTAACTATACAAAGTAGTTTATGTCAAGTACCAAGTGAGTGGTACAGATTAATGGTTTTCAAACTGGAATACAGAGAAGAGTCACTTGAGAGCCTTTTAAAAAGTACAGGCTTCTCCCAGATCTACTGAATTAGAATCTCGGGGCTGGGGAGAGTGGTGGCAGGGAGTCTGTAATATTTTAACATGCTCTAGATGGTGCCGATGAAGCCATCCTGGACCCAGGCTGTGGTCTGGGAACAGGGACCCATGGACAGAGTCTGGTGCTATTGGAGGTCATTGGAAGAGGGGATCCCTGAGGTCTGAGTAGTCCAGGAGGGCTTTCTGGAAAACCTGGTTTTTTTAGGGCATGAAAGTTGAGGAAGGGACTTCCCAGTGGTTAAAACTCTGTGCTTCTAATGCAGGGGCACAGGTTCGATCCCCGGTTAGGGAACATGCTGTTCCACACAGCCAAAAAAGAAAAAGTTGAGCAAGATACAGGTGAGTAGGGGCAAGATGGGGGTTGGAACTGGGAGCATTTGGTCCTGGAAAAGAGAGAAACCAAGAGATTATGGGGACTCTGTGGATTTCCCAAGAGAGAATAAGTGGGGGGAAATCGATGGCCAGAAGAGGACTCGGATGGAAGTGGGAGAAGATTGTTCTAATCCAGGTTTTTGCTTGCCAGTCACAGAAACCCTATTAAAATGGTTATAGACAAAAGGAGAGGGTGTTTACAATAAAGACACAAGAGTGGTATTCAGAACCCAAGGGTGGGTTTGAGCCAGGCCCTGCAAGGAACAGAACTCAGAGTGGAAGAGCCAGCAGAACGCAGAGCAGTCCGTCTTGCTCTCTCTCTCTGGGCCATATGGTCCCTGTTTTCTAGATCCCTCGGTACGTCAGCCATATTCTCTCCCTATGGACTGACTGTCCTTTTCAGCCGACATGTCAACCCTATAGGTCCTGTGTTTGTATGTCACCTCAGCTCTAGCCGCCCACAGAGACTGTGTCTCCCAGTCACAATTTTAAATCATTGAAAAAACAAACGACTGCCCAAACTGGGGGAAAGTATCCACCCCAGCCCAATGTACTGTGACCAGGGGACCAAGATCCCATAGTACAAACATGGTGGTGGCTGGCACCCACCTCTGGGGTGAGGAGTCGGGTCGTTCTCAGAGAAAGATCTCAGAAGACACCGCAAGAGATGTCTGTCCCCATAGTGCCCTGATCTCTGCTGATCTTTTACTTAAAACTTAACTTAATGCATCCTTGGAAACGTGTTTCTCTCATCTCTGTCCTAATGTTTAATAAAGTCATAAAAGTGTCCTGTCTTGAACAGACTGGTGGTTGCCAAGGCGGGGCTGTTGGGGAAGGGATGGAGTGGGAGTTTGGGGTTAGCAGATGTAAACTCTTATATATAGAATAGATAAACAACAAGGTCCTACTGTAGAGCACAGAGAACTATATTCAATATCCTATGATAAACCATAATGGAAAAGAATATTAAAAAAAGAATGTATATATATGTACAACTGAATCACTTTGCTGTACAGCAGTAATTAGCACAACATTGTTAATTAACTATACTTCAGAAAAAAAAAAAGTGTCCTCTTTTGACCAGAAGTGTGCTTTTTTTCACTATGAATATATTACCCAGAAATCACTAGAAACAATTTGGAAGGAATATGGAGCTATTCCAAAACTTTTAGGTTTATGTATCTGCCTTCACACTCACATTTTTTTTTCTTCTAGTCTCAAAGTAAATTATCTCTCATTAAAAAAAAAATTGTCCTGCATTCCTTTTTTTAAATAAATTTATTTATTTTTAATTTTTGGCTGCGCTGGGTCTTCACTGCTGTGTGCGGGCTTTCTCCAGTTGCAGCGAGCGGGGGTTACTCTTCGTTGTGGGGCACAGGCTTACCGCGGTGGCTTCTCTTGCTGCGAGCACAACCTCTAGGTGCGCAGGCTTCAGTAGTTGTGGTACACGGGCTTTGGTTGTTGTGGCTCGCGGGCTCTAGAACGCAGGCTCAGTATTTGTGGTGCACAGGCTTAGATGCTCCGCGGCATGTGGGATCTTCCCAGACCAGGGATCGAGCCCATGTCCCCTACATAGGCAGGCGGATTCTTAACCACTGAGCCACCAGGGAAGCCCTGTTCTGCATTCTTTTTTTTTTTTTTTTTTTTTTGGGGGTTCGCGGGCCTCTCACTGTTGTGGCCTCTCTCATTGCGGAGCACAGGCTCCGGACGCGCAGGCTCAGCGGCCATGGCTCATGGGCCCAGCCGCTCCGCGGCATGTGGGATCTTCCCGGACCGGGGCACGAACCCGTGTCCCCTGCATCGGCAGGCGGACTCTCAACCACTGTGCCACCAGGGAAGCCCTGTTCTGCATTCTTGATCTGACTTCTTTCAGTCTCTTTTAGAATAGACAGTCACCTTCTCTTCTGTATTTTCAAACTCTCCCCCTTTGCAGAGTTCCCTCTCCACAGATAATAAACATATCATCACTCTCATATACTGAGAACATTAAATCTCCTCTCTGTCCTATAACCCATACCTCACAAGCTCCTCCCATCACTTTCTCTGAAAGAGGATTCTGCATGGGCTGCATCCACATCCCCTCTTCCAATCTACTTTCTTTCTTAAAATTTTAATTTTTAACAACGTAATTTTATCCACATAGTTTAGAGAATCCAATAGTTCTACCAGATTTGTGTAAAAAAAATTCCAGTCTCTAGCCCCTTCTCCTATCATGTTCTTGTCCCCAGAGTTGATAAGTTTTCAACTGTTTTTAACTAATTCTGTTAATACTGACCTTCTGTCTCTAAATAGTATTCTTGCTTTGCTATATCTTGATTTTGCAGCTTCAGGCCTTTTCTCTTTACTTCCTGCTATGGAAGAAGAGGATTTAAATTTTTTCATCCTCACACCACACACATGCACCCCTTCCTCTAATATAGTTATATTGTAATTTTGGCTAGGTTGGTGTTCAGTGTTTATGTTATTATGATCTTATGAAGGGTATTCATAGCCAAACTACAGAGTAAACCATGCCTGCTCTTCCTTTCCTAGACAACTTCGTGATTTCCCTGGGATGAATAATCGGCCTGTTCTCTCTTTGCTTGGTTTTCTTGGTACCTGTCATTAATGAATCACAAATTTCCTCACATACAATCAGCCACCCTGGGTATTCTGTCCATTTTACTGTCAGATAAAACTCCCAGAACCTTGTGTCAGCTTCGATCTTAACTAGTTGCTCTCAGTGAGACAGCTGTCATCCTGGGGCCACCATTTACCATCCTTGTCAGGGTTTACCTGTCCTCTGTGTTGGACATTCTGTTTCTTATATCCAGCTAGAAGAATGACCAGGTTTTGGAATTACTGACGAGATGTTACTTCTCCCAACCATTCATGCAACTCCTCTTGTTCAGACTTTCTCACTTAGGATAGACTCTCGATTCCTTACTGGCTAAGGCTCTCCAACCTCACCCCTCCTCCCGCCTTCCTTCTTTCATTAAGTTACAGCCACACTCTCTTTCCTTAGACTCCTCCTGCCTGTGATCTTAACATCAATGCTTCCAACTCATCATTCATTCACAACACATGTGGTAAAAATTCAGAGGCTTCCCTGATCAGCTTTGCTAAATAAACCACCCATCTCCAGTCCTTTTCGATCACAAGACTCCATTTATCTTTGTGGCCCGACATCTCTCCTGGAATGGAGGCCCTCCTCTCAGGCTTTCTTTCCTCCTTCGGGGGCGTGACCCGTCATGTAGAAACGTCACTTCCTCCCTTCTCTCCATCTCTCCCCTCATCTCCAGTCATTTCCATTAACTGTGGTTTGGCTGTCTTGTGGTTTGATTCTACCTCCTGTGGAGGCTCCAAATTTGAGTACACCTCCTCTTCCCAGGAGAAGACTCCCTGGCATTTCTGCCTCCCGGAGACTTTCTGTTGCCCCGTCCCCAGAGCCCCAGCGCCACTCCTGAGACTCGGTTGGATTCCCACTTTTCCTTCATTCCTTCCCTCAGGCCTGCTCTGCTCCAGGCACAAGTTCTTACCATAACGCCTGGAACACGGCAGTTACTCAGTAACTGACCAAAGAGTAAGATGTAGTCTGCTCAGCTCTCAGATTCCTTGATGACACACCCAAATGAAGAAAACATTTAAAAACTTTCTGCTGTTATTGACATGATTGCTTTTATGATTACTATTAGCTTTCATGTATTGAGCACTTCCAATGTGCCAAGCACTAAACACTTACATCTGTCAAAGCTATGAGTTTGCACACCTACCATGGTGTTTCCTAAATTGTTCCATGGAGCTCAAATGTTCTGAAGGATGTTAATAACTTAATTAAAAACAAATCAATGTAAGTAACCTTTTTTTTTTCTAAAACATATTTTAATATGGGTAAGGAAATGCCAAACGTAAGTATGCAGGTTTTAGTATATAGCAATCTGCCTTTCAAAAATGACATGCCATGTTTGGTAATAGCAAAGGATTGGAAAGATGTCCAACAAGAATGGAAACGCTGAAAGAGCTACGGTACCTCCATGAGGAGGAGAAATATTAAGCTGTTAGAAAGAATGAAGAAGATCTCTTTACGCTGATATGGAGGGATCCCTAGGATGCAGTGGAAAAATGCAAGATACAGAAGAATGTACATACTGTGTGCTACCTTGGGGTAAGAAAGAGGGAAGATATATGTTTGCAGAAAGCCACACTGAAAAGATAAACCAGAAATTGTTAAAAAACTGGTAGGGGGGAAGAGCAGAGTTGAGGGAATGCGTTTGAGGCAACAGGGATAAAAGTGAATATTGACTTTTGAAATATACAAATGCTTTACAATTTTTATAAACATGAAACAAAAAGCCCTAAAATTTAAAACAAACATAAACAACTGAACCTAGAGAGAAGACTTATTTTAACTCCTATTAGAAAACAGTACTGTATATTCTTAGTGGACTATATTCTAAGGATAAAAAGTAGTACTAAAAGCGTTGATAGTCATTCAGTAGTTTTATCATCAGTAATAATATTGTATTGTTATTTTGAAACTATGTTTATATATATTATAGGATAAAGCAACTCAGGAATGATGTAATGTATTTGGGAACCATGATTTTAGCGTATAAAAGGAAAGAAAAATGTAGCTGAATTAAAACCCTAATATTAAATTTGAATTAGAAACATCAATTTAAACTAATGATTTATAAATATATATATTTTCTAGCTCTAGCAAATGAAAGAACCTGGAAGCAATGGTCCTTCAGGAGCGATGGGCATCCTTAGAGCACAGATTGTGGTTTCCTAATACCATTACCCAATAAAAGGAACTGGAGTTTCTTAGAGAAGTGACTTATTTCAAGTCTAGGCTAGGGAAAACACAAAGCAAGCTTGTTTCAGAAAACAAGAAAGTGCTCAAAGACTACCAGAGTCATGTCAAAAGAAAAGAGCAGCCACCTTGAAGGGGTCCCACTGGCCAAATTTGGGACAATTTGAGGATTAAAAAAAATTACTATAATCAACTTAAACACATTGAATGGATAAAAACGCATGAGTCCCTAATAATAATCAAATAAAGATAAAGCAAACAAGCAACAACAACAAGACTTTTCTATGACCACTGGGTGTAATATTCTATTTCCAACAAAGAAAATTGGTACTTAAACAAAACAAGTGGGCTTCCCTCGTGGCGCAGTGGTTGAGAATCTGCCTGCTAATGCAGGGGACACAGGTTCGAGCCCTGGTGTGGGAAGATCCCACATGCCGCGGAGCAACTAGGCCCGTGAGCCACAACTACTGAGCCCGCGTGTCTGGAGCCTGTGCTCTGCAACAAGAGAGGCCGCGATAGTGAGAGGCCCGCGCACTGCGATGAAGAGTGGCACCCGCTTGCCACAACTAGAGAAAGCCCTCACACAGAAACGAAGGCCCAACATAGCCATAAATAAATAAATAAATAAAAAATCACACACACAAAAAACAAACAAACAAAAGAAAAACCAAGCAGATATCCTGACTTTTCAGAAGGAACTCTATAGTTCCCTGGTTGAGAAAATGTCTTCCTTTCAGATGATGGCCAGCTGGGAAAAAATAGAATGATAAAATCAGTATTTTGCAACCCTAATATGAGAATTGTTTCAGGGAAGGCATCTAGATGTTAGGAGAACAGATGACTGGAAACGGGAGAGTCCCATTACACCAAAGTATCATGCCTACAGATTGTTTGCTATTGATGAAAGGGAGAAAATATCTTCACAGAGGAGAGAGATCTGGCTGTCACTGCCTCAGCTCGGCAATCCAACTTGTCTTCACCAGTAATGAGACAACAACACGGTCATCACATCCTTCTTGATGAGATGAAAAGTACACAGTATCACCTATGAAGAATTATAGTCAAAAAGATCTTTAATCCGAATCTGATCAAGCCTTCTGTTCAAAGTTCTAGTTTATAGAAAATACATTGGATAGAGGAATAAGTCAAATGCAGCCAGGAAGAAATAATCATACAAATTCAGAATGTGAGATATTCTGTAAGAAAATTGGCCTGGTCTCTTTAAAAACAACATTAAAAAAAAGGAGGAGGGGGCGATTAAGAGAGACTTGAGAGACATTACAATCAGATTTAGTGGGTGATTCTTGGCAACATCTTTGGGGGAAAACAGATATAAAGACACTTTTGAGACAAATGGGAAAATAGACTGGGTAACCAGTGATATTTGGAAATTATTTTCAATTTTTTTCAATATGATTACTGTACTGTGGTTATATAGCAAGACAACTTTAAGTATTTAGAAAAAATGCCATGATGTCTTTATTTTGAAATGGATGCAGATATACACACACACACACACATACATGCGCAGTTGCAACAAATATGGCAAAATCTTGATAGCTGTTGAATCTATGTTATGGGTAGTCAAGTATTCTTCGTGCTTTTTCCAGCTTTTCTTTACATTTGAAATTTTCATAATATTTCATAATAAAGTGTGTGTGTGTGTGTGTGTGTGTGTGCTGTTTTTGAAAATAGCAGGAAATTAAATGAGAGATCATTGGATTCCTGAACCCATGAGTTGATATATGCTACTGATTGAATAATTACTCCTCTGTAATAGATATTTTGTACTTTAAATATAAATAATTTTAATCGTTTGTTCTTTTTTTAAATTAAAATAAAGTAAGTGTGATGTAATGCCTTTTTTTTGTTGTTGTTACATTACATGGTTATTAAATACACACATAAAATTTGGCCATTTCTTCCAGCAACCTTTTCATCCCCAGGTTCAAAGCACAGCCTCATTTTATCCTGGAAGCCCTACAGTTGCTTCCTCAATATCTTATCCTTTGAGAAAATGTTCTGTAGTCAAAAGTTACTATCACACTGCCTATAGTCATCTCAGGAACACCAAGAGTTAAGTTCAACGGTAAAAATATTAAGATGGTTTGTAATTTTGTACTTTTATCCATGTTCGAGATTTTTATTGTCAATCCCAATCAGAAAAGAGAGAAGATTAATCAAAATATTTTAAAAAAGGAGAAGATACAAAATTTCCAAAGTCTTACAAAGTTCATGTAATTTTTATTATTATTATTATTTTTAATTTATTTTTTGGCTGCATCTCTGTTGCTACTCACGGGCTTTCTCTAGCTTCAGCGAGCAGGCACTACTCTTCCTTGTGGTGGTGCTCGTGTTTCTCTAATTGAGATGACTTCTCTTGTTGTGGAGCACGGGCTCTAGGCACGTGGGCTTCTGTAGTTGCAGCACGTGGGCCCTAGAGCACGTGGGCTTCAGTAGTTGCGGCACACAGGCTGTAGAGCTCAGGCTCAGTAGTTGTGGTGCACGGGCTTAGTTGCTCTGCGGCATGTGGGACCTTCCTGGACCAGGGATTGAACCCATGTTCCCTGCATTGGCAAGCAGATTCTTAACAACTGCACCACCAGGGAAGCCCTGGTCTATAATTTTTTCATCCTTTTTCTCTCCTTCTTACACAGTCCATACAAGCCGAGATATCCCCCTCCCCAACTTTCTTCTTGTGGACCCTGTCCAGCTGGTCAGAGCCCCATCTCCTTCACATCCACCACCTATACCCTGGCAGCCTTTTTCCTTCACAAAGGTCCCAGTCTCTAAGCCAAGCCTGAAGGATGGTAAGTGTGAATAGTCACCATTCAGACATTACTCAGTGATATTACTGAGTGAATACCACTCAAAGTGAATAATTACCACTCATCTTGGTTCTTCTTCACACAGCAAAAGTCATCATTGGGGATTCCCTCACCTGTACTGATGGAACAATGTTGTTTCATTTCTCCTTTTGTGTCTTCACACTTCCTAATATTTCTTCAGCTAAGCTCAATTTAGTTGGGCTTGGTGAAAAAAAATTATTTTTCTACAACATGGTGAAATCTTGGGCAAAGCTACACTTAAAAAGATGTTGAGGGGCTTCCCTGGTGGCGCAGTGGTTGAGAGTCCGGCTGCAAATGCAGGGGACACGGGTTCGTGCCCCGGTCCGGGAAGACCCCACATGCCGCGGAGCGGCTGGGCCCGTGAGCCATGGCCGCTGAGCCTGCGCGTCCGGAGCCTGTGCTCCGCAACAGGAGAGGCCACAGCAGTGAGAGGCCCGCGTACCGCAAAAAAAAAAAAAAAAAAAAAAAAAAAAAAAAAAAGATGTTGAGGAGGCAGAGTCAAGATGGAGGTGCGGAAAGACGCAGAGTTAGGGTCTTCCCACAACTAGGGCACCTGCCGGCTGCTGGTGGGGGACTCTGACACCCAGGGAGTGGGAGGAACCCCAAAGTGAACACATAGGATGTAGGGGGACTGAGGGGGGAGGAGAAGTGGAGGTCAGACAGGATTGGTGCACCTAAGGCTGGGAAGATAAGGAGAGACAGGCGGGAGGGGCCATCCCAGATCGGAGGAGCAGGAGAGGAAAGAAGGGTGTTTGCCCCACCCACTCGAGCCCACGAAGCCTGCTGGGCTCCCAAGTGAGGTCCCCTGCCCTCTGAGACCAGGGGTGGGGGGCACGCCTGGGCCCCTTCTGTTCCTTGAGCCTAAGCCCCACCCCCACAGCCCCCAGGGCCTTTTCCATCCCTGTGGGTCCTGAGCATTGGCCCCGCCCACCACCCAAACCTCACCCTTGCTTGGCCCTGCCCTCCACAGCCAAGGCCTTCCCCCCCACACACACCCTTTATTTTTGCTGCCCCAGGTGGCTTGCGGGATCTTGGTTCATGAGCCTGGGGTTGGGCGGAAGCTCCTGTGGTGGAAGCTCCAAGTCCAAGCGCTGGACTAACAGTGAACCTCAGACCACAGGGAATATTCATCGGAGTGAGGTCTCACTGAGTTCCTCATCTCAGCACCAAGACCCAGCTCTACGAAACAGCCTACAAACTCGAGTTTTGGAAGCCTCAGGCCAAACAACCAGTAAGACAGGAACACAGTCCCACTCATAAAAAAAAAAAAAAAAAAAATGAGACAGCAAAAAAATATATCACAGATGAAGGAGCAAGGTAAAAACCTACAAGACCAAATAAATGAAGAAGAAATAGACAATATACATGAAAAAGAATTCAGAGAAATGATAGTAAAAATGATCCAGAATCTCGGAAATAGAATGGAGGCATGGATTGAGAAAATACAAGAAATGTTTAACAAAGATCTAGAAGAACTAAAGACCAAACAGAGAAGAACAACAGAATAACTGAGATGAAAAATACACTACAAGGAATCAATAACAAAATAACTGAGGCCAAAGAATGAATAAATGAGCTGGAAGACAAAATGGTGGAAATAACTGCTGAGGAGCAGAATAAAGAAAAAAGAATGAGAAGAATTGAAGACAATCTCAGAGACCTCTGGGACAACACTAAATGCACCAACATTCGAATTATAGGGGTCGCAGAAAAAGAAGAGAAAAAGAAAGGGTCTGAGAAAATATTTGAAGAGATTATAGTTGAAAATTTCCCTAACATGGGAAAGGAAATAGTCACCCAAGTCCAGGAAGCACAGAGACTCCCATACAGGGTGAATCTTAGGAAACACTCCAAGACACATATTAATCAAACTAACAAAAATTAAAGTCAAAGAAAAAATATTAAAAGCAGCAAAGGAAAAACAAAAAATAACATACAAAGGAATCCTCATAAGGTTATCAGCTGATTTTTCAGTGGAAACTCTACAGGCCAGAAGGGAGTGGCAGGATATACTTAAAGTGATGAAAGAAAAACCTACAACCAAGATTACTCTATCCAGCAAGGATCTCTTTCATATTTGGTGGAGAAGTCAAAAGCTTTTCAGACAAGCAAAAGCTAAGAGAATTCAGCACCACCAATCCAGCACTACAACAAATGCTAAAGAAACGTCTCTAAGCAGGAAACACAAGAGAAGAAAAGGACCCACAAAAACAAACTCAAAACAATTAAGAAAATGGTAATAGGAACATACATATCGATAATAACCTTGAATGTAAATGGATTAAATGCCCCAACCAAAAGACACAGACTGGCTGAATGGATACAAAAACAAGACCCATATATATGCTGTCTACAAGAGACCCACTTCAGACGTAGGGACACATACAGACTGAAAGTGAAGGGATGGAAAAAGATATTCCATGCAAATGGAAATCAAAAGAAAGCTGGAGTAGCATTACTTGTAGCAGATAAAATAGACTTTAAAATAAAGACTGTTACAAGAGATAAGGAGGGACACTACATAATGATCAAAGGATCAATCCAAGAAGAAGATATAACAATTATAAATGTTTATGCACCCAACATAGGAACACCTTAATACATAAGGCAAATGCTAACAACCATGAAAGGAGAAATCGACAGTAACACAATAATAGTAAGGGACTTTAACACCCCACTTACACCAGTGGACAGATCATCCAAACAAAATAAATAAGAAAACACAAGCTCTAAATGACTCAAGAGACCAGATAGATCTAATAGATATTTATAGAACATTTCACACAAAAGTGGCAAAATACACTTTCTTCTCAAGTGCACATGGAACATTTTCCAGGACAGATCACATCTTGGGTCACAAATCAAGCCTTGGTAAATTTAAGAAAATTGAAATCATATTAAGCACTTTTTCTGGCCACAACACTATGAGACTGGAAATCAATTACAGGAAAAAAATCTGTAAAAAACACAAATACATGGAGGTTAAACAGTGCACTACTAAATAACCAAGAGATAACTGAAGAAATCAAAGAAGAAATTAAAAAATACATGGAAGCAAATGACAATGAAAACACGATGACCCAAAACCTATGGGAGACAGCAAAAGCAGTTCTAAGAGGGAAGTTTATAGCAATACAATCTCACCTCAAGAAACAAGAAAAATCTCAAATAAACAATCTAACCCTACACTTAAAAAAACTAGAGAAAGAAGAACAAAGAAAACAAAAGTCAGTAGAAGGAAATAAATCGTAAAAATCAGAGCAGAAATAAATGAAATAGAAATGAAGAAAACAATAGCAAAGATCAATAAAACTAAAAGCTGGTTCTTTGAGAAGATAAACAGAATTGATAAACCCTTAGCCAGACTCATCAAGAAAAAAAGGGAGAGGACACAAATCAATAAAATTAGAAATGAAAAAGGAGAAATCACAGCTGACACTACAGAAATACAAAGGATTATAAGAGACCGCTACAAACAACTAGATGCCAATAAAATGGACAACCACGAAGAAATGAACAAATTCTTGGAAAGGTACAATTTTCCCAGACTGAACCAGGAAGAATTAAAAAATATAAACAGACCTGTCACAGGTAATGAAATTGAAACCGTAATTAAAAACTTTCCAACAAACAAAAATCCAGGACCAGATGGCTTCACAGGAAAATTCTATCAAACATTTAGAGAAGAGCTAACACTGATCCTTCTCAAACTCTTCCAAAAAATTGCAGTGGGAGAAACACTCCCAAATTCATTCTATGAAGCCACCATCACCCTGTTATCAAAACGAGAAAAAAAGTCACAAAAAAGGAAAATTATAGACCAATATCACTGATGAACATATATGCAAAAATCCTGAAAATACTAGCAAACAGAATCCAACAGCACATTAAAAGGATCATACACCATGATCAAGTGGGATTTAACCCAGAGATGCAAGGATTCTTCAATATGCGCAAATCAATCAATGTGATACACCACATTAACAAATTAAGGAATAAAAACCATATGATCATCTCAATAGATGCAGAAAAACCTTTTGACAAAATTCAACACCCATTTATGATAAAAACTCTCCAGAAAATGGGCATAGAGAGAACCTACCTCAACATAATAAAGGCCATATTTGACAAACCCACAGCCAACATCGTTCTCAATGGTGAAAAACTGAAAGTATTTCCGCTAAGATCAGGAACAAGACAAGGATGTCCACTCTCGTCACTGTAATTCAACATAGTTTTGGAAGTCCTAGCCACAGCGATCAGAGAAGAAAAAGAAATAAAAGGAATCCAAATCAGAAAAGAAGTAAAACTGTCACTGTTTGCCAATGACATGATACTATACACAGAAAATCCTAAAGATGCCACCAGAAAACTACTAGAACTAATCAACGAATTTGGTAAGGTTGCAGGATACAAAATTCACATAAATCTCTGACATTCCTATACACCAACAATGAAAACTCAGAAAGAGAAATTAAGGAAACACTCCCATTTACCACTGCAACAAAAAGAATAAAATACCTAGGGATAAACCTGCCTATGGAGGCGAAAGACTTGTACTCAGAAAACTATAAAACACTGAAGAAAGAAATCAAAGATGACATAAACAGATGGAGAAATATACCATGTTCTTGGATTGGAAGAATCAATATTGTGAAAATAAGTATACTACCCAAAGCAATCTACAGATTCAATCCCTATCAAACTACCAATGGCATTCTTCACAGAATTAGAACAAAAAATTTTACAATTCGTATGGAAACACAAAAGATCCCGAATAACCAAAGCAATCTTGAGAAAGAAAAATGGAGCTGGGGGAATCAGCCTCCCTGACTTCAAACTATGCCACAAAGCTACAGTAATCAAGACAGTATGGTACTGGCACAAAAACAGAAATATAGAACACTGGTACAGGATAGAATGCCCAGAGATAAACCCACGTACATATGGGCACCTAATTTATGACAAAGGAGGCAAGAACATACAATGTAGAAAAGACAGCCTCTTCAATAAGTGGTGCTGGGAAAACTAGACAACTACATGTAAAAGAATGAAATTAGAACACTACCTAATACCATACACAAAAATAAACTCCAGATGGATTAAAGACTTAAATGTAAGACCAGACACCATTAAAACTCTTAGAGGGAAACACTCTTTGACATAAACCACAGCAAGAGCTTTTTTGATCCACCTCCTAGAGTAATGGAAATAAAAACAAAAATAAACAAATGGGACTTAATTAAACTTAAAAGCTTTTGCACAAAAAGGAAACCAAAAACAAGACAAAAAGACAACCCTCAGAATGGGAGAAAATATTTGCAAATGAAACAACAAAGGATTAATCTCCAAAATATACAAACAGCATGTGGAGCTCAATATAAAAAAAACAAGCAATCCAGTTAAAAAATGGGTGGAAGACCTAAATAGACATTTCATGCTCAATATCACTAATTATTAGAGAAATGCAAATCAAAACTACAATGAGGTATCACCACACACCGGTCAGAATGGCCATTATCATTATCAAAAAATCTAGGAACAATAAATGCTGGAAAGGGTGTGGTGAAAAGGGAACCCTCTTGCACTGTTGGTGGGAATGTAAATTGATACAACCACTATGGAAAACGGTATGGAGTTTCCTTAAAAAACTAAAAATAGAACAACCATATGACCCAGCAATCCCACTACTGGGAATATACCCTGAGAAAACCATAATTCAAAAAGAGACATGCAAGACAATGTTCATTGCAGCACTATTTACAATAGACAGACATCGAACAAACTTAAATGTCCACTGACAGATGAATGGATAAAGAAGATGTGACACATATCTACAATGGAATATTACTCAGCCATAAAAAGAAATGGAATTGAGTTATTTGTAGTGAGGTAGATGGACCTAGAGTCTGTCATACAGAGTGAAGTAAGTCAGAAAGAAAAACAAATACCATATGCTAACACATATATATGGAATCTAAAAAAAAAAAAAAAGGTACTGATGAACCTAGTTGCAGGGCAGGAATAAAGAGGTAGACATAGAAAATGGACTTGAGGACATGGGGTGGGAGGGCAAAGCTGGGGTGAAGTCAGAGTAGCATTGACATATATACACTACCGGATGTAAAATAGTTGGCTGGTGGGAAGCAGCAGCATAGCACAGGGAGATCGGCTTGGTGTTTTGCGATGACCTAGAGAGGACGGGAGGGAGGCTCAAGAGGGAGGGGATATGGGGACATATGTATGCATATGGCTGATTCACTTTGTAGTGAAACAGAAACTAACAGAGTACTGTGAGGCAATTATATTCCAATAAAGATCTATTTAAAAAAAAAGATGTAAAAAAAAAAGATGTTGATAGATCAATAGATGATAGATAGACAAACGTGTGTTTGTCCATGTGCGTGTGTGTGTGTGTGTATGTATCTCCTTATTCTTCAGTTCCGGTTGGTGGAGTTAACAAAAATTTCACTTCTGAATTCCTTTTTTGCTCATATCTATAATATAACCGGAAACTCTGGGCATAGAAGAAAGAATATAAACTTTGAAATCAGCACTACACGGTCTCACCAGCTCTACGATCTTATACACATAGTTACTATTTCCTCATCTCTAAAATAGGAACAATACATATGCGACAGGGATGTTCTGTGGACTAAAGAGGTCACTATGAAAAGTGCCCATGATAGGACTTCCCTGGTGGTGCAGTGGTTAAGAATCTGCCTGCTAATGAAGGGGACACTGGTTTGAGCCCTGGTTCGGGAAGATCCCACATGCCGTGGAGCAATTAAGCCCGTGCGCCACAACTACTGAGCCTGGGCTCTAGAGCCCACGAGCCAGAACTACTGAAGCCCGTGCACCTAGAGCCCATGCGCCTAGAGCCCGTGCTCCGCCATCGCAATGAGAAGCCCGCGCACCGCAGAGAATAGCCCCCGCTCGCAGCAACTAGAGAAAGCCTACGGGCAGCAACGAAGACCCAACGCAGGCAAAAATAAATAAATTAATTAAGAAAAAAAAAGTCTTCATAGTGGAGTTAACACTATGTAGGAGATTGTGTAGGATTTGCTGATGGGGGAAAGAGCATATTTCAGGCAGAGAGAACAGCACGTGCCAAGGTCCAGTGGCAATAAACAGTATGGGAGAATCCGGGAAGGCCTCTCTTCAGCTCCGAGTTGAGCACAGGGTTCAAGGAAGGGTGGATGATGGATATAACCTTATAGAGGTGACAAGGGCTAGAGAGAGGCCTTGCAAAGGAGTTTAATCCTTAAAGGTAATAAGCAACATGACCAGATTTCTTTTCTAAATGATCTCCCTGGCAGCAACAGTGTGGGGGATGGATTCCATGGAAATGGGACTGTGGCTAGAAGACTAGAAAGAGGGGAATTCCCCAGCGGTCCAGTGGTTAGAACTCGGCGTGGGTTGATCCCTGCTGGCGGAACTAAGATCCCACATGCCATGTGCTGCGGCAAAAAAAAAAAAAAAAAAAAAAGACTAGGAAGAAGAGAGTTGTGACAGTCCAGCCGGGGTGGTGGGGGCACTGAAAGGAGAGAAGAAGAAGGCTCAGGAGGGCTCAATGGCTGAGCAGAGAAGCGGAGAGCAAGGGTGAGACCAGCAGGCAGGTCACCAGGGAAGGTAATGATACCTTAGCAATACTGGTTCTGCTACTTATCCGCTGTAGAACAGCATGGTTCTGAGCCTCAGTTTTCTCATCTGTGAAACGGTGATGGGTATCTACTTCGTAGGAGTATTATGAGGGCTTACTTTTTTTTTTCGGCTGTGCAGCACAGCTTGCGGGATCTTAGTTCCGCGACCAGGGATCGAACCCGGGCCCAAGGCGGTGAAAGCGTGGAGTCCTAACCACTGGGCCGTCAGGGAATTCCCTATGAGGACTTAATTTTAAAGGCATTCTAAATGTCTGGCACATTAATGAGTTCTGTACGAATGCTTGTTACATAAACGGATAACTCACAGAGGGAAATGTTTGGGGGAAAAGACAGGATCTTTTCTGGGTATGCATTGAGTGCCAGGGGCCTATGGGACATTGCTATGAGGTCCCTGAAAAACAGATTTGGAACTCTGGAGCAAGGTCTAGACAAGAGATAGATTTTATGAGTGGGAGTTGCCTCCAGAGGAATGGATGAAATTGCTTAGAAATACTGTGCAAATAAGGAGAAGAGGGCAAGGACGGTAACATGACAAACATCTCATGGAAGGCTGAGGCAGGGACTCCAGAGAAGCCGACCAAGAGGGGCTGTCTACAGAGGATGAGCGCTAGGAACTGGGGTATCAAAGAACCAGGGATGCTTCAGAGGTAAAGGGAGATAATGGTCTCTGGGTCAGAAAAGTGAAGGCTCATGTTTCAAGAGCTGAAGCTGGAGGTAAGAAGGCAAGAAAGACCTAAACGTCGGAGGATGGAGGCAATTCCCTTGTGGTCCAGAGATTAGGACTCCGCGCTTTCACTGCCGAGGGCTCGGGTTCAATCCCTCGTAGGGGAACTAAGATCCCACAAGCCCCACAGCGCAGACAAAAAAATGAAAAACAAAAGATGAGAGGGTGGGCACAAAAATATCTAGAACGGAGATTCAGGAGGCTGTCATTGGTAATATGCTCACCAGGTGGCGCCAAAGACCCTCCGTGGCGATTAACACGGGCCTTAGGACTCCTGCCCCTTAGGCGAGCCTCGCGGCGGCTGCATTTAAACCTGACAGTCAGCCAGGTGGCATTCCTTTAGTCAAGGAACCATCAAACTTCCACTACTGGAAAGCTCTGAGGGATACACACACACACACACACACACACACACACACACACACACACCCCTCTGCTCTTCCTTTGGTATGTGAAGATAAAATAAGAACTTTCAGAGAATAGTCCCATCCATTTTATTTCCTACATAGTTTTCAAATCTACCCACGTCTTTTCATTATGGAACTTTTCATAGTTCCATTGCAAACCACTATGCTCACTTGCTGGGACCCACCACCGCCGATGCTTTCTAAAGTGTCACTCTGCATTCATTCTCAATGCCCCGCTAACCCAGTGTGACTCTTCCCACTGCAATTTCTTCCAAGTAGGTATATCTCCTAGCTTCCCACCAGACCACAGTACTGGAATTCTTAGTGTAGCAGTTCCTGGAGCCAGATTGCTGGGTTCAAATCCCAGTTCCAGCACTCGCTGGCTGTGTTGCGATTTTGGGCAAATTCCTTCACTCTCTGCCTCAGGTCTTCATCTGTTACATGGAGATAATTACCTCAGGGACTTTCCTGGTGGCGCAGTGGTTAAGAATCCGCTTGCCAATTCAGGGGACACGGGTTTGATCCCTGGTCCGGGAAGATCCCACATGCGGTGAAGCAACTAAGCCCGCCCACCTAGAGCTGGTGCTCCGTACAAGAGAAGCCACCGCAATGAGAAGCCGGCCCACCGCAATGAAGAGTAGCCCCCGCTCACTGCAACTAGAGAAAGCCTGTGCGCAGCAACGAAGACCCAATGCAGCCAAAAATAAAAATAAATAATTAAAAGAAAAAGAGATTTACCTCAAAGGACCATAATGAGGACCAAATGAGTTTACAGTTTGTTTTTAGTACACTGCTTGGTACACAGTAAGTGCTCAATAGATGAGAGCTATTATTAAAAGTCTTCAGGATGAAAATTCAGATTCTTACTGTGGCCTAGGTGATCTCCTTGATCTAGCTTTTCCCAACTTTCTGGCTTTATCTGGAAGCACGCATCCTTTTCTGCTGCTTCAGCACCACCTGCTCTCAGACAGTTACCATCACTGTTTTTTTTTTCTTTTTTTTTCATTTTCAGTCAAATTTTATTAAAAAAAAAAAGCAGCAGATCAACATTACAATTCAAGAACCTAATCTAAATATGCACTTGACAATGAAGCACATCTGAGTATGGAGTGAAAAAAGTTTTTTCCAAAAAACCATCAAACGTATCATCTCCAAATACCCAAATAATAAATCACTTCTGCAGGCCGTCTATTGAGTGGAATCATAAACAAAGAAAGAAGATTTATCGCTGTGAAAACAAATCTGTAGTACAGTAGTATGAATCTTGGGTATTAAACATAATCAGTTGAATCGAGTTAGGAAGTTGAAAATCTAATAAGAAATCTGTGTGTGAGAGAAAGTCTATAAGCCAGCTGACCCAAGAGCAACTGAGATATCAAACTTGTTCAGTGAAACCACACATTATTTTAAATCTCCATTTTTTGAAGGCAATTAAAAATTACAATTCCAACAGCCCACAAACCAAATTTAAAAAAAAACTGTAGAAAGCAATTAAAACTACGTTCAAGGAGCCACTTTTTCAGCTCAATTTCAGCACCCCAAGGAAAAAATAAGCGTCCATGACTATCACAGATGAAACAGAATGAAATGTCATTGGAATCAGTTATTTTCCCCCACTGAGGTATAAAATCTATATAGAAATTTGATACTATACTATAACAAATTGTACTTCTCATAGTTCTGTTTTAATTTCCTTTAAACCCTGTTTAATATAGTTTTTTAAATTGTTGTAAAAATGTTTTCATGATTCTGAATCTGGTTCCAGTTCTTTTTCATTTATTTTTATATCAATATTTAATATACTGGGTACCAGTTCTAATCAGAAAAAAAAATCTTGGACATCTCTTCATTATAACAGCACATTCAGCAGAAATGACTGATGTGCAAGCAAACCATAAAAGGTGCTGCTCTCTGGAAAGCACATTTCGTAGATTGTTTCAGTCTGAATATTCTTTACAATGATTCTTGATGAAAGACTCTTAATCTTGTAAACATCAGTGTGCACAATCTCGCTACTATGTAGTTTCACGTCCTTGGACAGGAAGGCCGGTTCACAGCTAGTGAAAGAGAGAGCAGTTTAAGTTTTAATGGCTGATAAACCTTACATCCTGCAGGAGGAAAGCACTTTTCCTTTTTTGCTACTTAAGAATGTGGCAGAAATGTATGCTGAGGTAGCCCAGTCAATCCTTATTTTTTTCTTTTTTTGTAAATTTGGTCTCAGAATATTTCTGGAAGGGTTACATTTCAAAGAAGCCACTGCTGGGACCGGCTTCCATTGCAGTCTCTAATGCTGGGCACCTGGCTGTCCTCTTCTGTGGCTTTATCCAGGCACTGATTACTGTTCACATGCTGCAGGGTTAGTTTCACCGGATCATACTCCCAAAGTTGGTTGCCTTTTAGGTGGTGGCATGTGAGCATTGTGACTGGGCCATTAAGTTTGGAGACATTCAAGCAAAGGTCATCTGTTTTAATTTCTTTGTTGGCAGTGTAAGAGAAAACCTGATTACCTCCCATACCGTGACAGCTAAAAATTCCAACTTTTTCATTCTCTTTTCTAGCCATGTTATCTAGACACTTTCCACATTTCGTATCTTTCCCAAAGAGAAATAGTGACGTGGAATCTGAGAATCGGGATAAATATTCTCTAGGTACCAAGAGAAAGGTCTGCATTGGAGTTTGTGTCTTAGACCAAGTCTTGATGATATATCTCCATAATCTACCTTTGTAACACCTGGAGAAATTATATAGAAGAAATTCTTGAATTCATCCATCCACCCTTCTGCAAGTCGTCTGTTATTTTTATTGATAATCTGCCCTGTGCCTCCTGGAAACGTGTAGGGTGTAGCTTTCCGAAACACATGTCCAACATGTGAGCAAGTGACAATCTCCAAAGTTCCTCCACACTGCCAACTCCTAAAGGAAGTTTCTAGGTTTTCTCCTCCCCAAATATCCATTCCAGCATCATATGTTCCAGTTTCCTGAAAGTAATCTCTGTCTATTGAAAAAAGGCCTCCTGCCATTGTAGGTGTTCTCACAGGAAGAGTTCGATCACCTTTCCTTCTGTCCATTTCTCTTTGGGGAACAGGATACCAGCGAAAGTTGAGCTTCCAGTTGAATCCACCATAGGTCCTGCCATGTACTCAAAAGTATCATCACTGATCACATCAATGATAGGACAGACCACTGTCTTCCTGTCATGTTTGATCCTGGCTAAGAGAGGCTCCAGTCACCCCACTGTACATTCACAGTGAGCATCTAAAAAGGTGATCACTTGGCCTTTAGACACTGCAGCTCCTTTTAACCTAGCTCTGATCAATCCAGAACGTTGCTCCATTCGAATTACGTGAACTGGTACTTTTAATTTTTTCACATAACTCTCTAGAGGTCTTTTCAAAAAGTCTCTTTCGGGCTTCCCTGGTGGCGCAGTGGTTGAGAGTCCGCCTGCCGATGCAGGGGACACAGGTTCGTGCCCCAGTCTGGGAAGATCCCACATGCCGCGGAGCGGCTGGGCCCGTGAGCCATGGCTGCTGAGCCTGCGCGTCCGGAGCCTGTGCTCCACAACGGGAGAGGCCACAACAGTGAGAGGCCCGCGTACCGCAAAAAAAAAAAAAAAAAAAAAAAAAAAATGTCTCTTTCACTGGCATCATCTACTAGAACAATTTCTTCTAGCATGTGTCTTGGTGAGCGATTAATGACACTATGGACAGTTCGCAGAAGTGTGCTCCAAGCCTCATTATGGAAAACAATCACCACACTTGTGGTAGGAAGATTACCTGCATACACCTTTGTTTTACACCCTTCTAACCTAACATCTGGTAAAGATCTGTTGAGTGCAATCGTCTCACTTGGCATTAAATTGAACTGATTGATTTTAAACATCTCTTTCATCTTTTCTTGATCCTCTTTAGGAATGACGACTGGTTTCCCCATTTCTCCAGGACCTTCATGAGGCTTTTGTACTGGCTCTAGAACATCCCCAGCAGGAAGTCCTCTCTCTTTTTTTTCATCACATTTGTTGCATTCACTGAAGTAAAGCAGCAGGAACATATCCAAGAGTACCCAAATCAAGGAGGTGGCTAGGACCACCTTGCAATATGCAAATTTTCTCATGGCACTTTAAGTCAAATGCAAAATTAAAAAATATATATATATATATATAAAAATATACAAAGATCATGAAAATTATTCCAATCCAGTTTCATCAGAAATCACGTTCATAACCCCAAAGTGGTTTTTCAAATGAATTCATATCCCAAATCCTCATGTCCCACATCTCCTCGGTCCGCGCGCGGCGGCGGGCGCTCCTCGGGGCCGGCCCGGGCGGTCGCGGTGCGGTCCCGCGGGCCGCAGCGCGGGCGCTACTCTCGGGCCGCCGTTCGCCGCGCCTTTCTTTTTTTTGAGTCATGCTGCATGGCTTGCAGGATCTCAGTTCCCTGACCAGTTATTGAACCAGGCCACGGCAGTGGAAGGCCGGAATCCTAACCACTAGACCACCACGGAACTATCATCACTTTCTTCTGCTGGCAGTGCTCACTCCCGCCCTCCCTGACACAAACACTACTCATCCTTCCCAGATATATCTGAACAGTTCTCAGGAATCTCTCAGATCAGAACCCTCCTAAATTCTTTACAGATCTTTGCATATTGCACTGCTAAAACTTATAATTTTTATTAAAAACTGTGATCTGTTGTCTAATGTCACCCCTTTTCCTGCTCCCAGAATGTAAACTATGGGGACAGCAAGACCTGCTAGTGGGATTCTGCAGAGCTTGAACTAGGGTGACGATCCAGGAAAGGGGAAAGAAGCAAAGACGGAGATCATGGAATCATCATATAGCAGTTCCATCTACCATTCCCAGTCCCCTTCCTGGCTCTCTGGGAGTCCTTTTCTCATTGATCAGCAAGTCCTCCCCTGTGTTACTCTTGGCCAGCCTCAGAGAGTAACTCCCACCAGCTTTGTTTGATTCTTGTCCTGGGAACCCCTCAGGGAAGCAGGGCTTTTCAGTCAGGATAGTGCTGAGAGAATCCAAGAGCAAGGCTGGCAGGGCTGGACTGGGGTGCACACATTTGGGTGCAATTAGAAAGAATCATCTGGAAGACTGTCATGCCTTCATCTTAGAGCAAATCAGCCCAGTAACTGCACCACGAGCTAACTGCACTGATAAAGCAAGATTCAAAGACAAGGCAAGGGCCTTGCCTTTATATCTTCACTGCCACACCTCCTGACTGAGCAGTTTGACGTCTAGATCAGTGGTGTTTATTGAAAAATAAGACAATCAAAGGAACTCTGAATAAATGATTACTATGGAAACATTAAAGGGGAGCAAACGGCAAGAGGTAGCAAAAAAAAAAAAAAAAGAGAGACAGTGGAACCCATGCTTACAAGAGCTGGAAAGAGCATGGGAGGTAATACTGCCCACGGTAGGATTCCATAATTGTTCCTTCTGGTTGAGCTGGGGACTGTGCTTGTTACTTTGGAAGACAATAATTCCAACCAAAATGGGGATCAGACTCCTGAAACTATTACAATGCCTCAAGGAGAGGATGGGATACAGCTAAGGTTTTGATCAGTAAATTCGACTAAGGGAAAAGGTAAATCAAAGGGCTAAATGGCAACCTCAAGGGTCAGGAACCAGGGAAAGGACTCTTCACCAACAGACTTACCATCAGGAAATCCATGAACGTTTGTAAGCTGTCTAGTGAGGTGGTAAAGAGGGAGGTGTAAACCAGGTCCAGAGGCACTCTTGCCCAGGCTCAGCCTGCTCTGCAGTCAAGGGAATAAGCCAGGCCACCTACTTTTATAGCACTTAGACTGTTCTGGATTCAGTCTATAGGGAATATTAAATTGCCTCCACAGGTACAATGTCAGAAACTCATCTTCTGAGAGTTGAAGTCTTTATTTTCCCAAACCACAATTTTAAAATACTTAAATGACGTGAACAGAAGGGGATGCAGCCACAGTCTTCCAAGATTGTATGCCTGGTCTCCTCCCCAAACTAATCTCACACCTTAAATGCCCATTTAAATGAGATATAGTGTTAGATTGACACACATCTATTTGAAATCAACATTTATCCCTTTGGACTTAAATAAATCCTATCCCACACCCACAACTCTTAAGTACTACTGAACTTTCCAAATCCTTTCCATCACTTTTCTCTAGATGAACAGAGCTCAAAGGGAGTTGAAGAGTTCACTCACTGAGATCTACAATTAAGTGGGCTGAAAAGCCCAATCAGGGGGCTCCTCCCCTTTAAAAAACTAAGAGCCTTGCAAAATGGTAACAAGTGATTCCCAGCCCTGCTTGGGTATTACCATCTCTGAGCTTTTGCGTTGCCTGGGCCTCAACTTAAGAATTCAGGGAATTCCCTGGTAGTCCAGTGGTTAGGACTCTGCACTTCCACTGCAGGTCTGGGTTCAAGCCCTGGTTGGCAAACTAAGATCACACAAGTCGCGGGGTATGGCCAAAAAAAGGATTCAGACAGAAACCCATTACAAGCTTTTAGCAGCTCTGGAGTCCAAGTATGCAACAAGGGTTGAGAGTCACTGCTAGAGCCCAGTTTATTGCTACCTCCAAAATCATCACTACCATCTCCACCATATTCCACTTTCCACCTGTTTCCAGCAACGTTACAGCAGAATAAACCATTAGGTTTACATTCCCAGCCTTCCATTTAAAAATTCAGGTTTTCTACTACAGCACATTATTTTAAACCGTCCCCTTTTGTAGGGTGTAAAGCCCCCCAAATTCCAGAAACCAGACATCTCATACTTCTCAACTATAGAGCCCTTCTGTCTATACAGCACGAGAAGAGGCTGGACTTCTGGAAATTTTTTTTGTGGTACAAGGGCCTCTCACTGTTGTGGCCTCTCCCGCTGCGGAGCACAGGCTCTGGACGCGCAGGCTCACAGGCCATGGCTCACGGGCCCAGCCACTCTGCGGCATGTGGGATCTTCCTGGACCGGGGCACGAACCTGTGTCCCCTGCATCGGCAGACGGACCCTCAACCACTGCACCACCAGGGAAGCCCTGGAAATGAGTTCTTGTGATTTCATTTTGGTAAGGATCACTGGAATTCTCTGAACTGGCATTGTATTAACCAACTTTGCAAAGCTATGTACATGTGCAACTTGAGGCCAAAGCAGCAAATTATAAAAGTAGACACAACTGCCTTTTTAAGGCAGATGCCCAATGCAAGAAGTACCTACTGTTGGCTACCTCCCATCCCTTTCACATCTTGCTAAGTGTCAGGAAACAACCCACATATCCAGCACCAGAGGAAAACTTGAGCCTATTCCAAATCTTGAGTTTGAAACTTGGTTAAGATATGAATGAGCCAGAGAATTTTATTTTCTTCATCTAAAACCAGAGCAAATTGCAAACTTTAAGGTTATTCTGGGGGATTCACTTTACAAAGGGAAGATGCACTTCTATCACTACAGCAACAGCCTACTGGTTTATTTAAAACAGGATGGTCCTTTTTCCTCACCTCAGAGTACTTTCTTCAAAATCTCAATTGTATCACATTCATTTTGAAGCACTAGAAAAAGAAATGTCATTAAAGTAATAAACTCAAAACTTGAATAATATTTTCTTTATTTACAAGTTAGAATCAACAGACAAAGAAAAGACAATCCAGGGGACCAAATGGGGAGATGACTGAAACCCCCAGGGGCCCCAAATGGAGCAGAAGGAAAAGGGAAAACAGAGTAGAAAAAAAAAGTCAACGTAAAAAAAGAACGTCTTCCTCCCTCCCCATGGAGGCTGAGGGGACCACGGCCCCACCCTGCCCCGGCCTTACCTAGCTTAAAATAAATTAGAACAAACAACCTCAAAACAGGGCCCTTACAAGTGAACAGGGCAGCTACGGCCTCAGGTAACCCTGTATCAGGGCCTTTGCCCATTCCCACCCTTTACCCCTGCCCCACCACAGTCATTTTGAATAGGGGCTCTATGCCTAAGAGGTCACTCTCCATGGGGCTGGGAACGCAGTTGTATTTTGTCCATTTATGTCCCTCCTTCAGTAATTGTCCCTGCATTCCTCCCCCCTGCAGAGCCAGCTCTCCTACAGTGGGGGGAGGGGGTGAGATGAGGAAGTGTCACAGCAAAGGGAGAGTAGGGGTGGGGCAGGGTAGTCTAGGGGTCCGGTCCTGCGGAGCCTCCTGCCCCATCTGGCCTGGCCCCTTAGCCTGAGTCTGAATCACTGGTGTCTGAAGAAGAGGAAGATGAAGAAGAGGAGCTGGAATCCGAGCTGGAGCTGGAAGCACTGAGGCGGGACACTGCTACCTGCTGTGCCGATGACGTCTCTGTTTTTTCACTCGCTGCAGAACAAAGTTGAAGTTTAAAGATTATTTCAGTCTGATTTCCATTTTTCAAGAGTCAAGAGGGCAGGATGTAGTGAATTCACAGTGGCTTACTGAACACTCACCTTTCTTGGGGGGCTTTTTGGTAGAATTGAGCTGCCCACTAACATCTTGTAACCGCTTTTCTAGTTCCCGCTTCTTCTCCAAAGCCAGTTCCTCCTTTGTCTTTCCCACAGGTTTCTTAATAGCTAGAAAAACAAATATACCAGGATTAAGATAGCCAGAAGCACCCTAGTTTCTCTGTCCCCTATTGTTGCCAAATTCCTTTCTTGAACATTGGGAAGCAACTAATCCAACCCTTATCATCCCAGGAGCTGATGACCTCAAGTCCATCAAGCATATGCCTAACTATCCTTCTCTCACTGTCCTCAGAACTTCGTGAGGATTTGCTGAGTTAACTGAGTTAACTCTGCCCCTCTAGATGCAACAAATCCTCCTCAGAACTTCGCAAGGATTTGCTGAGTTAACTGGTGGGCCTCATTTCATACTCACTATAGGGCTTCCGAGGTTTCTTTCGTAGGCAGGAAAGGACATAGCGTTCAAGCTCTCTAAGTGTGGATGGCTTGAGCGTTTCAAAATCAATCTCAATTTCTTCTGGGTTTGAGTCACGTAAAGAGGGCTCCCTGGCTTGAATTATGTGCACAACTCGACCCAGTTTCTCCCCGGGCAACTTGTTGATGTCCAGGCTCAACTGCCGCTTCTCGTCGTAACTCATGGGCCTGCTTTCTTCCTCTTCCTCTGAATCATAGCCTGCAGGCAGGGCAGGTGGGGCTGTCTTTGTGGCCTTTTTGGGGAGTCTACGGGCAAAAGAAAATTGTCAATTGTGGGATATTCTCACTATTCAAACCAGTGACCTGGATTTCATGCCTGAAAAACTGTTTTCCATTAAGGCAAAAGAGTGGGCTACTAGACACTGTATCAGGGGAGCAGAGCTTCCACACGTCAAACACTTTTATTAATCTCGGACTTTGAGAACTAAATATAAGTACACTGGCACAGGTCCACTTTTTTTTGCTCCCTAAAGCACTAACCCACCCCCGACCACAGAAGAAAACACGAAAAACCACAGATTCACTGGTTTAGAGAAGGGGTAGGCAGACTACACTGTCAGAGTTAAGCAGCTTTGAGAGACTACAGTCTTCAAAAATCTACTTCATCACCTGGCCACTTGCAGAAAAAATTCGCTGGACCCTGATTTAGAGAAACCTTTGCAAGGAGTGGGAGAAACCATCCTCCCCGGAGAGATTAGAGACATAACTGAGCTGTCTCTGCTTCCATGTTAGATAGTACTCACTTGGTGCTACTTCCTCCAGAAGGTCCAAAGCCAGGAGGGCCTAGGGTAGCAGCGCTGCCAGCCCCACTGCCACTCGCTTTCTTGGACTTCTTGGGCTGAGATGGGCGAGGTGCCCGAGGCCCTTTGTCATCTTCCTCAACCCCAGCTCGGCCTCGATGCTTCTCTGCCTTCCGTTTCTTCTTTTTCTCTTTTTTTTCTCTCTTTCGCTTGGGCTTGGATATCGGGCCTTGGGACAGGGCAGCCAGTTGTTCATGTACTGCTCGAAGCTAAAGAGGAAAAAGAATCATGTGAAATGGAAAAAATAAATAGGTAAAGCAATAAAGACTGAAACAAAAAAAATTTAGGGCCAAAACAGCGCACAAACCTCACCCAGTAAACAGTGACAAATCAAAATAATACCTGTTCCTGTAGTTCAGCCAAGCGATGAGCCCTTTCTTCCTCAGAGTCAGAGCTTTCACTCTCTTCTTCCTCCTCTTCATCCTCCTCATCTTCCTCCTCCTCCTCCTCAGAAGAGCTCTCACTGCTACTTTCCTCGCTGGAGGACTCTGAAGATGATTTGGCCAAGCCAGGGGGCAAGGCAGTAGAGACTGGTAAAGGCCCTGGTTCCAGTGGTTCATCTGGCATCTTGGCATAACGGAACTCAAATACATCCTAGAAAGAGACAGCAGACTCAAAACCATGCTAGTGGATATGCCCTGATCATACCCAGCCATATGGCAGCTCCAATTTACAACTGTAGAGACTGGGAGAGCCCCATGTTGAGGTTGTGCACCACAGACAGCAAAATTTCTCTCCCCAGACCCATTTATTCTTCCAACTCCGACCTTGACACTCACCTGTAACTTTCGTGCCATGGCCACAACATCATGGTCTGGGGGATTGTACTTATAGCAGTTGGAGAACATAAGCCGCACGTCAGCAGCAAACTCCTGTGCATCCCGGTAATCACGATTCTCCATCTTCCGCTGCAGAAGGAGGCAGCATCAGAAGCTGCACAGGCAGGAAGACTCACCTTTCCCTGCCAGCTCCAGACACCGCAAGGCTAGCCCTCTCGAGAGTACGGGGGCGGGGCAGGGGTAGCCTTAAGGATCTATGCCCTGGGGCTCAAGTTTGAAGTCAAAGGAATTTGGGTGGGTTGAAGAAATACCTATGTCTAGGAAAAAAAATCATTTCTAAGGGGAAAGAGAGGGTGGGTGGCCTCTAAGCAGCCATCCCTTAACTTTCCTATCCTAACCCAATATTCCCAATAGGTAGGACCTAATTGTAGATGAATAGCAATGCTCTGAACACAAAACCCACCACACTGTCTCAAACTCCAGAAAATATGGACTCCTAACAAGTACCTGACCTTCTGCCCCGTTACTATTTTGTAAAAATAAAATGCCGAGACCGCTGTGTGCCCGGAAAAAGTGACTGTTTTATTGATCCCTAGGCTCCAATCACTGCCTGAGTATCCCATCTGCCCCATGCAGTGGGTACCTTGACAGTGCTGAGGTCCATGGGGTGCTTAATGATGTCATGGTAGTCATGCAGGCCAAGAGCAGAAGCGTCCACTGGTTTATAGAAAGGCCAAGCATAGGCAGCATGCTTCTTAGAGAGTAATTCCTTCAAAATGCCATTGCAGTGTTTTAACTGTTCCGACAGCTTTCCTTTCTTGGAGCTTTGGTGCTGTTGCTGAGAGTCAGGCAAGTCTTTGCGTGGGGGCTTGATAGGGCGGCCACTCTCTCTACGCATAGGGGGAAGCCGTGCTGCCTTAGGCTCAAGACCCCCGGGAGGGCTAGCTGGGGAGCCAGGAGCCAGGATAGCTGTAGGTGTAGGGGTGGTAGTATCTGCTTTCCGCTTTACCCCTTTTTTCTGCAGAGAAAAACAAGACAGGAGCCTTTTACCCTGGGTCCACTCCATTCAAGACCTTTCCATCCTCATTGTCCCAAAGATATCCACAGATGTATACCTTGGCAAGGGGCTGGGCTGGGGGAGCTGCAGAGACAGCAAGGAGCGGGGGTCCAGCGGAGTGCAAGGACTTGAGAAGGGGCGAAGAGATGACCGATGGGTGGGGAATGTTGAGGACAGTGGTAGGTATCTCAGGTGGTGGAGTATACAGGGCTGTGTGAGACACAGAAGAGACAGCAGGCACCTGATGGGCACTGGTGATACTGCCCTGGAGTGCTGGGGTGGGGGGAGAGAAAAAAAGTTTAGTCTGATTATCTTTCCCATCTTTAGGTCTTCATTGGCAAAACTCCTTCTCTTCCTACCTGCCAATTTGGCCCCTTTCTTGTGGCTGTTCTTAGGGATAGTCACCACAAGCTCTTGTTCCTCTTGTGGCATTGATGCCACCTTCTGTAGAAAGATCTTTTCCAGCGTTTGTGCCATCAGGACAATATCATCAGTAGGCTACAGGAAACACAAAGAAAAAGTTCAAATGCCAGCAAAAGACAAGCAAAACCATTTTTCTCTGAGGAATTCCTAGCCCCAGGCATCACCACCACCCCCCCTTACAAAACTTCACCATCAAGTACTGAAAATCACCTGTATTGGGCCATTAAATTCCCTTTTCTCTTCCAACTCTGCCCCTCAAGATGCAACAAAGAAATAAAGTTCAGAGGTAAAAGAATGAGAGCTGATTAAAAAAAAAAAAAGTTCCTGCTCTACTCAGATCTCTGGAGATTTCTCTGAAAAACAGGGCCACTATCCACAAGAATAAAAAGTGTTCTATTTAAACATCTCTTAACTCTGGATCTCTGAAACCACATCACTGCTTTTAGTGGTACCTTTTGGAACTCAGACTTTCTAGGATCCTGACTACTGAGAACACCTACAGTAAAACACTTAAACCTTTCATTGATAAAGTAGTGATAAAAAATGCACTCTCTCCCCCCAACTACTAACAACACAAAAACACTCACCTTGTTGTAGATATAACAGTTGGTGAACATGGTATTAAAATCCTGCATACACTCTGAGGCAGCCCAGTAATAGTTGTTTTCAAGTCTCCTCTTAATAGTACCCATATCCATAGGCTGCTTTATAATTTTGTGATAATCCTAAAAAAATGAAATGGTAGGTCAGAGCTACAAAAAGATAAACGCCTGTTCTCCTAAGCAAACTACCGACCCCAGCACACACGCACATACACACCCCCTATGCGTCAAGAATACAAAGTCTCCTAAACTGCGGCCCCAATTAAATCTATGGGATAGGAAAAAAATGGAACAGGATTCTTGTCACCCATAGGGAGGCCCCTACTGCCTTTCTCTAACCACCCACCTCCCACCCACTCTGGAAAAGCTTCCCATCCTGTGACATTACCTCTGGGGCTGGCTATCCATGGGCTGCATGAGGGAGAGGAAGAAGCTAAGAATTTTGGCCACCGTGGTCCTCTCCCAACCTGGGGTGGGAATCTGTAAAATGGAGCCAGGGCACAAAAGTTAAGGAAGGACACATGGAGGGCACAATGAGAGATGCTAAGATAGCAAGCGGTTGGATCAAACACAAAGGACCAAGAATCCAGAAATCTGGTGGCTATCTGCCCTACAGGGTAGAAATGGGAACTCCTAGGGGCCGCAGCAGCTACACTAGACAGCCCACCTCCACGCACACACACTCTTGTTCATTTCCATACCTCCCCATTCCAATCTCTCTACTCACCGGCAGACCCAGTTTGACAGCATCCACAGGCTGCCGGAAGGGCCATGCAAACTGATGTTTCCACAGAGCCTTCATCACCACCTTGTGCAGGTATTGCAACTGGTTGGTAACCCGTCCTGGCTTTTTGGGATTGGACACCTCCGGGGGTGGTGGGTTGGCAGGGGTTAGTTGCAAAGCCGGCACTGAAGCCATTGTGGGGCTCTCGAATCCCTCATATAACAGGGAGGGCTTTCGAATCCTTTTCCCAGGCGCTGCTGCCTCTGGGCCCAGCCCCAGTAACCCTGCATTCCCCTCCCCAGGGAGCCTGTGAAGACAAGGAACAAAACCATATGTGATAATCTTGTGGAACTTGAGAGAGTACAATTTACACTAATTTACACTACGTACCCTCAATAAATCCAGGCTTGGAATCTAGTGAAAGGTGGTCAAGATTATGAAAATGAAACCAGTATCCAAACAATCCATGGAGCTTTTGTTCTTCTACTTCCTACCACCTCTTCTGTTCTTAGTCCTACATTCTGAATTCTCAAGTCTGATGGACTCTTTCATCTGTTTTTAAAATTTAAAGTGAAAAAGCCCAAGGTAATTTCTCACAAAGCACAGCCATTTGAGAATCGCAGCCTTATTGGGATGGGACTTAAGCAAAATGGGTGGAGCCGAGAAACTCAAGCCCCAAGCTTCCTCCTCACTAGGGACTTGGTGGTTGCCATGGTGGTTGAGCCTGAGAGAAGCGGGTGAAAAGGAAACAAAATAGAAAAATTTCATAAAATGCTAATTAAACAGACACTTAAGAATCCACCTGTGCAGAAGAAATCAGCATCCTCCACAAGCTCTGGATAGTTAACTCCAAACAGATCAGACATCTAACGGAAAACCCTATCAACTCAAAAAAAGAAAAAAATCAGACAAGGGAGCATTTGTCACACTTCACAGCCTGGAATACCCCAAGCTACCAGCCTCCAGAAATTATTCACAAATTCGTCTCCTGCCTCTGAAGAACTCAAAAAATAGAGCTGTCCGAACAGTCAAGGTCAGCAAGTTCCCTCAGAAAAGTGATACAGACCTCCCCTGCAACCCCTAACAAAAACTGCGATGCCGTTAACAGTTCCCACTACAGCATCAACTCTGAAGATCAAACGCCAATAATGCACCAAGTTTACATTCTCTCTGGTGCTCCTCGAGACCAGGTGCTTCCCAAGGCCCAAGACTAAAGACGTTATACCGAAATCTCATTGTTTACATCCGCAGAACTGGACTAGAGGATCCTTAGCTCCACCCTCCTACCCTGAATGAAACTCCCAATTGTATCACAAAAACAAAAAAAAAAACACAGCAAAAACCCCAATCCTCTGCAACAAGACACACAACTCTCAACACAAAACCGCACCAGTCAACGAAAGACTAGCAGGAACTTAATGACCTACCCCAACCATCAGGAAAGAGTGATCCTTCTACCTTCTACCCTACTCAGGAAATCTCCGTTTCCAGTCCTCGAGCTCTATCACCATGGCAACCCTGTAAAGCACAAGATACGGCCACGAACCCACTCCCCCAAAAGGCCTGACAAACCGTCGCTAGACACCAAACCCACGACCCGCAGGACCTGCTCCTCAACCAAAGTCCTTCCCCATTACATTCTGCCGCCACCTCCCTCTGCCCGACTCGGGTAAGATCTAACCACAGAGAAAGAAACAACATATAAACTGACAACCTGTGCTCCCTCCATATTCAGGATCTGGGCCACTGCCTCAGTCCCAAACCGCCGCTCTACCCCCTGCGCGAGCCCGGCGAGCCAACAGTTGCGCCACGGAACAACAACGCGCCCCACTCGGTCCCGCACTCCCTCCGAATCCGACGCCCCACACCCGCGCGCTGCAACTCGCAAACGTCCCCTTCCCACACGCCGTTCGCGGGAACGTACTTGTTGTGGGGAGTCACGTTTTGCAGCATCTTGACCACGGGGAACCGGCGCTGCCCTCAGCCGCGGAAAGTCCGGGTGGCCTCGGTTCCCCTTACCTTCCAGTCCAGCATAACCCGGGAAGTGGAGGGGGGGGGGGTCGGGGGCCGCTGCCCTCGGCCCTCCAGGCAACAACCCCCCCCGCCGGGCCGGCACGAAAGCAGTCTCCTCCGCTGTTTCTCGGAGAACTCCCGGCAGCTTGGCGCGCTCCGCAGGAGGCGGACAGCGAGAAAATGGCGGCGGCCCCAGCTGAGGCGGGCGAGCAAAGGGGGACGGACTCTTCAAACCCCAGGACAGTCCCCGATCCCAGACACCGTCGTCAATATTGCCCGCTGTTGGTCTGCAAGGATCCCCTCTTCCTGCCAGGACCGTCCGGCGCGGACGAGGTCCCGTTTCGATCTCGGATGGAGGCGGATGAACACGAAAAGTGGTTTAGGGAGCCGCCGCCTCCATCTTTGAAATCCTCTTGAGGGCGGAGTAGAGGGGGTGGACAGACTCCGAGGACTGGGCGGGGCTCGAAAAAGGGGAGCTTCGGGGGCTTCTATGGGGTCTGTACTGTCCGCCGGGACCGGTCATAGGCCGAGACGAAGGCCATTTCCAAGCGGATGGACGTGGATTGTAATGGCGGCCCCGGACGACTCGAAGGCTCTGTATAGGTAGGCAGAATCCTCCAGCTCGTTCTAGAGGCTGCTCCACTCCAGCGCGAAATGGCGCCGCCGAGCCCCGCGCCAGCCCTTTATATATAGGCAGGGGGGCGGAGCTTCGCCGCTCATGCGCGCCACCGCGCTCGCGACTTCCCCCACCCCCTCCGCGCGCGCGCGCTCGCTCACGCGCGTGAAGAAGCGCAGTCGAAGGGGGAGGAACACCTCTCCGCGGGAGCGTTTTCTATTGGTCGGCGGATGCGATGACGTCATAAGCCTCATTTCCAACGCGTTAGTCACCAGGCAGAAGAATGCCGCATAGACCCACAGGGAAGCGGCAACCCGCCACATCTCCGAGCCAATTGGCTGCGCTGTGGTTCGGCAACTCCAGGGAAAGAGCGAGGTTGGCAGGGGTGCAGCACCCTCTCCCCGCCTCCCCTTCCAACAAAGTCTTCCCAGGCGTCCAAGCCCAGTGCGACTGGTGACTGCCAAGCTCGGGCAGGTCGTGCCGTTTGTAGCTCCTCCATTGGCCAGACTGGCAGGACTGGAGGCGGCCGCGTGGGCGTAGTCAGCCTGGGCCCGCCGGGGTGTGGTCACAGGACGCCCGCGGCTTGTTGTTCTCGGCAGTGAGGAGGCCGCCGCAGTGAAGAATCTGAAATGAGGAAGGAGACGCCATCTTAGAAGCCGCGGCCTGGCACTGGCAAACAGCTAAGGGCTCCCAAACGCAGCAAGGAACCGAACGTTCCCGTTCTCCGCAATCAAAAATACAGAATTGATAATTAAAATCCTCCCTTTCCTTCCCCAAGCCAAACAATCGAAAGACAAAGGCAAAACTCTCCCCAGAATCTACCATCTGTGAACTCTTAAAGGCTTTTCACCAACAAGGCAACCAAACAGAATACGTTCCAAACACTTGCACCCCAAGGACCTCTCCAATCCCTCCCACTCATACCTTCAGGTACCAATACAAATATCTGCCTGCTCGACAAAACCTCGGCAACCCTTAACTGGGAGCAAAATCTCCAAACGCACCCATATACCCTTTAAAATGAAACCCACCTCCTCCCCAAACTTCATTCCGGTGTCTGGCTCAGAGCGGAAAAAACAAGTCCCGCGAGGGGCGAATCAGGGTGAACGCCCTCCCCCTCCTGGCGAGCTCAGACCTTTCCCCACGCTCCCCGCCCTCCCCCCACCCCGAAGGCAGGCCCACACCCTCTAAGGGTCCTGGCGTCGCGGGGGCGGAAGGGCCCCCCCATCCCCCCCACCAGGGTTCGGAGTCCTCCCCACGGAGCGGCTGGTCCATCGGTCAGCGCCAGGGAGGAGGGCGAGCGGAGGAGGCGGCGGCTGCGGCTCAGACTAGCCCTCCCCCTCCTCTCCCCTCCCCCCTCCCCCCGGGCTGTCCGCCTCCGAGGAGGGGCAGGAGCCATTTTGGGAACTCAATTTCGCCCCCTCCCCCCAACCCACTCAACTTACATCTTTCCCACAATCTAGTACAGTAATCTGATTAGGGTTACAGACTAAGTGTGAATAGAGCCAAAGCACAAGGTCAAGATCTCTAAAGCCACCTCTGGGGCTCCCCCGCCCCCTTACCGGAGAGTGAAAGAATTTCCCCCACCTGGGCTTTAGTGGGGGGCCTTCCCCTCCTCCACGTCCCCTCTTCTGGCTACCAAGGAAGAAAACAGACTATGCATATCTGAATAAGGAAATTAATGTAAGTTAAGGAACATAAGAGCCCCCTCCCCCCGCAAACCCAGGGCTTCGTGAGGGCCTAGGTCCTTGAACTCCAACTAGGTCACCCTCCCTCCGTAGCGGCCCTGGAACCCTAACCTCGCTTACTGTGTCTAAAATGGCCATCAATTCTCGACCACCCGAGTCCGGCAAACCCTGCGGAGGAGGGGTAGTGGGCACCGGGAAAGCAGTCTCTCTCCTCCCCCCCACCCACCTCCGATCAGACCTCGGCCCCAAAAGTACAAGCGGGCCCGCCCGGGTGGCTGCAGCAAAGAGAGCAATGACACAGCAACTTTGCAAAGGCCTTCTCCCCTCCCCCATTCCCCTCCCCCTAATGGCCCAACCTCCCCAATCTGCCTTTCTCCACCCGGGGCCTTGCAAGTCTGCACACAGGCCCATCAAGGGGCTGGCCAGGGAAGAAAATTTAGGAGGTCGAGAGTATACAGGGCCTTATTAGAAAGGAAAAGGGCAGCCAGACAGTACTCTGGCTTATTTCCCTGCATTCCGGAAAATCACTGCTCTCCGCTCCCTCCCAGTTCTCCCTTCCCCTACATGAGTCACAGGGGAGGCTACTGCTACTCAGTAATTTGGAAAAGTAACTCTTCCCTCCTTTCCGTTCCCTCCCCCGCAATACACAAGGAAAGAACTGTTCAGGAATGGGGGAGGGGATGAAGGAGGCAAAAGACGCCACCCAGGAGAAACCCGAAACCTTGGGAGCTGTGAAATCGTTCCAGGTCCTGAGACTCACTCTCTCCTGTCTCAGGCCACGATTTCCAACCCCTCCCAAGACGCCGGTTGGGCCGGTTTCTGCTCCCAAGAGGACCTCAAGCTTCCAGCCTGCAAGCCCTCCCCAGCCTGGGGTGGACACATGCTCAGCTAAGACCCCCGCCGCGGCAAAGAAGGTTTTGTTCGGAAGGCTCCGCAGGTCATGTCCACGTGAATGCACACAAATTCGATAAGCGACTCGAAGTGTAACCTCCACCGTGCCATGTGGCGACTGCCAGCTTCCTACCGCTGATACAAAGGAAGCACAGAAATGCTCCTTAGTCTCTGCGGAGAAAGGGAGTGGGCGCCTGGGAACAATCTCAGTTTACAACCCGGGTTGCCAACTCTCAGCATTCCCATCTACGAGTAAGAACTACAGTCACCACTCCCACTCCTCAGCCCACTAGGTCACCCCACCCTCCAAACGCCAAAAGGATCCCTTCTCACCTGGCTCCAAGCTCCTGTACCCCCAGGGGACGAATGGAATGGGGGGGGGAACACCGCCCCCACGCCCCTTTGCCCTCCAATTGGTATTGAGACAGAGGTTGGCCATTCCCCTCCCCCACCCGAGGGACCCTCTCCTGCTCGCCCCCCTACACACTCCCATTGGCTGTAAACTGTTTGAAGGACAAATCCTCCCACCCTCAGGATTCTTCTCTGCACCCCAAGAATCTCCCTCCCGGACTCCCCACCATTGGTTAGGCACTTAAATGACTGACAACGCCCCCGCCCGCCAAAGGCCCCGTCTCACCTGGATCCTGGAACCTTCCAGGGGGGCTCCAATGTTCCCCTTGTCTTGGTGCGGGGGGAGGATGTAATCCGGGGTGTCACCCCCCCGGAAACTGAGGTTGCTTTGGGGGAGGGGGCGTAGCCCCCAGCCCCTCCCTTCCCGACTGAGCTGGGGGGTGGGGAGAGCATCGGGGCCGCGCGGCCACGTCAGCAACATCCAGATTGGCTGACCCGGGTCACGTGCCAGCCGCTCCCTCCCCCCCCCGCCACGGGGGCGTTTTCCGTAGGTTCCTAGGGGTCGTTCAAGGGGCCAAGGGGGCCGCATGGCCCAGGCATTTCTCCAAAGACCCAGAGCACTCTAATGCCGCTGCTTCTGCATATCCCCGGCTTCCCATCCCGCTATCATCGACCCTATCCCCCCCACTCGCCTCTCCGTACGGGTTCAGCATGGCTGCCGCAGCCCGGGAACGTGCACAGCGCAGGCGCATGGGTGCGACCGGATTGGGGGAGGGGAAAGGAGAGCGGGAGGCCGCGGGGAGAGCAGTGCGCAGGCGTGAGGGCGGGTTCCGTAACTCCCGCGGCGGGGCTCGGAGCGCGCGCAGTGGGTGGGGCGGAAGCGGGCGCGGCGCACCGACCTCCTGCCTCAGCAGGCCTTACCCCGGTGCGGGCGGCCTCGCGGGGCAGCCGGGGGAGCCCTGCCTCGGTTCCTTTTCCGCAGGTGGAGGGTGCGGCTTGGGACGCCCGAGCCGGAGTGCAGTGGGAACGCGCGCCGCCGTGCTGTTGTCAGTGGAGGAGAATGGGGCCTGGACCTGGAGTTGTGAGGGTTTGCAGGGTGGGGTCTCTTCCCGGCTGTAGTGTGGTTCCACGACGGGAGTGTTGTCACCGCCCTCGTTGTGCTTGCGGCGGGGAGAGGAGGTGCGGGCGGTTGGTGTGGGCGTTTTGTTCGGTCTCATTGTCTTAGGCCGCTTTCTAATCTCTCATTTCCCCTGAGTCTACCTGGAGTTCCTTACTTTATTGAGACCTGCCGGAGCCTGGACTCCTTTGCCTGCTGCAAAACTTTCCGGCCTTTTGATCACTTTTACTTCTTTACTGGGCTCGTCTCGACCATTTGAGTTAAAACACTTAGGCTTTTTCTAAGGCTTTACCCTCTGCTCATGTTGAATAAAACCCATAAAAGTCTAATCTAGGGATGGTTGCCACCTAAAGGCGACCTTTTACTTGTTCATGGGCAGTAATCCCTCCCTTGACCCTCAGTGTGGTTCAAATGTTCACTCTAGTTCATAACTCCCCCCCCCCACCCGCAGAACGGAACAGAAAGGCCAGCTTGCGCGAGAGTTCTTGGCTTTCCATCTCCTACCTGTAAACTGGGCCGTGTCTGTGTTCCTTTACCACCATTGTACTCGAAGTCCTCTCTTCGGATTAAAGAAATGTATTTTCCTTTTGACCTGGTCAATCTTATCTGTTACTCTGAAGCTCTCCTCCATTTTCTACCAATTAGTATTTTTAACATCCCTTAATACGGGTTTCCCAGCCTAAAAAGAAGATAAGAAAGACAACCTTATCAATATTGTATTCCCTTGTGGACTCGCTTATCTAACTCTCAGCTCCCCTGCAGTCAAGACCTGAAATTGTCATCTTAATGTTTCTCTCTCTGCCTCATTCCCCACTCTAGCTCGTTTCTTCCACTACTGAAACTGTCCTGGCAAATGTCACCAGGAACCTCCTAATTGGCAAAGTCAGGAAGCAGTTTTCAGTTCTCACCTTATTTGACCTCTCTGAAGTATTTGACATTTGATCACGCTTCCTTCCTGAAGTTCTCTACACCCTTGATTTCTGTGACTACTTCTCACTTGTTTCTTTTCCTGCTAGTCCAACTGTTCCTCTGGTCTCCTTTGTGGACTCTTCTTTTTCGGCCCTGTTGATGTTTGCCAGGATTTTGCCTCAGTTTGCTTCTAGTTCTGTTCATCGTCTCTAAGTAATCTCAGTGGCTCAGAGCCTCTCAGATCTGTATTTTTAGTTCAGAGGACTCTGCTGAGCGAAACTCACTACTGAATTTTACCACTTGGATAATCCTCAGACACTTCAACGTTTTCAAAATTGATACAATCTGTATGTACCCTAGACCTGCTCCGTCTGTATTATCCAGGCTGATGGCAGCTATTCAATCAAAAAGCCTGGAATCTGGGAGCCATTCTTGATTTCTTTTTCTCACAACATTATATCTCCTAGGCTTATCATTGTGCCTCTAGTACAGCCATTGACTCACACTCTGCCCTAGTCCTATCACCTGAGCTGTATCAACAGCTTCCTAACTGATTTCCTTATTTCTAAAGCTGCACTGTTCACTATGGTAGCAACAAGTGGCTGTTTAAATTAACATTAAATACTGTTTTAAATTTAGTTCCTCAGATGCCCTAGCCTCATTTTAAGTTCTCATTAGCCATGTGTGGCTAGTGGCCATCATATTGGATAGCACAAATTATAGAACATTTCTATCATTGAAGAAAGTTCTCTCGAACAGTGCTGCTCTAGATTTTTCTCTCTGCCTCTGCCACAATACTGCCAGGAATGAGCTTTCCAAAATACAACTCTAGCCATATGCTACTGTTTAAGCCCCGTATTAATTTCTCATTGCCTGTGTGATAAAGTCCAAATTCCTGTGCTTGCCAGAGAGGTCTGCCCAGCTCTCCAGTGTCATGTCTAGCCACTTCCTCTTGGGCCCTATATTCCAGCCGTATTGAACTGTTCCCCAGATACATCATTTAGTTTTACACTGTATTTTACACATACTGCTCTCACTACATGAAATATGCTTTTCTCCAGTCCATCTAAGCCCAAATACCATCATCTGAAAAGCCTATCCTTGCCTTCCAAATTGAGTTGACTGCTCATCCCTTGGTGTCCCTTTATCTTATGATTGCACCTTTCACAGTGAATGGCATATATGTGATGCCACATGTTTCTCTCCCTTACTAGACTTTGATCTTGAGAACAGGGCTATGTTGTTTTGTTTTGTTTTTATTTTAAATGCCCCCAGCTCCTGGCTCAGGACCTGGCCAATATGAGGTGCTCACAAAGTGAGCAAATGTTGAAGGAAGTTGATGTTTACATAAGTATGTGACTTAGGTAAGATTGTAATGTATGTGTTTGGAGCGGGGGCTCCATGCATAGTATTGGGGAAATAATCATAGACAAAGTTATTGTTGTCAGATAAACATTTGAGACACTGGGATGGTGTGAGGAAAGACAGAACAGAGCAGGTCATTTTCACAGAGCACTGCAGTCCAATCTGGCCCGAGTAAAATATAAGCTACAAGAAGTAGAGCCGGAGGAGATTGGAAGTCACATTTATTTGAGGCAGTATGATGATTTCCGGTGCTGTTAAGTTTGGACCTAGTGGAGAGCCTCTGAAATTTTTTGAGCAATGGCTTGATTGGAATTATGTCATTAGATAGGAATCCTATCTTCATATCCCCAGTGGCTATCACTATACCTGTTAATAAACACCAAATAAAAATGCCACGAGTTGGAAGGAGGTGAGACTGGTGATAGCTAAAATTCATTGAGTTTTTGAAATGTCTCAGGCCCTATTATAAATGCTTTACATGTAGGAACTCTTCTAATGTTTATAACCCTATAAAGTAGATACTATTGTTATCACTCCCATTTTTCAAATGAAGCGACTGAAGCAAGAGATATTAAATAATTTACTCACAGTTACGTGTTTAATAAGTGTACAGAGTTGGGATCTGAACCCAGGCAGTCTGTCTCTGGGTGGTATGTTATTCTGGTTGTTAGGCACAGCAGGGTTTTTTTTGCGGTACGCGGGCCTCTCACTGCTGTGGCCTCTCCCGTTGCGGACAGGCTCCGGACGCGCAGGCTCAGCGGCCATGGCTCACGGGCGTAGCCGCTCCGCGGCATGTGGGATCTTCCCGGACCGGGGCACAAACCCGTGTCCCCTGCATCGGCAGGCGGACTCTCAACCACTGCGCCACCAGGGAAGCCCCACAGCAGGTATTTTAAAATCAAAGATTGAAGTTCCAGGAAAAAAAAGATTAGTAGAGGTAGATTTGGAAGTCACCTTTGAGGTGTAGTTTGAATCAATCATGCAGGTAAGTAGGTGAGATTTATAAGTGAGGAAGTATGGAACAATTTAGTTGTGGGTTAAAGATCACGCTCTGGGTTGCATCCTCACACAGCAAGAATAGGAAGAGAAACCAGTGTAAGAGCATCAAACAAGGAAAAGCAGAACAACATAATATGAGGAAGCCAGAACAAGAGAGGGCTGCAGTGAGGATTTCATGTTTATTGAATGAATGACTAATCAGGAGTTTTTAAGCTTGTTTGTGCCATGCACTTATTTGGCAGTTTGGTGGAGCCTTTGGACCTTGTCTGACAATAACATTTGTAAATGCATAAATAAAATACACAGTTATCAAAATATTAAAAGAAATGTGTGATGATCTAGTAATAATGTGTTGCCTTAATAATAGAATACTAATACAATAAATAAAATGATTTATTGCAGGTCTAAACTCATAGTTTAGAGGTATTTTGAGATGGCTATTATATGAAAATATTCGTTGATGGTGATTTCTATTGATGACATTACAGGTACTGCTAGTACTACAAAGACTTTTTTCTACATTCATAAAATTAAGTTTCAGTTAATTAGATGTTCTTAAAAATAAAGGTGACTCTTTTTGTTCCATCCAAGTTCATGGACCCCTGAATTTTATGGCATGTGGACTGCAGGTTAAGAAACCCTGTTCTTTTTTTTCTTTTTTTTTTCGCTATGCCGTGCGGTTTGCGGGATCTTAGTTCCCTGTCCAGGGATTGAACCCGGTCCCGGCAGTGAACGCACGGAGCCCTAACCACTGGACTGCCAGGGAATTCCCAAAAACCCCTGTTCTGATTGAATGAAGAGACAAGATCCTGCAGAGGGTGTGAGAGAATGAAGAAAGGGGAAATCTCACTAGGTTGTTGGTGATCATTACCGATATTGGAGAGCAGTTTTGTAGTCTGGGGATAGAATTCAGAGTATGGGGAACCTGAAAAACCCAGGCCAAGTAATTCAGATTGAATCTCATAGAAAGGGGGGAGCTGTTTAAGTTTTGAGAGGGGAAGGAAGAGCTACCTTTATAGGAAGTTACTTGGCATCAGTGTGCACCATGGATTGGCTTTGGAGAGACTGGAGGTAGGTCAGGTAGGAATCACAGCACACATTCACCCATGGAATGAAAAGGAATAAAGTCATAGCATTAGAATTAATCACACTTAGAGGAGAATGCAAACCTCGCTGTGGACCACGAGGTCCCACGTGGTCTTGCTTCTTCCTGCCTCTGGCCTCATCTGCTGTCTGTGCTCTCTTATTCACTAATAATATGCCAGCCACACAGGTCTTCACCTCCCTGAAGGAGCCAGCTCCTTGCCTGCCTCAGGGCCTTCCTCTTCTTCCCCCTCTGCCTGGCTAACTCCTACTCACCCTTCAGATCCCATCTCAATATCACTAGGTTCCCCGTTTCACTTAGTGTCTCTTATGGATCTCAGTTCTTTTCCTTCACAGTACCTTTTACAATTTGGTTTTGTAGGTTCGTATGATTACTTGTTTAATGCCTCTGTTTTCATTAGATTATAAGTTTGGTCATGTAGGTGTCTGGTGCCCAGCATACTACGAGGTACATAGAGGGTAATCAGTAAATATTTGCTAAATAAATAAATGAATTAACCTCGTTGAGCCACAGATTTCTTGTTTATATAATGGCAGTAATAAATTCCAACCTTGTAGTGTAGTTGGCAGGATTGCTGTATTCAAATAATACAGCTAAAAGGGAACAATGAATATGGATGTGAAGAGATCACTGAGCTGGGAATGAGGGTAAAGGTGGGAGCTGGATGGGCAGTCTTACTCTCTGAATTAGGCTGTGGCAGGGAGGAGGAAGAAAATGGGAAGATGAGTGGGGTGCACAGGGAAGGCAGTGGGAGTGAAGATGTCTGTAGAGTGGCCCACAGACATGCCTGGTAAGATTTACTGTTGTTGTTTTTTTTTGGCTGTGTTGGGTCTTTGTTGCTGCGCGCGGGCTTTCTCTAGTTGCGGTGAGCGGGGGCTACTCTTTGTTGCGGTGCGCGGGCTTCTCATTGTGGTGGTTTCTCTTATTGCAGAGCACGGGCTCTAGGCCCACGGGCTTCAGTATTTGTGGCACGAGGGTTCAGTAGTTGTGGCTTGTGGGCTCTAGAGCACAGGCTCAGTAGTTGTGGCACATGGGCTTAGTTGTTCTGTGGCAGGCATGTGGGATCTTCTTGGACCGGGGCCCAAACCCGTGTCCCCTGCTTTGGCAGGTGAATTCCTAACCACTGCACCACCAGGGAACCCCAGATTTACTGTTGAAATATCCACGTTAGAAGGAATGACCTATCATTCATCTAATGCTTGAAGGCTCTTCTAGGCCCAGCTTCAACACCTTCAGTAACCAACAGCCCATTTATTCATCCAATGAGTAGTCACTTGCTGGTGGGCCTTCTTGGTAGATGCTGAAAATGGAAAAATACCAGGAAGAGATCCTTGAGACCTTGCAGTGGAAGTGAGGTGACCGAAGCAGACATAAACAGAAGAGCATAATACAATACAAATGATGGTAAGGACAGGCCAGTGCTGTGGAAGCATACTGAAGAAGTCACTCATCTCCACTCTGGGTTCCAAGGCTCCCTGAGGGAGGTGAGATTTCGTCTCAAATGATGTATAGAGATAGGTTAAGTGGATCCAGATCATTAAGGATCATGCCAAGGAAAGCAGATTGTAGAGAGCCATTGAAGGCTTTCTTGCAAAAGTATGATGTGATCAAATGTGCCTAATAAAAAGATCCTTGCGGCAGCACTGGAAAATAAGAATAAGATTGGAGAAAGAGCAGTTCTAAGAAAATTGCAGTGATCCAGGACAAAGACAAGCAAACCAATGAGGGCCTGAACTAGTGGGAATGGAGGACAGACTAAAGAGATATGGAAGAGGTAGAATTGATAGGACTTGGTGGACAGTTGGTTGAGAAGGTTTGAGTAAGATGAAGTTGTCAAGGTTGACTGCCGTATTTGTGACTCATCTGATTGGGTGGACGGTCAACTTACACACTGAGGTCTTGAATACGGGAGCTTAAACATGCTGGGAAGGGAAGGTCGTGAGTTTAGCTTTGTAAATTTTGAGATAGAGCTACATTTAGTGTAGTAATTCCTGAACTTAATTTGCCTAAAAATTCATTATTGAACATTCAACAGAGGTTTATGAGACATCATGTAAAATAGAAAACTCACTAAATTTTAAAATATGAAGGCACAGTTTGAAAACCACAAGACTGCTTTTCATTTAAAACTTACCCTTAGACATTTTTGAGATAGTAGGGGAAAAATGAACACAGATTGGGTTAAAGGAAGTTAAGCAATCATTTTTAATTTTGTTGCTTGTGGTGATAGGATGGTAGTTACATTAAGGAAAAAGTCATTATAGATACCTGTAGAAATGTTTCCTGGTGAAATATAATGATAGAATTTGTTTAAATACTCCAGAAAAAAAAAAAGTGTGTGGAACAGGAGAATAGATGAAACAAAAATGGAAGACTTTTAGAATGTTGAAAATTGTTGAAACTTAAACAAGAGTACGTGGAGGCTTAATAGATTCTTTTGTGTATGTTTGAAATTTTCCATAGTAAAAAAAAAAAAATTAAACTTAGTCATAGATCCAAAGGAAATCAGTTAGTGGAATACAAATATTATAATTATATAATTAATCAACACTGAGGTCATAAGTATATTTTGAATTTGTGGCAAGACTTGTGACAGACCAGAGGTCAAGTAGATGACATGTATCACTTGGGCAGTTAATTGGGAGATGCTTTCTGAGTGTTAATGCACAGACTTACCCTCACGTTTATGCCTCAGGTGATCTAATACAGTTGTCTGGGATGCCGTATGTTTAAGATAATTATACTGAGGTGGTTGGTTCGTGGTAATTCTCGCTTCTCTGGGAATAGCTCTAAGACACAGAGGTGATATTGTACCTGGCCATCACTAATTGATCCCGAGGTCCACACCTGATGTAAGCTGAGCCCGTCTGATTGTCCCTCTCAGCAACGTGAAATTTGAAAGATAGAGGCTAGAGGACTTTGAAGGTGCGGCATATTAATGGCAACTCAACCCTTGCTGCTAAGGACCCTGTGGCTCCTCTTCCTGAGCCTAGCTGATTCCACCCATCTTTTGATTTTCTGAGCTAGCTCTGTATCCGTCCAATAAATCGTCCCTTTAAAAGTTAAGTTAGCTAGAGTTGGTTTCTGTTGCTTACAACCAAAAATGACCTTATTAAATATAATAAATTATTACATAAAAATTACTGTGTAAACATGTTTTGTGTTTTATTACATCTGTGTTGAAATAAATTTAAAAATGAAAAATTGCTACTATCGAATTTACATTTTAAACAATTTCTTGAGGGACCCTATTTTGTGGAGAGTACAGTTTTAAAACTGCTGTACAGCATCCAAGTGGAGATACCTAAAGGCAGTTGGGTGTATGGATGGTGTGGAATCAGAGCCAGATCTGAGCTGAAGGGGGAAATTTGGAAAACATCGGCAAATAGATGGTAACGGAAGACAAGTGGGAGTAGATGCCATTGAGAGCAGGGGTATAGTATAAGAAGAAAAGAGGATGAGGACAAAACTCCAGGGATACCAACACTTAAGGGGTAGCTGGAAAAAAGGAGTCCATGAAGGTGACAAGACGCCAGAGAAGTGGGAGGAAAAACTAGGAGAGAGTGCGGTCAGGGATGCCAAAAAAAATAGACCGTTTTAGGAAGGAGGGCATGGCCAACAGTGTCAAATGTTGCCAAGACTGCAAAGAGTCCATTTGATTTAGCAACACAAAGATGTTGAACCACTTCATTGTTGAGTGTTAAGGATTAAATGGAAAGTATGAAAGTAGAGAGATGGTTGCCCATGGCTTTTTCAGGAAACTTGGCTCTGTCAATAGAAAGAAGATGGGGCAGGACTAGGAAGGGATGGAGAGCTGAGTGTTAGAAAGCTGTGACCTACTGGGTTTACAGGTGTGATGCCTTTATTTTCAGAGGCATTCATGTCTCATGACCAAAGACACTGAGTTACTGGCATGCATAACTGGTGCTTTGCCCTTCTCTTGACCACAATTCCCACTTTCCCAAACTGATGAGAGACTGTTTTTGAGATATGTATTAATGGAGATTGTTGCAGGGTCCTGACAGGAAGAGGATTACATAGAGGGAAGGGTAGTTATAAATGTTTGAACTGGTTCCCATTTGTTCTGGGAGAGAAAGGAGTTAACCACAACCTTGCCTTCATCTTGATGATGGGTAGTTATATTTCTCCTCATGCTGGACTTGTCTACACTGTACTCTCGGTGGAGAACTTGGACCCCCTTTGCCTCATTCCTTCCACCCAGAGTGGTTGCAGGGTCTGCTCTAACTGTACCTAGCCCTCCCACCAGTCCTCTTCCTCCTGTGCCCACTCCTCCTGCAGACATCCTTCCAAACAGTGTTGTATCTGGGACATGATACATTAATTAACCAATTGCCACCCCCAAAAAGGAATGGGGCTCTTTGGAGGGTGCGTTTATTTTGGGTCCCCCATCCCATTTCTGACCACACATGGAACAATGTTCAGCAAACAGTGGTTTCTGAGCAAGAGTCAGCCCATATATTTTTATATGGCCCAAGAACTCAGAACGGTTTTTACATTTGTAAATGGTTGAAAAAAAAAAAAGCAAAAGAATTCTATTTTTTGACTCATGAAAATTATATGAAATTTAAGTTTCAGTGTTCCTTAGTAAAAAGGTTAAGAACAAAACTCCGAGGAACAAAGATTTGCTATCGGGTCTTTTACAGAAAATATTTGCTCACCACTGGTTTAGAACTCCAGGTGGCTGTGTGTCATCTGTCTCCACCAGCAGTTCTGGTGATGTCAATAGACCTCCTTTCTATCAATACTTTCCTAAGGGCTGAATCTTCCCCACCGCAGGAGCTACTGACGGATTAATCCACAAAGGATGAGACATTAGGAAAATGTTCTACTTTTTTTTTCTTGGAGTGTAACACAATGATTTCCAAGCCCAGCCTAACCCTGGCACCCTGCCCACCCCCACCACACATACACACACCCACACACACATATGTACCCTTTTCAGAATATGCAGGAGGTCATGGGGGTGTTTTTGTTTGGGGCTGTTATGGCTGCTGTTATTTGTTTCTCAAAAGGGAGTATGGATTTTGAAAGGACCATATTCACATAGATTGATTTCTAAGATTACTTAATTGCCACATTAGATCTTTCTCACTGCCTCTTCCCCCACCCCTTATGTCTTTCTTTTTCTTCTCTATCAAACTTGCAGCATATACACTGACAGTTTCTTCCTCACCTCCCACTTACTTCTCAGCCCACCACAATCTGGAGTCCACTCCCACTCCAACGCTGAAACTGCTCTCAACACATTTGTCACCCATCTCATAATTACCAAATCTAAGGACACTTTCCCGTCCTCCCTTGACTTCTGAGTAGCATTTGATAATGCTGACCTTGCCCTTCTTCATGGAACACTTCTATTTCTCTACATCCGCTTCTTCTTTATTCTTCTCTTAGCTCTCTGGGTGCTCCTAGTGCCACCAGATTCTTACAAATTAGTGTATTTCAGTGACCTGCTTATTATCTAGCATCAGTGCCAAGCCCCGCCTCCTATACTGTGTTATGGACTGCTTGGCCGTGTATTTTCCAGCCTTCCTGGACGGTTGGCTTCCTGTTAGATTCTCTCAGTAGGAGGTATGGGTGGGAGATCAGATGGCAGGAGAAACCAAGAAGCTTCCTGCTTTAGTTTCTAAGAGAGTGGCAGCTCCTGGTACCAGCAGCAAGAATGGGTGATTCTGGACTCCAGCTTCCTGGGCAGAGGAAATACCTTCTCAGTGATCCAGCTTTGATGGAGATGGCGCCTTTTTGGTAGATCCAGAAGTGACTGTGATGGTGTCTCCTCCAGGACAACAGCAGGTGTAGACATGAATTCCAGCTCAGGGGCGAGAGCTGCTTCTGATTTCCAGGTTTTCCTCTGTCCTATTTGCACCTCCAGCCTCTCTCTTTTTCCCTCTTGCATGTCTTGCCTTTTTAAAAATACCTTTGTAACCAATCTCTATATTAAATCCCCTCAGTCTGAAATACCTAGAATGATCATACCTTCCTGACTGGATCCTGGATGATACTGAATAACTGGTATGAGTTTGGGGTTTGAACCCAATCTGACCTGTGTCCTTGTGTCACTTCCCCCTCCCTCTGCACAGTCTACGTGGGTGATCTTGTCCACTGCCTCTGCTTCAGCATTTGTGCAGATGACTCCCAAATTAAGGTTCTTCAGCCCACACCTGAGATCCATACCCATCTACTTCATGCCTCCTGGTTACCCTGGCACCTCAAATTCAACACAAAACTGAACTTAATTCTCTGCTTCTATGACTTTCTTTTCTATTTCAACTCAGTCCATCATTGATCAGCCACCTAGGCTGGAGACCTTGGTGTTACCTCTCCTTGACCCCTCCACATCTAATTATCAGCCAAGTGCTTTAGATTCGACTTCCTAATTACATCAATATTTGATTCCCTCCATCTCCTCTGTACAAGACTTAATTCAGGCTCTTACCATGTCTCGCCTAAAGTATTGCTATGCTGCTACCAGAGGGCAGTGTGTGTGTATGTGTGTGCAACTTTTAATTTTGTTGTCATATACATCACAAAGTCTATGTGTGGACTCTTGACCAGAAGTTTGGCCTCAGTTCTTTTCAAGCTCCAGACCATTATTGGAAGCATCAGAACGATTTTTCTAAAATGTTAAAAATGATTATGTCGCCCTTCGGTTTAAAGTCTCTATCATCTGTAAAATAAAAAACACCCTCCTTGGGACTTCCTTGGTGGTCCAGTGGTTAAGACTCTGCACTTTCACTGCAGGGGGCACGGGTTCCATCCCTGGTCAGGAAACTAAGGTCTCGCATGCCGCCCAGCTTGGCAAAAAAAACCCCAAAAACAAAAAACAAAAACACCCTCCATGTGGCATAACAGAGCCTATGTGATCTGGCTCTTGCCTAAATTTCTAGCTCATCTTAAATCAGCTATACCCCAATCAAAATTTAAAAAATAAATAAAAAGTGAGTAATTCCTGAAAAAAAATTTTTTTTCTAGCTCATCTTGACACCCCACCCCCACTCCCTGCCCGTTACCAAACAAGGAAACATGAGCAGCCTCCAAACATTCATGCCCAACTATACAGAGGTCTCCAAAGAAAGGAGCTGTGAAGGCCTTTGACCGTCACCCATTTGCCTACCCCTTGCCCTGGAAGGCTTTTCTCTTCTCTCCCATTCTGCTGGTCTAACTGTTTTTTCTTCAAGACTCTTAGTAGCCTTCCTAATTACATCCCACCTATTTCTCCATCCTCATGAAATAAATACTTCCAAAACACACTTGGCTTGGTCTTATTTGAATATGTTACATTGTATGTAATTATTTATTCAGTGACCACCCCCACTCCCTCCAAGTTAGACTCGAAACTCTTTGAAAGCAGGAATATGCCTTATTCATCTTGGTATTTCTAGCCCTGGACCTAACGCTTGTTACATTTTCAGTCTATTTCTGCAGAAGGAAGAGAGCTAAAGCCTGAAGGAGAATAAATTTTGTGAGAAAGAGGAGGGGGCTTGGGAGGTAGAAGACAGGGTCTGAAGAGCCCTGGGGGGTTACCATGGGAAGATGAATTTACCCAGTTTATTATTCGGCCACATGGCAGTGCTGCTCAGAAGAGTTCCTTGGTGGGGTTACAGGCTGAGGCTGACTGCCAGATGCTAAAGAGGGATCCTCACCAGGAGGCAGACATTCCTCCACTGCCTCCCCAACCCATCTACAGCCCCTAGGCTGGCCTGGTAAAAGAGCCTAGTCCTAAGAAGGGTGCTCGCTCCTGGTCTCTCCCCAGCGACCGATGACGTCAAACCCTACACTTTCTGTGATTGGCTTAGCCAGAAAGACAAGAGAAGTTATGGGAAGTGAGCTGGAGAAACATGATCTGGGAAGGAATCTGGGGACCTGGGTCAGCCGTCTGGTAGCTCCAAGCCCACTGGGAGCTGTGAAGATATGGATCATGAGCTGAGCCAGGGAGCTGCGCTGCTACGGCTGCTACCCCTTCTGTGGCTGCTGCCCCAGTCCTGGACTGCCCCTGAAGGTATGGCAGTACCTCCCCTTTACTTCCATCCTGACTGGGGTAGAACCTAGGGAGCCGGGGCATTTGAAAGCGGTGAAAGTGCTTTGTAAGTGGTGAAAGTATTATGAGAGAGTGGAAACGATAGCAGAATTGGGAAAGAGAGCTATACTATGGATGGATGGCAAACAATGCCAGAGGTGCTTTGTAGGTTTCATCGAAGACAATCTCTTGAAGCAGAGATTATTATCTCCACTTTCCAGATGAAGGAAATGAGACTCAGAGTTTAAGTAACTTGTGGAAGTTCACCCCGTTGGAAAGTGGTAGAGCAGGGATTTGAGCAAAACAAGTGTTATTTCCACTGTTCCTACTTGGGAGTCTACTCTGCACTCTGTCATCAATTCACCTTATGATTCTTGAAAAGTCTCTTAACTTTATTGGTCCTTAGTTCCTTCTTTGAAAAGAATGGGGCAGAATGGAAGAAGAATCTGGAAGACCTCTCTTACTCTATCATTCTGGGTATTGGGTTTTGAGTAGAAGATTTCCTCCTGGCTGGGGAGATTCCTGCCAGGAGCTTCAAAGAATTAGAGATTATTTCCTGCAGCTATGGTGCCATTCCCCCAGTCCTGTCTTTGCAAGGTCTGCAGGGTTGAGGGAGGGGAAGTTATTTTCAGAGAGGCCTGGTGCCAACGAAGCGGCTGAAAAGAAGCCTGGAGAGTGGTTTTTCAGTCTGCCATGTGTGTCTGGGGATGGGATGGGATGGGATGGGATGGGGCAGTGCCATCTATGGCTTAGGGAGGCCACCGCCATTCCTTCACATATCCACGTGAAGACTGGGAACTCATCCAGGCCCTTCACAAGTCAATAGGATGGCCTCCCGGGGATCAGGCAAAGGTGGAGACCTTTGGGAGGACATAACCCTATGGCAGGTTGCATGGTTTGGTGAGCAGAATGCAGGTTTGATTTTAGCCGCCACTTACCTCTTTGGCTGGGTGCCTTTAGGCACAAAGATACAACCAACATTGTGATTCTGAATTACTTGTTACAACTTTAAACAGTTGGCCTTTTTATGGGCTGGGTAAGTTTGGCGAGATCCCGTAATTTCTTTTCTGCTCCCACTGGGAGGCAACCCACCTCTCCCCCCTCTACCTGAGGCAGGCCTTGCTGTTTTCTAAGCTAAAGAGGAGGTGACTCCCACCTCCTTGGACACCACTCTGTCTCTTTTGCAGCTCCTACTCCAGGGTGGAGGGATGAGCTGAAAAACCACACGTTCCTGCACACAATGTACTGCCAGATCGGGAATCCCAACGTGGGGCTCTCCGAATCCTTCAACAAGGACCAGCTTTTCTCCTTCGACTTTTCCCAGAATATCCGAGTGCCTCGCCTGCCTGAATTTGCTGACTGGGCTCACAAGTCTCGAGATACTTCCAACATTTTCTTTGACAAAGCATTCTGCCGGGCGATTGTCGAGGAAATTGGCCCAGAGCTTGAAGGGCAAATCCCAGTGTCTAGAGGTCAGGGGATATTTTGGGGGGTGGGCTGCCCTCTTAACCTCATGATACACTGAATTACTCCCCTTCTCACCAGCTCCCCATCTCTCCTGCTTTCTGGTTCTCTCCTTGGATATTGATTTTTCTACCACTCATGATCTGTACTCTGTTTTTGTTTTGGGGCAGAAGAAAAGTCCCTGGGATGTAGTAGGCATTCAAAACTACGGAACTTAATGAATTCAACAGAGACCAACAGACACCTACTGAGTATTAGGGCTTGTGTTACGATGCTCAGCAAGATGGAGGGGAGAATAGAAGCATCTGATGATGTGCCTACATTTTATTTTATTATTTTTTTTTCCAAAAAATTTGAGTTTGTTAGGAAATGCTGATGGATCATAGTAGATGAAAGCCCCAGCTGAGGTAGTGAAATGGTACTAACCGCCTTGGTAAACTAGGCTTAACTACATAGGTTAATCAAGCTCTGTTAATGATTATTTATTTTATTATTCTACCATATTTTTTTGAGCATCATAATGTGTTTTTTTATTGAAGTATAGTTGATACACCATGCTGTGCCAGTCTCTGCAGCACAGCAAAGTGACCCAGCCATACACATACATACATTCCTTTATCCCAGGAAATTGGATATAGTTCCCCGTGCCACACAGCAGGACCTTATTGTCCATCCATTCTAAACGTAATAGTTTGCAATCATAATGTGTTTTTAATGTACATTTGCCAAGATTTAAACTACAATACCATATCAAAACTGAGTTGACATTAATTGGATGATGAGGTAAATTTAAAAGAAGTATGGATGTGATCAGGATGTCTTTCAAATATATCCAAACGTATAGTTCCTTGAAACTACCCTTAAAATTAGTATTTTCAATTTTTTTTACTGATTGGTTCTTTCTTTTTCTTTGGTGGTGGTGGTTATATTTATTTTCTTAAATTTAATTTTTATTTTATATTAGAATATAGTTGATTTACAATGTTGTGTTAGTTTCAGGGGCACAACGAAGTGATTCAGTTATACATATACATATGTCCATTCTTTCTGAGATTCTTCTCCCATATAGGTTATTACAGAGTATCAAGTAGATTTCCTTGTGCTATACAGTAGGTCCCTGTTGATTATCGATCTTATATATAGTAGTGTGTATCTATTCATCCCGAAGTCCTAATTAAAATGTGCCTGCATTTTAATGAGAAGACAGAGTGTGATCAGTTGCTGATGTGAAGTCCAGACAGGAAGTGCTGCAGGAAGTCAGGGTGGAGGGTCCAGAGTGGCCTGGCTCTGGTCCAGGTCTGGTTCTTGCCTAGACGAAGACCTCCCTCAGAGCCCTAGCTCCCCCTATCTCGTGTCCTCTCTGTACGCCACATCCTCTCCACACACAGGGGTCCCATCTAAGTTAGTCGCTTCTTTCCCTCACCTCAGTACCCCCACAGGCCTCCCCATCGCTGAGGTGTTCACTCTGAAGCCCCTGGAGTTCGGCAAGCCCAACACACTGGTCTGTTTCATCAGTAACCTCTTCCCACCCACACTGACTGTGAAATGGCAGCATGATTCGGCCCCTGTGGAAGGAGCAAGGCCCACTTTTGTCTCAGCCGTCGATGGACTCACCTTCCAGGCCTTTTCTTACTTAAACTTCACACCAGCACCCTCTGATCTTTTCACCTGCATCGTGACTCATGAGATTGACAGCTACACAGCAATCGCCTTTTGGGGTGAGACACTTCTCCATGGAAGCCTAGTTCCTCTGGGGGGCAGAAGGGGGTAGACCCACAGGAGGACTTCTTTCTCCACTGGGCCCTTGTTTAGTCTGTTCTCACTCTGAGCTGACCTCAATCTTCCATGCCTCAGTTTCTCCCTTGTCATCCCAGACACCCGTGTCATTCCCCTGGGGCTCCCCAACCAGGTCTCTGGGCTGACCGGCTCCCCTTTTGCTCTAGTGCCCCAGAATGTGCTGCCCTCCGATCTTCTGGAGAACGTGCTGTGCGGTGTAGCCTTTGGCCTGGGTGTGCTGGGCATCACTGTTGGCTCAGCCCTCATCATCTACTTCCGAAAACCTTGCTCGGGTGGTATGTCAGGGCATCTGGAGAGGGCATGTGTGGGTGTGCCGGGACCGACCTGTGGCCTGGGGAGCACATACAGTGGTCCTCAGGCCCTTGGTGGGGAGGCCTGTGTTGGGCACCATGGGACATCCTCCTGGTTGAGGTCCCAAATACACACACCCAGTTCTAGGTCATGAGAATGGCTTTGCGTGGGAGAGGAGTGATGTGGGGGGCTGGAGGAAGGGTGCTTGGAGATGATTTGGAGAGAAGGAGAGATCAACTTCTATAGGGTGTGTTGCAGGCCGGAAAGGGCCTTTGGGGACGATGAGGATCCCCCTGATGGCTTTCCTCCATCCTTCTCTCTCCTCAGACTGACTCTTCTTGACCAGAGTCTGAGACCAACAGCTGCAGCCATCCAAGCAAGAGGTGTTCAAGTTTCTCACATCCTACCCAGGATCTCTCCTTCTCAGAGCAGGAGGCCCTGGGCCTTCCGCCGGTGTGTGTGTGTGTGTGTGTGTGTGTGTGTGTGTGTGTGTGTGTGTGTGTGTGTGTGTGTGTGTGTGTGTGTGTATACAGGTTTCTCAGCTGGGAGCTCTGCTGTCCCTGGGCTTTTGCATCCAGGGGAACCCAGAGTGACTTTCCTATCATGACCACATCACTACCATGTCAAAGCAATAAATCTCATTTCTTAATATCAGCGTGGCTTCTTTTTTCACTCATGATATTTATTTCTGGATATTTTAACTTGAGTAAGTTGTCATGTCAAATTCAACAAGCCTTAACCTGACACGTCTGCCCTCCTTAGGGAGAGAAATGGGAAAACCCCTAATTCCTCAGCTGATTCCCATTCCCCGGTCTCAGTACAGCACGATGGCTTTTATTCCTATCAGTTTGTGCAAAATATGTGAGCAATGAAGGCAGAGCCACTTTCTGGTAATCTGCTCACAGAATGGTGGCGGAAGCTGCTTGCAGGTTTTTTGGATATTTTTTGCAATTTACTGTTTGTGGAAATGTTTATGCCTTGAGGAATATATAACTGCCTTCAACCTACATGATAGCTGAGAAAACAAGAGCTCATAATGGAAAAATAAGACTTCAGATGCTATTCTAACTCAGTCATTCCGGTTTTGTGAAAAGAGTAAAATCCAAAGTTCTTGAAATGAAGCATGAACAGCCTGGAAGGGCCCAGAATTCATGTGTCCTTTCAGACGATCTGTTCGTTGGCCTGAGTGGACCATCCAAGGAGAACTGTGATGATGCTGTCTTGGGTGGATGGTGGGGGCAGGGGCCACATGTCTACTAGTGGTAATTTCCTTTGCATGTGCTTTGTTTCTTGCTTTTCTTGGTGTTTGGGAGTTGCTTTGGAGGAGGGGGTGGCATTAAGGTGAAGGGTGAAATTATTTTGGTATTGGTGCAAGAGTCTCTGTTCTTTGCATCGTATCAGAATCTAATCTAAGGGAAAATATCCACTTCTTCCCAGGAATTGGCATCTCCTCTGAACCATCTCATTTCTAAGAGCAGCATATGTGCTGGCTAAGAGTACAGAGTCCAGGGCTTCCCTGGTGGCGCAGTGGTTGAGAATCCGCCTGCCAATGCAGGGGACACAGGTTCAATCCCTGGTCCGGGAAGATCCCACATGCTGCGGAGCAACTAAGCCCGTGCGCCACGATTACTGAGCCTGTGCTCTAGAGCCAGCAAGCCACAACTACTGAGTCAGTGAGCCACAACTACTGAGCCCACATGACACAACTACTGAAGCCCACATGCCTAGAGCCCGTGCTCTGCAACAAGAGAAGCCACAACAATGAGAAGCCCACTCACTGCAACGAAGACCCAATGCAGCCAAAAATAAATAAATAAAATAAATAAATTTATAGAGAAAAAGAGTGCGGAGTCCAGAACCAAACCGCTGGGAATTCAATCGTGATTGTCAAATTTTAGCTGTGTGCCCTTGGGCGAGTTACTTAACCTTTCTGTGTCTTGGTACCATTTTCTGTAAAAGGATGATGATAACAATGGTGCCCACCTTAATAAGGTTGTTGTGAGGCTTAAATAAATTAACATCTTGTAGAATGCTTAGAACAGCGTTTGGCATGTAGAAAAGGTGCTCATAACTTAGCAAGGATTTTCACTGGGGAATTTAGCAGCATCATTAACTTCTTTTCTGGAAACTACTTTGAATCTACCTTCAAGTATTGTATGTTCTCCCTTTGAGATGTTTTTCTTTTCTTTTCACTTTACCATTCTACATCTGTCCCATTGCTTTCTAGTTCTTCCTGATTTCTCTCTCTCCATTTTCCAACTTATCCAGAAACTTCCTGCCAGTCAAGCCTTAAAACTGCTTTTATTTATTTATTCGTTGCCCTGCACAGCTTGTGGGATCTTATTTCCCCAAGAAGGGATTAAACCCAGGCATTCAGCAGTGAAAGCATGGAGTCCTAACCACTGGATCACCAGGGAAGTCTCAAAACTGCTTTTATTATGCTGTGTGACCTTAGACAAGTCACACCCCCTCTCTGGGCCTCAAACGCCTCATCTGTAAAATGATGGGCTTAGGTTAGATGCTCTCTATCAAGCATTCTATAATACTGTCACTTATAATACTCAACAAGCCTTCCAGACCCTCTCTCATCTGGTGTCCCCGCTTTAATAAAAAAAAAAAAAATAGTGCCTCCTCTTCCATGAATCTGTTCCTAATACTCCAGCCCTGACTGACCTTGACTGAACTCGAAATTCCAAGACTTGGCACACTCAATCCAGACCTTGCTCTCAGCGCTATGCTGCCTTGGTTTATGTGTTAGTTATTTTTTTCATATAACTATTTTGTAATTTCAATGATTCAGGGATCATAAACAGTTTACACTCCCACCAACAGAGCAAGGTAGTTCTCACTTTCCTTTATTGTCACTAACACTTGAAATTATTTGACTTTCAGATGTTGGCGATACAGTGGGTGTCAAGTGGTCTCAAGTTGTTGTGTTTTCTTTAATTTAAAAAAAATTTTTAATTTTAATATTTTATTCTTTTAAGCAGATATTAATTTTTAAATTATTTATTTTTGGCTGTGTTGGGTCTTCGTTTCTGTGTGAGGGCTTTCTCCAGTTGCGGCAAGCGGGGGCCACTCTTCATCGCGGTGCACGGGCCTCTCACTATCGTGGCCTCTCTTGTTGCAAGCACAGGCTCCAGACGCTCAGGCTCAGTAGTTGTGGCTCACAGGCCCAGTTGCTCCGCGGCACGTGGGATCTTCCCAGACCAGGGCTCAAATCCGTGTCCCCTGCATCGGCAGGCAGATTCCCAACCACTGCGCCACCAGGGAAGCCCCCAAATTTTTATTTTTTAACATCTTTATTGGAGTATAATTGCTTTACAATGGTGTGTTAGTTTCTGCTTTATAACAAAGTGAATCAGCTATACATATATCCCCATATCTCCTCCCTCTTGCGTCTCCCCCCCACCCTCCCTATCCCACCCCTCTAGGTGGTCACAAAGCACGGAGCTGATCTCCCTGTGCTATGCGGCTGCTTCCCACTAGCTATCTATTTTACATTTGGTAGTGTATATATGTCCATGCCACTCTCTCACTTCATCCCAGCTTACCCTTCCCCCTCCCCGTAGGGGCAGGACAGGAATAAAGATGCAGACGTTGAGAATGGACTTAACTTGCCTTTCTCTCCTTGCTAGTGAGGTTGGACATCGTCTTATAGGTTTATCTCTCTGTGAATTGCTGATTCATATCTTTTATCTATCTTAAATATGGCTTTTTCTTGTGAATGTACAGGGGTTTCTGAAATATTTTATATAGCAATCCTATGTCAGTATAAATACTGCAAGTGTCTTCTTCCACTTTGCTACTCATCAGTTAAATTTGTATATGGTTCTTTCCCCAAATAGAATGATTTCATTTTGACAGTCAAAACCCATATGGTTTGTGTTTTCATAACCTTAAGAAATCCTTTCGAACCCCAAGGCAGTAACGTTACAATTTTTGCTGGAACATAAAGTGATAAGAGGAGTCTCCATTTTCTCAATGAGAATATTTTAAAAGATTTTTGACCAAGTTCAAAATTTAAAGTTTTAGGTGTATAGAAGTTATAGGAAAATAGTCAAATGTTTGCTAACTGCCTTTATTTAGTTACTAACTCACAAATTTAAAATCACATATTTTATAACATAATATTTTAATGTAGGCATATTGCTGTTTCCACTTCTCACATTTCATAAAACAATTTTTATTCTAATTCTCGTGTGTTTATTTGTGATTATGCTAATGGATTCTAAGTTCTTTGATTTATTTAAAAAATAAACCCATTAATTTAAACTAAAAAACCCACCAAAACCAGTTTGTTCATTTCTCCTACCTGCCCACCCCTCCCTGGCAGTCTCTGGCAACCACGAAACTGTGCTGTTCTCTGTTTCTATAAGCTTGGTTGTTTTTTCGTTTGTGTTTGCTTGTTTGTTTGTTTATAAATTTATTTATTTAATTTTGGCTGCATTGGGTCTTCATTGCTGCACGCGGGCTTTCTCTAGTTGCGGCGCGTGGGGGCTGCTCTTCGTTGAGGTGTGTGGGCTTCTCACTGTGGTGGCTTCTCTCGTTGTGGATCACAGGCTCTAGGCGCGCGGGCTTCAGTAGTTGTGGCATATGGGCTCAGTAGTTGTGGCTCGCGGGCTCTAGAGCACAGGCTCAGTAGTTGTGGCGCCACAGGCTTAGTTGCTCCGCGACATGTGGGATCTTCCCGGACCAGGACTTAGACCAGTGTCCCCTGCGTTGGCAGGCGGATTCTTAACCACCCTGCCACCAGGGGAAGTCCCCGTTTGTTTGTTTGTTTTAGATTCCACATATAAGAGGGATTATACAGTATTTTTCTTTCTCTGACTTATTTCACTTCCCATAATGCCCTCGAGGTCCATCCATGTTTTTGCAAATGGCAAGATTTCATTCTTTTTTATGGCTGAATAATATTCCATTGTATGTATACACCACGATTTCTTTATGCATTGATGGATAATTAGATTGTTCCCATATTTATAGAGATATTATTATACTATAGAAATATAGCAAATAATGCTTCAGTGAAAATGGGGTGCATGTATCTTTTTGAGTTAGTGTTTTTGTTTTCTTTGGATAAATACCCAGAAGTGGAATTGCTAGATCACATAATAGTTCTATTTTTAATTTTTTGAAGAACCTCCATACTGTTGGTGAATCCTTATGCAATGTTGGTAGGAATGTAAATTGGTGCAGCCACTGTGGAAAACGGTATGGAGGTTTCTCATGTATTTATTAACTGAAATCATTTTAGGATAATGTATCTTCTCCAAACAGCTTTGAGAGAGTGGCCATAACTTGGAAAGGAAAAAACTTAAGGGTTTATACAGAAGGTAATTTCTCTTTTCTGATGAATAATTTTAGGTAAGAAAGCTTTGCCTTATATCTGGCCATATATGATATTTCACTGTGCTATCCTATTAGAGTTATTGTTCTCCTTTCACAGTTAGATCTTTATTGATCTGGAGTTTTTCCATATGGTATGAGTATGGTTACAACTTTCTTTTTCTCCAAACGCTAAATTGATTTTAATGCCATGTATCAAATATTTGATTTATTCCCAGGAATTTTATGCCAAATTCCCCCATATGCATGGATTTGTCTCTGGATTATTCAGTTCAGTTGGCTTGTCAGTTCTTGTGTCCACTTAATCATGTTTAAATTATTAGGGCTTTTTTTGTGTTTTAATATTTGGTAGGGCTCGTTTCCATTTCTTTGCCACCTCACCTCCCAGAAAACCACATTTTGCTCTTCTTTATCAAAATTGTCTAAGAGTCTTATGGACTTTATTATCATGCACATTATAGAATCAGCTTGTCAAGTTCTCCCCAAATTCTGCTATGATGTTGGTTAGAGCTATGGGGGAAAACTGACTTCTTCATTAAGTGAGGATGCCTCAGCCATGAATATGGTATGTCTCTTCACTTCTTAAGGTCTTCATTTATGCACTTTAATATAAAGTTTCCTTTTTTTTCCTAAAAAGTTTTTATACTTTTGTATGTTAATTTCTAAATATATTTGGTTTAAAATTCCTATTATAAATGGTTGGCCATTTTCAATTAGTTTCTAATTGATTATTAAGATATTATTATACTATAGAATTTAGAATCAAGTCATGGCGCTATTACTTAGTATCTGGGTAAAGCTGGGCAGTCACTAACCTCCCTCTGCCTCCATTTTCTCATAGTTAAAATGCAGAGGTAATAACATGATTCAAGAGTTGTGGTGGCAAATCAGGTAAAATATCTGCTAGTAGTTCAAGTAATCTGGCTGCAGGATGGAAGGAGGTTGAACTAGTTACAGCAACTGTAGCTCAAAGGTCAGGGTCTAGAGCAGTGAATCCTAACAGAGAAGGAAAGCGAGGAGAGGAGAGGTGGGAGGTGGGTGGGCGTGAAGTTGGACAGACTGGGAAGTCATGTAATCCTGATAGGATGCAGAAGTGTGAAAAGACATTGAAGGAAGTCACGAATGTGGTCTCAGGCTCTTGGTTTTCAATTACAAGTGATGGACAAGTTGAACAATTTTTGAGTTTATAAAATGCAGGCTTGCGTTAAAACCATCTGTCCAGGACTTCCCTGGTGGTGCAGTGGTTAAGAATCCGCCTGCCAACGCAGGGGACACAGGTTCGAGCCCTGGTCCGGGAAGATCCCACATGCCTCAGAGCAACTAAGCCTGTGCGCCACAGCTTCTGAGCCTGCACTCTAGAGCCCATGAGCCACAACTACTGAGCTCACGTGCTGCAACTACTGCAGCCCGTGTGCTGCAACTACTGAAGTCCGCGTGCCTAGAGCCCGTGCTCCACAAAAAGGAGAAGCCCGCGCACTGCAACAAAGAGTAGGCCCCACTTGTCGCAACTAGAGAAAGCCCATGCGCAGCAATGAAGACCCAATGCAGCCAAAAATAAATAAAATAAAATAAATAAATTTATATATTAAAAAAACCACACTATCTGTCCAGAAGAGGAACCTGTGAACGTACAGGGAGGGATGTTAGGAAGGACCTAGAAGAGATTTTTTATTATGGCCATACTCTCGAAAAAGCATAAGACCACATTTCTGACTTCTTTCAAGGTGCCAATGATGTCATTGCAGTTCGTTTTTGTTTTTGTCAGTCCAGGTAGCTGCTAGACCCCCAACAGCACCTTATAACATTGCCCAGCTCGTGTGGTTATATGCCAAGACTGGGATGCCAACTGCCTTCCTCTTCTCTGACACGAATCCAGCCCACTTCCAGGCCCCCGCAATGGAGAGGACTTCCTGTCCACCAAACACACACAATGTCTTCTCTTTTCTCTTTTAAGTCCACTGGCCTGATTGCTGACTTGCATTAACATAAACTCTTCTCTCTCTAGATGTTTCTTCTCACTCCCCAACCGAGCTGTAAGCGAATGACGTGGGAACGGAGCCCACATCTCTTAGCTCTTGGGAGTCCCTGTAATGCTTTGCAGGTAAACACCATGGTCAGTCCACTTCTGGCCTATGGTGTCCAGCTTAGCAGAAGAGGCAGCGGGCAAGGAGGGGATTCACTCTTTGGGCCCTTGTGTACTGGCCATAAAAGAGGGACAGCATATGGGAAGCTGCCTGGGGTTCCCCAACTTCAGTCCTGGTTGTTACATAAATAGTTATCCAATCACCAGCAATGCACAGGACAGTTGAAACATTCTTTGGGGTTGACTAGAGGTGGGGGACAGAGCTATGTCTGTAACAACAACAGCAACAAAAAAAGTAGGGTTAGGAGGAAGAGGGGAAGGAAGAAACCACTTCGCTGAGCACAGGTCTCTGGGTTTTTCTGTCCAGCTTGATTCTAAAAAGCACCCTCAGTCTTCTCATTAGTAGAGAAGTGAAATCGTCTACATTTCCTGCAGCTGCCTATGGAAGGTTTCACATCTCCTTTGGCTGCCCAAGCAGAGAGCCAGACATGAGAGGGAGTTTGCCGAGCCTCAGGGAGCTGGCGGAGGGCCACACAGGCCCTCCTGTGTGGAAAGCATTCCTGTGCCAGGCGGGCTTTGGGGACCTTGAAAAGGATCCCAAGACCTGGTTCCTGAGGTTAGGTTCACTGCCTACCTGGAGGGAGGAGGAGAGACGTAACAGGGGGAAGTGAGCGTGTGTGTAGGAGAATTCACAGTTTTGAGACTGTCGAAAGAAAAAGTGGAAGAGACACGAGTTCTAAGAGCAGGAGGAGCTCTGAACATCGGAAAGATGACTCAGAAGGATTGGTGTGGCTTTTCCCTTTTTCCTTTTCTCAGCGGAGGCCTCCCCGAGTTACCTTTACCTGGGTCATCTCAGTCCCAGGATGTAGTGAGTGTGTGGGCACACTCAAGAGTGTGTGTGTTTGTGTGTGTACCTCGAGACCTTGGGTGTGAATCTTTGGACCTGTTTTCCAAACTGTAAAATGAGGACCATTAACAGGTCTTTTTTTTTTTTTTTTTTTTTTGCGGTACACCGGCCTCTCACTGTTAGGGCCTCTCCCGTTGCGGAGCACAGGCTCCGGACGTGCAGGCTCAGCGGCCATGGCTCACGGGCCCAGCCGCTCCGCGGCATGTGGGACCCTCCCGGACCGGGGCACGAACCCGTGTCCCCTGCATCGGCAGGCGGACTCTCAACCACTGCGCCAGCAGGGAAGCCCAACAGGTCTTTTAAGATTAAATGAGATAGCATGTAAAGGATTGACTTAGCATAGTATCTGTCACAAAGTAGAAGCTTAACAAATTTTGCACTCCCCCTCCTCAATTTTCTTCCCATTCAACACCCTCAATGGTTCATTAGAGAAGTTCAAGTGTAGCGGTATAACCCAGGTGGGGCTGAGTGTATGGGTGGTGGTGGGGGGACGTGGGCAGAGCTTCAGTGAAGCTCAACTAGTTACACAAAACAACTCTTTTGTTCCTGATATTCATGTATGTTTTCATCTTGGGGGTAAGCTTCCCCCTCTTCCTTTTTTCTTCATAAATATCAGATTCTCTGGGGGTCAGGGACTTGGAAGGAGGACAGGTAAATGTGGTGTCAAGGGCTTCCCTCCTAATCCTCTTTTATTTAGCTCACTATCAAGTCAAATTCAAGAGTTTTCAGAGAGCAAGGTGAAACTTGCTTGGACTTCCCTGGTGGTGCAGCAGTTAAGACTCCATGCCCCCAGTGCAGGGGGCCCGGGTTCGATCCCTGATCAGGGAAATAGATCCTGAATGCCGCAACTAAAAAGGTCCCGCATGTGGCAACGAAGATCCCATGTGCTGCAACTAAGACCTGGTGCAGCTAAAAAAATAAACAAATATTTTTAAAAAAGAAAGCAAGGTGAGGAGAGGCAGCCATGAAGCCTAGTGGGGAGCACAGAGAAACCAATTTAGGGTTTTACATTTGTAATGGGAAAATCTATCAATTGTATAGTTCACAATGAGAATGAATTGCTATTTAAAATTTGTCTTTTCCTGGGGAAGAAAAGTAGGGATGTTTTATCTCATTTTTCTAGTGGCTTCATAATGTGGGGACCTGCCCCAGGACAGATGGGACCTGTGGGGGAAACACATAGGGGAGTTTTGAGTTTGGGGGAGACAAGTGAGCTTTGGGCATTGGCCCATCACCAGCTAATTATCAAGGGGGTTAAGTGGTATTGCCCTGCGGTCTGCTCTGAGATGGTTCAGAGGGTAGGGGGTTCGGGTTTCTGGCTTAGGAAAGCAGAAAGGAGAAAATGAAGCTCATCTGGGCTAGGACAGATGAAGCAATGGAAGCCCAGGGAGGGATTTTTCAGGGCTGTGGCTCTGATCTCTTAGGAACTGCTTCTCTTCTGCAGTCTTGTTTTGAGGCCAGCTAACTGCACTCTCCCTACATCTCCTTCCTTAGCAGCCCTGCCTCTACCACATGCCCCAGAAGGGCCCCTTGTCCGCCTGTTTCCTGGGTGACAGGACAGACCAAGGAATATGTAATCAAGGGATAAATTCCCAAGTAACTTCCCTTAAAGGAGAAAGAGAGGTTACCTAGTCCCCAGTCTTTGAGGAGGACCTTGAGCAGAAACAGTTAAACCAGTGGGCAGTCCAGGCTGCATACATCTTGGGAATATTGGGTTTATTCTCTCCACAGAGCTAGGGAAATCCACCTACAGACTCTTCCTTAGGAGAGTTAAGAGACCAGTTCTTAAAAGCCCAGGGCAGAGTGAGATTTACCTAGTAACTGATGATGCTGAGCGGATGCGCTCAGCGATTTGTCTCTACACTTGTCCCCGCCTACCTAGCCAATCTGACAGTTCTCAGTTTGGGACACTGAGTTAGATGATCAGGTAAGGAACAGGTATAGTATCTAGGGGCTTGGTAGCTCCAAATCGCTCATTTAGAGAGCATCGAGGGGGCCCCGGCAATAACCATATTCCCACTCAGTGTTTGGAGATCATCTACCCAGGCTGGGACTTCTCGGGCAGGCAAGGACCCAGGGCCCCTGGAAGAGCTGGTCCAGGGGACAGGATTCCCCGTGTCTCCCCCGAGGAGAGCATGACTGCCCTCCTGCCGCTGCTGCTGGGCCTCAGCCTGGGCTGCACCGGAGCAGGTAAGGACCCTCCCTTCCTCTGCTCCCTTTGGGTAGGGTGTTCAGTTTTGTTATTGGATTCAGATACCCCAAACTAGTCTGTCTCCCTATTGCATACTCCCATAGCACTTCGTACTGTACCTTTGTAGCAATTTTTTAAATTTATTTTTTTATTGAAGTTTAGTTGATTTACAATGTTGTGTTAATTTCTGCTGTACAGCAAAGTGACTCAGTTATACACATGTATACGTTCTTTTTTAATATTCTTTTCCATTATGGTTTATCCCAGGCTATTGACTATAGTTCCCTGTGCTACACAGTAGGACCTTGTTGTTTTTCTGTGTAGCAATTTTAATGTAATTAAGCTGTATAATTATTCGTGTAATAGACATTTCCTGTTGGAAGGTAGGCAAAGACGGTATCTGCCCTGTTGAATGCTGCATCCCCAGCTCCTAGCACGGTGCCTAGCACACAGCGAGTGCTTCAGAAATACATGTGGCACGAATATTTAATAATGTGTCCAGCACAGAACAAGGCTGACTCTTTCCTTTGACCCCTTTTCTCACTCGATCACTGGCCTTACTGAAGGTCTTATCCTGGGTAAATTGTTGTGTTTAAACATGCAAATAATTTTGGGCTACTTGTGTCCCCATGCTTAGTCTCACATAAAGAGGAAACAGGATCTAGAAACTTCTCTGCTAGGACCATCTATGCCCTTAATCGGGACTCTCAGAGACTCTGGTCCATGACCTTGGTCAGCAGATGCTGCCTCAGTCGGGAAACCTGTGCCCCACTCACCAGGTGTACCTGAGGCTTGGGTTCCTGCAGAGGACTCTGACCTATCCCCCTTCTCTGGCTCCTGCAGGAGGCTTTGTGGCCCACGTGGAAAGCACCTGTCTGCTGGATGACAATGGGACTCCAAAAGAGTTCACATATTGTATCTCCTTCAACAAGGATTTGCTGACCTGCTGGGATCCCCTGCAGGCCAGTATGGTCCCTTGTGAATTTGGGGTACTGAACGGCTTGGCCAAATACCTCTCAGATTACCTCAACCATAAGGAAAACCTGATCCATCGCTTATCCAACGGGCTGCAGGACTGTGCCACACACACCCAGCCCTTCTGGAGATCTCTGACCCACAGGACACGTAAGGCGAGAAGGGAGCAGAGGGATGGTTAGGAAGCACAGTTAGGAGAGGGGAGGCCAAGAAGGGTCCCTCACCGGCAAGGAGTTTGAGCTGTGGGCAGGAAAGAAGCAGAAAATCGGAGGACCTGGGATGTAAAAAGAGGGAGGGTTGACCCTTACGAGGACACAAGGTGGTTGACAGGGGTGGGGCAGGAATGAAAAAGGGGAGGTGATGTTTGAGCCAGTGAGGAGCTATCAGGGGGAGAGTAAGCTAGTTTTCCTTCAATTTAGGGCATCTCAGGAGGCAGATCCAAGTTCAACCAGGGGTTGAACTGTCAGAATTACCAGAATGGCTTTTCCCAAAATGCTCACGCCACTGTAGCCCAGGTTCTGGTGTCCCGGGTCTGAGACAGGCCCAGGCGTGGGAATATTTGGAAAACCTCCCAGGGAATTCTGATGCAAACTCTCTCACCCTCAATCACTTGCACTGAGAATGACTTGAGATTTTTAAAAGAAAACTTGAAGTTCTCTATCGTACAGAGTACTGCGTCTTAAGATGTGATTTCTCAGAATTGCCTGGGGAAGGTGCTTGTTAAAAACACAAGCCCTTGAGAACCGCTACAGATCTGTTGGATGAAAATAGCCAGGGATGCGGGCTCGGGAATCTGCATCTTCACACAATATCTTGGATTTTTATTGAATATTTTGTTTGAAAAACACCCAAGCAAGCGGAAGGGTCACCTAGAAAAGTAAACTATTAAAAGATGGCAACATGAATGATCTCATGAATTAGATTCCCTCGTCCAAATTTAGGAGAGTTAGTCCTGAGTTAGCCTTGTTTCCTTAAACTATTCAAGGAAAAAAAAAAAAGGCTTTCTTTATCAAGTCAATTTGTTCAATGAGATTTGAGGACAAGGGTGTTTTCCTACTTTTGCAAACCCCCCACTATAACTCTGGATGACAATTCACTTATGCACTTGAAATTAATACAATGACTTCTGAAACAGCCTGCAGTTCAGCCCTGGCTTCTACTTATTGTGAACAAATATAATTTTGGAGGAAAAAGGAAGGAGCAGTGATGAAATGGGAGCCAAGAAAGAGTGAAGCAGGAGTACATTCTAACTCCTCATTTTCAAAGGGATGTGTGTGGGAATGAGGTGGGGGTTGGGAAGGTCAGTGGGCAAAATCCAGGAAGAATTCAAGTAGGAAAGAAACCAGGTTGGAGGGAAAGCCAGAATGTTGCCCTCCTTCGTGACTCTTTTTTCCTCCTCTGCAGGACCGCCATCTGTGCAAGTAGTTAAAGCCACTCCTTTTAACACGAGGGAGACTGTGATGCTGGCCTGCTACGTGTGGGGCTTCTATCCAGCTGCTGTGACCATCACGTGGAGGAAGAACGGGCAGCTGGTCCTCCCTCACGGCAGCGCCCATAAGACCGTCCAGCCCAACGGAGACTGGACATACCAGACCGTCTCCCATTTGGCCATAACCCCTTCTTTGGGGGACACCTACACCTGTGTGGTAGAGCACATTAGCACTCTTGAACCCATCCTTCAGGACTGGAGTAAGTGTGGGGCAGGTGGGAGGAATTAGCGTTAAAGCAGAGAGCTACTGTCATTCCCTAGCGGTCAAGTTAGGACTCCGCGCTTCCCCTGCGGGGGACACGGGTTCCATCCCTGGTTGGGAAACTGAGATCCTACATGCTGTGCAGCGTGGCCAAAAAAAAAAAAAAAAAAGAGAGAGAGCTACTTCAGGTGGGTGGTTGTAAAAAGAACACCAATATTTTGGCAGAGGGAATGGGATGTAGAGAGGTCCTCCACGGTACAGGGGAGAGAGGGAGATGCTCAGAAAGAGTGAGTCTGGAGGAACTTACGGAGGGTTCACGACCAGAGATGGGGCCAGGGGATACAGACACGGAAAGAGTTAGTTATTGTTGGACTTCCCTGGCGGTCCAGTGGTTAAGATTCCGAGCTTCCAGTGCAGGAGTCACGGGGTTCCATCCCTGGTCGGGGAAGATCCTGCATGCTGACAAGAGTTACTGTTGCTGTTGCTATGGTGCTGTGGTTGGTGTTATGTGCTTGTCTGAGGGTGGGAGGGGAGCCTGACCTGAAAAGAGGATGTCGATTTGGTAACCATATTTTCAGAAGCCCAAATTGTGATGCAATATTCTAGGATTCTCAGATTTCTGCTATTCTGTTGTCAGGTCAGGAATGGGAGTTGGAGAAATAAAGAAGGTCACGGAAGAAAGGGGACTCTCTCGGTCTGGGGGCCGTACTGAATTGGGGCTGCTCTATCAGGGAGGAAGAAACCAGGGCTGGCAGACACTTTGGTGTACACGCTTGGAGGCTACTGCATAAAGCCAGTCACCATTGTTTGAACCCCGGGATTGGAAGTAGTTAAAGGAAAGGAATCCGGGTGGGGGACAGGATTCAGACTAGGGCCAGCTCCAGGAAGTGAGGGCTGTGGAGGGGGGTGGAGACAGGTTCTGGAAGGACCCAAATCTGGAAGTGGGCAGGTAGGAGACACATAAGTACTTGGATAACTCATGGAATGAAACCTTGGGAAGTTAGGAAAGGCGGAAAGACAATTTCATAGGAAAATGCTCAGATAGAGTGGTCAAGGGGGCAAGTATTGTCACCACAGGCAAATGGAGAGAGGGATGGGGAACGCTGTATTCCTCAGCAAGGGTGCCGTCGGGGTGAAGGAAGAATACAGGATGCCTTGAGAGGCCCCATCATCTTAGAGAGGATCTGGAAGCAGGGGTACTAACTCAGGGAGAGCGGCTCCCCAGGGAACCACAGGAGTAGAGACCCACAGGATGGGAGTTTTGAGGAAAGGCCACTTCCTTGGGCCTGGATTGGTGTGAGCTAGACCCTTGGGGTCCGGATATAGCACCTTTGAACCTGAGCTGGAGGTCGCAGTAAATAAAGTTGCTCTGGGAATGAGCAAGAGAAATTGGTTCTAGTAAGTTTCTACTTCCGCAGCTCCTGGGCTGTCGCCGGTGCAGACAGTGAAGGTTTTTGCGTGTGCTGTGACTCTGGTCCTGGGCCTCGTCATCTTCTCTCTTGGTTTGGTCAGCTGGCGGAGAGCTGCCTCCTCCGGTGAGTGACCCTCCTGAACTCTCAATCCCAACCTCTGCTCACTTTAAAAAATTAAAAAAAGAAAAATTTATTTGGCTTTGTTGGGTCTTAGTTCCGGCATGCGGGATCTTTAGTTGCGGCATGCGGACTCTTAGTCGCAGCATGCAGTCTCTAGTTCCCTGGCCAGGGATCGAACCCGGGCCCCCTGCATTGGGAGCACAGAGTCTTAACCACTGGACCACCAGGCAAGTCCCTCTGTTCACTTTCTCTTTGTGACTGGTTCTCCCATGGCTACCCCATTGGCTGTGAAAAATACCAGAGACTTTTATCCACCAAGATTGTCCTCCACTCAAATATTTTCTTCTCCTAGGCTACGTTTTCCTCCCAGGGTCCAATTATCCAGAAGGTAACGTGTCTGTTGGTCTGTCTGCCTGCTGGCCCTTTGGAGCGGGTGAAGGTTAGAGGGAGTCACCGTTGGGTTCAGCTAATGGTGCTATTTGGAGCGGGGGTGAGCTTCCACCAGGCTCGGGCTGACAATGTGATTGAAGCTGCCGTTGCTGGGATCAGGAACAGAAGGGAGGAGCACCTACCCCCTTCTCTTCTACCCAACGGAGTGTCTGAAGGTGGCTCCTTAGTGTTTGGTGATCTAGAATTTTCCATATCACTGTATTAAAGGCTCTGGCATGGATGGTTATAGGGACAAACGACGGGGTCAAGTTGGTTTGGAGCTTTATTACCTTGTTTTCATTTCTTCTGCAGGTCAGCACATTTCCTAGAGGCAGAATCCTACAAGTTCCTCTCCACGTGAGGAGATTCAAACTCTTAAGGATGCTGCTGTGCTCCTCCAGCCCGTCCAAGCGTCCACATTTTCTTGGATCCTATGGTTTCTCTATTTGATTCTATGAATTTCCCAGTCCCTGCTATGGAAACCTTACAACTTGGGGAACTCCTGGGAATATTCTGTAACCAAGGTGTTGTCCATAGGTAGAGCCCAAGGCTACATATCTGGGCTGAATATAATCTGGGGAGAAACGTCAAAGGCCCTCTTGGGGGCCCCCTGTGCCACAGAGGTATGAGTCGCTGGTGTTCGGCTCTGAGGAATAAACTCTGGTGGAAATACAGTTTTTTCCATGCTTTTTCTTGAGGCCCTGAGGAGGGACTATAGGCAGTTAGGGGCTGGGCTTGATTCACTCTCCTACTGCAGTCGAGGAGTCAGTGTTTCCTCCCATTTTCCCATCTAGACATGACAGAAATGGGGACAGTTTCCTGATGGATAATTCATAAGAAGGTAATAAACTGTGGGGGGATGGAGTCACAGAGTCAGGGATAGGAGGGGGTTTACAGTTTTCTGACCTCATAGGGGATCTTAATGAGGATTAAATGAGTTCATACTTGTAAACGGCTGAGAACATTACCTGGCACACAGCCAGCCCACACTCATGACATGTCAGTCACAACTTTCTGGGCCAGGTGCTCTACTAGGTGCTTTACACGCATTGTTTCATCTGATCCTCATCACAACGCTGACACAGACCCTCAGATAGTCAGTATTCAAGGGGCAGAGCTCAATTCCTGATCTGAGTTCTGGGCAGTTATTTTCTTCCATAACCTACGTGGGAAAGGGACCGTAACTCGAGGGCTTATCATGACCTAGGCACTGGGCTAAGTGATTTATGTTGTATCTCATTCATTCTCCACAATCACCTGGTAAGGAAGGATGGTCTCCCTCTGAGTCACAGATGAAAGTGAGGTTCAGAGAGGTTAAATAACTTGTCCAAGGTTGAACAGCAAATTCTCTGTAGGATGTCTGTCTACCTGAGTTGGAAGTAACTAGGCTGCTGTATTCTGAGGACCCTCATGCTATCGAGCACACCACTCTTCAGAGCCCCCCTTACATTCCCTTCCACCCCAGACCCAAGGGGGATCCACCGTTGGGGGCTGGATTTCACACAGCGGAAGAGAGGTGCTCTTCGTTCCCAGTAAAGGGCGACACCTGCTGGACACAGGTGGCATTGTCTTTGGAATGAGAGTTAGATACTAGACTAGGCAACCGAAAGGAACCAGAAATGAAAGTAAGTATTGGAGGAGTTTAGCCTAACAGAGAATTGTGGAGGGAGAACAAGGGGTTAGGGATGCATGTGTGTGGGTGTCAATGTAGGAGCACATAAGAGCAGAATCTGATGAGCTGGGGGAAGGGGTCAGAAGACAGACGGTGTGTGGAATCTTCCTGCATTGTTGTCTCCATGGTTGTTTGTGTGGGTGGGTGGGAGGGTGGTCACGGGGGCTGGGACCCTTCCTCCTTGCACAGTTTCTGTGCTGATGGGGGCCTGGAGAAGTGTGGGGATAGCACTGTGCATACAGACTTGATATCCAAACTGGTGCTCAGGTATAAAAAAGGAACAAAATAATGCCATTTGCAGCAACATGGATGGACCTAGAGATGATCATACTAAGTGAAGGAAGTCAGGAAGAGAAAGACAAATACCATAAGATATAGCTTATATATGGAATCTAAAATATGACACAGGGACTTCCCTGGTAGTGCAGTGGTTAAGAATCCGCCTGCCAATGCAGGGGACACGGGTTCGAGCCCTGGTCCGGGAAGATCCCACATGCCACGGGGCAACTAAGCTCATGCGCCACAACTACTGAGCCTGCGCTCTAGAGCCCGCGTCCTGCAACTACTGAAGCCCGTGTGCCTAGAGCCCGTGCTCCGCAACAAGAGAAGCCACCTCAATGAGAAGCCTACGCACCACAATGAAGAGTAGCCCCCGCTTGCCGCAACTAGAGAAAGCCTGTGCACAGCAACGAAGACCCAATGCAGCCAAAAATAAATAAATAAAATTATTAAAAATAAAATAAAATATGACACAAAAGAACTTATCTATGAAACAGAACCAGACCCATGGACACAGAGAACAGATTTGTGGTTGCCAAGGGGGAGGGATGGGCTGGGAGTTTCGGATTAGCAGATGCAAGTTATTATATATAGAATGGATAAACAATAAGGTCCTACTGTAGAGCACAGGGAACTCTATTCAGTATCCTGTGATAAACCATAATGGAAAATAATACGAAAAACAATGTGTATATATTTGTATAACTGAATCAGTTTGCTGTACAGCAGAAAGTTATACAACACTGTAAATCAACTATACTTCAATTAAAAAAAAAACACAAAGTAGGTGCTCAGGGTTTGTCCAATCAGTGAATTGATTTCCACCATATCCATAGTTTCCCCAGATGGATCCTTGTGATCAGGGCATCTCTTCTGGAAGGAGTTTCATGAAGAAGTCAATGGTAGGGGAAAATGCTCACAAGTTCAAAATAGCTATTCTCTGAGCTGGGCCATATAACGTAGGAAGCAGTGGAGTGCCATGCGCTGTGATCCGTATAGGTAAGCTCAGAAACTAATCTCTACAAATTTTATCAGTTTTATGTTTCATTGAAAAAAAGTTTTTATACAACATTTAATTAATTAGCTTGTATATCATGTAAATAATCTATCACCTCTACCCCACTACCTGCTTTCTTTAAGAACTTGCTGTTTGAAGTCTTGCCATATTGTTTCATTTTCATTTTTCCATTCGCTGTTCTTGTTTTTGTTTGTTTGACAAAGCTAATTCCTTCTGATATTCTAGTCTAGTCTGGGTGGGGCTTTGGGTCTTGTCTATTGTCTATGCCTGGCCATTTGTGAAGGAGCCGCTGTACTTCCCAAGGCTCTGGGTGTGGTCTCAGCAGTGAAAATCAAAGTAGCAGGACGCCAGGGGAAGGAGGGAGAGAGTCAGCTAATTAGAGAGCTTCCAGTCTCTCTCTGGAGACCCCGTGCAAACTTTTCTCTGCCCTAATCGCGTAGGTGTTTGGTTTATAGGGAAGGCTGTCCCCTTCCAGATGGGGAGTGGGAAAAAAGTGTCACATAGATCTCCACAGGCGAGTGAGTGGTGCCTGGAAGGAAGGCAGAAGAGGGATAACGATGCGCCACCTCCTGTTTGAGGAGAGTAAAGGTGTGTGCGCGTGCGCGTGCGTGAGAGAGAGACAGAGAGAGAGAGGGAGAGAGTTGGGCTTCTGTGTTATATCTAATCAAAGCGGCACAACGATTGGTTCTCTCCCTTCAATGTCTTTTCTTCGTTTTTTTTTTGCGGTATGCGGGCCTCTCACTCTTGTGGCCTCTCCCGTTGCGGAGCACAGGCTCCGGACGCGCAGGCTCAGTGGCCGTGGCTCACAGGCCCAGCCGCTCCGCGGCATGTGGGATCTTCCCGGACCGGGGCACGAACCTGTGTCCCCAGCATCGGCAGGCGCACTCTCAACCACTGCGCCACCAGGGAAGCCCTTCTCTTAAATGTCTTGTTTTAAAAACTGAACTTGAAGCTGGAATTGACTTAATATGTCATCTAGGCCAACTCTCCACCCATAAAGGACACACGTTTGTGACCATGAGAGCAGGCACTTCAACACTTGGGGCAGATACCAATACTTCAGCCAAATGTGTTGACCCCAAGTTTGAGGTTCTTCTTTGGACCATTGAAGACGATGGTAATAAAACCAAATGCACCCCACCAGAAACTAACACGACATTGTAAATCAAGTATATGCCAAAAAATATTTAAAATAAAATAAAATAAAAGGAAAAAAAAAAAAGGAACACCAAGGATTTCCAGCAACCATTGGAAACTAGGAGAGAGGCATGAAGCAGATTCTCGTTTAGAGCCTCCAGAAGGAATCAATCCTCTCAACACCTTGATTTCAGACTTCTGGCCTCCTTAACTGTGAGAAAATACATTTCTGTTGTTTTATTTTATTTTTATTTATTTATTTTTAATTTTTGGCCATGCCACACAGCATGTGACATCTTAGTTTCCCAATCAGGGATGGAACCTGTGCCCCTTGCAGTGGAAGCGAGGAGTCCTACCTAACCACTGGACCGCCAGGGAATTCCCTCTGTTGTTTAAGAAAAAAAAATCCAAACATACCAAATGCATCCCGGGAGGGTGTCTCCTTGGTGTTTTCCTGAAGGAACGCGTGTTCCTGTGTTCCAGGTTCTTTGCTTCCTTACTCAGCACACATTCATGTGAAAGGAACAGACAGGGACTGGTATTTAACCTCACTGTTTATTTAGGGAAATTATTTTTAGATCATCTTCTCAAGTAATTCTGTTTCCAAAGTAAAACCGGGTGAATCCGATGACAGATGAGGGTGGAGTCAAACCCCACCCCCACCTTGGTTGTGGATGGAGTACCTGCCATTCCCAAGAGTCCTCAAACTGCCCTGGAGCAGGACCTGGGGGATTCCTCCTTGGTGCTTCCTGCCACCCCTTGGCCAGACCAGTCCGCAGGGGCTGCAGAGAGTGGAAAGGCCCCAAACTCAAAGAGGCTGCTCCCAGACAGGGGCTCACTGGCTCTCCCAACACTGCCTCTCTTTTCCACCGCATATGGGGCTCCCATGAGTCCCCTGGTCAGACTGGACTGGGGCAGGGAATGAAGAAATAAGTGACTTTCATTGTATCAAGGCCTCAATGGAAAACGAATGGCACTTACACCAGGATAGTTCAAGGAGACTCTGTTTACAAGGAAGTGGGTGAAGGACAGTACAGTGACCTGGAGCTAGCAGCAGCTGAGCTGTCACTACTCCCTGCGGACGGGAGGGGTTATCAGAACCCAGAGCAGGGCAAATCCTGTAGAGTCCCTGCCTTGCCAGTAGCAATGCCCTACCCTTCAGTCCAAGGGACACAGCCAGCCTAAGCTGACCTTGCAGGGAGGCATCCAAGGGAATAAAAACCCTGACCTCACTCTCCTCTTCCCTCTGCTCTCTGGGCAAGGCTAAAAGCAAGAGAAAGCCAGGGAGCAGGGAGCCTGTGATGTCATATAGGTTAGCGCCCCGGGGCAGTGGAGAAGTGCAGAGAGTGGGACCGAAAGGCAGAGGGAGGACAGTCAGCACATTTACAATATGAAGGAAAGAAGCCAAGGTTGGGGGGTGGGGTGGGGGGGGAGAAAGATGCAAAACTTGGGGGTTTTTTTGGCCTTGGACAAGACCTCAGTTGCAAGAGAAGACCAAGTTTGTACTTTCCTGCTGGGGGACCTGGGAGAACACTCTCCCTCTCCACCCCTCCCTGCCCCAAGTTTCTGTAACTCTTTCTGAATCTTTCTTTTTTTCCACTACAAGGTTTACAGTAAGTTTATAGAGTTCTCAAAATGAAAGTCGAATTTTGATTGAGGTTATACTGAATATATAGAGCAACGTGGGGATAATTGATTTCTTTTTACGAGCAAGTCATCCCATGCAAAAGCAGAGAGTATGTCCTTATTTATTCAAATGACTTATTTGCTCTTCATTATGTCCCCACTCCCACCACACCGCGAAGCTTGCAGGATCTTAGTTCCCTGACCAGGCATTGAACCTGGGCCATGGCAGTGAAAGCCTGGATTACTAACCATTAGGCCACCAGCGAACTTATTATGCTTTTTAAAATTCACTTTTTCACAGTAATCTGGGTATGATCGGTTAACTCTTGGACATTTTAGAGCTTTTGTTGCGATTGTGATTGGTATCTTATTGTAATTTTATTTTCAATTCAGTTATTTCTGGTACAGAGAAATGTAACCAATTTTTTAAAATTGTGGTAAAAAACATTTAACATAAAATTGACCATTTTAAAGTATACATTTCAGTGTTAAGCATGTTCATTTGTTGCATATTTGTTCAACAAATCGCTAAAATTTCTTCATCTTGCAAAACTGAAACTTTGTACATATTAAACAACAATTCCCCATGTCCCTCTCTCCCCAGCCCCTGGTAACCACTGTGCTTCTTTGTGTTTTACTGAATTTGACTGCTTTAGATACCTCATATAATTGTAATCATACAGTATTTGTGTTTTTGTGACTGGCTTATTTCACTTAGCCTAAAGTTCTTAAAGTTCATCCATGTTGTCACATGATAGGATTTCCTTCCTTTTTGAAAGCTGAATAATTTCCCATTGTATGTGTATACAACATACTGTTTATCCATTCATCCACTGATGGACATTTGTGTTGCTTCCACCTCTTGACTATTGTATATAGTGCTGCTATGAACACGGGTGTGCAAATATCTGTTCAAGTCCCTGCTTTTTTTGTTGTTATTTTAATTGTAGCCATCCTAATGGTGATATTTCATTGTGGTTTTGATTTGCACTTCTCTGATGAGTAGCGAGGTTGAACATCTTTTTGCAGGCTTGTGGGCCATTTATATTTCATCTTTAGAGACGTGTCTATTCAAGTCCTTTGCCCATTTTTCAATTGTTTTTTGTGTGGTTTTATTTGTTGTTGTTGAGTTGTAGTAATTTTAAAAATAGATTCTGGATATTGCTGAGGCCATGAATGGGGCTGAGCTCCATGAGTCCCGGCCTGGCCCTAACGTGGCTCTGGCTGCTCATCTGAGCTCCTTTTATTTTCTGATACCTGGACATCCCTGCCCTGTTCGGCCCCACAGCTCCTAGCTAGTCAGTTTCTGTTCCTTGGTGGGACCTCTGACTGTTTGAATAAACCAGACACCCCACATGTGTCACATAAGTTAAAAAAAAAAAAGATTCTGGATATTAACCACTTATCAGATCCATGATTTGCAAATATTACTTTAAAAAATATATCAATTCGAATTTTGTTAATTTTATTTATTTTAAAATTTTTTGGCCACAAAACATGGCATGTGGGATCCTAGTTCCCCGACCTGGGATCGAACCTACGTCCCCTGCATTTGAAGCATGGAGTCTTAACCACTGGACCACCAGGGAAGTCCCTGCCTATGTTACTTTCAACCTACCTGTATTGTTATACTGGCATACATCAGAGATATTGTGGGTTTGGTTCTAGACCACTGCAATAAAGTGAGTCCATAAATTTTTTGGTTCCCAGCACATGTAAATTTATATTTATACAGTACTGTAGTCTATTAAGTGTGCAATAACATTATGTCTAACAGAACAATGTACATACGTTAGTTTAAAAATAATGCTGTTGGAAAAATGGTGCTGATAGACTTGCTCGATGCAAGGTTGCCACAAACATGAATTAGTAAAAAAAAATCTGCAAAGTGCAGTAAATTGAAGTGCAATAAAACAAGGTATGACTGTATTTGAATTGAGTTTCTTGTAGTTAGCATATCTTTGGTTCACCTTTTAAAAATCAACTCTTCCAATCTCTTTTAATTGATGTATTTAGACTATTTACATTTAATGTAATTATTGGTATGTGTAATTGTCTACTTGAGATGTCATAACAAAATACCATAGATTGGGTGGCTTAAACAACAGAAATTAATTTTCTCACAGTTCAGGAGGCTGGCAGTCTGAGATCAGGGTGCCAGCATGATTGGTTTCTGGTAAAAACTCTTTTCCTGGCTTGCAGATGTCTGCCTTCTGGTTGTATCTTCCCTTGCATGGGGCGGCCATTCCTCAGGTCTTGGCATCCTAGATGGTCTGCCTTCTTATCTCTACCTTTCAGAGACTTCTTACGTTTGTCTTATATATATAATGCCTGGGGGTTTTAGTTGTACTTAAAATTAAAAAAATAGTTTCCAGCATTGATTTATTTCATCACATATATTTTCCCTCTTAATCTTCTAATATAGTGAATTATATTGAGAGATTTTTTGTTGTGAAATGTCTTTGCATTCTTTGGATAAATCCTATTTGATCATCCTATAGTTATATATTAATAGTTGGTTTTATTTAGTTAATATTTTACTTAGAATGTTATACTTACTTTTATAAAGTATGAACATAAAATTTGCTTTTCTTACATTTCCTTATTTATTTTTACAATAAAAATTCCTCTATACAATGAGCTGGGCAGATTTTGTTCCTCATTCTTTTTTTCTGGAACAACGTCCATATGTATATATTCAAAGGCCAGTTTTTGTTTTCATTAGTGCTTTTATTGCTTTCAGTTCTCTATTTCATTGATCTCTATCCTTATTGTTACCATTTCCTTCTGTTTGTTCTGTTCATCTTTACTTAACTTCTGAGTTGAATGCTTAGCTCACATTTCATGGCTCACATTCACATCTTTTATTTTTATTGTTTTAGTTTCCTGATAAGTATAGTTAAAGGTAAAAAATTTCCTCTAAGTTCTGCTTTAGTTATATCTAACACATTTTGACATGTACTGATTTAATTTCTATTCAGTTCAACTTATTTTTTATACTTTTATTTTAACTTGAATGTTATTTATGAAAAATGTAAGCTTTTTATTTTGAAATAATTTCAAACTTACAGAAAAGTTATAAGAATAGTATAAAGAATTCCTGTATACACTTTGTCCAGATTCAACAGTTTTTAACATTTTTCCATATTTGCTTTCTTTTTCTCTATTTCTGCCCCTCTCTCTAATGTTTTTTCCTAATCATCTTAGAGTAAGTTGAAACACATATGCCCCTTTACTGCTAAATATTTCAGTGTATTTCCTAAGAGCAAGGATATTCCTTTATATAAACACAGGAGAATTATAATATTCACAAAATTTAACTTTGTTGTAACACTATTATTTAATCCACAGTACATATTCAAATTTCACTAATTTTCCCAATAAAGATTCTTGTAGTCTCCAATCCCCAACCTTCTGCCCTGCATTCTGGAATCATGCATTTCGGTAAGTTGTCTTATCTCCTTTTTTTTAAAAAAAAATTATTTATTTATTTGGCCACACAGCTTGTGGAGACCTTAGTTCCCCAACCAGGGATTGAACCTATGTCCCCAGCAGTGAAAGCAGAGTCAGGGAATTCCCAAGTTGTCTTATATCTTTAGTCATTTTTAATCTGGAAGAGTTCTTCAGTTTCTTATTTGTTGGGGCCTGAATAACTTGATTGTTCTGCTATTCAAGACCTCTTTTTATTTTTCTCTCTTCCACATTTTGAGAGGGTTTTGTTAAAATCTCCAACTGCAATTTTTAAAAACACACAACTTCTTTTTTGGCCGTGAGCCTTGGCTTGCGGGATCTTAGTTCCCTGACCAGGGATTGAACCCGTGCCTCCAATGCAGTCTTAACTACTGGACCGCCAGGGAGGTTCCCCGCAAAAAACACAACTTTTTTTTTTTTTTTTTTTTTTTGCGGTACGCGGGCCTCTCGCTGTTGTGGCCTCTCCCGTTGCGGAACACAGGCTCCGGAAGCGCAGGCTCAGCGCCCATGGCTCACGGGCCCAGCCGCTACACGGCATGTGGGATCCTCCTGGACCAGGGCACGAACCCGTGTCCCCTGCATCGGCAGGCGGACTCTCAACCACTACGCCACCAGGGGACCCAAAAAACACAACTTCTAACTGTAGTTTTCTTTAGTTGTTGCTTTATAAGTTGTGAGGCTGAAGTTTCAATTTTATATATATTTCTGATACTCATCTTCTTGCTCCATTGTTTCTTTTTTTAAAAATTAAATTATTATTTGGCTGCTTTGGGTCTTCGTTGCTGCTCGCGGGCTAGCTCTAGTTGCGGAGAGCGGGGGCTACTCTTCCTTGCGGTGTGCGGACTTCTCATTGCGGTGGCATCTCTTGTTGCGGACCATGGGTTCTAGGCATGCGGACTTCAGTAGTTGTGGCACATGGGCTCAGTAGTTGTGGCTTGCGTGCTCTAGAGCGCAGGCTCAGTAGTTGTGGCGCACAGGCTTAGTTGCTCCATGGCACGTGGGATCTTCCCGGACTAGGGCTCGAACCCATGTCCCCTGCATTGGCAGGCAGATTCTTAACCACTGCGCCACCATGGAAGTCCCTCTACTGTTTCTTTTTAATATAAACACATTTTCTTTTGTCCTTTATGCCCTTTTATTAAAACTTAAATTCTATTTGTTGTGCATTGAGATTATTGCCCAATTTTCTTTTGGGTCATATTTGTCACCTGGTTAATCTTTTTCCTCCTTTTAATTTCAACCTTTATGTGTCTTCTTGCTTTAGGAGTATTTGTTGTGAATAACACATGGTTTGGTCTTTTTATTTCCTCCATTATGAGAGTCTCTGTCTTTTTGACTGGTGACTGTTGACATAGTAAGACTTATTTTGCAACTCATTGCACATTTTGTATTCCTGTACATAGTTTCTTCCCTTTTTCTGCCTTCCATTTGATAAACTGATTTTGTTTTCTGCTGGACTGAAAAATATACATACTGATTCTGGTCTTTGATGGTTGCCTTTAATTTAAGACCTACACTTACATTTACCTATCTTTATTATTTTCTTTTTTTATTCTTAAAATATTTATTACTATATTGGACATACTTCCTCAAAATTATTTTTGATCTTGAAAAATTTATCAAATGGAACATATATGCAAACAAATGTATACATATTTCTTGTTCCTTAACTTAAATGTATCCAGTGCTTTATTTCCTTTGGTTATCATTTTAGCAAAATGCATTCCAGGTCTGTTTGTAAGGTTTTTTTTTTCTTATTATTTTCTTTTTTAACAATTTGAATTATATTTAGTCATTATGAAAATTAACTTCTTAATACAAAGGTAACTATTTTTAGCATATTGGAATTCTATTTATTTATTTTTATTTTTACCATCTTAACCATTTTTAAGTTTATAGTTCAGTAGTGTTAAGTTTCTTCACATTGTGGTGCAACCAAGTTTTTCTTAAATGGAACTTAATTTATTGCTGAATGTAGTGTTGCTGAAGCAGTATCTTCATGTTTTTTCTACTTTATTGTTCTTTCTCCAGAATATGTATCAATTTGAAGGCACTGGGTTTTCAAATATCCCTCAACTTATAGACCATCACTATTCAACAAAACAGGTCATCACTAAGAAATCAGGTGTAGTTCTGCTGAATCCTATTCCTAAGGTAGGTGCATATATACACCTAAAATTTTTTTTAAGTTAAAAAATTTTTTTATTGAAGTATAGTTGATTTACAATATTGTGTTAGTTTCAGGTATGCAGCATAGCAATTCAGTTTCATATATATATATATAATCTATCTATCTAGCTAGCTATATTCTTCTTCAGATTCTCTTCCCTTATAGGTTATTACAAAATATTGAGTATAGTTCCCTGTGCTATATAGTAGGTCTTTGCTGGTTATCTATTTTATATATAGTAGTGTGTATATGTTAATCCCAACCTCCTAATTAATCCCTCCTCCCACACCCCTTTCCCCTTTGGTAACCATAAATTTCCTTTCTATGTCTATGAGTCTCTTTCTGCTTTGGAAATAAGTTCATTTGTATCTTTTTTTTTTTTTATGATTCCACATATAAGCAATATCATGATATTTATCTTTCTCTGTCGGCTTACTTTACTTAGTATGATAGTCTCTAGGTCATCCAAGTTGCTGCAAATGGCATTATTTCATTCTTTTTTTATGGCTGAGTAATATTCCATTGTGTGTTTGTGTGTGTGTATAAAATATTCCACTGTGTGTGTGTATAGATATATATAGATATTTATACATATCTCTATCTATTTATCTATCTATATCACATCTTCTTTATCCATTTATCTGTTGATGGACATTTAGGTTGCTTCCATGTCTTGGCTATTGTAAACAGTGCTGCAGTGAACATTGGGGTGCATGTATGATATTTTTTCGAATTAGAGTTTTCTCTGGATATATGCCCAGGAGTGGATTGCAGGATCATATGGTAACTGTACTTTTAGTTTTTTAAGGAACCTCCATACTGTTCTCTATAAAGGTTGTGTCAAATTACATTTCCACCAACAGTGTAGTAGGGTTTCCTTTTCTCTACACCCGCTTCAGCATTTATTATTTGTAGACTTTTTGTTGATGGCCATTCTGACCAGTGTGGGGCGATACCTCATTGTAGGTTTTTTTTTTTTTTCACAGCTCAACACGGCGTGTGGGATCTTAGTTCCCTGACCAGGGATCGAACCCGCGCCTCCTGCAGTGGAGTCTTAACCACTGGACTGCAAAGGAAGTCCCACCTCGTAGTTTTGATTTGCATTTCTCTAATAATTAGCGATGTTGAGCATTTTTTCATGTGCCTGTTGGCCATCTGTATGTCTTCTTTGGAGAAATGTCTATTTAGATCTTCTGCGCATTTTTTGATTGGGTTGTTTGTTTTTTTGATATTGAGCTGTACGAGCTATTTGTATATTTTGGAAATTAATCCCTTGTTGGTTGCATCATTTACAAATGGGAGAAAATATCTGCAAATGATGCAACCGACAAGGGATTAGTTTCCAAAATATACAGTCATTGATTTCTTAAAAAAGATTTGAAACAAGTAAGGCAAAATATTAAGATTTAATAAAGCTGGTGTTTGGGCAATGAATGTTCTTTAGTGTTTAAATATTTAACAATTAAAATAAAATAAAAGATCATGAAAAGATTGGCAAACTAATTGATTTTAAGAAATGCTAATCATAGGAACAAAATCAGTTGTTACTTGCTCAAAGAACCAGACATAATTAATAACACCTGATTCTGTTAGAACTAGACAGAATTAATTAAAACTTATTCTATTATCTGTATAGGGATTATGAGAATAAGAAGTTTGATCAGAAGAGCGGTATTCTATAACTGGCAGCATGAGGGACCTGAGTACATTTTACATTGTTATAATTAGTATTAAACATTTCTAACACACAGAAAACACAAAGAATCATACTTACACACCTGACATCAGTTCCACCTTTCTTTTCCCTCCTCAGATGTAATTATTAAAGTTAGTGCATATTATTCTTCATTATGTTTGGAGAATTGTCCTTGTGAGAGATTGCAAGATATTTAAATCTGGTTAATAACACAACTGATGTTTTTCTGAGGGAATTCAAAGATACACTAATAATATTCATTGGACTGTCATAACTATTCACAAAACACCTTAAGTTTCTAAAGGCTGAGGATGCTTTCACATTCCACTTGGTAACAAGAGAGGGATCACTATCTACAGCAGTATGAATGGACCTCAAGATGATCATACTAAGTGAAGTAAGTCTGACAGAGAAAGACATCTCTTATATGTGGAATCTAAAAAAAAAATGATACAGGGACTTCCCTCGTGGTCCAGTGGGTAAGACTCTGAGCTCCCAGTGCTGGGGGCACGGGTTCAATCTCTGGTCGGGCAACTAAGATCCCGCATGCCACACAATGCAGCCAAAATATAAATAAAATATAAATTTTAAAAATGATACAAATGAACTTATTTGCAAAACAGAACTAGACTCACAGATGCAGAAAACAAACTTATGGTTACCAAAGGGGAAAGTAGGGGGAGGGATAAACTGGGAATTTGGAATTAATGGATACATACTACTATATATAAAATAGATAAACAATAAAAACCTACTGTATAAAACAGGGAACGATATTCAATATCTCATAATAACCTATAATGGAAAAGGATACGAACAAGAATATATGTGTGTATGTGTGTGCGTGTGTGTAACTGAATCACTTTGCTCTACACCTGAAACATTGTAAATCAACAATATTTAATAAAAAAAAATGCTTCAGGTTGAGTAACCTTGTGTTAAGGGTGACATGTGGCCTAAGAAATGAGGGAGTTTTGGTCTATGTTACAATATTCCAGATTAAGACAGTCCCTCAGTGGACAAGCTGAGACGCTGAAAAATTTTCATCTGATGACTTTGATGCTTCCTTTCTGATCATTATAAAGAATGAATAGCTCCTTAGCACTGGCAAGAAATACTGATGGTGGTGGTGATTTCATTCAAGTGACAAACTCCTGCCAAGTTTCCAATCCTTATCTGCTTTAGGATTAGAATATGTAATTAGTAAAAATCATGGAAAGAAATACTAACTTGCTACAAAGCACTCTGAGTACCAACAAAGACCCCCTCATGTCTCATCTGTACTTCACGTGCTTATTTTGCATGATTTCAAGGCAGTGAAGGCAAAAGTCTCAACATTTATTTCTGACAGATCAACATCACATTTTGGAGTAAAAGAAACACATATGAGGGGTACTATAATATATGTTTTCTTGAACTTATTCAGACTCCTAGGAGAAACGTTTTCATTAACTTTTACCAAATATTACTGGATTGTATAAATACATTTTCTACTTGGGTTCTGGTCTATGATATACTGTTATTTCTCTACTCATTTATTTTTTATCATATACTGACTAGATTCAGATTAATCTGATAAAAAGATCTTGTGGATTCTGCTGTACATAATGCACATAGCAATCAGTGATAGAATTTCTGTAACTTTACACTTATTGATGATCTAATACCTTCTCTTCATTTAGCTGTTGATTTTCACTAAGTAGATTAAATGGTGTTCTTAAAAGCAGAAAGCCACTTATGAATAAATACAAAACGAAATGTTCCCAAATGCAATCTTGGATGCAATGTCTTAAACTTAAAAAATTCAGGTTCATTTATTTTGGATTAATTTCTCCCTGTTGGATGTTGACACATTGTTTTTCATCTGTCAAATGTATAATTATAAAACTAATCATTGTTGACAATGAAGTGAAATGATATACACACATTAAAGTGTCCATCTCTTTGCCATACTTCTATTTTTTTTTTAATTTATTTTTTATTTTTGGCTGCGTTGTGTCTTCGTTGCTGTGTGCGGGCTTTTCTCTAGTTTCGGTGAGCGGGGACTACTCTTCGCTGCGTGCGCGGGCTTCTCATTGCGGTGGCTTCTCTTTGCTGCGGAGCACGGGCTCTAGGCACATGGGTTCTAGGTGCACGGGCTTCAGTAGTTGTGGCATGCGGGCTTTAGAGCACAGGGTCAGTAGTTGTGGCGCACGGGCTTAGTTGCTCTGCGGCATGTGGGATCTTCCTGGACCAGGGATCGAGCCCGTGTCCCCTGCATTGGCAGGCGGATTCTTAACCACTGCGCCACCAGGGAAGTCCCTCTTTGCCATATTTCTTAAACGCACTTCCAGATGACATAAAAAAAAAATGGAAAAAAAGGTCTTTTTTCAGAACCTACTGAATTTTCATTTTCAATTCTGTGGGTCTGTCTGTTTCTTTCTATCCCCAATTTCATCTAATTTGAGTTTCACAAACAAGATGCCTCTAAGTGAATGGTTAACACGTAAAATTATTAGTTATTTCATAAGAATTTGTAAAGCCTTTTTGGTATTGAGAAAGTGATAGAACCTAATGTATGTGCAAAAACAGTTTTGCAAATCAAGTAGTTTCTAATTCTTTGCTTCAACAAAACTGAAGAAAAACTCTACATTTGAGACTTCCCTGGTGGCGAGGGGTTAAGAATCCGCCTGCCAATGCAGGGGACATGGGTTCGAACCAGGTTCGGGAAGATCCCACATGCCGCAGAGCAACTAAGCCCGTGTGCCACAACTACTGAACCTGCGCTCTAGAGCCTGAGAGCCACAACTACTGAGCTTGCATGCCACAACTATTGAAACCCACGCGCCTAGAGCCTGTGCTCCGCAACAAGAGAAGCCACCGCAATGAGAAGCCAGTGCACCGCAACGAAGAGTAGTCCCCGCTCACCGCAACTAGAGAAAACCTGCGCGCAGCAAGGAAGACCCAACGCAGCCAAAAATGAATATATAAAATAAATTTAAAAAGAAAACCCTAAAACCTCTACATTTGAGTTGTGAGACTATTAAAAATAGTATTTAATAAGAGCTTACTATGTGAGTTTTTGGCATATAACTAAGAGGAAATTTGTAAAATTGGGTGAAGTTGCTACAAGAAAATTCTTTCCTCTTCCATACTTTTTCTGTTCCCACACTTACATATGTGAACAAAATTCTTCAGTTATTTTACATTAAACTTTTTTTTTTAAAGGAATAGAAATCATATAGAACCTGGCCTCACAATAAGTAATTTTCATCAACATGAAATTGGGAAAATAAAGCTCCTATCCATCTCAGTAAGAGATGCATTTCAGTTAAATTTTACTTTAAAAAAATTATAATTTCATATTTTATTTACCATAATCCTTATTATTTATATTGTTTTGATCATCTGTGTATCTTTAATAATTGTAATTATTTTAATTCACATGACTTTTTAAGCACTTAGAAGAGAAAATTAAAAATTCATTTTTAGAACGTAATTTGCTGCAAAGAAACATAATAGCTGGATCAAGAAAAGATTTCCAAGAACAAAAATATATTACATTAGGATGCAGCCAGGGTGGAGAATTCAAAAACAATTCCATAGGGGGCAGTAAAAAGGAAATAGGAATTCAAAGGAAAAAGGAGCAAAGTAAAAATTCCAACTGTTAAGGAAGGGGTTGCTTGTGCCTTTTAAAAATTAATGATGGGTGTCAAACATTATGTTACTTGGATTCCACTGGACATGTGATAGAGTGATTAATAGTTTTATGTAAATGTGTTGATATATATATTGAAATTTCTATTCTTTGTAACTATTTGAATCCATGATGAGAATTTCAGGTCAACTTCAGCTTGTGGGAAGAGGCATATGATGTTTCACAATTCTTTTAGGAGAGATGTGAAGAGAAGAGCACTAATTCTTCACCCTTCTTTTGTTACCCTGATAGGAACACAGACATATTACTGGGGAAGAGAACCTAGGTGTCAGCAGACACAGGAAGGAGTGGACATTTTTTCAGTTCCATGCCAGGAAGTCCACTCAAACTGAGGCTGGAAACAATAAGACACACTAGTCTTGAAGCCCCTGGTATTCTGGAATCCCTTCCCACACCCCAAATGACCAACCCCCAAAACTTCCTTCCGCTGAGTAGACTATTCTGAAACTCTCAGTAACTCTTCCCCACAGCAAAGAACTAGTTTTTCCTTTCCTGTGTGATTTGAATCCCTCCCCCTTATTTACTAGATGATGAGGATACCACCCTTTTTCATTCCCCATGAAGAGAAAATGACCGTGTGGGGTCAGGGTGAAAGTGGAGGCTGTGAAGTCCTAGAGCAGACCCATTAGTCTTATATTTGAAGCAGTATAAAAATGTAGATGCCAGATGCAAGGTAGCATCTGGAAACAATGGAGGGGAAGACACATTTGTGCCAGGCATAGGACAATGGCTCTCCTAGAAGTCTGTCCTGAAGTAGTGGCTTTCCTCCAGTGAACCCTAGATCTGGGAACCACACCAAGGTGCTTTGATTCCAAATTTTCGTCTCATCTATGCTTGGCGTAGAAGTCCCCTTTGACTATTCAACACACCATTTGTAGCACCATTTACATACCCATACATGCCACCTAGAGGTTTTTGGGTTCATTTTTTGTTTTTAATCGAGGCTGGGACCTGGTTTCCTCCCATGGAATCACTATTTTTTTTTTTTTTTTTGAATCACTATTGACAAGCTTGAGAAGAGAATTCTTGGAGTGGATATCTTGAAGATAAAAGAACCATTGCTGAGGTCCCTGGTACCCTTCAGTCACTCTCCAGGCTCCTGGCTTGGCTTCCCCAGCCTTTTTGAATAAGCAGGGGAGCTCTGAATGCAGACCAGCCAAGTGGAGCTCAGCCCGCAGAGACTGGCCATCCCTGGTGGAAGGCTGCCATTGGGCACTGGGACTCCTGGAAAACCTGTACTGCTGAGTTTGCAGTTCTCCATCTTGGCTGCTTCTCGGACTGACCACGAGGCTGAGTTTTCACCAGCCTCTTGCCTCCCCTCGTTTCCCACAAGCAGACATGGGAACTCACTTGCACGTGCTGACCCCCTCTGCAGTGGCTACATGGCCACACCCTTCTACCAGGCTGAGACTCGCTTGCCTAAGGTCTGACTCCCTTCTATCCTCTACAGAACACTTGTGAGTCAACACCTCTGGCCCCAGCGTAAGAGTGGTCGGATATTGTGTAACTCAGCTACTTAAGAGTGGAAAACCAAAGTCAAGGTGAAGAGACCTGGTATCCTCACTCAAGTTTTTCATCTATGTTATCCAACCTCCACTCTGATAGCCAGAGCACCAAGGAAGAGTAGGTCAGCAATCATGTCCATGATGATTTTTTTTTAGGGTTACAGAAAAATGGAAGTTTATTCAACTTTTTCTTATTGGTAAATTTTTACTTCTTTAGTCCTTTTCTATTTCCATTGAAAGACCTATAAAAGGGAGAGCTCAGTAGTTCAGATTGAATATAGAATACATAAGGTATCTTACTTTTATAAGAAGGTTATCCATTTCTGGGATTCACCAAACTCTTGGCTTTTAGTTTACTTAAATTATGAAACCAAATTAAAACTGCTTCTTAGATATTGAAGAGTCCAGAAAAATCATTTGCTTTCTACAACTAAAATTTTGATTTTATATTTATAATTTTATTTTTGTTTTAGACTTCCATGATTATACCATTCCAAATTGGAAAAAAAATACTTGTTAGTTAATATATTTACTTCCAGGACTCTGTATAGAATAAATATCTACTATACTATTTCTCTCATAGAGAAATAGATATTTCTGATCACTGATCATTGGTATTTCAGTTAGAAATATGATATTCAGAAGAAGTTCAACTTAGGATTTTTTCCCCTAATTTCTTTATTATTTTGAATTATGGGGCAACTGTGTCCATGATTATAAGGAGGTAGGGCGATGGCTTTTGAAAAGGGGAAAGGAGATGGCTTATGATTCTCTCTTGGCTGGAACCCTGGTCCTGCCTGCACCTTGGATGGCTCCTGATTGCCTTGGTCTGAGAAGAGATTCCCTTCCCCACACAACCCTCCGTACCCCACTTCAGGCTGAGGGGTGCGGATGTGAAGCCCAGAGGTTGGTGTCTAAGAGAGAAGACGGCTGTTGCACAAACTAAGGCCACCTCAGGTTAAACGGAACGAGTTACACATCCAAACAAACGCGGTGAGAACCGAAGGGATAAACGTACTACCCGAAGTATTCTCCTGGGACCCTCCCCAAGGAGCTGGATTGCTTTAATGATCCCGCCAGGACAGGAGGACTCAGCGTACACCTCCCATAACTAAAGGGTCTAAAGGTCTGGGCAGACCCCGTCCCTCCCTCGTCAGGGACGAGACCTATTCTCATTGCTCTCCCTCACCTCACTCCAGGGCTCCGTGAAGAGAATGAGAGAGGAATCTAGGGGTCCGGATCCCTTCCTCACTACCCCAGCTGGGTGGTACCTGGGGGACACAATCACGATTCCAAATCTCACCCCACAACAGCGTCTCCTGCGAGTTCTTCAGGTATTTGCAAGCCACCAGATGCATGCCCTCTTCGTCCAGGCAGGCGCTTAGGGACTTTGCAAAATAGGCATCTATTTTGGGGGCTTTGAGCAGCAGCACCCGCTTCTGTCGAGTCTCCAAGCCTGGGTGCAGGCTTTTTTTTTTTGAACATCTTTATTGGAGTATAATTGCTTTACAATGGTGTGTTAGTTTCTGCTGTATAAGAAACAGAATCAGCTGTACGTATACATATATCCCCATATCCCCTCCCTCTTGCGTCTCCCTCCCACCCTCCCTATCCCACCCCTCCAAGTGGTCACAAAGCACCGAGTTGGTCTCCCTGTGCTATGCGGCTGCTTCCCACTAGCTATCTATTTTACATTTGGTAGTGTATATATGTCCATGCCACTCTTTCACTTTGTCCCAGCTTACCCTTCCCCCTTCCCAGGTCCTCAAGTCCATTCTCTACGTCTGCGTCTTTATTCCTGCCCTGCCCCTAGGTTCATTAGAACCATTAAAAATTTTTTTTTTAGATTCCATATATGTGTTAGCATACGGTATTTGTTTTTCTCTGTCTGACTTATTCACTCTGTATGACAGACTCTAGGTTCATCCACCTCACTACAAATAACTCAATTTCCTTTCTTTTTATGGCTGAGTAATATTCCATTGTATATATGTGCCACATCTTCTTGCAGGCTTTTAACGAGGGCTGCCAGAGGCGCGGAGAAGCGGGACTCTGCCGGTGCCCCCTTGCACCAGAAAGACTGTATCCCGGTATCCGTCTCCGCAAGAGCGCTAGGAGCGCTCAGGCCCCACCCACCTGTGGGCCGGAAGCTATGATTGGCTCTCTGGAACGCCAATCAGAGCTCGGCGCTCTGAGTGGGGCGGGGGGAACGCAGCCCTGCCCTCCTGCTTGAACCGGGCCTGGGGGGCTATCTGTGCTCTCCCGGAGGAGCCGTTTCCCTGGAGTCCCTTAGTGCGGTCCCGTGGTGACCTGAGATGTCCGGCCACACCTCAGTTCCCCACGCACCTGCTCACCGCTGCGGCAGGGCCCCGTGAAAGGAGCAGGAGGGGGATTTCTAGTAGCGTTAGCGGGTTCCAGATGCCACTGCATGAAACAGCAACCTAGACCCTAAGTCCACTCCAGCTGACTTGGTAAATGTGAATCTTGACTAGTCCTGGAGTCTTCCCCACAGGCAGGTGGAAAAGAGGGACGTCAGCTGCCCCTGTACAGAAAAACTGAAATCGCAGGTACCATGGATGTGGAAATGTGGGGTCCTGGGAATCCTCAGCACTGATCACGCTAAGTCCACTCCCAAGCCACATCCACGATCCTGAAAGCCTGTATGTATCTGTGTGTGTGTGTGTATATATATATATATATATATTAGTGGACTGGAATAAATAAGATATAAATATATAATATAAACGTATATAATATTTATATAAAATACATTTATATATAATATATAGTAATATATAAAATATATAGTAATATATGTAGTAACATGTAAAACATGTAGTAATGTGTAGTAATTATAAAAATGTATATGAAAAAATGTTTACATATGTGTATATAAATATAGTGGAATGGAATAGAATACAATAGAATAGAAAATACCAGCCTGCTCCACAGATAGTGAGTGTAACTATAGTTTCATGAAATGTTTCAGTTAAATATATTTGTGTGTGTGTATTAGCAGATATATATATATATATATACATACATATATATATACATATAAATATATATATATATAAAACTTTTTTTAAAAAAGTTTGAAAAGCACGGAGCCCTCTCCCTGAATTGAACTCCTGGTGCCCTTGCTCCCAAAGTAACCAAGAGGCCCTCTCCCTCTGAGCCCTACCCCCACCACCCTTAGACTCATCCTTAAGGAAAGGAGCCCTCAGCCAGAGTGACCTTCCTTCAGGACATAGCAGGTTATGGAAAGGGGCTGTGCTCTTTCTTTCTGAAAATAGCTGCTGTCTGGGGTTCCACATGATGATCAGCTCATCATTTTTCAGTTACATCGAATCCTTCATTTTAATAATCATCTGCAGAAAAAATTGAATTGATCATTGAATATCTTCACACAAAAGAAACTCAAACCCTAATTGCTACATCAGTAAGTTGTACCAAACACTTAAAGAAACAACAATTCTAATCCTACAGAAGTTCTTACAGAATATAAAAAGAGGATATATCCCCTACTTATTTTAGGAGGCTTGTAATAACCTTTATACTAAAAATTTGACAAAGGCAGTACAAAAAAGGAAATTTATAAGTCAATCTCACTCATGGATATAGATACAAAAACCCTAAACACACAGTTCACATGGACTTTCACACAAGTAGAATAAATCTCACACTCAAATAAAAGGAGAAATCATTAACTTCTTGGAAAAACTAGAGATTGTTCTACTGTACTTTCCTTCCAAGGAAAAGAAAGAAAAAAATACATCCATCCAGAAGAGAAAAAAAATCACACAACTTTCCTATGTTTCCTTTAAAGAAATATTTTGGGGTGGGGGTTGTGGATCTCTTACTGAGGAAAAGCAACCTATTGGAACCTCTGTGTTCTGCATCGTGTACTTAAACCCAGGCTGGGTTATTCTCAACTCTCTCTATGGAGACACTCTCCATCTCAGCCTCATTTCTCACAAAGAATCACTCACTTAGAATCAGATGAATTTTTAACACAACCAACTTAGAAAAATGAATGATAGAACATGTGCTGGAATTACAGTTGTTCTTCTACTGCAGTGGTTCTCAAAATGTGGTCTTTGGATCAGCAGCTTTTGAAATGTATTTAAAAGGTAAATTCTTAGGTCTGAACCCAAAACTTCTGAATCTGACACTCTGGATGCGGGACCCAGAAATCTGCATTTTAACACGCCATCCAGGGGATTCCGATGCATTCAAGTTTGGGAATGCCTGCTTGGATTCAACTGCTAGTACTCTCACAGATAAGAGTGCACCTGGACCCATACCAGTGACATCTGGCAAAAACCTTTAGACAAAAATCAACAACAAAAGAAAATCCCATAATTTTCTTACTTTCTAATAGCTCTGGATTTTCAGTACAAATAATTCTTTAACAACAAAGTTTTGAGCTAACTAGGGAAAGATCACAGAGGCAGACAGGCTCCTATTGAGGCCAAAATAGAGATTTGTCTTACTTGATATTTTTAGAACTAAAAACATTTTTTTTAATTGGTGGGCTTATTTTTAGGCTCAGCATGGAATCACCCTCCTTATGGTTCTACTCTCTGCTTGGTTCACTCATTGAACAGTCTTTCATTCTTTGTTTAATAAAAAGTCCAGTAGAGTCATTTATTCTGTGTGTGTGAGAAGAGGGAAATGCCAATGATGCTTTTTCTCATTTGACAGAAGAAATTCGCAAGTAATTTTAGCTTCCTGCAGATGGAGATGTTAACAATATTATCACTAGAGCTTACATTATCAAGAAAGTTGAGTGGTCAGGATTACAGATGTTTTATAGGTTAAGGGGTATTTTATCCAGTCTTGTCCAAAGTCTTTGATATATAGGGGTTTGACAACTTGTCTTTGTTAGATGTATCATTTACAAAGACAGTGTTATGTTAAAAAAATGCATTCATCATTCTCCCCAGCTTTGCGAGCAGAAAATAACATCTTTTCCTTATTACCTTACAGAGAATTTTGTCACCTGCGTCTTAAGGCTAAGAACTGAAATTCCATCTTTGGCATTGAGTTAAAAAGAGGTAGACCCTTCTAGAGAGTCAAATAGTATACTGTGAAATGGAAAATGGCTTAGTGGGATTACTTAGGCAGAGAATTTGGGACTTTTTAACAACAGCCAAAAGGAAAGAAAGAAAGAAAAAGAAAGGAAGGAAGGAGGGAAGAAAGAAAGAAAGAGAGAAAGAACGAAAGGAAGGAAGAACATAGGAAAGGAAAAAAACAAGCTTTCGTTATGTATAGGTGATATGATTGTCTACAGAAAAAATACCAAAAAAATCTGAGATATAAGAATTAATAATATTTTAGCAAGGTGGTTGGATAAATACACAAAAAAATCAATTGCACTTTTCTATCAAAACAACAAAAAAAATGGGATATGTGATAAAATGGTCTCTTTTAATAGCAAACTTACAGTAATCAGAAATAAATTCTCAGAAAGAAAAGACAAGCAAATTGTCTCATTTCAAAACACAAGAACAGGGCTTCCTTGGTGGCGCAGTGGTTGAGAGTCCGCCTGCCGATGCAGGGGACACGGGTTCATGCCCCGGTCCGCGAAGATCCCACATGCCACGGAGCAGCTGGGCCCGTGAGCCATGGCCGCTGAGGCTGTGCGTCCGGAGCCTGTGCTTCGCAACGGGAGAGGCCACAACAGTGAGAGGCCCACGTACCGCAAAAAAAAAACACAAAAAAACAAACAAAAAAACCCCACAAGAACATAAGGTTTCTAATGTTATTGTTAAATTATTATCTTTAAGATGATTTAATACACAATTCATTGTTAATTTCTTTTTGCTTCCCAACGTCTGCTAATTTCCTTTTTGTGCATTCATGTTTTGGTTGTTCATTTGCTAAGCAGGACTTAGAAGAAGGAAAGTGGCCAGGTTCTCTGCCTCTTCTGAATGAGATTTTCACAGCGTTTTAAGTGAACAAGTACTTATTGCATGCACATTTGAAATAAAAATGATCATGATTAGGAATGATATTTGATGACCTTTGTTCCCGTACAAACACGGACGCGTGTATGTGCTTTTCTTTTCCTTAAGTGAAATCTTTTCATAAGACTTTGAATCTGATTTAAGTAGCTCTGAATTTGAATGTGCTCTCAAATATTTACTAAACCATCATTATTAAGCATATACTTTGTGTGCAGTGTAATAAGTCTCTTGGAATGTAAATGTGAATAATAGGTAATCCCTGCTCTTAAGGAAATGAAAGTCTAATAGAGGAGGCAAATATGTTGATAAGTGATTATAATAGACTCTAATGCTATACTGTTATATGGTAGTTATGTTATAATGACCCTGGGAGCCTCTTACAAGATTGACTGTAGCTTGGACAATCCTTCACCAAGAAAAAAAAAAAAAAAAAGAAAAGACATGCAAGATTTAAATGGGGAAAACTAAAAACATTGAAAGGGAGTTCTCTGGTGTTCCAGTGCTTAAGAATCCGCCTGCCAACATGTATACAATGGAATATTACTCAGCCATAAAAAGAAACGAAATTGAGTTATTTGTAGTGAGGTGGATGGACCTAGAGTCTGTCATACAGAGTGAAATAAGTCAGAAAGAGAAAAATAAATACCGTATGCTAACACATATATATGGAATCTAAAAAAAAAAAAAAGGTCTGAGGAGATATATCCAAAATATATAAAGAACTGTTTGTCAATTTTGTTTATCTTTTCAAAGAACCAGTTCTTAATCTCATTAATCTTCTCTTTTTTTAAAGTCTCTATTTCATTTATTTCTGCTCTAATCTTTATCTCCTCTCCTCTACTAACTTTGGGTTTTATTTGTCCTTCTTTTTCTAATTCCTTTAGGTGTAAGAGTAGGTTGTTTATTTGAGATTTTTCTTGTTTCTTGGGGTTAGGCCTATATCGCTATGAACTTCCCCCTTAGGACTGCTTTTTCTGTGTCCCATAGATTTTGGACAGTTGTGTTTCTATTTTCACTTGTCTCAAGGTATTTTTGGACTTCCTTCTTGATTTCTTCATTGACCCATTGGTTGTTTAGTAGCATGTAGTTTAGTCTCCATGTGTTTGTGTTTTTTGCAGTTTTTTCCACAGTATTTTAAAATATTTATTTATTTGTTTATTGTGGCTGTGACAGGTCTTAGTTGTGGCATGCAGGATCTTTGCTGCGGTGTGAGGTATCTTTAGTTGCGGCATGCATGTGGGATCTAGTTCCCTGACCAGGGATCGAACCTGGGCCCACTGCACTGGGAGCTCAGAGTCTTAGCCATGTACTACCAGGGAAGTTCCTGTAGTTGATTTCTAGTTTTATACTGTTGTCCCAAAAGATACTTGATATGATTTCAACCATCTTAAATCTGTTGAGACTTGTTTTGTGGCCTAATATGCCAGTCTGGAGAATTTTCCACGTGCAATTGAAAAGAATGTGTGTCCTGCTGAATTTTGATGGAATGGGCAAAGCAACTAGGCAGAGACATAAGGGTCAGTGATGCGATGAGTCAAGCATGTTGGAGATTAGGTAACGACGCATCCACAGCCCACTTGTGGATGTTCATCCTTCAGATACATATCTTCCTTTTCTTTTTTTTTTTTTTTTTTTTTTTTGCAGTACGCGGGCCTGTCACTGTTGTGGCCTCTCCCGTTGCAAAGCACAGGCTCTGGACGCGCAGGCTCAGCGGCCATGGCTCACGGGCCTAGCCGCTCCGCGGCATGTGGGATCTTCCCAGACCGGGGCACGAACCCGTGTCCCCTGCATCGGCAGGCGGACTCTCAACCACTGGGCCACCAGGGATGCCCACATATCCTCCTTTTATCCAGGGAGACTTAAGGAGAGGAATGTGTACAGATCCAGCGTATATTTCTGCAATTTCACTTCAGCTAAGAAAAAAGAGTGTATATCTTTATTATCAGTGTGTGTATCTCTTCTCAAGTTTCCATCATTCCTACCATAAGGCACCGCAATTGTTCACTTTCAGTAGGAGTACATCTCAGGCCCATTTTCAGAAAATCAGATTACAGGAGAACATAACCAGGAAAGCATTACTCAAAAGAGCAGATACCTATCATCTGGTGTTCATGGAGCAATTAAACCTCAGACTGATCTACTTTATAAATATTTGTAGCTGCAAATGGGCTACAGCCTTTGATTTTCGGCTTAATAAGTATTTCTTTTTGCCCTTCAGGTTCAGACTAATATTGATTGTAATTCTCTACTACCACCTAGTGGAAAATCCATCCATTAAAAAAAAAATGAAAAAAAGGTCCCATTTTTTTATTTCTTAAAATTCCGCAGTAAATACCTGATCATGTTATAAAGTATCTTGTTATAAAAAGTTCCAACCATATAGAAGAGTGTAAAAAGGGTAAAAGGTCTCCTTTTATCACTCCCCTCTCTCCATTTCACTCTGCTTCCCAAAGGTAACTGTGCATTGTAGCCTGTATCCTGTTAGGACATTCCCTGTGCTTTTGCATATTCAGGTATACAGCAGGAAAAATTCTAAGACATCAACTAAGGATTGTTTTGTCTTTCTACTATAGAGACAGATAAGGCATTTTACCCTTCATGCCTTGGGTGGCCACAGCAAAACAATGATGATCGAAAGGTTAAGCTCTTGAGCTTCAAATTTACCTTTGAAAACTATGGTAGAAGCAAGATGAATGAAAGGCCTAGATTAGTAAATATCTGGTCAATGCTTATGCCATAAGTGGTAGATTTGGGAAGGACTCCTGATGAAGTTAGGGCCAGTTTTCTTGCCTGGAGTTGATACAGAATCCGGGCTTTGTACCCTGTAATCCTTCTAAACTGTGTCACAGATGTTTTTGTTTTACTTTAGTTTACATAATTTAAATTTAAAAAAACCTGATCTACTAAATTAGGAGGCAAAAAAGGAAACAGGATATTTGATTGTGCTATGCTTGACCTATGACCTACTTGGTTTTCTATTGCCAAAGCCCACAAACTCCACAACCGAAATTTCTGATCTCATTTTGTGGTTTTTAATAAACTTTTTGGAGGTGTAATTTACATAAAACCAATGAAAACATTTAAAGCAGGGTTCCCCAACCTCTGGGCCACGGACCTGTAGCGGTCCGTGGCCTGTTAGGAACCGGGCCACACAGCAGGAGGTGAGTGGCAGGCAAGCGAGGCAAGCTTCATCTGTGTTTACAGCTGCTCCCCATCACTCGAATTACCACCTGAGCTCCGCCTCCTGTCAGATCAGCGGCTGCGTTAGATTCTCATAGGAGCGTGAAACCTACTGTGAACTGCGCATGCGAGGGATCGAGGTTGCGCGCTCCTTATGAGAATCTAATGCCTGATGATCTGAGGTGGAGCTGAGGCGGTGATGTTAGCGCTGGGGAGCGGCTGCAAATACAGACTATCATTAGCAGAGACCATAATAAATCAATTGCTTTCAGACTCATATCAAAACCCTACCAGTGAGTGGCAAGTGAAAAGAAGCTCAGGGCTCCCATTGATTCTGCATTACGGTGAGTTGTATAATTATATCATTATACATTACAATGTAATAATAATAGAAATAAACTGCGCAATAAATGTAAGGCACTTGAATCATCCCCAAACCATCCCCCCCGCTCCTGTCTGTGGAAAAAATTGTCTTCCATGAATCTGGTACCTAGTGCCAAAAAGGTTGGGGGCCGCTGATTTAAAGTATTCAGTTTGATGAGTTTTGACAAATGTATACACTGTGTAACCACCACCCCAATTGATACATAGAACATTTTTCGTGTCTCAAAAAGTTCCTTCTTGCCCTTTTGCAGTAACTCCCCACTCTAGACACCTACTAATTTGATTTCTATCACTTTAAATTGATTTTGGGGAAAAAAAGAAAAGGATTTGTTCCCCGTTCTCAGATTTTTTTTTTTTTTGGTCACTGCCATGGGGCATGTAGGATCTTAGTTCCCTGACCAGGGATCAAACTCGTGCCCCCTGCAGTGGAAGCACAGAGTCTTAACCACTGGACCATCAGGGAAGCCCCTCATTTTGCTGTCTTAATTTCTGGGAAGAAAACCTAAATGTAAACATATGTATTTAATCTAATTAACACAGGACATGCTTTTATTCTGTAAACTGTTAGCTCTTGTGGTCTTTAGACAATGCTGCAAATCATTGACTTAGTTACTCCACTTACTTTCTCAGTAAAAATTTAAAATTTCACCTCTGAAAAACTTCTAAGGTCAATAGTGGTTATTATGTTCAACTTCGTAGTCTTACCTAAATGATTTTATAAGTTTGGACTAATTTAAATTGAGTTAAGTAAGAAATGACTTTTGATTACCTGCAACATTCTTTAAAAAAATTTATTTTGTTTTAATTTATTTATTTACTTTTGGCTGTGTTGGGTCTTTCTTGCTGCACGCAGGCTTTCTCTAGTTGCAGTGAGCTCGGGCTCTAGAGCGCAGGCTCAGTAGTTGTGGAGCACGGGCTTAGTTGCTCCGCGGCATGTGGGATCTTCCTGGACCAGGGCTCAAACCCGTGTCCCCTGAATTGGCAGGCGGATTCTTAACCACTGAGCCACCAGGGAAGCCCCACCTACAACATTCTTAAAAGAAATAATAATTCATAGAGACAAAGAAAAAAATACTGAATCACCAAAAAATACTGAATCAGCTTCTATGTATATACTCTTGTCCATATTTACTTTTTGCAAAACTGAAATAAGATGGTAAACTCAAGTCCATTGACAGATGAATGAATAAAGAAGATGTGGTGTATATATATATATATATATATATATATTTACACAATGGAATATTACTCAGCCATAAAAAAGAATGAACTAATGCTATTTACAGCAACATGGATGAACCTAGAGATTATCATACTAAGTGAAGTAAGCCAGACAGAGAAAGACAAATATCATATGATATCACTTATATGTGGAATCTAAAAAAAATGATACAAATGAACTTATTTACAAAACAGACTCACAGATATAGAAAACAAACTTTTATGGTTACCAAGGGGGAAAGGTTGGGGGGAAGGATAAATTAGGAATTTGGGTGTAACATATACATACAGTACTATATTTAAAATGGATAACCAACAAGGACCTACTGTGTACCACAAGGAACTATACTCAATATTTTGTAATAACCTATATGGGAAAAGAAGCTGAAAAGGAATATATATATATATATATATATATATATAAAAAAAACTGAATCACTTTGCTGTATACCTGAAACTAACACAACATTGTAAATCAACTATACTTCAATAAGAAAAGATGGTAAACTCAATGTGGTATACACATTAGTGTATTGTATTAATAAGATTAATTATATTTTAAAGCTGAAGTTGAAAGCTTTAAATAATATTGTCATCTAACTATACACATATTTGAAACACACACATAATGATGACTTAAAATTAATAAGCAAAAAAAGAGAGGGGCTTCCCTGGTGGCGCAGTGGTTGAGAGTGCGCCTGCCGGTGCGGGGGACGCGGGTTCGTGCCCCGGTCCGGGAAGATCCCACATGCTACGGAGCGGCTGGGCCTGTGAGCCATGGCCGCTGAGCCTGCGCGTCCGGAGCCTGTGCTCCGCAGCGGGAGAGGCCACAACAGTGAGAGGTCTGCGTACCGCAAAAAAAAAAAAAAAAAAAGAGAGGACTTGTTCAAATTTGGTCTTGGAATATTCATTGTACTCTTTAAAAGAGATAGAAAAAGCTTTTATTTCCTTGAGTGTAATCAGCTCAGCAAGCAGCCATTTTCTCTCAGAATACTCTCACTCAGTATCCTGATAAATTTGAGTGCTTTTGCTGATATTTTCATGGCCTTAAATATTTTAAAAACAAAAAACAAAAACCCTTTGAATCGTGAGAGACCTACAGGCTTCTATAATTATTATGTTACCTTCTTTATTTTAAAATGTTTTATTATCACTCTGGTTATTGGGATAGCAAAAACTTTAACAATTGACCACTCTTAGGTACCTGTCCACTTATATGAATTAAGTGACCAGTTTCCTCTGACAATTCTTTTTTGTTGTTGTTGCCTTCCTGAAGACTAAACTCTTAATTGAAAATATTAAAACTGTCAAGCTATCTTTTACTGTACTCTAAAGAAACCCTTTTTCCCACTAGATAGCCACTACCCATTTGACCACTAGGTGGCCCCAAAGCCTTAATCTGTCACAATATGAAACGCAGGAGGCCAGAAGTTAATTAGGTGCATTTTGCATGCCTTATATACTTTAAATTAATTCTATACTCTCAAAAGAGCTACCCTGTGTATCAACCCCACAATGCTGAAAAAGCTGACAAAACACAGGAGCTCAACCTTTCCTTTATTAATCTTGTCCAGGTAAAAATATTGCGAATGTGTGTCTTAATGACAGTAGATGTTTCAGGAAGGGTAAAAGCATACTCTTGTCCGTATTCCAAGTCTGGATGGGTGATTTTAATACTTTTTTTTTTTTTTTTTTTTTGCGGTACGCGGGCCTCTCACTGTTGTGGCCTCTCCCGTTGCGGAGCACAGGCTCCGGGCGCGCAGGCCCAGCGGCCATGGCTCACGGGCCCAGCAGCTCCGCGGCATGTGGGATCCTCTCGGACCTGGGCACGAAACCGTGTCCCCTGCATCAGCAGGCGGACTCTCAACCACTGCGACACCAGGGAAGCCCCAATACATTTATTTTAAAGAAGGTTTTGTTTCTGGGTTTAAAATACCCTTGTCAATCAGTAGGACTCCTAGTCCGCACTTTACAGGCTGAATTAGAAGAACACGGAAAGTTGCCAAAGCCCCTCACTGTCTAGAATGTGTACTTACCTTCAGAGTAATGACTCATAAGTCTTTGTGAAATTGTGAGATTTCTAGATTCTACTCCTCTATTCTGATATTGTTGGCTACTGTGATAAATTAAACTGTGCCATCTGGCCAAACAGATGTTTTCTGTTTTTCTCTCATACTTGAAGAAGCCCTCTGCTAGAAGCTATCACCAAAAATTGGGTCTTCTGAGAGAAACAACAGAAAACGACAATCTCAGGGGCTCAGTGGAAATGATGACCAGGATTTCTTGATTCTTGCTATGGCAGAGAATAGAATTATGAGAACAAATTTACCAGTTTAAGCTGATATGGTCACCTATTGACACCTGTCAAACTGTATCGGGGACTTAAAAACTGGAACTTATAGGACTATTTTAGTACAGAAGCAGAGAAGTCATTAACATAGTCTGCTAGCCCTAGATCAGTGGGACAGGAAATAAGACTGAATGAAACTGTTAACCAATATTTAATTATGGTGATTTATTTCAGAACATTGTTTTAAATGTTCTATTTTCTGATGAGCATGTAAGCAGACCATTTTATTTTCTTCTTATCTATCTGTAATCCTCAGGTTTAACCTATGCTTATGGAAAATAAAACCCAGTGTTCTTTGAATGATGTCTTGTTCCATTGGAACCACAGAATTCAGGAAAAAATATCCTATAGTAAATCTTAATATAGACTGCAAAGTATAACTACTCAGGAAAAATGAAAGATAATCATGACCCTATTCCTAACTGAAATTCTGACAAATGCTTTTACAATTTTTAAGCTTAGAAAAATCCCAGCTATCCTTTGTTAAAGGACAGTGAGTCAAATTTTGCTTTTTATAGCTACCATAGCTCTATAGACAATCAAATATTTTTGTAGACAGCATCACTGGTGGAATATATGATAATTCTATAGAAAATTTGGTATATAGTTCTTCTCTGCAAATAGTGTTCAAAGTGCTTTTGTGGGTTGCTTTATGTTTTTATGGCAGTGTAGTGATATGCAGTGGTTCACATCTCCAAATTTGGAACGCTGAGCATGCCAGAGTGTCACATAAAAAGGAAAATCTCATTTCATTAATCTCATTAATTTCTCTAATAAGAGAAAGAACTGCAGTTTGTTTGTGGAAACAAGGCCTACAAAATCCTCTGAGCACACTGGTTCCTAGTTTATTGTCCCCACCCGACAGGTGGAAAAGGATGTTAATTTCTGATGAGCCAGAATCACTGATGAACTTTGAGCATCTCAGAGAAAATGGGATTTCATCCTCAGTGAAAGGCCCTACAAATGAAGCTCTGAGATGGTGAGTCGGGGAGGGTTCTTGGGATAAGTAAGCTCTTGCATGGCAATAAAATGATTTCTGGTTATCATAGGAGTAATTAAAACTATGACCTTATGGGCTAAAGCCTTCCAGAAAGATGTGAACTGTTAACATCATTAAGACCTTTGTTTTGTTAACTACATGACAAGGGAGTCTTCACATCTTAATCCTAAAACAGGCCAAATAAAAGAGCCTGTCAAATTAAGGATATTGAATTAGAATATTTCTGGAAAATCTTATTTGGTCAATTCATTACTTTAGGGGTAGGAATCGTGTAGGGAAAATGTTCCAAAATTTGGAAATAAGGCAAACATCTGCTTTCTTGATTAATATATGTGAACATTTTCTTATAATCCTGCCTGATTATAATCCTGTTTCAGGGATTGTAAGTTGACTAAAAAGAACCCAGCTGGCCCTGTACTATGAGATGTTAATCTGTAGAAAGCTGATAAGGTGTGATGCCTTTGCTTTTTATCTGGTAAAGGAGATAACTCCAAGGTTATGATTTTATTGCTTTGTAGTACATTAACCATTTTGAATCTCTAACACAGCGATTTCCCCTGACTATGTGCAACTTTGTTTTGCAAATACTCTTTGAATCTAGTCTCTTGTATTCTTCCTGGTTCCCTCGTTAATTTTTGGCAACACTTTAAAAAATCTAACAAATACATTTCTCCAACATATGGTAGGCTCATCATAAACAGATAACCATCCCCCCCCCCGCCCCCCGCCACCAAGCCAGAACAGGTCTCATAAACCACTTTACTGCTGCTTCCAGGTGCTGCTGCTTCCAGGTGTTGCTCTTTCATTAGGAATTAGACTTTATTGCAACCACCACTGAAGATACTTCGAAGCCGCTTTGGTGGCAGGAACTTAGCCTTTTTTTTTTTACCACTGCTTCCCTCAAAGCCAGTTGCTTTTCCTGTCACCTTTGCCTCGAACTGAATGCAGGGTAGATGCCCATTTCCTCCTGTCACTCAGTTGTGAATTGAAGTCTGAGGTGCATGAATTTGATTTTTTTAAAGGTGGGACTTAGGTCTTATATTGGTGCCCTGGTTTCCAAGAGGACTGGGAGAAGTGGGTTTTCTGCATTGTTCTGTGGGGAGGCAGGACCCATAAAGTCGGGGAAGTTTTTACAGTATTCTAAAGGTGTTCAGATCTGATGGGACAGGTAACCAATGTCCTTACATGAAATGTCAGGGATTGCATGGATTGGCTGCCGTGATAAGTGCTTTGGTTCACGGGCTACATCAGTGGTTCTTCAAGTTCATTTAACCCCCAGAATAACAAGAAACCATAAAATGATTGTTTTTGTTTTAAGCCACAAAGTTTAAGGGCAGTTTGCTCCACAGCAACAGATAACCGAAACCTATATATATATTTTTTTCTTTCTCTAATTTTATTGAAGTATAGCTGATTTGCAATGTTGTGTTAATTTCTGCTGTACAGCAAAGTGACTCAGTTATACACATATTGTTTTCATATTCTTTTCCATTATGGTTTATCTCAGGATATTGAATATAGTTCCCTGTGCTATACAGTAGGACCTGGTTGTTTCAAAACATATATTGTGTAGTTTTATGTGCATCTGGCTTCTTTATTCAATATTATTTCTATGAGATTTATCCATCTTGTTGCATTATCAGTAGTTATTAATATGCATTGCTTATGCAGTATTCTATTGTATTAATAAGCTACATTTTATTTATCCATTTACTATTGAGGATCTATGTTGTTAAGCCATTTGAGAAAATTTGTGGATATATGACATTTTACCCTAAAATAGTTTGGAATATGTATTTTAAGAATAAGGATGTTTCTCCTACAAAACCAGAATAACATCATCACCTCTAAGATACTTACCATGGATATAATATTATCAAATACACAGTCTGTATTTAAACTTCCCTTGTGTTCCCAATAATGCCCAATTGTAAATGGTTGTTATTTTAAGCTGCTAAATTTTGGTGTCATTTGTTACACAGCAATAGGTAGCTAATGCAGTGAGTATGAGACAATAGAAAATTAATTTCCTTCCTTCTTATTTCTTTAGGTTTGCTCAATTGTTCTTTTTCGAACATTTTAGGAGAATTTTTAAGTCATTTATTTTAAACTTTTTTTGTTCTAAGAAATGTATTTGAAGCTATAAAATTCTAAGTATTCCTTTGTGTCCCACAGAATCTGATAGGTAATGTTTTTACCACCTGGTTCTAAATGAGTAAATTTCTTTTATGAGTACCTTTTAAATCTGTTATTTATCAATATTGTTTTAGTTTGAAAACCATCAGAATTTTAGGTATCCTTTTGTTAGCAAGTTCTTATTTAATACAATATGGATGCTGAATGTAGTTTCAAAGATACTGATACTTTGGAATTTATTGGCATTTTCTTTATGGCATGATGCATATTCTATTTCAGTTAATGTTCTATGTGATTTGAAAAACTATATATATATATATATATATATATATATATATATAGTTGTTGTTTTTGGATGATTCGCTTTTTAAATGAATCTTTCAAATCTTGTACCTGATTTCATTTCCTTTTTTGCTTTCACTACCCTGTAGCTCAGAGCCAGTTGTTTTTCACCCATGGATAGCTGGCTGATCAAAATTGGGCCTGTTAAACTGGCTTTCTGGGGAAAAAACCAAAAAAGTTCTGATGCGTAGCATTGCTGGTTTCTGTAGTATAAATGCTTTCACCACGGTCAATGTCAAGCTACCAATGGTTAACAGTTACCTCTCAAAATTCCTGAATGTTTTACAATCTGCTCCTGTTAGGCTGTTCAAGACAGCTCCAGCACATCTCTTTTCTTTTCTTTTTTTTTTTTTTTTTGCGGTACACGGGCCTCTCACTGTTGTGGCCTCTCTCGTTGCAGAGCACAGGCTCCAGACGCGCAGGCTCAGCGGCCGTGGCTCACGGGTCCAGCCGCTCCGCAGCATGTGGGATCCTCCCGGACCACGGCACGAACCCGCGTCCCCTGCATCGGCAGGCGGACTCTCAACCACTGCGCCACCAGGGAAGCCCTCACTTTTCTTTTTTAAAAGGAGATACTCATGTTGTATATTGTTTTTACCTCTTGGCTTCATTTATTTCTTAACTTTGTCTTTGCTCTAATTGTTTTCTTCCTCTACTCCCCCTTCTCCCCTCCCCCTCCTCTTCCCCTGCCCCTCCCTCTTCTCCCCCTCCTTCTCCTCCTCCTTCTTCTTTTAAAATTGTAAGCCATTATTTTGGAATGAGGGGCATAAGGATGCAGTATTTTGGCCAATAAAGAAAAAGACCACCATCTAATTTTAAAAGGTTTACATCTTAATTCAGTCCTCAAAGTCTTTGCTGTTTTGTGCTGGTTGTGTAATATGTGCAGCTCAGGAGTAACCCGGCTGTCATGAGGATTCATACCTAGAATTAGGGAGCCCTGTCCCTGGCTCTCTCATCTGGGAGATTCCCCTACACTCTCCTGCCCACAGGGGCCTCTTTTCTCCAGCCAGAACGGCAGTGGAGATTCAGTTCAGAAGTGTAGCTCTGTAGCTGCTGCCTGACTTCAGGGCAGAGCCATGAGAGGAAAGAGAAAAAACATTGAACCCTCTTTTTCCCCCCAGAGCGTTGCCTCCCCAAGCTTTGACTCCACAATCCCCCTGCTTTTGTTTATTTTTCAGAGTGGTTTAGTCCTTGCTTTTGTCTACTCTCCAGAGTTCGAGGTGGGGAGTTGTGATCAGCAGGAGAGATAGGCTCTTAAACTATTATGTTAAATTGCAAAATAAGTTAAATCTCGTGGCTAGAAAGAACTCAAGGCTCTAGTAATTTAATTTATTTTTAATTTATTTTTCAGTTTAAACGGTTGATCTAATTTTTATTTGCAATGTACAATTTATTTATTTAACATCTTTATTGGAGTATAATTGCTTTACAATGTTGTATTAGTTTCTGCTGTATAAGAAAGTGAATCAGCTATATGCATAGATATATCCCTATATCCCCTCCCTCTTGAGTCTCCCTCCCACCCTCCCTATCTAGAGGGCTAGATGGTCACAAAGCACCGAGCTGAGGCTGCTTCCCACTAGCTATTTTACATCTGGTAGTGTGTATATGTCAATGCTACTCTCTTTGTCTCCGCTTACCCTTCCCCCTCCCCTAGGCTCTAGTAATTTTAGATTATTTTTCTCCAGACCAAATACACACTACCAAGGACACAGGAATGTCTTAGGGTACTTTGAATTTGTATGTTGAGCCTGAGATCCAGAAAGAAAAGCAGACAGAAGCGTCCTGGGTAGCCTACTAGGATTTCTGTTAAATACACCTCTTAACTGCTCACTTATGAGCAAAATGGCATTGAATGTCAAAACTATAAACCATCTTAGAAGTCACTCAACACCTTCTTTTGACAGAAGAGAAAATGAGGGCTCAAAGAAGGGGAGTAATTTGTCCTCTCACTCAGAAAGTGCCTGGCAACGATAGGACCAGAACTCAGCCTGTTTCGTACAGTTACTCAAATATCTAGTGACGACTTCGAAAGTGTCAAATCATGGGCTGGGCTAATTACTGCAGATTTCAAAGAGGAGATGCTCTATGAAGCTTGCGGGAATAGAAGGTTTCATGTTGTGGTAGAGGAAAGGCATATGGTAAACTAAACCCCACATCTCAGCTTTTGAACTTGCCATGGCTTACTCTTCCTAAGTTCCCATCTATCCGTACACAGAAGTAGTTGTCCTACCTACATAAGACTTTTTTGTTTGGGTTCTAAGAAATGAAGTTTATAAGCATGTAGCTAATGCTGGGTTCAATACATGTAGCTTTTTTGGTTCTTGTTATTATTCTTTGAAATTCACAAGTACCCCCCCCCCCACCAAATATTTAAGTACTTATCAGTTTTTCGTCTCTAACATGAATGAATGCATTATGAAAGGAATTCTCTTCCATGTGAGTTTGCTGGTGCCCTTAGCTAATTCTCCTATGTGTAGCTGTCTTAGCTACCTATGACCTGTCCTGTGTAGAGCTCTTCCTGGTTCTAGTATACACCCCACCTCCCTGCCCACCTCTCTCTCCTGTGGGAAAGATGTTTTAGACCTGGGGACAAAAGAATAAAAAAGATATGCTAACACCTGGGTGGGAAGAAGCCCCCTTCCCAAGCTTCATCTCCCTGAGTGACCATGACCATACCAGCTTCCAGTCCCAGAAAGTTTATTGTAAAATAAAGAAGGGAAGTCTGAGAAAGATTCACTCGTCATAGAATTTCGGCAGCTCGTTGCCCAAGATGACTCGATGTTCCACACCAGCGGCTGTGATCGTGACCAGGTAGATGACGCCCCCACTGGAACCATCCCGGTTCATGGCCAGAGCAATAGCTGCAGAGGGTTTCAAGTTGCAGAGAGGAAGAGAGACTGGCTTAGCTTCAAATATCGTTTCCCTTCCCTCCTGTCCGTATGCCTATGACCACTTTCAGACTTCAGAACCCGTCTCCTAGAGATGCATATTTAGTGGTGGTCAACCAACTTTAAAAAAAAAAAAGTCTTCACATGATGTCCATGGTCTCAATACTCCCGCCATGATTGACTTCAAATTATAAATAGATAAATAAGCAGCTCCCCAACCTTGAATATTTAACCATCAGCTCTTATGCGCGGGCCCAAGCTAGCTCACCACTGGTTTTTGTGGTCACCCTAGATCTTAATCTGGTGTACTCGTAACAATCCTGGTTTATGCCTTTTATCCTGAAAGCCCATCTAGTTTAGCCTTTGTCCTGCCGTCTCTCACTCTCAAAAGTGTCCCAGTTTGGACGTTTTCTGTTTTTTTTTTTTTTTTTTTTTGGCCATGCTGCATGGCTTGCGGGATCTTAGTTCCCCCACCAGGGATCCAACCCGGGCCCCGGGAAGTGAAAGCAAGGAGTCCCAACCACTGGACCGCCAGGGAATTCCCATCGGACATTTAATGGTCACCCACGTATTCCTATTCCTCATACTCTACCTCCTTCCCACATATAACAACACCTGCCCCAGGTACCCTTCCACTTGCTTAGTTACCATTCGTGGTGAAGTGCCTGCACTCCTCCGGGGACATGCCTCGTTTATACGCCGCGTCCACGTAACCGTAGATATAGGTGCTGCCAGAGCCACCGATGGCAAAGGGCTGTCGAATCAGCATCCCTCCCATGGTCCCATATACCTGGGGGAGGCATCCTCAGGTCAGACTCTAGAAGCCTCCCTCCTCTGCTCACCACTGAGACAAGCGGGTGGTGTCCACATTCTGCAGTGAAGCCCCAGCATCTCATGCCCTTCTCCTTTGAGACTATCCTACATTTTCGAGGCAGTGTCTTTGGAACTCTTAGTGAGAATGCCATATGACCTCCATCTCCCTCTCTGCGGGAGAGGGGAACCCTGAGGGAGGGAGGACATTGGGAGAGACTCACCTGGCCTCCTTCGCGTCGGTCCCAGCCTGCTACCATGAGATGTGCAGACAGGTCCTCCCGATACTTATAGGTGATATTCCTCACCACATTTGCAGCAGCCAGAACGAGTGGGAGTTCCTCCATTTCCATTCTAAAGGAAGGGTTAGGAATAGGCAGCAATAATGATTTTCCTGAAGTTCCACCCTCCTGGGCCATTACCATCATCGCTGCCAGGGGAACACCCGAAACCTATAGCTGCAAGGATTCAAACTCTAGCTCCCCTCCCACAAGTGCAGGGGAACAAGAGTCTCACATCACCCACTGGGAAGAAGGTTTCAATTGCTAATTGTTCTCCCTCCTTTACTCTGTCCCACCCCCAGCCCCCAATGACATAATTCTCCTGACTGCCAGAGCCCTGCCCATGTGGGTCAAAGCAGGTAAACTTTACTTCTGCCCTAATGACCTTGGTTTCCCCTACGGTCACCACCTGATATTATGGTGGCCCACGTCCTAATCTTCGTCCCCACTATTTATATTAGGGGAGTGATTTGCCGTTTTTGAACTACTTTCACTCATATGTTTTGATTCTGGAAATAACCATCTGGTGAGGTAGGGCAGGTACTATTAGTCGTCTCTACTCTACAGGTGCAGAAACCAGCTTCGAGAGATTCAAATGCCAGTTCAACACCAATGAAAGTCGGAGGCAAAGCAAGAACTTTTCATTTTCCACAGCACTGCTCCTGGAACAGGACTCTGTATAGGGGTTCACTGGTTGGGGGAACTCTAGGTGGTGTGGACTGGGGACCCCAGAACTTCATACCCATGGAGCTCCAGCTGGTAGGCAGCCATGTCCGCTATGGCCTGAGCATCAGCAGCTGAGCCAGAGAGAGCACAGTAGATGCGCTGGTGCAGGGGGGACAGCTTGTCAAACACTCGGTTCACCACCGCCTCTCTGTCAGGAAGGAGTCAAAAGTCATCAACGTTAGAGATGCCAATTTTTTGCGAAATTTTATTGAAGTATAGTTGATTTACAATGTCGTGTTAATTTCTGCTGTACAGCAAAGTGATTCAGTTATACATATTCTTTTTCATTATGGTTTATCACAGGATATTGAATATAGTTCCCTGTGCTATACAGTAGGACCTTGTTGTTTATCCATCCTATATATACTAGTTTGCATCTGCTAACCCCAAACTCTCAATCCATCCCTTCCCCACCCCTCTCCCCCTTGGCAACCACAAGTCTGTTCTCTACGTCTGTGAGTCTGTTTGGTAGATATGTTCATTTGTGTCATACTTTAGATTCCACATGTAAGTGATATCTTTTGGTATTTATCTTTCTCTTTCTGACTATGCTTAATCTCTAGGTCCATCCACGTTGCTGCAAATGGCATTATTTCATTCTTTTTTATGGCTGAGTAATAGTCCATTATATATATACACCACATTTTCTTTTTTAAAAAAAATTTTATTGGTGTATAGTTGATTTACAATGTTGTGTTAGTTTCAGGTGTACAGCAAAGTGAATCAGTTACATATACACATATATTCACTCTTTTTTTTTTTTTTGTATAAAGACAACCCTCAGAATGGGAGAACATATTTGCAAACGAAGCAACTGACAAGGGATTAATCTCCAAAATATAACGGCTCATGCAGCTCAATATCAAAAAACCAAATAACCCAATCAAAAAATGGGCAGAAGATCTAAACAGACATTTCTCCAAATAAGACATACAGATGGCCAAAAAGCACATGAAAAGATGCTCAACATCACTAATTATTAGAGACATGCAAATAGAAACTACAATGAGGTATCACCTCACACTAGTCAGAATGGCCATCAACAAAAAATCTACAAACAATAAATGCTGGAGAGGGTGTGGAGAAAAGGGAACCCTCTTACATTGTTGGTGGGAATCTAAATTGGTACAGCCACTATGGAGAACAGTATGTAGGTTCCTTAAAAAACTAAAGATAGAACTACCATATGACCCAGCAATCCCACTCCTGGGCATATACCTGGAGGAAAACATAATTCAAAAAGACAGATGCACCCCAATTTTCATGGTGTACCACGTCCTCCTTACCTGTTCCTCTGTCTATGGACATTTAGGTTGCTTCCATGTCTTGGCTACTGTAAATAGTGCTGCTATGAACATAGGGGTGCATGTATCTTTTCGAATTATAGTTTTGTCTGGACATATGCCCAGGAGTGGGATTGCTGGATCATATAGAGAGTTGCCAAAATTTCTGATGTTCATCTTTCGGTGTTTTTCAAATTTATTTCACAAGAGAATGGCTTCAGAGTACATGAAATTTAATGCTTGGATTAAAGCAGGAAGCAAAGAATTGTCTCAAACAAACGAAACACTGCAAGTAATGATCAAAATTAGATTTATTTTCAGGCTTAGATTTTTTTTTTTTTTTTTTTGCGGTACGCGGGCCTCTCACTGCTGCGGCCTCTCCCGTTGCAGAGCACAGGCTCCGGAAGCGCAGGCCCAGCGGCCATGGCTCACGGGCCCAGCCGCTCCGCGGCACGTGGGATCCTCCTGGACCAGGGCACGAACCCACGTCCGCTGCATCGGCAGGGACCACTGCGCCACCAGGGAAGCCCCTCAGTCTTAGATTTTTATAGTAACACAAAAAATACTAAATTAAGCTAAGAATAATCTTCGCCTTATTAATTTTTCTTTGTTATTAACCATATTGAGGACGTTATGTGTTCTGTGGAACATAAAGTAAGTAATATTGATCTAATCCTGTATACTTATCTTGTATGTGAGGAAACTGGCCAGAAGGGAGAAAGACAAACTTAGTTCAACATGTGATGGATCAGAAACCAGAATATCTGCTTGGCAGGACCATCTTTTCTATCTCTAAACATAGATGGAAGGTGGGCCCCTGAAATCTCTATCTCCTAAACCCTTTTCAGACCCAATTCTGTGACTCCCTGGGACGGGCCACATTAGCATCCAGGCCCCAGATTCTTCTCCATGAATTCAGAGACCCAAATACCCACCCAGTATCTTATCATAGTGGCCTTTCTGAAAGGTTCACTCAGTTTCTCCAATGCTTTAGTTTGCCAGTCTTTTTATGAATGGTTAAGAAAAATGTGCACTCGGGGCCATTAGCTTCCTTCCAAAAGAACACACCGGCACTGCTACTCACCCTGCAGACACCCGGGAATCAGATCCCACCACGACGCCCCCATCAAACTCTACCGCCATGATGGTTGTCTGCAGAGACACAGAGGATGGAACGTCAGAGCAGCAAGAGCCTTGATCCCTTCATGTTACAGATGAGGAAACATTCTCAGAATGGGGAGGCGCCTGGCTCGAGGTTATACAGTAATTTAGGCCAGAGCTGACTCCCAGAATGGGATATTTTTCTTCATCTTTCCATTTCCTCTCTTGTCTCTCCCAGCAGCAAGGGAATGTCAGAGCCTGGCAGTGGTATCACACAGAAAGAATGGCATCCCTAGAATCCTTCCACTGTAAAGAGAGAGAGGTGGGATGAGGCTCCTAGGGGCATAAGTGCTCCCTTTGAGTGAAGGGCTCAGGGAGGGCACTTCCAAGTCCCGGTGACGCAGTTCCACAAATGAATTACCTCCGCATGCGTTTGTTGTGTGTACAGATGTGCTACAGACCTCCCCACCCAGCGATTGACCGTGACCTTGGGAAACAAGCTCAAGCCCTTTTTTTGGGCCCACAATCATCCACCCCCCCCCCTTAATCAGAAGTGAGCTCTTTCAGTTTACTGAACAACAGACAACATCTCAGGGGTCAGTGGTTAGCATGGCCACGTGTCAAGGAAGGAGGAAAGCAGCAAGAAACACATGGGACAGTTTAAAGCAGAGGTCTCATTTAAGGATTTCTTATCAAGAGGTAAACAGCCAGGGGAAGAGAGTAGCCAGGGAAAGAGATCTGCACCAAAAGAGGATTTGATTGGGGAGTTTGAGCTGACTTTTTCAGGTCAAGAAAAGAAATTAAACAAAAGAATTAAGGAAGAGTGAAGGAGGATAAAGCTACATTTTAAAACTCCTGTTGAACTGGAAAAAGCCTTAAAGATCCTACAAATGAAGAAACTGAGTCACAGAGAACGCAAATGACTTGTCGAAGGTCACACAGGACTAAAACCCATGTCTACCTCCCATGCTTTGTTTTAACTTCTACTTCTTATTTTTCACTGCTCATCTGGCAGTGAGGAGAGATTTTCTAATTTATAAATGGTTTTACGGCTATACTTCTCACCACTCCATAAATTACTCTGGCTTCCAGGGATGCTGGCCGAGTGTTCATTTTTTTTTTTTTTTTTTTTGTGGTACGCGGGCCTCTCACCGTTGTGGCCTCTCCCGTTGGGGAGCACAGGCTCCGGACGCGCAGGCTCAGCGGCCATGGCTCACGTGCCCAGCCGCTCCGCGGCATGTGGGATCCTCCCGGACCAGGGCACGAACCCGTGTCCCCTGCATCGGCAGGCGGACTCTCAACCACTGCGCCACCAGGGAAGCCCCGAGTGTTCATTTTGACATACTGATTCATCATGAATAGTACAGCAGAGAACAGAGGCAACCCCATCCAAGAGGTTATTCCTATATAACAAAGCTGCCCCAAAGCTAAGCTTGGTGGTAGAAGTTTGAGAGCAGAAGCCAGCCTGCCTTGGGCTGCCATCTGCCCCACGGGTCCAGCCTGGGCAAAAGTCGTCCAGCAGGTTGTGGAGGTGGGTGGGGAAGACATAGGGAAGGGAGCACGGTGGCACCTGGGCCAAGTAGGAGCCTTCCTGGGCCAGGCTGGGGAAGGGCCCCTCCAGCTCACATGGAACCCCCATTATCAGTGCTGGGGCTATGTTACCCACGGGCTAGTTTATCAAAGGTCTGTGTGATGCGTCCCTTCTCAATCAGTGCCCATACTCCCCTCTCTCAAGTGCTGTCCTACTTAACCCAGGGCACCGTTTCCTTTTCTCTGTGCACCTTCTCCAACCCCCTCCCTTGATTTAACCAGCCGCTCTCTCTAGCCCAGAGTGAAAGCGAAAGCGCTTTAGGGCAGCTTCCCCTTAACGCTTCCAGCTCAGAGCCAAAGTACACCTTCTCTGCCTGCCTCCCGTGCCCAGTCCCTTCGCGGACCCCTAGACGACCCCTTCAGAATACAGACGCCCGTGTTCATTTCGGGATGTGAGCACTGGCTGCTACAAGCTATCTCCCCACTCTTGTTAGTCTCCAAATTTACTCTTTGGCGCTTCCAGGGTCCCCCTATCGCTCTACTTCCTCCACCCCTCCGCTAACCCTCAAGCCCAGACTCATTACCCCGGTGTGGACTTCTCTGGCCCGGGGTAAGTCTCCGGTGGGTGCTCCCGCTCGCAGCATCCCTGCGCCGCGCTCCTCGCCGCCTGGTGCACTGGTTTGCGACCTGGGACAGCGCGCCACTCACTGCCTACAGCTCCTCCCCTTCTCCACGCCCGCCAGGGGGCGCCCGGGTCCATGCCGTGAGGCTTCGCATCCGGGCGCTAACTTGCGCGGGGCAGAACTGCCCGGAGACAGATGACGTAGGCACCCCGCCCAGAGGCTGGAGTGAGAAAGTCGCGGCAAGTGGGTCCCGCAAGTGGAGGCGAGGACAGCAGGGTCGGGTGTTGGGAATGGAGAAGGTGGAGCACCAGGGCTGCTCCCCTAAATCTCGGATCTGATGTCGACGCCCTCCTCCCACATAGTCCGGGCGGGCCGCCTTCGGAGTGGGTGGGTCTGCGGAGCCGGAGGCGCTTTCGTTTTCCCTTTACCGTAAACTGCTCACTTCAGGCCAGCGCCGGCGGGCTCGGCGGGTTCCCGGGACTTTCCGAAGCCCCGACCCGCCCTGCTCCCTCCCCGGCGCGGTCCGGGGGCCCGCCCTGCTACGACTCCAACAGCGTCCAGAGACTAGACTCCGTCCTGGCGAGGACGGCGAGAGTCCCAGGACCTGGGCCGGCCTCGAACCGCGCGCGCCCATGGCCTGCTCGGAGTCCCCCGCTCCCTGCGGGTGTCTCCGCCTCTCCCTCGCGTGCCTGTGGACAGCGCTGCTGCTCCTCGCCGACTGGATGCTGCTCCGGCTGGCGCTGCCTCGAATAGCCTCCCTGCTGGTACCCCCTGCGCTGCCGCTGCTCAGTGTCTGGGTGGCGGGCCTGAGCCGCTGGGCGGTACTGTGGCTGGGAGCCCGAGGCGTCCTCGGGGCAGCGCTGGGCTTCCGGAGAGAAAGCGCAGGAGTCCAGGGATGGCTGGCTGCTTTGGAGCCGCTGGCGGCGGCGCTGGGCTTGGCTCTGCCGGCACTTGCCTCGTTCCGAGAGCTGCGCTCGTGGGGAGCCCCCGGGGATGCTCACAGCACTCGGCCACTGCACTGGGGGAGTCGCCTGGACGCCTTTGCGCTCAGCTACACGGCGGCACTGCCCGCGGCCGCCCTGTGGCATAAGATCAGGAGCCTTTGGGTGCAAGGAGCTCACGGCGCTTCTGGAGTGGCGATGAGACGGCTTCTAGGCTTCCTGGGCCCAGAGATACAACGCCTGCCGCTCCTTCTGGCCCTGGTGGTACTCTCCTGTCTTGGTAAGGGGGATGCAGGGGGAGAGGGATGAGGCTAGAGGACTGGGAAGGAATCGAGAGTAATGGTCAGTGAAATAGATTGGTATGAGTTCTCGGAAATGTGGATGAGGGGAAGGGGACCCAGCTCAGGTCTTGAGAAGAGCCCCCACTCCCCACCCCCGTGGAGAGGGAAGAGCCCTGTACTGGGTAGGAGTCAGGAGTCCTGGACTCCAGGGCTGCCCCGGGCGTTGCTTCACTGGCCACCTTGGACAAGGCCTTTCCTCTGGGGCAGACCATCCTATGATCCCTAGCCTTCCTCATCCAACCTCTAAAGGTCTTGTGGGCCACAGGGTTTTGAGTTCCCAGGTGGCCCATTTAGGTGTAGATTGTGTCTTTCTGCCACTGCCCTCCAGGATTATGGGGAAAGGTGAAAGGAGGGTGGGCCGGGGGTCGTCTGGTTAGAGCTGACCTTCTTAGACTTGATATTTCTCTCCCTCCCCAGGGGAGATGGCTGTTCCATTCTTCACGGGCCGTTTCACGGACTGGATTCTACAAGACAGGACAGGCGCTGCCTTTGCGCGAAACATAACTCTCATGTCTGTCCTCACCATAGCCAGGTCTGGGGGCTGAAGTTGGAAGGCTGGGGATGGGGGAACCCTGAAAAAGAGGGAGTTGAAAGTTGGGGCTACCGTCTGGAGTGCATTTCTGGGGGGCCCCCTGACCGTGCCTGGCCCTCCTTCTCTGTCTCCTTCTAGTGCAGTGCTGGAGTTCACGGCTGATGGAATCTACAACAGCACCATGGGCCGTGTGCACTGCCACCTGCAGGGAGAGGTGTTTCGGGCTGTCCTGTGCCAGAAAACAGAGTTTTTTCAAAAGAACCAAACAGGTTTCTCATGAAACTCTTTTCACTATGCATCCACTTACTGTTTATATCCCCATACATATTTTTACTTATAACCTTGATCCTCCTCTCACACAACAACGTCGTCATGTCTTATTCTTGACGTACCTCAAGAGCAAAATACATATACTTCCTATTTGCAGAAAAACCTAGTGTTTCCATCCAAGATTTTCCCACAAATATATCCCTCTGTGTGTATTTAGATAGAAACGACAGGAATCTCAAACCTGGAAATTTTGAGATCACAGAGTCCAACCACCTCGTTTTACAGAGACGGGAACTGAGGCCCAGACCCTAAATGCCAACACTTGCATAGACACGTATGGATAGAGATGAACTTGGGAATAGAAGCCATCTCTTGATTCCCAATCCAGGACTTGCTACAGTTTCCTGGACTGCTTTCTAGCAGCACCTTCGTTTTTCTCCAGCTCTGTTATATGATCAGTTTAAGTTTTTCCTGCCTATGTGCAGGGGATATACAAGTTCTTTAGAGAACAAAAATCTGTCAGAGAATTAGAAATTCACAAGCGCATCAATTTCTTTAGAGTTAAAAGGAAGGTCTTTGACCAGGCTTTTCCTCTGGAACCCATTCTCCTTGAGTTGAGAGTCCAAGCCTCCCTAAACCACTGACCTTGTTTTCCAGACCTGCTTAGAACCCCTCCCCCTGGCACCCTGGCTCATTGCCAGTCCCTCCCATCACTCTGAGTTTCTCACTCACTCACTCTCTTCTCCTCAACCCTTGGCAGGTGCCATCACATCTCGGGTCACAGAGGACACGTCCACCGTGAGTGAGTCTCTGAGTTCGGACCTGAGCCTCTTTCTGTGGTACCTCTGCCGTGGACTGTGTCTCTTGGGGCTCATGCTCTGGGGGTCCCCGTCCCTCACCATGGTCACCCTGCTCGCCCTGCCACTACTTTTCCTTCTGCCTGAGAAGCTGGGAAAATGGCACGAGGTATGTCCAGGGAGTTGCCTCAACCTATACTGACCCTCATCACCCAGACTTGGTGGGCTCTCCTCACAGATTTCTTTCCTGGCACCTTCGCTGATTCTTCATCTTTTTGAAACTCCTTGTCCACGTTCCTGGATTGCTCAGTGTTGATCTTCACCTTCTCTGTGTCTTCTAATGTCTGCCTACCGTCTGTCTTTAAGCATATGATCACCGAGGTTGGGATTAACGGATACACACTACTATATATAAGATAGATAAGTAACAAGGACCTACTGTATAGCACAAGGAACTCTACCTAATAGTCTGTAATAGCATATATACGAAAGAACTCTGGAAGAGAATAGATACGTATGTATGTATAACTAAATCACTTCGCGGTATACCTGAAACTAATATAATATTGTAAATCAACTGTACTCCAATATAAAATGAAAACTAAAAAAAGGAATATGATCACCAGTCTCAAGAATATAATCCTCTATGACCCTTCTGAGTCACCTTCCTCTTCTCTGTATCTCTTTAGTATCCGTGGGGGATATAGCTGTGTCCCTTTCTCTCCTGTCTCTCTGCCCTTTCTCACCTTTAATCTGCAATTGGATAACTCAGGTCCTAGCGTCCCTTATGGTTTGCCAACCACGTGTGACATCTCTTGTCCATGTCTCCACAGGTGCTGGCAGCACAGGTGCAGGAATCTCTGGCAAAATCCAGCCAGGTGGCCATTGAGGTGCTGTCAGCCATGCCTACAGTCCGGAGCTTTGCCAACGAAGAGGGTGAGGCCCAGAAGTTCAGGCAAAAGCTGCATGAAATGAAGACACTCAACCAGAAGGAGGCCCTGGCCTACGCGGTCAACCTCTGGACCACCGGTGTGAGCACCTGGGGATGAATGCCTATTCCCTGGTCCCCTTGGCAGGGGACTGCTTCAGTGCCATTCCCTGTCCCATGACCCTGCTCCACACTCTTCCTCCGCTGGGCAATGGTGGGTTCAGTGTCTGTATCCCAGCAACCAGAGGCTCCATGACCCCACTCAGTGTTCCTAACCCCCTCCCTCTTTAGGCATGCTAGAGGGCTTCCTTTACGTAGGGTGCACAAAATCTCCCCGACCCCCTTTGTAGGAAAGTACCAAGTCTTCCAGTCCCAGGGCCTTCCTTTGCCTCATGGGGGGGTGCTCAGGGAGCTATACATTCCTGCACCTGGGCCTGCTTCATGCCTGAACTATGCGGATGTACTCCTGAGAGCCATGGGAACAGCGGAAGCCAAGGATGCGGGGCATCTTGTGATATAATTGACAGAGAACTAGATCAGCGATCAGAAGTTCCTGCCTTGATGCTGCCATTTACTAGCGCTGGGACCACGGGCTAGTAACTTACTTTCTCTGAGACTTTTTTCTCATTTTAAAAAAATGGGAGTAATATAACCTAGTTTATAGGGCTCTTGATATGAATGTTAGATGACATTACATTCATAAAAGCCTTTTGTGAAGAGCACGACGCTCCCCAAACAAGGCACTACTGGTGATGGTGATGGTGATAGTTGACTTCTATCATGGGTGACCGAGTGAGACTCCATGGCACGCTATGGTTCATTCTTTAATACCTATTGAACCCCCTGAGTTACTGGCAGAAATGGGACGCTCTCTCTCCTTACTGTTAATGATTCTGGATCTTTGCACCAGAATTTTAGGTTTTCCTCCCACAGTCCCTTTTCTCTGTGGTCTCCACAGATCTCAGGATTGCTGCTGAAGGTGGGAATCCTGTATTTTGGTGGGCAGCTGGTGACAAGTGGGTCTGTAAGCAGTGGGCACCTGGTCGCCTTTGTTCTTTACCAGAACCAGTTCACCACAGCTGTTGAGGTGAGGTCCTTCCGTTCTCACTCCCCAGTGCTTTTCCTTCCCCTGTGCCGTCACCATCTGAATCACTTTCCTTCCCTCCTTTGCCCTTCTCACATCACATAACCCTGGTAACAGATTGGGTCCCTCCCATCCCCCGCCTCACTATTCATACCTCCCCTCCAGGTACTGCTGTCCACCTATCCCAGGCTACAGAAGGCTGTGGGCTCTTCAGAGAAAATATTTGAATACCTGGACCAGATCCCTCACTGCCCAGCCAGTGATGTGTTCACTTCCTTAAAGTTGCAGGGCCTCGTCCAGTTCCAGGGTGTCTCCTTCGCCTACCCAAACCGTCTAGATGTCCCAGTGCTGCAGGTACAACCTACCAATCCCTGTATTCTACCAACCTCACCCTCAACTCGACCACCTTAAATTTTCTCCCTGCCTTCAACCTGCTTAGCACCAGGTTTAGGTAGAGCTTCCCTCACCCTTCAGAGGCAAAGACAAGATCACGCGTTCCATAAAACTGCCCCCAAGCTCAAGGACCAGGCTGGATTTCCAAGAAGAATGGAAGAGGAGGCTCTCAGGGAGAAGGCTCTCCCATCCTAAGGCGTCATGGAAGCAAAAGCTGTGTCTCCAGTCTTCCTTTTTCTTTCCATCTGTGGTTTGGAATGTGATTGTTTTCTTTTTTCTCATGCTCTCTGAGATTGCGTGTGTGGCACAGTGGTCTTAGTGTTTGCCTTTGTCTTTGTTTCATCTTCCGTCTCTACTCCATGGGGAGGTGTCTGTGCATGTGGAAGGGGAGTAGTTGCTGTACTTCACCATTTTCCTCCTCTCTTCTCTGGGGGAAGACATTGACAAGACAACGTAACAAGACAATGACTGACAGGTCTCAAGCTTAGGGGCCTCCGGCTGCCTCTTAGTGTGTGTGGTTCTCTGGCTTCCAGGGGTTGACGTTCACCCTTCGTCCTGGTGAGGTGACGGCGCTGGTGGGGCCCAATGGGTCTGGGAAGAGCACAGTGGCTGCCCTGCTGCAGAATCTGTACCAGCCCACCGAGGGGCAGGTGCTCCTGGACGGGGAGCCCCTTCCCAAATATGAGCACTGCTACCTGCACAGACAGGTGAGCTAGAAGATGGCATGGGGGAGGGCAGGGAGCCTCAAGTCAGAAGAGCATTCTTACCGAGCACTCTGAACAGAGCGCTAGGAGACCTTAGGTGGAGGTGAGCGCGTGGTCAGGAGAGAGGCTGTGTAATTTTGTGATATGCTTCCAGTAGAGATTCTCAGTCTTCAGTCTCTAGAGAACCACACTCCTGTGTTCCTTGTTCTATGACTCTGCATCGTATTTTGTCCCAGGTGGCTGCTGTGGGACAAGAGCCACAGCTATTTGGAAGAAGCTTTAAAGAAAATATTGCCTATGGCCTGGTCCAGAAGCCAACCATGGAGGACATCACAGCTGCTGCAGTGGAGTCTGGAGCCCACGGGTTCATCTCTGTACTCCCTCAAGGCTATGACACAGGTGCTCTCTCCACTCACATCACCACCCAGACATCTTTACCTTCCTTGTAACCCCAGTAGTCTTGCCTTGATTCCTTAGCTCCCCCCACCCCACTGACATCAATTTGAAGTTGTAAGATCTTGTTCCTATGGCTCTTTTATCCTCATGTCCTCAGAACTCCTTTACCTTCCCAGAACCTTCTCTATCTTGCTGCATCCATCAGTCCTTGGTGTGCGTGTACGTGTGCGTGTGTGTGCGTGTGCTTATTCAGCTCTCACCTTGGCCCTTGTCTCTGCAGAAGTAGGTGAGGCTGGGGGCCAGCTGTCAGGGGGTCAGCGACAGAGAGTGGCCTTGGCTCGAGCCTTGATCCGGAAACCGTGTGTACTCATCCTGGATGATGTTACCAGTGCCCTGGATATAAACAGCCAGTCCTGTGTAAGAGAGTCATCATCTTCTTTTTTTTTTTTTGCGGTACGCGGGCCTCTCACTGTTGTGGCCTCTCCCGTTGCGGAGCACAGGCTCCGGATGTGCAAGCCCAGCGGTCATGGCTCACAGGCCCAGCCGCTCCACGGCATGTGGGATCCTCCCGGACCAGGGCACAAACCCGTGTCCCCTGCATCGGCAGGCGGACTCTCAACCACTGCGCCACCAGGGAAGCCCGAGAGTCATCTTCTTAATGCCTATTTCCCATCCAGTCCTCCTTCCTTCACTCATCCTTTGTTATTATATTAACATCATAATTCTCCAAACTGGTCCTTGCAATTCTCAGTTCCCGTTAGCTTCTCCCCAAGATGCCTAAAACCAGTTAAAAGAGATGATCTATAGACCCTGAATCTGTGAAGCCAAACATAAGCAAAAGACCGCCCTCATAATACTAATATGAATTGAACTTTTACTATGTGCTGGACGTGCTGGATGTGGTCTCTTGCTCACTTATTCGTCATGAATGCTTGTGAGCTGGGTGTTGTTACCCTCATCCAACAGATGATAAAACAGAGGCTAAGAGAGGTTGAATAACATGCTCACTGTCATTCAGCTATTGAATAGCAGAGCCTGGACCCCAATTCAAGTCTGCCTGACTTGAATGCTCATGCTCTTTACTAGTAAGTTATATTTCCTTAAAAGAGAATTTAAAAATTAGAGAGGAGAGACTATTCAATACCTTTCACTCTTTTCTTATGGGTTTCACCCTAGGGCTCTTTCTTTCATTACTTTAAAAAAAATTTTTTTTGTTGGAGTATAGTTGATTTACAATGTTGTATTCGTTTCAGGTGTACAACAAAGTGATTTTTTTTTTTTTTAGATTTTTTTTCCCATATAGACCATTACAGGGTACTGAGTAGAGTTCGCTGTGCTATATAGTAGGTTCTTATTAGTTATCTATTTTATATACAGTAGTGTGTGAATTCCAATCTCCCAGTTTAGGCCTCTTTCTTTTATTCCACCGTTGCCACCTCATGTAAACAGCCCTTCATAAATCAAAGGTTTGACAGAGAAGCACCCAGAAGGAGAATCTTCAGTTTCCTTTGGGTTATTGGCAGAGGTGGCAATGATCCTGGCGAGGTCTGTCCCAGCTCTGGAAACACAGATGTCTCCCTGAGCTGGGAGTGGTCCCCTGGTCTGACAGAGTGTATGTTTTTTCTCAGGTGGAGGAGCTCCTGTATAAAAGCCCTGAGCGGTGCTCTCGGTCTGTGCTTCTCATCACCCAGCGCCTCAGCTTGGTGAAGCAGGCTCACCACATCCTCTTTCTGGAAGGAGGCACCATCATTGAGGCGGGAACCCACCAGCAGCTCATGGCGAATAAGGGACGCTATTGCACCATGGTTCAGGCTCCTGGTGGGTCAGGTGCTCCAGAATGAAAGACTCCTCAGATCTGCACACTCCATCTCCTTCCCTTTTTCCCTCCTCTCTATAGTGGAGAGTTTGAGAACAAAGGTCTTACCAGAGTTGCAGAGTGGGCAGCTGCTACTTGGAGGGGTGACATTCTAAAACGTAACCCCTGAGGTGATGCCTGAAATTTTGCCATGAGTGTTAGCTGCTCTCCAAGCTCCTCTTGGTTATACAGATTTCCTGGAAGAAAACAGGCTTCAGAACTCCTTAGTGTAACTGGGTTTGGAGCCAGGGTTGGTGTGGCTAGCATGAGAAATATTTAGAATACACAGAAATGGAAGGTCAGCTCCTTTTCAACCTCACCCGAGGCATATGCTGGCCCATAAATACCCTGTGGTTTCTTGATATTTATAATAAAATTGGTGTCTTGTACTGTGGTTTCTCGTGTTTTCAGTGGACCAAGTGGCCCACCGACCATTGCAGCGCCATTTTCAGGAGCTGGGTCCCTCCCTCCTTCAACATCCTCAGTGTTTCCCAGCCCTGAGTGTGCCATCTTTTCCCTTAAGTTTTCTATTTCCTATGGTTGCCCCCTTCACTTCTCCATCCCCCTGTGCCCACCCCCAAGGATGAACCAAACGGGGATACGGTGTCCTCCAGCAGGCACCAGCAGCTGCAGTGCCTCAGAGCCCGGAGATGGAGGATGGAGGATGAGCACGTCTAGAGGAAGTTCACCACCTCCTTCGCTTGCCCACCCCGGTCCGTTACAGCAGGGCTCGCCGGATTCTGCAGTGGCACCTGCCCCGGTAACTCAGCGTAGCGGGCGGGGTGGTCTAGTAGATCTCTTCCATTCAGGGAGGGCCGTGGTCATGTGACGTCAACAGTTGCCGGGCAGATTAGGCCAACTCAGGTTGCAAGGAGAGGCGGGTTTTAGAGACGTTGAACAAGACAGTGCTCAGTCAAGCAAGAATTACGCAAGTAGGTGCGGTCAGAAAGGGCAGTTCTTGTGGGTGGCTACAGGTCAGGGAGACCGTCGAACTGGGAGAGGCCCTAGGAGGGACTAGGTCGAAGGATTCAGAGGCTGCACCCTCTCCTTGGTGCTCCCTTCCCCCAAACGCTGCAGGTGTATTCTATTGCCTGTCTCCCCAAGACCTGTCTGTCCTCAAGACTCAGTGCCCCCACGTACTCCTATCCCTCCCCTACTTCTATAAAGCGATGCTCCTAGGCACACCCCTCCCCCATTCCCGGTTTGAAACTGCTCCCAGGTTCTCACTGACTTCCAGATTTCTGGTTAAGGCTACGCTTTTGATGCTATGACCCCTGCCCACCCCATAACTGTCCCCGGAGGATGCCCCAGCCTGTCGGTGTCTCTTACAGTACCCTCATCGCCCAGGGAGCTTTCGAGCTGCTCGCTCTCTTTCTTCCTTTCTTCTGGCAGTCTATCACCCCCGTTTCCCTAATTTCCATGAAGGCGGATCAGAGAAGCCTGTCCCCAGCATAATACTCCTGGTCCCCATACGCCCACTGGACACTTCTCGAGAAGGGCAGGGGGATGTGGAAAAAATTCTGGTTCCCTCCCCTTAACGCTTCGGGCTTTCGCTTTCACTTCCTCCTCCGAGAGCCGCCAGATCTCCGGGTGCTGGGCGGTCATGGCGCTGCTGGACGTGTGCGGAGCCCCGCGCGGGCAGCGGGAGGACTGGGCTTTCCCTCACGCGGGAAGCCGGCAGCGCTCGGACCCCGGTCACTACAGTTTCTCTCTGCGATCTCCGGAGCTCGCCCTCCCCCTGGGAATGCAGGTCAGGGCTGTAAGAAAATCCCGTGGGAGGCGGGCAGGAGGGAGCAGAGTAATGGAGGGTCTTCCTTGAGACTGTCCGGAGGCGGGGAAATGCGGAGGGGGCCATCCTTTAGTCTAGCAGAGCCACGTCCAGGGTCTAGGGCCGGAGCCAGGGAAGAGGCCACGTGGGACTTGGGGGCTGGCCGCCTGAGGGTTAGGAGGTGCAGATTAGGACAAAGAAGGAGAGGTGAGCGGGAAGGGGGCTCCCATCGGGAGACCAGAGAGCTTTCCTGCCCGTTCTCCATCACAAACAAATCACGAAGCTTTTCTCATGGGCCTATCCTATGATACAGGGGCTGTGTAGTGTCTTGCAAAACCTATGAACTCGAGCGTTTAGCCTGGGCTCAGCCACTCACAGTTGTGTGCCTTGGATCAAGTCCCTTAGTCTAGGTCTTGGGTCTCTCTTCTGTAAAATGGGGATAATATTTATAAAACGTTTTTCCTGAGGGTTAAATGACCTATGAATGGAAAACCATTACAGTCACCCTTAAAATGTTTAGTTATGGTAGCACTATTTTTTTTTATGTATCAGAGATGTCAATTTATTGTAAAACACAATTAATACTTTCCAGAAACATGGTTTTATCATCAAGTAAGAGTCACAATCCCAGCTACGAATGAAGGCTTTATCAAATCACCTTTATTTTAAACTGAATTCAGAATACCTCTACCTGTGTACCAGGTGTGTTCTTTTTCCAGTTTTCTAGGAAGTAAGGTACACAGAATTTGTGTTCAAAGTTGGGAGAGTCAGTTTAGCTTATAAACAGATGGACTAACCAAAAATCTATGCTAAATTTTCGCCGTTCATTCATTCATTCAACAGATATTCATTGAGTACTTACTATATGCCAAACTCCACTCCTTGTGCTAGGGATAGACACATGTTAAAACAAGACAGACAAGATCTCTGTTTACATTTTGCAAGGAAGCCAACAAAAAACAAATGAAAATAAGACAATTTCAGGAAATTAAAGTGTTTTAATGAAAACCTTTAAAAACAATGAGATAAGAAATCGGGGGAGGTATTTTGGGAGACACTCACAGACGGTCTCTCTAAAGGAGCAACAGAGTGGAAACCTTAATAAAGAGAAGAAGCCATCCAGGCAAAGCTTCAAAGTATTGCAGGCCAACAGCAAAGACCCTGAGGCTAAAATGAGCTTGGGTCATCCTGAGATTTAACGTTTGTAGTTAATACAACTGATTGTATATTTTATTTTAATTAATTAATAGTTCAAATATATTAAAAATTAAACTTGAAACAAACTTGAAGTATTTCCACTGAATGCTGCTGTCTTACAAGACACAGTCTGCTCTAAATAAATGCATCTATATCTCGGCTACACATTAACATCAATTATAGGGCAATTAAAAAAAATACCAGTGTCCAGGTCCCACCCAAGACCAACTGAATCAGAATCTCAGGAGGTTTTAAAATTGCCCAGATAATTCTAATACAAAATGAGCGTTGAAAGCCATTGTTCTAAGTTAATCTAGTGTAGCACTTAGTCTATTGTGCTGGCATATGGAAAAGGTTGGTGTCATGGCCTCTTCTTTCCCTTCTCCCAAACCATTTCCTTGTAGAGCTAGGTTATTAACTGTTTCATTTATTGGTGGTTGGAGAACTTCTGGGTATCTCCTTCCTCTAAATTCTTTTCCTGGAGTGTCCAGCTTCAGAAGTTTTCAGTGGCCCTTTCTCTGCCTTTTCTATCTCCTTAGCCCACTGAATTCTTCCGGTCCCTGGGTGGGAATGGAGAAAGGAACGTTCAGATCGAGATGGCTCATGGCACGACCACGCTGGCCTTCAAGTTCCAGCACGGGCTGATTGTGGCTGTGGATTCTCGGGCCTCGGCCGGGAATTACATTGGTGAGTGTGTGTTCTCCAGCTGGCAGAATCTGGGGAGCTGGGCCCTCCTCTCAGCAGGAGCCCCGCATCTACACCAAAGTGGGACCAGATATTGTTTTAGGACACACAGGGAGAGCTGTGGGGTCATTCCTCCTCTCCCCAAACTCCATCTTCTTCCAGGCACATTAACGGTGAACAAGGTGATTGAGATGAACCCTTACCTGCTTGGCACCATGTCTGGCTGTGCAGCTGACTGTCAGTACTGGGAGCGTCTGCTGGCGAAGGAGTGCAGGTAGGCCTAGCCCCTTACCTCCCTTCTAAGCCCGGATTCTTCATCTTCCAGATCACTGCTCCTAACTGCCCCCAGCATCTTAGTGCTAATGTCATATTTCACAAAACAGCCTTTTGGTGGTTAAAAACCTTCTCCCAAATCTCAGCCTGTGCTCCTGCCAAGAAGCCAGATCATTTGTCAATTATCAATATTTAACACCAATTGCATCGACCCTGGTGGGATCCTATCATTTACTGGGATTTCTTTTTTAAAATTTATTTATTTATTTATTTATTTTGGCTGCATTGGGTCTTCGTTGCAGTGCGTGGGCTTCTCTCATTGCGGTGGCTTGTCTTGTTGCAGAGCACGGGCTCTAGGTGAGCGGACTTCTGTTGTTGTGGCACGCAGGCTCAGTAGTTGTGGCTCACGGGCTCTAGAGCGCAGGCTCAGTAGTTGTGGCGCACGGGCTTAGTTGCTCCGCTGCATGTGGGATCTTACTGGACCAGGGCTTGAACCTGTGTCCCCTGCATTGGCAGGCAGATTCTTAACCACTGCGCCACCAGGGAAGTCCCTACTGGGATTTCTTTATGTGTTTTTTTGTTGTTTTCTTTTTTCCGGTACGCGGGCCTCTCACTGTTGTGGCCTCTCCCGTTGCGGGGGTCCGGACGCGCAGGCTCAGCGGCCATGGCTCACGGGCCCAGCCGTTCCGTGGCATGTGGGATCTTCCCGGACCGGGGCACGAACCCGTGTCCCCTGCATCGGCAGGCGGACTCCTAACCACTGCGCCACCAGGGAAGCCCTCTTTATGTGGTCTTGACGACTTCCCTGGTGGTCCAGTGGTTAAGACTCCACCTTCCAATGCAGAGGGCGCAGGTTCCATCCCTGGTAGGGAACTATGCTTCACATGCCACATAGTCAAAAAATAAAGAAAAGTTAATTCTATATACATTCCAAATCTTTCCCCATCCTTAGATCCTACAAAACCACTCCTTTCAAATGCTTATCTCTTCAATCATTTTCTGCCGATCAAGTGGGCTGCTAGGAGGGCTAGCCTTCTCCTGTCACCTCTAAGTCCTCTCCTGGAACCTTCCTGTTCTCACCCAGGCTGTACTATCTGCGGAATGGTGAGCGTATCTCTGTGTCTGCAGCCTCCAAACTGCTCTCCAACATGATGTGCCAGTACCGGGGCATGGGCCTCTCCATGGGCAGCATGATCTGTGGCTGGGACAAGAAAGTGAGTCCCCTCCCTTCTCCATATTCCCACATGTGGATGAGAGGTCAGTTTCCCCACCTTACACTCCCACTCCCTCCCCTACAGGGTACGTGGCACAGACAACACTCGGTTATAGAACTGTTACCCACTGGCCATTTCTGGGTCTGGATGTGGACCATTGTTTCATAAGCTTGTCCCTTTGGATCAAATAGCTGATTCCAAGTTTGTTTTTCCTCCCTTAAGTGCTATGATTGTTCCCACAGTGTTCTCCTAGTTCAGATGCTCCTGGGGTCAGCCTAAGTCTTTGGTCCACTTCTCATGGCTCACACTTGAATCTGGATGTTACTAACAACTTCCTTTCCACTTCCAACCTAGACCCTTCTTGCATCCTATAGGGGCCTGGACTCTACTACGTGGATGCAGGTGGGACTCGGCTCTCGGGAAATATGTTCTCCACCGGTAGTGGGTGCTCCCATGCCTATGGGGTCATGGATACTGGCTATAGACCTGACCTTAGCATTGAAGAGGCCTGTGACCTGGGCCGAAGGGCAATTGTTCATGCCACCCACCGAGACAGCTATTCTGGAGGCGTTGTCAATAGTAAGAGACCAATGCCCTCCTCCCCTGCCACGCCCCTGGGGAGTGAGGAAGAAGGAGGGGGGTTGAGATTGGGAGACATGGGGGAGGCTGAGTGGCAGGGAGCGGGTTTTCAGAGCCTGAAGGGGGCATTGCAATCCCCGTAATAAGGGCTTTGAGAGTGTGTGTTGCTGTTGTCGCCTTCAACATAACATCATTAGCAGGATCTTGCTGAAGGGAAGGTGACTCTGTTCTTTTTTTTTTTTTTTGTGGTACCTCACGGGCCCAGCCGCTCCGTGGCACTTGGGATCTTCCCAGACCGGGGCACGAACCCGTGTCCCCTGCATCGGCAGGCGGACTCTCAACCACTGCGCCACCAGGGAAGCCCGACTCTGTTCTTTCTCCTTTGCCTGCAGTGTACCACGTGAAGGAGGACGGTTGGTTGAAAGTGGAAAGTACAGACGTCAGTGACCTTATGTACCAGTACCGTGAGGCCAGTCAGTAATGGTGGCAGTGGTGGACTTGGGGACCTGGGCCACGTTACACCCCAGGAGAAAGGGGGGCCTGACCTGACCCAGAGATAGAGAACCAGGGGCCACTGGGAGGCAGCGTGTAGTTTATCCTTTTGTGTGTTCTCTGTCTGCATGAGTATCACCCCCAGCCCAACCTTCTGGGTGTCCCACCAAGCACAATAAAGGAAAACGGTTATAAAAGCCTCTGTGTTGTGGCCTTGTGAGGGCTCTGGGCTGGGCTTGTTGGGAGGAGGGATCAGGAAATAAAGACAGATTTTCCTGAGAAAAGAGACTCAAACCCCTACCTAAGAAATGGGGTCTCATCAAATATTTCTCTGGGCTTTCCTTCCACTTTCATCTCTCCAGGACCTCGGGAAGGTTCAACATTGTCTGTGGACACTTAGGTGCAATTTAATTCAGGTTAGGCACACAGCCTGAGGCTCCTGTGTAGTCAGTTGTTAATGGTTTGGGTATCTGGGTGTAGTGCGCTTAGAACAATTGTTTTTGACTTGGTAAAGTAGGATGAACAAGCTTCCTCCTCACGTGTGTGCGGTAATTGTAAACACGGTCCCATTTATCTCAAATAACCCCGTGGAGAGATTGGATATTACATGGAAAGATGGACGTTAGGGGTTCCATTTCATGATGGGTCACACTCCATTGCAAGATGACAAGACTGTGATTGAAGTGGAAGAGGAGATAAGGAGGACTCGCTGAAGTTGGAAATATGAGGAAAAGGTAACCAGGTTAGAAAGATGAGACAGAATGAGATTTTCTGAATCACGCTGGGATTTCAGGAAGGAGCAGGACACTGTCACCTCTCCAAGGAGAGTTCGTCAAAGGAAGAGCTTGTAAGTAGGAAGCAGCTGAACATGGAGCTTTTTCATTAGAGAAATGGACGGGGTTGGAGCAGTTTTAGTAATCCTCTAACTTCAAATCTAAATTTGAAGTGACTCATGGAAGTCGTGCCAATAACATTTCAAAAGGGTGCATTGGAATCCACGTGGCCCTCCCTTGGGGAATATGTTGAGTCTGGGAGGTGGTTTCAACCAGAAGAGTTATTTCTGGAATAAACCAATCTACCTGCCCCATAGATGGGCTCTGGGTCTGGCAGGACCTATAGAAACCTGACTACTGTGCTGATCAGTGTTAAACTAAGAAACAAAGTCTACTTCCCTCATATGAGGAAGGTGGTTCCACCATAATCTGAAGCATAAATCTAGAGGCGTCTGAACACTTTCTCTGCTCAGGAGCTGTGTTGAGAAAGACAGCGAAGATGTGCAGTGGTGGGGGGCCTTCTCAGCTCAGAATCTGTAAGTGGAAACTCACTTAGGTCCTGGTGAGAGTAGCTGGGCCTTCTGTATAGAAGTCCTGTGTGTTTCTCGCTTGGACTCTGGCTCTGTTTCATGTGTGTGTGTGTGTGTGTGTGTGTGTGTGTGTGTGTGTGTGTGTGTGTGTGTGTTTTGTTTGTTGTTGTTTTAAACCCCAAGATCCTACATCTGGAACTTGGATTGGGAAAGAGGGCAGTTCTCAAAATAGGTTCAGAGCTGAGGTATGAAAATCCATCGGTTCTCCAATTACAAAGCATCCCAATCCTCGAAACAGCTCTATTTTACTTAGTGGCAATTTAAAAAACTGCAGCCGTTTCCTATGACAGAGTAACTGTTGCTGAGGGTGGAGACTAACCGGGGCCTGGCACGTGGAGCAGGACTCAGGGGTCTGTTCCGCGGGCTGCAGGTGTCGCGCGCCGCCTGCTGGCCGCCGGGCCCAGCACCGGGCACCGGCTGCGGAAGCGAAAGCGAAAGCCGAGGGAGCCCGGCCGCCCTGGCTCGGGGATCCTCGCCCGCCGACAGAGGGGAAACGAAGCGGAGGCGGCGCGAGGGCACTTCAGAGCTCGGCCCCCGGCACGTAAAGGAAAGACCTCCGAGCTGCAGCCCAGAAGTCCCCTCCGGTGAGTTGGTGCGCGTGGGAACCTGGAGCTCTAACTGGGACGCAGCCCATCCACCAGCCACTCCGCGTCCCAGGCTTCCAGCCCTTCTGGACCCCGGGAGCAAGGTAGCGGGGCGGGACCACCTGGCCCTTTGGAACTCGGCGGGGGCGGCTGGCGGGGGCGGGGTGGGGGGAGGGGGTCACGGGTCTTTTTTTAGAGGATGAGGCTGCAGGTGGTCAGGCTTCCCAGCTCCCTCTGTCAGGCCGAATGCCTGGGATCCTAGGAGGGAGATACTGATGAGGACCAAGCACTTTTCAGGCATCTTTCAGGGTAGCACTGGGTAAATAAAATGGGAAGCCCGTGGACGCGTTCGGCGGAGTGCGAGTGGGGAGGAGTGGGGACAAGGATTGGGAGTCACCTCTGTCGTTTCTCACCTTCTACCCCTAGATCTCGCCATGCGGCTCCCTGACCTGAGACCCTGGGCCTTCCTGCTGCTGGCCGACTGGGCGTTACTCTGGCTGCTGCAGGGGACCCTGGGGGCTCTGCTTCCCCGCGGGCTTCCAGGCCTGTGGCTAGAAGGCACCTTGCGACTGGGAGGGCTTTGGTGGCTTTTGAGGCTGGGAGGGCTGCTGAGGTTTGCGGGAGCACTGCTGCCCCCCCTCTGCCTGGTGACCCCTCTGTTTCTCTCCCTGCGGGCCCTGGTCCCGGGGACCTTGAGTGCTCCCCCAGCCAGGGCGGCTTCAGCCCCGTGGAGCTGGCTGCTGCTGGGTTACGGAGCGGCAGGGCTGAGCTGGGGCGTGTGGGCTGTGCTGAGCCCTCCAGGAGCCCGGGAGAGGGAGCAGGGCCAGGAGAACAACAGAGACTTGATGTGGAGGTTGCTGAAGCTCTCAAGGCCAGACCTGCCTTTCCTGGGTGTGGCCTTCTTCTTCCTCGCTGTTGCCGTGTTGGGTGAGTCGGGAGAGGGCGCTGTGACTTGGAGGTGGGAAAAGGCCCTGGGCACCAGCACATTCACTGTTGTCCTCCCGCAGGTGAGACATTAATCTCTTACTATTCTGGTCTTGTGATTGACATCCTGGGAGGTGATTTTGATCCTGATGCCTTTGCCAGCGCCATCTTTTTCATGTGTCTCTTCTCTGTTGGGAGGTAGGTGATGGTGATTTGCTAGCCCCCAGTTTTTACAGGGGCCCTCACTTTCCTGTTTTCAGACCCTCTGGTGCCCAAAGCACAAAATACTTAAACTAAAAAATCTGTATTTGTTCATTCACCATTCTGTGTCATGCATCCACTCATTTATTCCTCCGTTCACCACGTGGCTCCAACATCTTCAAAGTTTATATTACTTATTATAGTTACGGATAGGAGTGAATGTAGTACAAAAAGTGTTTATGTGTCGAATGGAATGTCTCTCAGTTACCTCTCAACACTTTTATCTCCATGAAGTTCCATTTCTCTTTTCTGTCTCCAACCTCCCACCCTGTGTTTGTTTCCACAGTTATCCAGTTGTCAGGGTGGGCATGTTTCTTCCTCCTGACTCTTCGTCCTTAAGTCATCTTGTCTCTCCTCGAAGATCTTACTCTGAGGCTTGTCACCTTTCTTTCCAGCATCTTTACTCTTTTCCACTTCATTTACTTTTCCTTCTGTTTTAAGACGTAGCCAGGAGTCCGCTGTCTACAAACTAAGTAACTAATTAACTAACTGCTTGATAGGGCTGGGACTAGGATCAGGTGAGTCAGGCACCTAGGCTGCAAAATTTAAGAAGGTGCTCATTCTCAGGGTCGTGCGAGTACCTCACTAGCCTTCCCCAAATACCAGCCGGCTGCTTGATCCTGCTCCTTTGATATGGTCATACTTCATTTAGAATCCCTCAAAAACCAGTTCTTCATTATTTCATGCTTACTACTCTTTGCTGAAACTACTTAAAAGTGAACTTCTTAATGATCAAGCTGCTGCTTTAAAAAAAAAAATCAGCCCTCAGTTCTCTATGTGTCTGTAGCATCTGGCATCAGAACAATTTCTCTTTTTAAAAAAAATTATTTACTTATGTATCTTATTTATTTGTCTGTGCTGGGTCTTAGTTGCGGCATATGGTCTCTCAGCTGCAGCACGCGGGATCTAGTTTCCTGACCAGGGATCGAACCTGGGCCCCCTGCATTGGGAGCTCGGAGTCTTAACCACTGGACCACCAGGGAAGTCCCAGAACAATCTCTTATGATTGATCTTGTTCTTCAGGTAGCTTTTATGAACTTCCTTTCTACTTTCCAGTCCACTCTCCCTCTTCTGGAGAACCGTCCTCCTCTGGATCCTTAATTATGGACTTTTCTCAGGACTCAGTTCTTTGATCTTTAAGAACATTTTTCCTGTTGAGCTAATGCAGCTCACGTCTGCAGGACATTCCCACATCCACATTCCCACATCCAGCTCCAGTCTTGTAATCCAGAGGCCTCCTTGACGTTCCCATTGGATGACGCCCTGTCACCTCAGACTCCATGCACCCAGAACTCCAAGTGCATCCCACTCCCTCCTGGTCTCCTTGAAAATGCCTCCCTCTTCTTATTCCCATTCATGAAACCATCAGTGTCCTCAGCTCCAAGCACCAGCGTCGTCGCTGCCTTTCTCACGTTCTTGCATTTGCCACACTCAAAACGTGCTCCTATGGCTCCTTTCTCTCCGTTCTCACTGGGATCACCAAAGTCCAAACCCTCACCATTTGATGTCTGAGTATGCCAACAGCCCTCTCAACATGGTCATTAGATTTGTATTAGAAACCCATATTTTGTACAGTTCCTGCTTTTGCGCTTTCACAGTTTTCCTTTGAGTTTGACTGTAAAAATTCATTTGGTCTAAGAGGAATTTTCCAATCCCAAGGACAGTGGAGAGGGAGAACAGCAGGATCCCAGGGCTTTGGAGATGGGAGGGCATTGCTACAGTTCCCACAAGAAAGTATCAATATCTGGAAGTAGGAAGAAGGACGTTGGGGGTGGAGGAAGGAGACCAAGACCAAGGGGAAAGCTGGAGGGATGGCCCTGAGAGAGACCAGGTCAGAAGCAAGCCATAGGCTCTTTCCCTTCACAGCATCTTTCCATTTCTATTGTACTGTTCCCTCCTGTCTAGAACAGAATGAACTAGTGATGTTGGTGAATCTGTCTGTGTTATGATGTGGTTCCCACAGCTGGCTCACTGTGTCCTCTTTTCTCTTCGTCTGTTGATTCCTGCCCCTTGTGTCTCCCTCTCTCTTATTTGTTTCTCTTCTGCTCTCATGATATACTGCCCCCAACTTTGTATTTCTTTTCTTCGCATGCTTTCTCCTTTGCTTCTCTCTCTCCCTCCGTCCTTCTCTGCATCTCTCCTCTTCATCCTCTGCCGCCCTCCTTCCCCGCAGTTCACTGTCTGCAGGCTGCCGAGGAAGCACCTTCACCTTCATCATGTCCAGAATCAACCTGCGGGTCCGGGAGCTGCTTTTCTCCTCCCTCCTGTGCCAGGACCTTGCTTTCTTCCAGGAGACTAAGACAGGTAGGGCCTGGAGTCCAGGTCTGGGGTCCCCCAGGACTTCCTTTCCCCTCCACTGCCCTCCCCCTGCATCCCTGGTGCCAAGGCCTGGAGCTGTTTTTCTCTCTTTGGGGATCATGTAGAGAGGCAGTCTGCAGGGAGGGAGGGCTGTGTGAGATTGGGAGCTCAGGAGGGAGTTTCTGGGGGTTCTGCATTACAACACGTGGTTTCCTCACCTGCTTTGTCCTGCCCAGGGGAGCTGAATTCCCGGCTGAGCTCGGATACCAAACTGATGAGTAACTGGCTTCCTCTTAATGCCAACGTGCTGTCTCGAAGCCTGGTGAAAGTGCTGGGAGTTTACAGCTTCATGCTCAACCTGTCACCTCGACTCACCCTCCTTTCTCTGCTTGAGGTGCCGCTAATGACAGCGGCTGAAAAGATGTACAGTGCTCGCCATCAGGTATGTGTGGATGGTACGGAATCCCCAGGGAAGAAGAAAGTTTTCCTAGAGGCCTTCTCCAGGCCCTTAGAGGCTTCAGAAGGTCCATGACCCTCTGGGACTTTGTGTGTGTGTGTGACAGAGAGGGGGGGTGGGAAGAGAGGTGGCGGGGAAGAGAGAGAGAGAGAGAGAGAGATTTTCAGGTTATTTTTCATTATAGGTTACTAAAAGATGTTGAATGTAGTTCCCTGTGCTATACAGTAAATCCTTGTTGCTTATCTATTTTGTGTTAGTAGTTTGTATCTGTTCATCTCAAACTCTTAATTTATCCACTCCCCCCTTCCCCCAATTTTGGTAACCATAAGTTTGTTTTCTACGTCTGTGAGTCTGTTTCTGTTTGTATGCAGATTCATTTGTATTATTTTTTTAGATTCCACGTATAAGTGATATCATATAATATTTGTCTTTCTCTGTCTGACTTACTTCACTTAGCGTGAAGAGAGCGTTCCAAGGGCTGGAATGAGACGTGGGGGTCGGCTGTCTTCTGCCGAATCAGCCCCTCCTATCTCCTGCCCCACTTTTCCAGGCAGTCCTTCAGGAGATCCAGGATGCTGTGGCGAAAGCAGGACAGGTGGTACGTGAGGCAGTTGGAGGGCTGCAGACTGTGCGCAGTTTTGGGGCGGAGGAGCAAGAGGTCCGTCGCTATAAGGAGGCTCTTGACCGATGCCGGCAGCTGTGGTGGCGACGAGATCTGGAAAGGGCCCTCTACTGCCTCTTAAGGAGGGTGAGGAGGCTGAGTGGCTGGAGGAAGGGCTCAGGGAGGGGGCAGGGAAAGTGATGGTCCTCTTCCTACAGCTGGTCTGGGGGTCGCTCAGTGTCATAGGGGCAGGGAGGCCAAAGAATGGAAGATTCTCAGGCTCCTTTTCCTTCTCCCTCCAGATGCTGCACTTGGCAATGAAGGTTATATTGCTGAGACGTGGGCTGCAGCAGATCCTGGCTGGGGACCTCACCCGGGGCGGGCTGATCTCCTTTCTGCTCTACCAGGAGGACGTGGGCTGCCACGTGGAAGTGAGTCAGGAGCTGTGCATGCTCTCTTTTCCCGCTTTGTCTTCTATTTGTTCCCCTTAAAAAAAAACAACAAACTGAAATAACCCCAACTCATTGTGATAGAGAATTTCAAACATGGGCAATAAAAGAGAAAAAAACTATAATGTGAACCCCCATGTACCCAACATCTGTTTTCTTTTTAACTTTTTTTTTCTTTATTTTATTTAAAATTTTTGTTTTATATTGGGGTATAGTTGATTTACAGTGTTGTGTTAGTTTCAGGTGTACAGCAAAGTGAATCAGTTATACATATATCCACTCTTTTTTAGATTCTTTTCCCATGTAGGTCTTTACAGAGTATTGAGTAGAGTTCCCTGTGCTACACGGTAGGTCCTTATTAGTTATCTATTTTATATATAGTAGTGTGTATATATCATAGGATATTGAATATAGTCCTCTCTGCTATACGGTAGGACCTTGTTGTTTATCCCCCAGCATCTGTTTTAACAATTACCAATTCATGGCCAATCTTATTTAATCTGTAACCCCACCCACTTCCCTCCCCCCATATTATTTTGAAGCAATCCAAGATACGGTTTCATCTGTAAATATGTATCACTACATGTAAACATTAAAATACATGTAACCACAAAGCCATGGCCACAGCAAGAGAATTAACAACAACTTCACCAAATGCAAGTCAATGATCAGATTTTCACATTTTTCATAGAGGTATATATTACACTGATCTCTTTCTCTCTCTCATATACATCTGTGGTGACAGCAACCAGTAAAGCTTAGATCCATTAAATCATTTGCGGTGGCAAAACGGTGACACTCCCCCATTCCTTATTTATTAGATGCATGTCTCAAGGGAGATGTCTCCTCATCTACTGTTTGGTTGCCAAGTGGTACAGTTTGATTAGGAAAGGCACAGTAAGTGTTTAGTTCCTTCCTATATTTACCAGTTTTCAAAAATAATTAGTTACTGGATCTTGGGCTTTATAAGTTTCGTAGACACGGATTAAACATCTTTTATGGGTGGAGAGCTGTGCAAAGCAGTCTGGCATCTGCAAAGAGGAGGTGGGCACAGCACCCGCTTTTAAGGAGTTCCCTGTGTAACTCGGCCAGACAGAACTGTGTACGAGTAACTGGAAAGGTCTGGGGATGGAAGGACTCTGGCCTCCATCCTTTACCTGGCAAATTGGAATAATGGGGTATTGGTGCCCCTTTGAAATTCAAGCAAATTGCACATTAAGGGGACTTCCCTGGCGGTCCAGTGGTTAGTACTCCATGCTTCCACTGCAGGGGGCACGGGTTTGATCGCTGGTCAGGGAAACAGGATCCCACATGCCCTGTGGCACGGCCAAAAAAAAAAAAAAATCGCACATTAACAGTAGGGAATCGGGACTTCCCTGGTGGCGCAGTGGTTAAGAATCCGCCTGCCAATGCAGGGGACACGGGTTTGATCTCTGGTCCGGGAAGATCGCACATGCCACGGAGCAACTAAGCCCGTGCTCCACAACTACTGAGCCTGCGCTCTAGAGCCCACGAGCCACAACTACTGAGCCCACGTGCCACAACTACTGAGCCCACGTGCCACAACTACTGAAGCCCGCGTGCCTAGAGCCCGTGCTCTGCAACAAGAGCAGCCACTGCAATGAGAAGCCTGTGCACCGCAACCAAGAGTAGTCCTCACTTGCCGCAACTAGAGAAAGTCCACGCAGCAACGAAGACCCAATGCAGCCAAAAATAAATAAATATACATATCTATATATATGTGTATATATCTATATCTATATCTATCTATGTATATATAAAAGGTAGGGAATCTTTTTTGGATGAGGAGAGAAGCATGGCTGGGGTGGAGTGTGACAGGGAGGGTGTGAGGAGTTGGGAAGTTGGTTCCTGGTGGAGCTTCCTTTGCTTGGCTGACCCCTGCCTTCCTGTTTTGCAGACCCTGGTGTACATGTTTGGGGACATGCTGAGCAATGTGGGGGCTGCAGAGAAGGTGTTCTGCTACCTGGACCGAAAGCCAAATCTGCCTCCAACTGGGACACTGGCCCCGCCCACTCTGCAGGGCCTGATGGAATTCCAGAACGTCTCCTTTGTGTATCCCAATCGCCCTGACCAGCCTGTGCTCAAGGTGCCCAACGGAGACCCCAGGGAGGGAATCTGGGCCCCTCACGCCCTGAGTGATGAGAAGCTTATCCTTCTCTGATAGAAAGAAGAGGAGAGGGAGGGCAAACAGGCAGGCCTCTAACTCTTTCCTGGCTTTTCTAGGGTCTGACATTCACCCTGCCTCCTGGGAAGATGACCGCACTGGTGGGGCCCAGTGGATCTGGAAAGAGCACAGTAGCTGCTCTGCTGCAGAATCTGTACCAGCCCACCGAGGGGCAGGTGCTGCTGGATGGGGAGCCCATCTCCCAGTATGAGCGCCACTACCTACACCAACAGGTGGGTGGGGAGGAAGGAGAGGGATTGCAGATTGGATGGAAGAAGTATGTGTGGAGAGCAGGGGGTGGAGACGGGGGAAGAAACACAAGGGGTCCATTGTGAGGTAGGTAGGCGAGGAGGAAAGGAGGGTCCCTGCCATGGGGGTTTCCACATGGTCCTCTGCTCCTGTTGCCTCTGCCCAGGTGGTTTTGGTCGGGCAGGAGCCTGTGCTGTTTTCGGGTTCGGTGAGGGACAACATCACTTATGGGCTGAAGGGCTGCAGCGATGAGAAGGTGCTGGCTGCTGCACGGGCGGCCAGAGTGGAGGAGTTCATAAAGGAAATGAAGCAGGGACTTGATACAGGTACCTTCTTTTTTTTAAACATCTCTATTGGAGTATAATTGCTTTACAATGGTGTGTTGGTTTCTGCTGTATAACAAAGTGAATCAGCTATACGTATACATATATCCGCATATCCCCTCCCTCTTGCGTCTCCCTCCCACCCTCCTTATCCCACCCCTCTATGTGGACACAAAGCACCGAGCTGATCTCCCTGTGCTATGCTGCTGCTTCCCACTAGCTATCTGTTTACATTTGGTAGTGTTTATATGTCCATGCCACTCTCTCACTTTGTCCCACCTTAACCTTACCCCTCCCTGTGTCCTCAAGTCCGTTCTCTACATCTGTGTCTTTATTCCTGTCCTGCCCCTAGGTTCTTCAGAACCTTTGTTTTAGATTCCATATATATGTGTTAGCATACGGTATTTGTTTTTCTCTTTCTGACTTACTTCACTCTGTATGACAGACTCTAGGTCCATCTACCTCACTACAAATAAATCAGTTTCATTTCTTTTTATGGCTCAGTGATATTCCATTGTATAGATGTGCCACATCTTCTTTATCCATTCATCTGTCAAAGGACACTTAGATTGCTTCCATGTCCTGGCTATTATAAATAGAGCTGCAGTGAACATTGTGGTACATGACTCTTCTTGAATTATGGTTTTCTCAGGGTATATGCCCAGTAGTGGGATTGCTGGGTCATATGGTAGTTCTATTTTCAGTTTTTTAAGGAACCTCCATCCTGTTCTCCATAGTGGCTGTATCAATTTACATTCCCACCAACAGTGCAAGAGGGTTCCCTTTTCTCCACACCCTCTCCAGCATTTATTGTTTGTAGATTTTTTGATGATGGCCATTCTGACCGGTGTGAGGTGACACCTCATTGTAGTTTTGACTTGCATTTCTCTAATGATTAGTGATGCTGAGCATCCTTTCATGTGTTTGTTGGCAATCTGTATATCTTCGAAGAAATGTCTATTTAGGTCTTCTGCCCATTTTTGGGTTGGGTTGTTTGTTTTTTTGATAATGAGCTGCCTGAGCTGCTTGTAAATTTGGGAGATTAATCCTTTGTCATTTGCTTCATTTGCATATATTTTCTCCCATTCTGAGGGTTGTCTTTTCACCTTGTTTATGGTTTCCTTTGCTGTGCAAAAGTTTTTAAGTTTCATTAGGTCCCATTTGTTTATTTTTGTTTTTATTTCCCTTTCTCTTGGAGGTGGGTCAAAAAGGATCTTGTTGTGATTTATGTCATAGAGTGTTCTGTCTATGTTTACCTCTAAGAGTTTTATAGTGTCTGGCCTTACATTTAGGTCTTTAATCCATTTTGATTTTATTTTTGTGTATGGTGTTAGGGAGTGTTCTAATTTCATTCTTTTACATGTAGCTGTCCAGTTTTCCCAGCACCACTTATTGAAGAGGCTGTCTTTTCTCCATTGTATACTCTTGCCTCCTTTATCAAAGTTAAGGTGACCATATGTGCGTGGGTTTATCTCTGGGCTTTCTGTCCTGTTTCACTGATCTATATTTCTGTTTTTGTGCCAGTACCGTACTGTCTTGATTACTGTAGCTTTGTAGTATAGTCTGAAGTCAGGGAGCCTGATTCCTTCAGCTCCGTTTTTCTTTCTCAAGATTGCTTTGGCTATTCGGGGTCTTTTGTGTTTCCATACAAATTGTGCAATTTTTTTTTCTTGTTCTGTGAAAAATGCCATTCATAGTTTGATAGGGATTGCATTGAATCTGTAGATTGCTTTGGGTGATATAGTCATTTTCACAATGTTGATTCTTCCAATCCAAGAACATGGTATATCTCTCCATCTGTCTTTATCATCTTTAATTTCTTTCGTCAGTGTCTTATAGTTTTCTGAGTACAGGTCTTTCGTCTCCTTAGGTAGGTTTATTCCTAGGTATTTTATTCTTTTTGTTGCAGTGGTAAATGGGAGTGTTTCCTTAATTTCTCTTTCAGATTTTTCATCATTAGTGTATAGGAGTGCAAGAGATTTCTGTGCATTAATTTTGTATCCTGCTACATTACCAGATTCATTGATTAGCTCTAGTAGTTTTCTGGTAGCATCATTAGGATTCTCTATGCATAGTATCATGTCATCTGCAAACAGTGACAGTTTTACTTCATCTTTTCTGATTTATATTCCCTTTATTTCTTTTTCTTCTCTGATTGCTGTCACTAAAACTTCTGAAAGTATGTTGAATAATAGTGGTGAGAGTGGGCAACCTTGTCTTATTCCTGATCTTAGTGGAAATGGTTTCAGTTTTTCAGCATTGAGAACGATGTTGGCTGTGGGTTTGTCATATATGGCCTTTATTATGTTGAGGTAAGTTCCCTCTATGCCTACTCTCTGGAGGGTTTTTATCATAAATGGGTGCTGAATTTTGTCGAAAACTTTTTCTGCATCTATTGAGATGATCATATGCTTTTTCTCCTTCAATTTGTTAATATGGTGTATCACGTTGATTGATTTGTATATATTGAAGAATCCTTGCATTCCTGGAATAAACCCCACTTGATCATGGTGTATGATCCTTTTAATGTGCTGTTGGATTCTGTTTGCTAGTATTTTGTTGAGGATTTTTGCATCTATGTTCATCAGTGATATTGGCCTGTAGTTTTCTTTCTTTTCTGTCAACATCAGCAAAGATGTGACATCTTTGGTTTTGGTATCAGGGTGATGGTGGCCTCGTAGAATGAGTTTGGGAGTGTTCCTCCCTCTGCTATATTGTGGAAGAGTTTGAGAAGGATAGGTGTTAGCTCTTCTCTAAATATTTGATAGAATTCGCCTGTGAAGCCATCTGGGCCTGGGCTTTTGTTTGTTGGAAGATTTTAAATCACAGTTTCAATTTCAGTGCTTGTGATTGGTCTGTTTATGTTTTCTATTTCTTCCTGGTTCAGTCTCGGAAGGTTGTGCTTTTCTGAGAATTTGTCCATTTTATTGGCATAGAGTTGCCTGTAGTAATCTCTAATGATCCTTTGTATTTCTGCAGTGTCAGTTGTTACTTCTCCTTTTTCATTTCTAATTCTATTGATATGCGTCCTCTTCCTTTTTTTCTTGATGATTCTTGCTGATGGTTTATCAATTTTGTTTATCTTCTCAAAGAACCAGCTTTTAGTTTTATTGATCTTTGTTATCGCTTTCTTCATTTCTTTTTCATTTATTTCTGATCTGAACTTTATGATTTCTTTCCTTCTGCTAACTTTGGGGTTTTTTGTTCTTCTTCCTCTAATTGCTTTAGGGATACAGGTACCTTCAGCCAAACCCACTCACCTCCCTCCCCAGCATCATGAGTTCTGTAGCTGCCTGTCCAGCTCAGGAGCCTTTGTTCCTGGAGAGCAGGGCAGGGTGATGATGCTCTATCTACACGGGCAGCCCTAGAGGTCCCTCCCCTACTCCGGGCCCTCATCCGCCTAATTGTTGGCTGTGGAAATACCAGCTGTGCTTGTGAGGAGGATGTTTTCATGGTCACCTGTGTGTGAGGAGAGGGATTTCTCGGTTTCCTCAGAGGTGGGAGAGAAAGGGAACCAGTTGGCTGTGGGACAGAAGCAACGTCTGGCCATCGCCCGGGCCCTTGTGAGGGACCCCCGGGTCCTCATCCTGGATGAAGCCACCAGTGCCCTGGACGTGGAGTGTGAGCAGGCTGTGAGTACTGGGCTTGGAGGGGCAGGGGCGGTGGGACCTTTCTGAGGGCTGGGATGGAATGGAGGCTACGTGGGGGTGGTGTGGGGACATCCCTGATGCCGCCATGTCTCCCGTCCCATCCTCCAGCTGCCACAGCCCCTCTGAGAGAGGAGGGCAGCGCAGACCTTTCCCTCCCGTTCTGTCTTATCTTCTCGTGTTTCATGCCTTCTCTACCCTAAGTCGCTAGAGATGGTGCCCAGTGGGTCCGTGGCGTCCATCTCATTCTTACCTTTCTGAGGTGTTACGATCCTCCCCCTTCAGCTGCAGGACTGGAAAGCTCGCGGGGACCGCACGGTGCTGGTGATCGCCCACAAGCTGCACACGGTTCTGAATGCCGACCAGATCCTGGTGCTGAGGCAGGGAGAGCTGCAGGAGCATGTGCAGCTCATGGAGGGGCAGGACCTCTACTCCCGCCTGGTGCAGCAGAACAGGAGGACTGAGACCCCAGAGATGCTGGAGCCTTCTCAGGGCCATCTCAGTGACCCAGAGTAGCTCCTGCTTTGGCTTTCCCTGGGGGTGTTCCCCTGGGTGGTGGTTTTTGGAGCTGGAGGCACGATGATGGAGATTTAGACCATGTGTCCTTTTGTTGGGGCCATGGGAGGGCAGGAGGTTGCTTTCTGTATCCAGGGACCTTATTTCCTTGATGAACAGAGCTTTGCCTGGTGCTGAGTACTGTACTGTGGCATCATAAGTACATTTCAAAATAGTTTTTCCTTATATAAATAGCACACATTCGTATAGGAAATGTAGAAAATAGAGACAGGTAGGAAGGAGAAAAGTAAAGCTACACACTGTTTCACATCCCAGAGATAATCACAGGGACTATTTTGCTGGCTGTCTTAGCCTTTGAATTGTTCTTTGAGATACATATTAACCAGTATGACATAAATATTCATGAGTTTGCCTTTCTGTATCCTTCCCCATTCCCACCAGGACCTGATATTTTGTTGGGGAGCTAGGGTATGGTGGGACAGAGGACTATTCCCTAATTAACAGTATGAATAAAATATTGATGAGTTACTGTGTACTGTGTACTGTACTGTGTACTGTGTACAGAGTAGGAACTATGCTAAGCCTTTTTCATGTATTATCATTTTTAATCCTTATCCTCAGCCCTTTGAGATTGTTAGTTATTATCCCCATTTTATGGATGAGAATACTGAGTCTCAAAGAGATTAAAGGACTTTCCCAAGGTTGCACAGTGGTGGATTTGGACTTGGAATCCAGGCCTGACCCCAGAGTCCACGCACTCAACTAATACATTATGTTGCATCTTGTGTCATAATCTACTTTATAATCAGATCAAGTAAAGCTTTTTCACTTCTAGCTCCAAAAAGCTCTGAATCCCTTATCTTCTCTCTGATCTCGTTCTTGTAACTTTCATTCATAGTGTGAGATGATCTCATATTCAGAGAGGTTCCCCTACCGTTGGTGCACCTCTTCCAGCCATTGTTCACAAAGTCATTCTTCTTTCTAAAAGACGCATAAGACGATGTCACTCCTGTAAAATCCTCCCTGTGTCTTCACCCCTTTTTCTGCTCACATCTTCCTCAGAGACAGTTTTTCTAGCCCTTTTGTCTCACCCTTTCTTGTTGGATTAAGTTCTGTCCACAACAAACTTCCTGCCCTCCTGATGCCTTTGTGCCTCTGAATATGTTGTTTCCTGCCATTCGGTGAACGATGCTCCTGGATTTGCCCCAGTTCTTTAAGATTCAACTCAGGATTCAAGTCTCCCAAGAAGCCTTGCTTTATCTTCTCAGTCTGGAGAAAGTGCCCTTTCTACGTGCTCTTGTTGCTCTGCTGCTGGGGCTTACCTCTCTCACAGTCCCTATTAAACTCTCCACTGCCCACTGTAGACCTCTGTCTTTCCACGAGACCATGAGCCCTTGCGGGGGAGGCTGTCTATCTTATTAAGCTTTATATCTACTACCTGGCACAGGGCTCCATTCATAGTGGACAATAAATAAATGTTTGTTGGGTAAATGAATAAATCTCCTTCCTCTACTGTCTTCCAACTTAATCCTCCCTACACATACAAATCATGGAAAGTCCAAAGCTGTGCACGGCACTGGTTATTGGAAGGGTCTTAAAGTGGACGGATCCTATTCTAGGAAATTGAAACTTTCACTTTCCCAGAAATAGCAGGTACTTTCCCGGCTAGCAATGAACTCACCAGATATTTCTGTTTTTGTTTTTGTTTTTCTGCCTGGCCACTGTTGGGAGCAAGGTGAGGCCAGAGTAAGGAACTTCTGATGCAGATAAACCTTTGCTTCATCCTGCTGCTGTCCTACTTCTCCACACCTGTTTATCTCTCAAATTTCACCAAGGGTGAAATAAGCATTGGGAGAGAGAGAAGGCTGGCCTGATTCCTTCCCCTCCCCACCAAATGTCCTCCTTCTATTTATAAAGTAGGAATGATAATTTCTGTATCTCCCTACCTTATGGAAACTATAGTCCTCACAGAAGATCTATTAATCTTTGATGTCCTCAGTACAAATTATACCCATTGACTCAAAATACTTTAAACTTGGAAGACATCTTAAAAATAGTATAGCTGTCAAATCTTACTTTACAGATAGGGAAAGTGGCCTGAAATCACACAGCTAATCAGTGACAGAGCTGGGAGGAAAACTCAGGCATCCTGATGGGCAGTATGGGAAGATACAGCAGAACTTAGGATCATAAGCGGTCGTGAAAACTTGTTATCTCAGGGAAACTTCCAGGTACGCCTTATTTCAGGGACACAGAACAATGTTCCCCGACAGAGTGTTCAACAAATCCTTACAAGTGTAGTCTGCCTGGTAACCACAGACATTAGTAATTCTGATTTGTCCAGAGTTCTTTTCATTTCCTCCTCCTACTACCCATCACCATTTGACTTCCGCCCCTTAATTTCCCCTTCTTCTGTCACTTACCTTCAGTGCCTTTCCTGCTCAGCCATGTACTACTCTTTCCAAAGCGAGGTATGAATGGAGAGGAGGAACCTTAGGAAACTCTCAGATTACTTTGGAGCCCCAAACAACCTCCCGCCCCGTCTGCTCTGCCCAGTGCGGGAATAACATTGAACTTAAAGTACTTTACACTCCAGCCGAGTGGGGCAGCCACCTGTAGTCTGCACGGCAGTTGTGGTTCAGAAGAAGGAAATGTGGAGTCAGAATTTGGGGGGGGAAGGACAAGGGAATAAGGAAAACAAAAATCTGTTCTGGGCGCTGAGTGAAAGGAGCATCCGTTCACTTGGGTCCGATGCCACCTGCTGGCCCTAGGAAAGACTGAGTCTTCAACCTAGAGTTACAAGGGCTTTTATGAATTGTAATAATTCAGTATCAATGATAATCATTCACGGAGTGCCCTCTGTGTGCTTCTGCTGTGCTAAGTGCCTGCCATATACCATCTTACTTTATCTTTAAGATAATCCCATGTGGCAGGTGTTACTATCCCAATTCTAAGAATGAGAGTGAAGATTTAGAAACATTTACTCACTTGCCTGGGACACAGAGCTAGGAAAAGGTGGACTTTGCTTAACTTTACAACAGAACTCGTCAAAAGAGTTTGCTATACTGCCTGTATCCACTTACCCTCTTACTATTCTCTTTTTTAAAGATACAATTCATGTGAATAAGCAATACGTTAATTAATGTGGTTTACAATTCAAAAAGCACAACATGGTCTATGGAGGAAAGCTTCACTCCCATCCTTCCCCACAGTTTGCCAGTACCCCTTGCTTTGGCGATGCATACTTCAAGCTTTATCCTTCCAGAGAAACAATGTACTGTATATTTAAGCATATATATGTATATATTCTCGCTCCCTATTATTACAAATAGCAGCTCCCTAAATTCCCAGTTCTGAAATTTACTTTTTTAAAATAAATGTATTTATTTTATCTATTTTTGACTGCTTTGGGTCTTCGTTGCAGCATGCGGGCTTTCTCTAGTTGCAGCGAGCGGGGGCTACTCTTCGTTGCGGTGCGCGGGCTTCTCATTGCGGTAGCTTCTTTTGTTGCGGAGCGTGGGCTCTAGGCATGCGGGCTTCAGTAGTTGTGGCATGTGGGCTCAGTAGTTGTGGCACGTGGGCTTAGTTGCTCCTTGGCATGTGGGATTTTCCCTGACCAGGGTTCGAACCCGTGTCTCCTGCATTGGCAGGTGGATTCTTAACCACTGCACCACCAGGGAAGTCCTGAAATTTACTTTTTAAACTTTAGAAATATATGGCTCTAATGTATGCTATTTTATGGAAGTACCATATTTCATTTAGCCTGTCTCCTTTTATTGATGAGTAGTTAGGCTGTCAGAAGTCTTTTGCTATTATAAGCAATGTCTTGTCTAGACATTGTTATACACATGTGCGAGAATAGGACTAGGATAAAATCCGAAAGAGGATGTTGCCAAGTCTAAATGTTTATGTATTATTAATATTGATAGATATTGGAAAATTACCGTCATGGAGATTGTATGAATGCAGAATTCCATCAGCAGTATATGAGTTTATCTCTTTCCCCGCATTCTCATCAACACAGAATGTTGTAAAATTTTTAGATTTTGTGACTCTTATAGATAAAAAGCGGCATCGTACTGAAGTTGTCATTTGGCTTATTTTTGTTACCACTTAAGGAAGAAGGATACTGAACCCAGAAAGAAAAATTGGGATGCAATAAGCAAAGATGAGTAAACACACACATGTGCGCACACACCACCACAACCATCATTAACTGAAACCTGTCTAAAATATTGGTAAGTCAGACTGAGGAATGAAAAATGACTATAACTACGAAAATCACTGGCAATAATGACAATTAAATTTAAGAACATGATGGAATAATCAGAAATAACATGAGAGTGAGGGCAGATAAAGTAAAAGAATTCTAAAGTCTTGGTCGTATTTGGCAGGAGGGCAGAGATATTGATTAACTTCGGATGTTGCTAAATTAGGCAGTCATGTTAAAAATGTAGGGGTAAATCTTAATTAATAAAAATTAAAACTCCTAAACCAGTAGGGGGAAATTAGAGATTACTTAGAATATTTAATTAGTTTAATGTAAGTGATGAAAGGACAATAAAGGAAGCAAATAACATAGCACAATATGTGATAATAGAAACAAATCCAGACAGCTTAGTAGTCACAGAAATGTAAATAGCTTAAATTTAGAAGTTAAAAGAAAGAAGTTCTCAGATTGGATTAATACTATCACAAAATCTAGTTATAAGCCCTTCACATGAGTCACAAAGAAAACTTAAATACTTGAAAAGGTTAAAATCAAAATGTGTAATACGATGTGTAAAGCTAACACTAATAGAAGATAGTTCATGTACACTGACATCTAAAAATATGCATAATGGGACTTCCCTGGTGGTCCAGTGGGTAAGACCGAGCTCTCCCAGCGCAGGGGGACCAGGTGTGATTCCTGGTCGGGGAACTAGATCCCGCATGCTTGTTGCAACTAAGAGTTTGCACACCACAACTAAGACCTGGCACAGCCAAAATAAATAAATAAGTAAATATTACAAAATAAATAAATTAAAATATGCATAATGATAGCAAGAAGTCACCAGGACGTTATACTAAAACTGAATGAGTCTGCACCTAGTAGTAAAGTCAGATATAGGTAAGAAAATATAGACCACAGGTATTCCCTGGTGGTCCAGTGGTTAGGACTCCTCGGTTTTCACTTCTGAGGGCTGGGGTTAAATCCCTGGTAGGGGAACTAAGATCCCACAAGCCGAGCAGCGTGGGCAAAAAAATATCTATATCTATATCTGTATGCCAAATTATAGAAGAAATTGACAAATAGAAACACATTTCTTAATAATTACAGATTAAGTGGAAAAATGAGTAAGGACATAGAATAAGCTTGCTGATGGCCTAGTCTTTAATATCTGAGAGTCAAAAGATAGCCCTAAGACTGATAAATCAAGTAGTTGTATTTAGAACATATGTAAGAGTACAAAGTTATACACAAAGACAATGGAAGAGAAAGGGAGAGAATATAAGCTTGTTTTCTGATGCTTATAGTAGAAAACTAATAGGAACTATCTAAAGAAGAGAGGAACTAACTGAAGTATATAAAAATAAAATTATCAAGACAATCCCAACATATACACTTTCCTAAATATCTGGAAAACTGCAATTTAGAAAACCACAAAAAGACAAAGTGAAAGATTTTAAAAATGAAATAGTCGGGGCTTCCCTGGTAGTGCAGTGGTTGAGAATCCACCTGCCAATTCAGGGGACACAGGTTCAAGCCCTGGTCCAGGAAGATCCCACATGCCGCAGAGCAGCTAAGCCTGTGTGCCACATCTACTGAGCCTGCACTTTAGAGCCCGTGAGCCACAAATACTGAAGCCTGTGCACCTAGAGCCCGTGCTCTGCAACAAGAGAAGCCACCATGATGAGAAGCCCGCGCACTGCAACGAAGAGTAGCCCCCACCCGCCTCAACTAGAGAAAAGTCTGCATGCAGCAATGAAGACCCAACGCAGCCAAAAAAATAAAAAAAAAGAAATAAAAAAGAAATACTCATATAAACATCATATTTAACAGAAAATAATAATCTCCAAATTACACTGAACTATTTGCCATATTAATAATTGTAAATGAACTTAACTCATTAAAATATTAAAATTAAAAATATTTTCAGATTAGATTAAAAGAAAAACTCTGCTGCTTGCAATATACAAAAGATATGCCTAAAAATAAAGTGACTCAAATAGATTCGTTCATTTATTCAATAAATAAAATGATGGACAAAGGCATAAAAAGAGGGTGCAAACATAAAGAAAGCAGAGGTCACAATCTTATTAAACAAGGTGAAATTCAGACCAATCTCCCCAGATTGGTTGAGATAAGAAGACACTTTATAATGTAAAGTGTAAAACTCAAAATGCATATCTAAGAAATATATAAGTTCTAAATAGCATATAAGTAACCCTCACAAAGCAGAAATGAAGGTAGATACCAGGAAAATATTCAGAAATGTAGTTATAGGTGATTTTAATTCACTTTTCTTAGGACTAACAAATCAAGTAGACAAAAGATAAATATGAACACAGAAAATATTACTAACATAGTCAAAAATTAGATCTGATGGCTCTATACTGAAATTTCTTCCTTGAAAATTGAGAACATAATTTTTCAAGTTTCAGCAAAATATTAATGAAAATAGACCACACATTCTGGCACTCAATCATTTCCCCAAAATAGGAATGATACAGGTACTATTCTCTGACTATAATGGAGCAAGCTTGATAATAATCAGGTCAGAAAAGGTAAATGCCCTTCCACATAGGAACTTAAAGAAATGGTCTTTCTCTTGGGCCAGAGAGTGAGAAAACAAACAAACAAACAACTGAAGGTTTTCTAGAAAAATGACAATTAAAAATTGTTACCAAGTCACTCTGCTTGCCGCACAACAGGCCAATAAATCGGGAGACAAGGTGTTGAGGCAAGGAATAGCGACTTTATTCAGAAAGCCGGCAGACGGAGAAGATGGGGGACTAGGTCCCCCCAAAACCATCTTATCAGGGCAGTTTCTTTTGTAGAACAGAGAGGGGGAGGAGGTGAGGGAGTAAAGTAAAAAGGCCATTAGTTTTGCCTGGCTTGGCCAGCATCGGGAAGGGGATGTGTTAATTTCTTCTTTTCTGCAGCCATTCACAGGTGGGCAGAGTCCGATTGTCTCCCTGGGAGCTGAACAAAGGCACTTTATTATAACATTCAGGCAGATGGGCAGGGTTCCCTGAGGCAGGCCGTTATATATGATTATAATAACAAAAGCAACGAAAAACAAAGTTTAAAATCAAAGAAACAGATCCAACATGGAGTCCGACTTTGCTCTTCCCTGTTACAATTAAATCACATATCAAACTTTTGGGATATAGTTCCTCAGTGTTCAGAGGAGAATTCATGACCTCAGTTACTTACATCCATGAAAGGAAAGAATGAAATGAAGTGAATTAAGTGAAAGGAAAACAAAATCAAACAAAGGGAAACAACTTAAGTGTCTATCGATAGATGAATGGATAAAGATGTGGTACGTATATACAATGGAATATTATCCAGCCATAAAAAAGAAATAAAATCGTGACATTAACAACAACATGGATGGACCTAGTGGGTATCATGCTAATTGAAATGTCAGAGAAAGACAAACACCGTATGGTTACAGTTACATGTGGAATCTGAAAAACAAAACAAGTGAACAAACAATTACAAAGCAGAAAGACTCATAGTTACAGAGTGGTTGCCAAAGGAGAGGAGGCTGGGGAGAGTAAGTGAAATAGGTGAGGGAGATTCAGAGGTATAAACCTCCAGTTACAAAATAAATGAGTTACAGGAATGAAATGTACAGGGTGGGGAATACAGTCAATAATATTGTAATAACTTTGTATGGTGATAGTTGGTAACTAGACTTATCATGGTGATTACTTTGTAATGTATAGAAATATCAAATCACTATGTTGTATATCTGGAACTAACAGAGTGTTGTAGGTTAATTATATCTCAATAAAAATTAATAAAGTCACCAAGATAGCAGTGGAAGATATATATATTTTTTTTCTTTTTTTTTTTTTTTTTGCGGTACGCGGGCCTCTCACTATTGTGGCCTCTCCCGTTGCGGAGCACAGGCTCCGGACGCGCAGGCTCAGCGGCCATGGCTCACGGGTCCAGCCGCTCCGCGGCATGTGGGATCTTCCCGGACCGCGGCACGAACCCGTGTCCCCTGCATCGGCAGGCGGACTCTCAACCACTGCGCCACCAGGGAAGCCCCACCCCGCTGGAAGAGATATTTTTGTCAGGTAATAAGGAGAATGATTTTTTACCACCTCAGTGAATAACCACATCTACCACACCCAACTTCTCTCACTCCCTAGGGAATGGGGAGGGAATGAGAAAGAGGGATGCAAAATATGAGTTTTGGGGAAAAATCACAGAAAAGCCCATGTCTCTATTAGGTAGGGCTCTCGGCTAAAGTCAGACGGGAAGAGATAGATGAAAATGCCCCACTTTATTTTTCAAACTCATACAAATAGAACACAAAAACAAAAATGTGGGAGAAAGAAACCAGGGCATGACCTTTCCCTTTATTAGTTGTCTCCCCAGAAATGTCTATTTTCTCTGATGAGCCTCTGAAGCTCAGATCCTTCCACTGTAGACATTGACAAGAAGCACAGAAAATGACTCAACAAAGTTTCCAACTGGACCAATCAGAGGCTTCGATTTATTCAAGATGTATCAGAGGCCATTGACAAGGGAGATTCCCAGGTTGGTATTGCTTCCTCTTCTTGGTTGACATTGCTACCTCTTCCTACAGATGGTCTCCATGTCATTCCTTGCTTGTGATATACGAAACCACTGACTTCCTTTGAAGAGATGGGGATGGAAATCTGTCCTGGTACCAAAGTTATAATACAATTCTTCAGTTATTTTGACCTTCTGTGCATCTTATCATTACAGGGATGTTAAAGGTGTAGAAATAAAGTTTCCAGGGTTCTCAAGTAAGAAATGTAGTGCAATGGAAATAGCACAGCCTATGGATTTACTACTTGTGACCTTTGGTTCATTCTTTCATTACTTCACCTGTAAAAGGGAGGTCATAATGGTATCTACAGTGAAGCGTTGTTCTGATGATTCTGTCTCTCTTCCTCTCTTTCTCTCTCTCTCCCTCCTCCTGCCCCACACAGTCATATAGTGCTTAGAAAATTGACTCGTAACAAGCAATCAAAAAGTATTAGCTCTTACTGTTACGATGTAGTCAAGTCAGATTTCAGAGTTCATGGGCTTTAGGCACATTCACACCGGAAGAAGTAAAAGGGAGCCCTCCTAAATTTCTGGTTCAGCATCCGTATCTTCCAATCTTCCCTCACCACCACTTGCCATCTAATAACTCCTCTTCCCTCTAAATCCAAGCACAAGCCCCAATTTAATCTGTGTTCTCTGGGCCCCAGAGTTCTCTTCTCCTCATGGGCTCTCGTTCATCTCCGAGAGAATCTGCAGAAGGCCAGCCGGGGTACTGCCTGCAGAGGAGCGGAGACAGGCTTAGGCATAAGCAGCCTTGTCATCTGCTTTTACTGCTTCTGATCACCCCCATATCATGTCCTCATTCACTTAGCCTCAAGTAAAACATTTTTCTCTATTTCCAGATGAGATGAGCTACACAGGAAAGACTGAGGTAAGTGTTTGTATGAAGAAAGAAGGAAATTAAAATTCAGTGGCTTGCGTTCCTTCTGATTGCCACCTTTCTACTCAGCGTCACACACACCCTTCCAATTGGGAGCAACACAACCATCCACTTCTAGAAAAAGCACTCACAACCATGGCTCATGCATCTGTACACAGAGTTGAATTTCTGGCCTGTGGTCAGGCTTCTAATTCATGAATATTCTAATCTACCTGAGGGATATGGGGAGGGGGGTACATTCTGGCTCCTGTCCTATTAGGTTAAGTGAGGCTGTAGTAACAACCACCACCAGTGCCTTTTTTTTTTTTTTTTTTTGGCCTCATCGCGTGGCTTGCAGGATCTCAGTTCCCTGAACAGGGATTGAACCTGGAACCCCTGCAGTGGAAGCACGGAGCCCTAACCATTGGACTGCCACGAAATTCCCACTACCAATTATTAATTAACTTGCTTAATTAAGCAAGTTATTTCTCATTCATGCAGTGTCTCTTGTAGGTTCAGGTGACTCTCTAGCGCACCTTCTTTCCCTGATGACTCATCTAATTAGACTGCTTTTATATTCTGGTTTCAACATTTTATATAACACAAGGCTGTCTTAGTTGACTTGGTAGTGTTGCCGAAATTCGACCTCTGCACACTGGTGCTGGATTAAATCTCGGGGACAGAGTTTTGGATGAAGTAGAAAGAAATAGCTTTATTTCTTTGCCAGGCAAATGGGGAGACAGCGGGCTAGTGCCCTCAAGCCTGCGTGTCCTGCCTTGGAGGGGGTGGTGAGGAGTCTTACAGTGTTCAAGGAGCAGGGCGTGGTCAGCTCGTGGACATTCTTCTGATTGATTGGTGGTGAGGTAATTGGAAGTCAGCATCATCAACCTTCTGGTTCCAACTGGTCTGGGGTCTATATGCTTCTGGGCAGTGTACAGTTAACTTCTTCCACAAGGTGGGGATTTCAGTATCTGCAAAACAGCTCAAAGGACACGGCTTAGAATATTATTTATAGCCCTTGAGGAAGAACTAAAAGTCCTTCACTTCGTTTAATGGCTAAAATATTATTGTTTTGTCTTGCTTGACTATCTTCCTTTTTTCCCTGCATTTTCTCACTTCTCTGATTAAATTTATTCTTTGACTAAAGTTTTTCTAAGACCAAAGGCAGGCAGAGGACAGTATTCTGAGTACAGGTCTCTTGCCTCCTTAGGTAGGTTTATCCCTATGTATTTTATTCTTTGTGTTGCGATGGTAAGTGAGATTGTTTCCTTAATTTCTCTTTCTGATTTTTCATTGTTAGTGAATAGGAATGCAAGAGATTTCTGTGCATTAATTTTGTATCCTGCAACTTTACCAAATTCATTGATTAGCCCTAGTAGTTTTCTGGTGGCAACTTTAGGATTTTCTATGTATAGTATCATGTCATCTGCAAACAGTGACAGTTTTACTTCTTCTTTTCCATTTTGTATTCCTTTTATTTCTTTTTCTTCTCTGATTGCCATGGCTAGGACTTCCAAAACTATGTTGAATAATAGTGGTGAGAGTGGACATCCTTGTCTGGTTTCTGATCTTAGTGGAAAGGCTTTCAGTTTTTCACCATTGAGAATGACGTTTGCCGTGGGTTTGTTATATATGGCCTTTATTATATTGAGGTAGGTTCCCTCTATGCTCATTTTCTGGAGAGTTTTTATCATAAATGGGTTTTGAATTTTGTCAAAAGATTTTTCTACACCTATTGAGATGATCATATGGTTTTATTTCCTTAATTTGTTAATATGGTGTATCACATTGATTTGCATATATTGAAGAATCCTTGCATTCCTGGGACAAATCCCACTTGATCATGGTGTACGATCCTTTTAATGTGTTGTTGGATTCTGTTTGCAAGTATTTTGTTGAGGATTTTTGCATCTATGGTCATCAGTGATATTGGTCTATAATTTTCTTGTCTTTGTGATATCTTTGTCTGGTTTTGGTATGAGGGTGATGGTGGCCTCATAGAATGAATTTGGGAGTGTTCCTCCCTCTACAGTCTTTTGGAAGAGTTTGAGAAGTATAGGTGTCAGCTCTTCTCTAAATGTTTGATAGAATTTGCCTGTGAAGCCATCTGGGTCTGGTCTTTTGTTTGTTGGAAGGTTTTTAATCACAGTTTCAATTTCATTACTTGTGATAGGTCTATTTATATTTTCTAATTCAGCCTTGGAAAGTTGTACCTTTTGAAGAATTCGTCCAATTCTTCCAGGTTGTCCATTTTATTGGCATATAGTTGTTTGTAGTAGTCTCTTATAATCCTTTGTATTTCTGTGGTGTCAGTTGTAATTCTCCTTTTTCACTTCTCATTTTATTGATTTGCATCCTCTCCTTTTTTTCCTTGATGAGTCTGGCTAAATATGTATCAATTTTGTTTATCTTCTCAAAGAACCAACTTTTAGTTTTATTGACATTGCTATTGTTTTCTTTGTTTCTATTTCATTTATTTCTGATTCTTTATGATTTCTTTCCTTCTACTGACATTGGGTTTTCTTTGTTCTTCTGTCTCTAGTTGCTTTAGGTGTAAGGTTAGATTTTTCATTTGAGGTTTTTCTTGTTTCTTGAGGTGAGATTGAATTGCTATAAACTTTACTCTTAGGAAGTCTTCTGCTGCGTCCCATAGGTTTTGGGTCGTCATATTTTCATTGTCATTTATTTCTATGTATGTTTTAATTTCCTCTGTGATTTCTGCAGTGATCTCTTGGTTATTTAGTAGTGCACTATTTAGTCTCCATCTATTTGTGTTTTTTACAGTTTTTTTCCTGTAATTGATTTCTAATCTCATAGTGTTGTGGTCGGAAAAGATGCTTGATACAATTTCAATTTTCTTAAATTTTTGAGGCTTGACTTGTGACCCAAGATGTCATCTATCCTGGAGAATGTTCCACGTGAACCTGAGAAGAAAGTGTATTCTGCCGCTTTAGGTGGAATGTCCTATAAGTATCAATCAAATTTATCTGGTCTATTGTGTCATTTAAAGCTTGTGTTTCCTTATTTATTTTCTGTCTGGATGATCTGTCCATTGGTGTAAGTGGGGTGTTAATATCCCCCACTATTACTGTGTGTTACTGTTGACTTCCTCTTTTATGGCTGTTAGCATTTGCCTTATGTATTGAGGTGCTCCTATGTTGGGAGGATATTTAAATCATATTTATTTTATTTAAATCATAAATATTTATAATTGTTATATCTTCTTCTTGGATTGATCCCTTGGTCATTATGTAATGTCCTTCATTATCTCTTTTTTTTTTTTTTTTTGTGGTACGCGGGCCTCTCACTGTTGTGGCCTCTCCCATTGCAAAGCACAGGCTCTGGACACGCAGGCTCAGCTGGACACGTAGGCTCAGCCCACGGGCCCAGCCGCTCCATGGCATGTGGGATCCTTCCGGACCGGGGCACAAACCCATGTCCCCTGCATCGGCAGGCGGACTCCCAACCACTGCGCCACCAGGGAAGCCCCATTATCTCTTGTAACAGTCTTTATTTTAAAGTCTATTTTATCTGATATGAGTATTGCTACTCCAGCTTTCTTTTGATTTCCATTTGCATGGGATATCCTTTTCCATCCCCTCACTTTCAGTCTGTATGTGTCCCTAGATCTGAAGTGGGTCTCTTGTAGACAGCACATATATGGATCTTGTTTTAGTATCCATTCAGCCAGTCTGAGTCTTGGTTGGAGCATTTAATCCATTTACATTCAAGGTAATTATCAATATGTATTTTCCTACTGCAATTTTCTTAATTGTCTTGGGTTTGTTTTTGTGGGTCTTTTTCTTCTCTCGTGTTTTCCGCCTCGAGAAGTTCCTTTAGCATTTGTTGTAAAGCTGGTTTGGTGGTGCTGAATTCTCTTAGCTTTTGCTTATCTGTAAAGCTTTTGATTTTTCCGTTGAACCTGAATGAGATCCTTGCTGGGTAGAGTGATCTTTGTTGTAGGTTTTTCTCTTTCATCACTTTAAATATGTCCTGCCACTTCCTTCTGGCCTGCAGACTTTCTGATGAAAAATCAGCTGATAGCCTTTTGGTAATTCCCCTGTATGTTATTTTTTGTTTTCCCTTGCTGCTTTAAATTTTTTTTCTTTTTATTTAATTTTTGTTAGCTTGATTAATGTGTGTCTTGGTGGGTTTCTCCTAGGATTTCTCCTGTATGGGACTCTCTGCACTTCCTGGACTTGGGTGGTAGTTTCCTTTCCCATGTTAGGGAACTTTTTGACTATAATCTCTTCAAATATTTTCTCAGACCCTTTCTCTTTCTCTTCTTCTTCCGGGGCCCTTTTGATTCAAATGTTGGTGTGTTTAGTGTTGCCCCAGAGGTCTCTGAGACTGTCCTCAATTCTTTTCATTCTTTTTTCTTTATTCTGCTCTTTGGCAGTTACTTCCACCATTCTATCTTCCAGCTCACTTACTCGTTCTTCTGCCTCAGTTATTCTGCTATTGATTCCTTCCAGTGTATCTTTCATTTCAGTTATTGTGTTGTTCATCTTTGTTTCTTTGTTCTTTAGTTCTTCTAGGTCCTTGTTAAACATTTCTTGTATTTTCTTGATCCGTACCTCCATTCTATTTCTGAGATTTTGGATCATCTTTACTATCACCAGTAAAGATGAATTCTTTTTCAGGTAGGTTGCCTATTTCCTCTTCATTTATTTGGTCTTATAGGTTTTTACCTCCCTCCTTCATCTGTAACATATGTTTTTGTCATCTCATTTTTTTGATGGGTGGGGCTGTGTTCCGGTCTTACTGGTTGTTTGGCCTTTGGCTTCCAGCTCTGGAGTTTGCAGGCCATTGGGTAGAGCAGGGTCTTGGTGCCGAGATGAGGACCTCCAGGAGACCTCACTCTGATTAATATTCCCTGGGGTCTGAGGCTGTCTGTTAGTCCAGTGATTTGGATTCGGTGCTCCCACCACAGGAGCTCAGGCCTGACCCCTGGTGTCCTGGGAACCAAGAATCCATAAGCTGTGTGGCACAGCAAAAAAAAAAAAAAAAAAAAAAGCAGACTAACAAAGAATAAAAAATAAAATTAAATTAGAAAAGTAAAAAATACATTAGAAAAAAAATAAATGAGACGAGTTCCGGGAAGATGGTGGAAGAGTAAGACGCGGAGATCACCTTCCTCTCCACAGATACACCAGAAATACATCTACGCGTGGAACAACTCCTACGGAGCACCTACTGAACGCTGGCAGAAGACCTCAGACCTCCCAAAAGGTAAGGAACCCCCCACGTACCTGGTTAGGGCAAAAGAAAAAACTAAACAGAGACAAAAGAATAGGGACGGGCCCTGCACCAGCGGGAGAGAGCTGTGAAGGAGGAAAAGTGTCCACACACTAGGAGCCCCTTCGCGGGTGGAGACTTCGGGAGGCGGAGTGGGGGAGCTTGGGAGCCGCGGAGGAGAGCACAGCAACAGGGGTGCGGAGGGCAAAGCGGAGAGATTCCAGCGCAGAGGATCGGGCCGACCGGCACTCACCAGCCGAGAGGCTTGTCTGCTCGCCCGCCGGGGCGGGCGGGACTGGGAGCTGAGGCTCCGGCTTTTGTCGGAGCGCCGGGAGAGGACTGAGGTTGGCGGCGTGAACACAGCCTGCAGGGCGTTGGTGCTCCGCGGCTGGCCGGGAGAGAGTCTGGGGAGGGGTCTGGACCTGCCGAAGAGGCAAGAGACTTTTACGTCCCTCTTTGTTTCCTGGTGCACGAGGAGGGGGGATTGGGAACGCTGCTTGGGAGAGCTCTGGAGACGGGCGCGAGCCGCGGCTAGGAGTGCGGAGCCCAGAGACGGACATGGGACGCTAAGGCCGCTGCTGCCGCCGCCAGGAGGCCTGTGTGCGAGCGCAGGTCACTAGCCACACGCCCTTCCGGGGAGCCTGTGCAGCCCGCCGCTGCCGGGGTCCCGGGATCCGGGGACGGCTCCCCCGGGAGAGCGCACGGCGCGCCTCAGGCTGCAGCGTCACGCCGGCCTCTGCCGCTGCAGGCCCGCCCTGCACTCCGTGACCCTCCCTACCCCCCGGCCTGGGTGAGCCAGAGCCTCCGAATCAGCGGCTCCCTTAACCCCGTCCTGTCTGAGCAAAGAACAGACGCCCTCCGGCGACCTACACGCACAGGCGGGGCCAAATCCAAAGCTGAGCCCCTGGGAGCTGTGAGAACAAAGAAGAGAAAGGGAAATCTCTTCCAGCAGCCTCAGAAGCAGCGGATTAAAGCTCCACAATCAACTTGATATACCCTGCATCTGTGGAATACCTGAATAGACAACGAATCATCCCAAATTAAGGAGCCCTGTGGATGAAAGGCTCTTGGGGCTGCAGCCAGGACTCAGTGCTGTGCCTCTGAGGTGGGAGAGCCAACTTCAGGACACTGGTCCACAAGAGGCCTCCCAGCTGCACATAATATCAAACAGCAAAAATCTCCGAGAGATCTCCATCTCAACGCCAGCACCCAGCTTCACTCAACGACCAGCAAGCTACAGTGCTGGACATCCTATGCCAAACAACTAGCAAGACAGGAACACAACCCCACCCTTTAGCAGAGAGGCTGCCCAAAATCATAATAAGTCTACAGACACCCCAAAACACACCACCAGACGTGGACCTGCCCACCAGAAAGACAAGATCCAGCCTCATACACCAGAACACAGGCACTAGTACCCTCCACCAGGAAGCCTACACAACCCACTGAACCAACCTTAGCCACTGGGGACAGACTCAAAAAACAACAGGAACTACGAACCTTCAGCCTGCAAAAAAAAAAAAAAAAAAAGGAGACCCCAAACACAGTAAGATAAGCAAAATGAGAAGACAGAAAAACACACAGCAGATGAAGGAGCAAGATAAAAACCCACCAGATCTAACAAATGAAGAGGAAATAGGCAGTCTACCTGAAAAAGAATTCAGAATAATGATAGTAAGGTTGATCCGAAATCTTGGAGATAGAATGGACAATAGAATGGACAAATTGCAAGAATCAGTTAACAAGGACCTAGAAGAACTAAAGATGAAACAAGCAACGATGAACAACACAATAAATGAAATTAAAAGTACTCTAGATGGGATCAATAGCAGAATAACTGAGGCAGAAGAACGGATAAGTGACCTGGAAGATAAAATAGTGGAAATAACTACTGCAGAGCAGAATAAAGAAAAAAGAATGAAAAGAACTGAGGACAGTCTCAGAGACCTCTGGGACAACATTAAACGCACCAACATTCGAATTATAGGGGTTCCAGAAGAAGAAGAGAAAAAGAAAGGGACTGAGAAAATATTTGAAGAGATTATAGTTGAAAACTTCCCTAATATGGGAAAGGAAATAGTTAATCAAGTCCAGGAAGCACAGAGAGTCCCATACAGGATAAATCCAAGGAGAAATACGCCAAGACACATATTAATCAAACTGTCAAAAATTAAATACAAAGAAAACATATTAAAAGCAGCAAGGGAAAAACAACAAATAACACACAAGGGAATCCCCATAAGGTTAACAGCTGATCTTTCAGCAGAAACTCTGCAAGCCAGAAGGGAGTGGCAGGACATATTGAAAGTGTTGAAGGAGAAAAACCTGCAACCAAGATTACTCTACCCAGCAAGGATCTCATTCAGATTTGATGGAGAAATTAAAACCTTTACAGACAAGCAAAAGCTGAGAGAGTTCAGCACCACCAAACCAGCTCTACAACAACTGCTAAAGGAACTTCTCTAGGCAAGAAACACAAAAGAAGGAAAGGACCTACAATAACAAACCCAAAACAATGAAGAAAATGGGAATAGGAACACACATATCGATAATTACCTTAAATGTAAATGGACTAAATGCTCCCACCAAAAGACACAGATTGGCTGAATGGATACAAAAACAAGACCCATATATTTGCTGTCTACAAGAGACCCACTTCAGACCTAGAGACACATACAGACTGAAAGTAAGGGGATGGAAAAAGGTATTTCATGCAAGTGGAAACCAAAAGAAAGCTGGAGTAGCAATTCTCATATCAGACAAAATAGACTTTAAAACAAAGACTATTAGAAGAGACAAAGAAGGACACTACATAATGATCAAGGGATCAATCCAAGAGGAAGATATAACAATTGTAAATATTTATGCACCCAACATAGGTGCACCTCAATACATAAGGCAAATACTGACAACCATAAAAGGGGAAATCGACAGTAACACATTCATAGTAGGGGACTTTAACACCCCACTTTCACCAATGGACAGATCATCCAAAATGAAAATAAATAAGGAAACACAAGCTTTAAATGATACATTAAACGAGATAGAGTTAATTGATATTTATAGGACATTCCATCCAAAAACAACAGAATACACATTTTTCTCAAGTGCTCATGCAACATTCTCCAGGATAGATCATATCTTGGGTCACAAATCAAGCCTTGGTAAATTTAAGAAAATTGAAATTGTATCAAGTATCTTTTCTGACCACAACGCCATGAGACTAGATATCAATTACAGGAAAAGATCTGTAAAAAATACAAACACATGGAGGCTAAACAATATACTACTTAATAATGAAGATATCACTGAAGAAATCAAAGAGGAAATCAAAAAATACCTAGAAACAAATGACAATGGAGACACAACGACCCAAAACCTGTGGGATGCAGCAAAAGCAGTTCTGAGGGGGAAGTTTATAGCAATACAAGCCCACCTTAAGAAGCAGGAAGCATCTCGAATAAACAACCTAACCTTGCACCTCAAGCAATTAGAGAAAGAAGAACAAAAAAACCCCAAAGCTAGCAGAAGGAAAGAAATCATAAAAATCAGATCAGAAATAAATGAAAAAGAAATGAAGGAAACAATAGCAAAGATCAATAAAACTAAAAGCTGGTTCTTTGAGAAGATAAACAAAATAGATAAACCACTAGCCAGACTCATCAAGAAAAAAAGGGAGAAGACCCAAATCAATAGAATTAGAAATGAAAAAGGAGAGGTAACAACTGACACTGCAGAAATAAAAGAGATCATGAGAGATTACTACAGGCAACTCTATGCCAATAAAATGGACAATCTGGAAGAAATGGACAAATTCTTAGAGAGGCACAACCTGCCAAGACTGAATCAGGAAGAAATAGAAAATATGAACAGACCAATCACAAGCACTGAAATTGAAACTGTGATTAAAAATCTTCCAACAAAGAAAAGCCCAGGACCAGATGGCTTCACAGGCGAATTCTATCAAACATTTAGAGAAGAGCTAACACCTATCCTTCTCAAACTCTTCCAAAATATAGCAGAGGGAGGAACACTCCCAAACTCCTTCTACGAGGCCACCATCACCTTGATACCAAAACCAGACAAGGATGTCACAAAGAAAGAAAACTACAGGCCAATATCACTGATGAACATAGATGCAAAAATCCTCAACAAAATACTAGCAAACAGAATCCAACAGCACATTAAAAAGATCATACACCATGATCAAGTGGGGTTTATTCCAGGAATGCAAGGATTCTTCAATATATGCAAATCTATCAATGTGATAAACCATATTAACAAACTGAAGGAGAAAAACCATATGATCATCTCAATAGATGCAGAGAAAGCTTTTGACAAAATTCAACACCCATTTATGATAAAAACCCTGCAGAAAGTAGGCATAGAGGGAACTTTCCTCAACATAATAAAGGCCATATATGACAAGCCCACAGCAAACATCATCCTCAATGGTGAAAAACTGAAAGCATTTCCACTAAGATCAGGAACAAGACAAGGTTGCCCACTCTCACCACTCTTATTCAACATAGTTTTGGAAGTTTTAGCCACAGCAATCAGAGAAGAAAAGGAAATAAAAGGAATCCAAATCGGAAAAGAAGAAGTAAAGCTGTCACTGTTTGCAGATGACATGATCCTATACATAGAGAACCCTAAAGATGCTACCAGAAAACTACTAGAGCTAATCAATGAATTTGGTAAAGTGGCAGGATACAAAATTAATGCACAGAAATCTCTGGCATTCCTATATACTAATGATGAAAAATCTGAAAGTGAAATCAAGAAAACACTCCCATTTACCATTGCAACAAAAAGAATAAAATATCTAGGAATAAACCTACCTAAGGAGACAAAAGATCTGTATGCAGAAAATTATAAGACACTGATGAAAGAAATTAAAGATGATACAAATAGATGGAGAGATATACCATGTTCTTGGATTGGAAGAATCAACATTGTGAAAATGACTCTACTACCGAAAGCAATCTATAGATTCAATGCAATCCCTATCAAACTACCACTGGCATTTTTCACAGAACTAGAACAAAAAATTTTGCAATTTGTATGGAAACACAAAAGACCCCGAATAGCCAAAGCAATCTTGAGAACGAAAGAAGGAACTGGAGGAATCAGGCTCCCAGACTTCAGACTATACTACAAAGCTACAGTTATCAAGACGGTATGGTACTGGCACAAAAACAGAAAGATAGATCAATGGAACAGGATAGAAAGCCCAGAGATAAACCCACGCACATATGGTCACCTTATCTTTGACAAAGGAGGCAGAAATGTACAGTGGAGAAAGGACAGCCTATTCAATAAGTGGTGCTGGGAAAACTGGACAGCTACATGTAAAAGTATGAAATTAGATCACTCCCTAACACCGTACACAAAAATAAGCTCAAAATGGATTAAAGACCTAAATGTAAGGCCAGAAACTATCAAACTCTTAGAGGAAAACATAGGCAGAACACTCTATGACATAAATCACAGCAAGGTCCTTTTTGACCCACCTCCTAGAGAAATGGAAATAAAAAGAAGAGTAAACAAATGGGACCTAATGAAACTTAAAAGCTTTTGCGCAGCAAAGGAAACCATAAAGAAGACCAAAAGACAACCCTCAGAATGGGAGAAAATATTTGCAAATGAAGCAACTGACAAAGGATTGATCTCCAAAATTTATAAGCAGCTCATGCAGCTTAATAACAAAAAAACAAACAACCCAATCCAAAAATGGGCAGAAGACCTAAATAGACATTTCTCCAAAGAAGATATACAGAGTGCCAACAAACACATGAAAGAATGCTCAACATCACTAATCATGAGAGAAATGCAAATCAAAACTACAATGAGATATCATCTCACACCAGTCAGAATGGCCTTCATCAAAAAATCTAGAAACAATAAATGCTGGAGAGGGTGTGGAGAAAAGGGAACCCTCTTACACTGTTGGTGGGAATGTAAATTGATACAGCCACTGTGGAGAACAGTATGGAGGTTCCTTAAAAAGCTACAAATAGAACTACCATATGACCCAGCAATCCCACTACTGGGCATATACCCTGAGAAAACCATAATTCAAAAAGAGTCATGTACCAAAATGTTCATTGCAGCTCTATTTACAATAGCCCAGAGATGGAAACAACCTAAGTGTCCATCATCGGATGAATGGATAAAGAAGATGTGGCACATATATACAATGGAATATTACTCAGCCATAAAAAGAGACGAAATTGAGCTATTTGTAATGAGGTGGATAGACCTAGAGTCTGTCATACAGAGTGAAGTAAGTCAGAAAGAGAGAGACAAATACCGTATGCTAACACATATATATGGAATTTAAAAAAAAAATGTCATGAAAAACCTAGGGGTGAAACAGGAATAAAGACACAGACTTACTAGAGAATGGACTTGAGGCTACGGGGAGGGGGAAGGGTAAACGGTGACAAAGCGATAAAGAGACATGGACATATATACACTACCAAACGTAAGGTAGATAGCTAGTGGGAAGCAGCCGCATAGCACAGGGAGATCAGCTCGGTGCTTTGTGACCGCCTGGAGGGGTGGGATAGGGAGGGTGGGAGGGAGGGAGACGCAAGCGGGAAGAGATATGGGAATATATGTATATATATAACTGATTCATTTTGTTGTGAAGCTGAAACTAACATACCATTGTAAAGCAATTATACTCCAATAAAGATGTTAAAAAAAAAATAAATGAAACAACAACAAGGCAAAACAAAACCACAACAGCAAAAAAAAAAAAAAGAAAGAGGGTCCAGAAAAGTCCTTGGCTGGGGGAGTGGGGAGGGGCTTAGGCAGGGGTGGGGCTTATGCTCAGGACCCATGCAAATCTTGTGAGGAGTGGCAGGGGCAGGGCTTAGGCTCAGCGTGCCTGGAGGTGGCCTCGGAGGGTGGAGGTTCAGGCCTGGGACTCCAGCAGACTCCTTGGGGCCCAACTACATGGGGGGAAATGCTGGACCCGTTCCTTTCCCATCCTCCAATCCCCCAAAAGTCTACCCCATCTCTGCTAATTCTCTTGCTGTAAGTGGGCCCCTCTGAGCGTGGGAACCCCTTCCCTCCCCCATTCACCCCTCAGGGGTGCCGGTCCTGTCCCACCTCCAATTCTCCTCCTCCCCTCCCTCCCTCCCGAGTCCTACCCAGTTGTGCGGGGGTTCCTCCTATCCCCTTAGGTGTCCAAGGTCCCCCACCAGTGCCTGGTAGGTGCCCTAGTTGTGAGGAGACGTGAACTCTGTGTCCTCCTACTCTGCCATCTTGACTCCCCCTGTCATCTTTCTTCTTCCCACACTTCATATGCTTGGAAGTTCTAATCCTTCAGGATTTACAGCTGGCTAGCAGTAAAAGTGGGAACATGAGCCCTTGCTTGGGGTCTCATGCTTCACAGAAGCTTAGCATAAAACTCTCTATTAGAGTATCAGGGATTTGACCAGCTAATAAAGCCTTTGATTTACAATTTGCTATTACATTTATGGGTAGAGCTGTCCTGAGGGCATCTCAGCATATTTGGTAAGGCATAATTCAAGTATTCCAGGCTCACCTGGTCAATTACCATCATAATCCCATATTACGCGTCCATCAAAGCATGTGTTCCTTTAGGGAAATGAAGGAGAAAAAAATTCTATTGTATCTTCTCATTCTATGAAGTAGTGTGTGTGTGTGTGTGTGTGTGTGTGTGTGTGTGTGTGTGTGTGTGTGTGTGTGTGTGTGTAAAATATATATACATATTTATTTTGGCTAATCAGTAATTTTTAAGGAATTCCAGATACACTTTTTGTTTAACTGTTTATTTCCTCTCTTTTGTCCACATGCACATATGTGGAATTATAAAATTCTCTCTTGGCCACATGTATCAAATATCAACTTTATCAATTTCATCATGAACTCTTTCTTAGATGGTTAGAATTTTCTCTTCTTGTGTGCTCAAGCATTACAATGTTGATTTGATTCTTCCTGACATTACAGTGGATTGTTTCCCTATCACTCCACCCAGGTTTTACATTTCTTGAGGACAAGAAACATGTCTGTTTCACCTTGCACTGTCCACAATATTGGGCCATAGAGCGTGATGCTAATTAAATGATAATGCACTTACAGACAACTTTGGCAAAAAAGGAGTCTTGCTCTCCTTAGTTATCAAATTTTTTTTTCCAGTTTCTTTTTAGCAGAAGATCTTGCCTTGTTCTAAACTGAGTTTATTGAAGCCACACAACTGGAACTTCCTCATTCCCCTCTATCACCCCAAACCTTCCTATTTCATTCATGTATCTGAAAAAGTCTTTCTCTTTTTATTGCCATGTGTGGATTTGGATTCCAATCAACATTTGGAGAGTAATTTCTCTTTTCTTCTCCTTTTTATCTTCAATTTATCCTAAGTACAGTTGACTTTCACTTGACTCAGAAACTTAGGAAGATCTTTTCTAGCTTAAAAGCTATTTTTCCTTAGTGTTGCTTTTCTCTCAAGAGAGAGTCTCATCTTTTCCCTTGTTTTCACTTCCAAAATTCTTGAAGGACTGCTTACATCTGCTGCCTTCATTTTCTCATTTTAATTCACTCTTTACCTTTTTGAAATATTGCTTCTACCGTTAACACTCTGTTCCACTGAAGGTTTTTGGTGCCCCATTACTTATAAAACGCAATAATGCTTTCTTTTCTTTTATCCTTTTAGCCATTTTTTGCAGCATTTTATTCTTTTGAGAATCCTCTCTCCATGTTTTTTTTTTTTTTTTTTTCTTCCCCCTGTCTTGGTTTACAGGAAATCCTCTTCAGGTAATTCTCAGTCTCTTCAATTTCTTCTCTGATAATCCTTTCCCTAACTCCTCATAAGGTCCCTGCTTCAAAATGCTGTCTACTATCTTCTTTATTTACACACTCTCTGTAGGCAATGTGAATGACCCCATCGGCATGGAGATCTATTAGTCACAGCAGGCCAGGGACAGTGCTATATGAGGATAGTAAGATCCATGATAAACAATCTGCCCAGTTCTTCTAAGACCTTTTTCTCCTAGCCGGTTTCCATGTACCTAAACTGCTGCCAGTGATTCTGCAGGTCAAGAGTTCTTGAGTGGTAACTACTTTATGAAAGTATTCTACCCAGCACCTAATGACACAAAGCCCCTCTGTCTTGATTGGTTATCCATGTGAGGAGTTTCCAATCCTGGGGAGGCCAGAAAGGTATCTCTATTCTTCATGAATATTTTTGACTGAGTTGTGTGTGGGCAAGCCCCATTCTGAAGAGGTGGACGATTTTTCTGTCTCGCTTGTTTTCTTCCAGAATGGGTTCTAGCTGGGTTCCCTGGGTGGTGGCTTTGTTAGTGACGGTAGTCAGGCTGGATTCCTCCATGACTCAAGGCAGAGATGCTCCAGGTAAGGACACAGTGATTTCTTTCATGTGTACATGCAAAAACTGGCGTGGGGGAGGAAGGCCTTTCCCTACAGGTCCAGGCTCCAGTCCAGACCGGAAGGGGCTTCTAGGTTCAAAGAGAGTCTTCTTCCCTTTGACAGGAAATTATTCCTTCCCTCTTTACCACATGCAATGGACAGGCAGGAAAAGGGTCTTCCTGTCCCACAGCCACGGATTCAAGGAGTCCGGAGGCAGGAAAAAGGGAAACATTGCTTGCTTAGGGTCCTTATGGTATTAATGTCAGTCTGGAGAGCTGTAATAAATGGAGGCAGTCTGAGAATAGCTGCTATCCTTCAGCCAGGAGTTTGATGATTGTGACTGTTTCCATATGTATCCAGTTGAGGTATATGTGAATAAAAGAACTTGGAAACGAAGGTTGCTTCATTTGACATTTTTAAGCCCCTATAATATGGTCAGATTGTACGAAGCGATCTTGAGAAATGAGAGTAATTGAATGTATTAGAAATTGTATTAGGACATGGCTCAAACCCGTGTCCCCTGCACTGGCAGGCAGATTCTTAACCACTGCGCCACCAGGGAAATCCCCCACCTTTTTTTTTTCAGATGTAAATGTACTTTTTATTAAATCAGAAAAAGATACAGTATACATGGTATCAGTCAATCATGTGGCTACTTTGGATTACATTTTAATGCACTCATCATCCTGTGTACTCCTCTGTACAAGTATTAAAAAAAAACTCAGGTATTTGAATAATCTTCTGTAAATTTTTATTATTAACTGGGGTTATAGGGAGGGTATACATGTATTAGATGTATTAGAATGTATTAGAAATTGAATGCCTGTCCTCGTGTTACCAGGTACATGTATTTACTGCTGTTATTTTTCTAGCTGAGGAGTTAAGCTATGCAAACATAAAGTGATATTACATTCTGAAAACATATTTATCAGAAGAAAACAGGATATAACATGCTAAAAAACAGAACCCCTTTGAACGTCAAAGTCTCATTAAACACAAAAGAGGAACAAACCTAGGGGTGTGGAGGGTGGGTGTGAGGAGATCATTATTCTTGGAGAACAGAAACCTCTCTGAGCTTATAATATCCATTGAACAACAACAACACATGCACAATCAGTGAGATCTAAACTCTGACACAGATCTGACTGAAAACTAACTTTTAAAATATTTTTATTTAGAATGTAAGACAAAATAGAGATTTGGAGGTTAGAGCATTGTTTGAAATTAGCTGAGTTCGAGATGAGTCTGGCTGACCCAGGAAGGATGCTGCTGTCCTGACACTCAGTCCAATAGTTCCTCTGAACGTAGAAATGAAGGAAAATCTACTACTCGAGATCAGTAACAATTATCCTTCAAGTCTCAACTGAAATGCCATTTCTTCAGGGAGATCTTTCCTGATCAACTTACATTATTAACCCATTTGAATGTCCTTTTATATTGTTCTCAAGTGCACAGAATGGAGTTAATCTTCCCCAGTGACTTCACAGCACCTTGTAATCACTGATCAGAACAAGGACGCTCTCCTCTCTTCCCTTGTCTACATTCTCACTCCCTCCCTTCCATTCTAATGTGTCTGGTATGTCTTTAAGTATGCGGGTGGCTTTTAGGAAGATGTAGCATTGTTTTCCTGTGTGTATTTTAAAAAATATTTTTTTATTGGAGTGTAACTGCTTTACAATATTGTGATAGTTTCTCCTGTACAATGAAATGAGTCAGCTATATGTATACATATATCCCCTTCCTCTTAGGCCTCCCTCCCACCCCCGATCCCACCCATCTAGGTCATCACAGAGCACTGAGCTGATCTTCTTGTGTGTTATAGCATGTTCCCACTAGCTATCTATTTTACACATGGTTGTGTATATATGTTATTCCTATCTCCCAATTCGTCCCACCCTCTCCTTCGCTTCCCTTTCCACATATCTGTTCTCTACGTCTGCATCTCTACTCCTGCCCTGCAAATAGGTTCATCTGTACCATTTTTCTAGATTCCATGTACATGTGTTAAAATGATATTTATTTTTCTCTTTCTGGCTTACTTCACTCTGTATGACAAACTCTAGGTCCATCTACATCTCTGCAAATGATCCAATTTCGTTCCTTTTCATGGCTGAGTAATATTCCATTGTATATACGTACCACATCTTCTTTATCCATTCATCTGTCGATGGACACTTAGGTTGTTTCCATGTCCTGGCTATTGTAAATAGTGCTGCAATGAACATTGGGGTACACGTGTCCTTTTGAATTATGGTTTTCTCAGGGTATATGCCCAGTAGTGGGATTGCTGGGTCATATGGTAGTTCTAGTTTTAGTTTTTTAAGGAACCTCCATCCTGTTCTCCATAGAGGCTGTATCAATTTACATTCCCACCAGCAGTGCAAAGAGGTTCCTTTCCTCCACACCCTCTTCAGCATTTATTGTTTGTAGATTTTTTGATGATGGCCATTCTGACAGGTGTGAGGTGATACCTCATTGTAGTTTTGATATGCATTTCTCCAATAATTAGTGATATTGATCAGCCTTTCATGTGCCTCTTGGCCATCTGTATGTCTACTTTGGTGAAATGTCTACTTTGGTGAAATATCTATTTAGGTCTTCTGCCATTTTTGATTGGGTTGTTTGTTTTTTTTTGACATTGAGTTGCATGAGATGTTTGTGTATTTTGGAGATTAATCCTTCGTCTGTTGCTTTGTTTGCAAATATTTTCTCCCATTCTGAAGATTGTCTTTTCATCTTGTTTATGGTTTCCTTTGCTCTTCAAAAGCTTTTAAGTTTTATCAGGTCCCATTTGTTTTTATTTTCCTTACTCTAGGAGGTGGAGTCAGAAAAGATCTTGCTGTGGTTTATGTCAAAGAGTGTTTTTCCTATGTTTTCCTCTAAGAGTTTTCTAGTGTCCAGTCTTACATTTAGGTCTTTAGTCCATTTGGAGTGTATTTTTGGATATGGTGTTAGGGAGTGTTCTAATTTCATTCTTTTACATGTAGCTGTCCTGTTTTCCCAGGACCACTTATTGAAGAGATTGTCTTTCCTCCACTGTATGTTCTTACCTCCTTTGCCATAGTTTAGGTGACCATAGGTGCGTGGGTTTATCTCTGGGCTTTCTATCCTGTTCCACTGATCTATATTTCTGTTTTTGTGCCAATACGATACTGTCTTAATTAATGTAGCTTTGTAGTATAGTTTGAAGTTGGAGAGCCTGATTCCTCCAGCTCCGCTTTTCTTTCTCAAGATTGCTTTGGCTATTCAGGGTCTTTTGTTTTCCATACAAATTGTAAAATCTTTTGTTCTAATTCTGTGAAAAATGCCATTGGTAATTTGATAGGGATTGCATTGAATCTGTAGATCGCTTTGGGTAGTATGGTCATTTTCACAATATTGATTCTCTCCATCTGTTTGTGTCATGTTTGATTTCTTTCATCAGTGTTTTATAGTATTCTGAGTACAGGTCTCTTGCCTCCTTAGGTAGGTTTATCCCTATGTATTTTATTCTTTGTGTTGCGATGGTAAGTGAGATTGTTTCCTTAATTTCTCTTTCTGATTTTTCATTGTTAGTGAATAGGAATGCAAGAGATTTCTGTGCATTAATTTTGTATCCTGCAACTTTACCAAATTCATTGATTAGCCCTAGTAGTTTTCTGGTGGCAACTTTAGGATTTTCTATGTATAGTATCATGTCATCTGCAAACAGTGACAGTTTTACTTCTTTTCCATTTTGTATTCCTTTTATTTCTTTTTCTTCTCTGATTGCCATGGCTAGGACTTCCAAAATTATGTTGAATAATAGTGGTGAGAGTGGACATCCTTGTCTGGTTTCTGATCTTAGTGGAAAGGCTTTCAGTTTTTCACCATTGAGAATGATGTTTGCCGTGGGTTTGTCATATATGGCCTTTATTATTCAGTGAGCCAAAAAGTGCCTTTCATTTTTTAAGTAAAAATAAAAGGCACATTTTTCATTTTCACCAAGAACTTTATTGAACAACTTATTCACCATTTTTTTTACACTACCTTCTGCCAGTTTTCAGGCAAATTCATAATTCCATCTTCCCAAAACTTTTTATATTTTTGAGCAAAGAGCTGTTTCGGGTGCCTTGTATGGTCTTCCAGGGAATTGAATTTTTTTCCATTAAGAGAATATTGTAAAAACCAAAATACATGGAAATCCGAAGGTGCAATATCTGGTCAATACAGCAGATGAATCAGAACTTCCCAGTGAAGCTGTAACAGTTTCTGCCTGGTCATCAAAGAAACATGAGGTCCTGCATTATCCTGATGGAAGATTATGCGTTTTCTGTTGATAATTCTGGAAGCTTTTCATCGAGTGCTGCTTTCAGTTGGTCTAATTGGGAGCAGTACTTGTTGGAATTAATCGTTTGGTTTTCTGCAAGGAGCTCATAATAGAGGACTCCCTTCCAATCCCACCATATACACAGCATCACCTTCTTTGGATGAAGACCGGCCTTTGGTGTGGTTGTTGGATGTTCATTTCGCTTGCCCCACGATCTCTTCCTTTCCACATTATTGTATAGTAACCACTTTTCTTCGCCAATCACAATTTGTTTTAAAAATGGAACTCTTTCATTATGTTTCAGTAGAGAATCACATGCGGAAATATGGCCAAGAACGTTTTTTCTGCTTAACTTACAGAGAACCCAAACATCAAAGCCATTAACATAACCAAGCTGTTGCAAATGATTTTCAGTGCTTGATTTGGATATTTTGAGTATGTCGGCTGTCTCCTGCATGGTATAACGCTGACTGTTCTCAATTACTGTTTTAATTTGATCGCTATCAACTTCAACTGGTCTACCCGACAGTGGAGCATTGTCCAGCGAGAAATCTCCAGTACAAAACTTCGTGAACCACTTTTGACACGTTTGATCAGTCACAGCACCTTCTCCATACATTGCACAAATCTTTTTTGTGCGTTTCAGTTGCGTTTTTACCTTTCTTGAAATAGTAAAGCCTAATATGTTGAAAATGTTGCTTTTTTCTTCCATCTTCAATATTAAAATGGCTACACAAATATTCACCAATTTTGATAATTTTTAAAAAATGTATGCTGATATGACAGCTGTCATATACAATCTAACAAAATTGTTTTGAATGAATTTAAAGACAACTAAGTTCTACTAGAGCCATATTACAGAAAAAAACACACAAACCTTTTGGCCCACCCAATATGTTGAGGTAGGTTCCCTCTATGCCCATTTTCTGGAGAATTTTTTTTTTTTTATCATTAAATGTGTGTTAAATTTTGTCAAACGATTTTTCTGCATCTACTGAGATGATCATATGGTTTATTTATTTGTTTGTTTGTTTATTTTTGGCTGCATTGGGTCTTTGTTGCTGCATGCAGGCTTTCTCTAGTTGTGGTGAGTGGGGGCTACTCTTCATTGCGGTGTGCAGGCTTCTCATTGTGGTGGCTTCTCTTGTTGCAGAGCACGGGCTCTAGGCACACAGGCTTCAGTAGTTGTGGCATGCAGGCTCTGTAGTTGTGGATCACGGGCTTAGTTACTCTGCGGCATGTGGGATCTTCCTGGACCAGGGCTCGAACCCATGTCTCCTGCATTGGCAGGTGGATTCTTAACCACTGAGCATCCAGGGAAGCCTGATAATATGGTTTTTATTCCTTAATTTGTTAATATGGTGTATCACGTTTATTGATTTGCGTATATTGAAGAATCCTTGCATTCCTGGGACAAATCCCACTTGATCATGGTGTATGATCCTTTTAATGTGCTGTTGGATTCTGTTCGCTAGTATTTTGTTGACGATTTTTGTGACTATGTTCATCAGAGATATTGGTCTGTAAGTTTCTTTTTGTGTGTGTGATATCTTTGTCTGGTTTTGGTATCAGGGTGATGGTGGCCTCATAGAACGAATTTAGGAGTGTTCCTCCCTCTGAAATCTTTTGGAAGAGTTTGAGAAGTATAGGTGTCAGCTCTTCTCTAAATGTTTGATAGAATTCGCCTGTGAAGCCAACTCGTCCTGGACTTTTGTTTATTGGAAGACTTTTAATCACAGTTTTAATTTCATTACTTGTGATAGGTCTGTTTATATTTTCTAATTCTTCCTGGTTCAGTCTTAGAAAATTGTACCTTTCTAAGAATTTGTCCATTTCTTCCAGGTTGTCCATTTTATTGGCATATAGTTGTTTGTAGTAGTCTCTTATAATCCTTTGAATTTCTGTGGTGTCAGTTGTAATTCTCCTTTTTCATTTCTAATTTTATTGATTTGCATCCTCTCCTTTTTTTTTCTTGATGAGTCTGGCTAAAGGTGTATCAATTTTGTTTATCTTCTCAAAGAACCAACTTTTAGTTTTATTGACATTGCTATTGTTTTCTTTGTTTCTATTTCATTTATTTCTGCTCTGATCTTTATGATTTCTTTCCTTCTACTGACTTGGGTTTTCTTTGTTCTTCTGTCTCTAGTTGCTTTAGGTGTAAGGTTAGATTTTTCATTTGAGGTTTTTCTTGTTTCTTGAGGTGAGATTGAATTGCTATAAACTTTTCTCTTAGGAAGCCTTTTGCTGTGTCCCATAGGTTTTGGGTCGTCGTGTTTTCGTTGTCATTTATTTCTATGTATTTTTTTTTTTCGGTACGCGGGCCTCTCACTGTTGTGGCCTCTCCCGCTGCGGAGCACAGGCTCGGGACACGCAGGCTCAGCGGCCATTGCTCACGGGCCCAGCCGCTCCACGGCATGTGGGATCTTCCCGGACCGGGGCATGAACCCGTGTCCCCTGCATCGGCAGGTGGACTCTCAACCACTGCGCCACCAGGGAAGCCCTTTCTATGTATTTTTTAATTTCCTCTGTGATTTCTGCAGTGATCTCTTGGTTATTTAGTAGTGCACTATTTAGTCTCCATCTATTTGTGTTTTTTACAGTTTTTTTTCCTGTAATTGATTTCTAATCTCATAGTGTTGTGGTCGGAAAAGATGCTTGATACGATTTCAGTTTTCTTAAATTTTTGAGGTTTGACTTGTGACCCAAGATATGACCTACCCTGGAGAATGTTCCACGTGAACCTGAGAAGAAAGTGTATTCTGCCGCTTTAGGTGGAATGTCCTATAAGTATCAATCAAATCTATCTGGTCTATTATGCCATTTAAAGCTTGTGTTTCCTTATTTATTTCCTGTCTGGATGATCTGTCCATTGGTGTAAGTGGGGTGTTAAAGTCCCCCACTATTACTGTGTTACTGTTGACTTCCTCTTTTATGGCTGTTAGCATTTGCCTTATGTATTGAGGTGCTCCTATGTTGGGAGGATATTTAAATCATATTTATTTTATTTAAATCATAAATATTTATAATTGTTATATCTTCTTCTTGGATTGATCCCTTGGTCATTATGTAGTGTCCTTCATTATCTCTTGTAACAGTCTTTATTTTAAAGTCTATTTTATCTGATATGAAAATTCCTACTCCAGCTTTCTTTTGATTTCCATTTGCATGGGATATCCTTTTCCATTGCCTCACTTTCAGTCTATATGTGTCCCTAGATCTGAAGTGGGTCTCTTGTAGACAGCACATATATGGATCTTGTTTTAGTATCCATTCAGTCAGTCTGAGTCTTTTGGTTAGGGCATTTAATCCATTTACATTCAAGGTAATTATCAATATGTATGCTCCTACTGCAATTTTCTTAATTGTCTTGGGTTTGTTTTTGTGGGTCTTTTTCTTCTCTCGTGCTTCCCACTTAGAGAAGTTCCTTTAGCATTTGTTGTAAAGCTGGTTTGTTGGTGTTGAATTCTCTTAGCTTTTGCTTGTCTGAAAAGCTTTTGATTTCTCCATCGAATCTGAATGAGATCCTTGCTGGGTAGAGTGATCTTTGTTGTAGGTTTTTCCCTTTCATCACTTTAAATATGTCCTGCCACTTCCTTCTGGCCTGCAGACTTTCTGATGAAAAATCAGCTGATAACCTTATGGGGATTCCCCTGTATGTTATTTTTTTGTTTTCCCTTGCTGCTTTAAAATTTTTTCTTTTTATTTAATTTTTGTTACCTTGATTAATATGTGTCTTGATGTGTTTCTCCTAGGGTTTATCCTGTATGGGACTCTCTGTGTTTTCTGAACTTGGGTGGCTATTTCCTTTCCCATGTTAGGGAAGTTTTTGACTATAATCTCTTCAAATATTTTCTCAGACCCTTTCTTTTTGTTTTCTTCTGAAACTTTTTTTTTTTGTGTGTGTGTATGTGGGCCTCTCACTGCTGCGGCCTCCCCCGCCGCGGAGCACAGGCCCCGGATGTGCAGGCCCAGTGGCCATGGCCCATGGGCCCAGCCGCTCCGCGGCACGCGGGATCCCCCCGGACTGGGGCACGAACCCATGTCCTCCACATCGGCAGGCGGACCCCCAACCACTACGCCACCAGGGAAGCCCCTTCTGAGACTTTTATAATTCGAATATTGGTGTATTTCATGTCGTCCCAGAGGTCTCTGAGACTGTTTTCAATTCTCTTCATTCTTTTTCCTTTATTATGCTCCTTGGCAGTTATTTCCACCATTCTATCTTCAAGCTCACGTATTTGTTCTTCTGCCTCAGTTTTTGTGTTATTGATTCCTTCTATTGTATTTTTTATTTCAGTTACTGTGTTGTTCATCTTTGTTTATTCTTTCGTTCTTCTGGGTCTTTGTTAAACATTTCTTGTATTTTCTCGATCCATGCCTGAATTCTATTTCCAAGATTCTGAATCATCTTTACTATCATTACTCTGAATTCTTTTTCAGGTAGGTTGCCTATTTCCTCTTCATTTAGTTGGTCTTGTCGGTTTTTATCTTGCTCCTTCATCTGTAAGATTTTTTTTATTGTCTCATTTTTTTTCTTTTTTTGGATGGGTGGGACTGTGTTCCCGTCTTATTGGTGGTTTGGCCTGAGGCTTCCAGCCCTGGAGTTTGTAGGCTGTTGGGTAGAGTTGGGTCTTGGTGCTGAGATGAGGACCTCTGGGAGACCTCACTCTGATTAATATTCCCTGGGGTCTGAGGCTGTCTGTTCATCCAGCAATTTGGACTCAGTGCTCCCACCATAGGAGCTGACCCCTGACCCCTGGCCTGGGAACCAAGATCCTGCAAGCTGCACAGGGTGGCAAAAAAATAAAAAAGGGCAGAAAGTAACAAAGAGCAAACAATAATAAAAGATTAGAAAACTAACAGATATGTTAGAAAAAATAAAATATAAATGAAACAACAACCAGAAGGTAAAACAGAATCACAGTAGCAAAAATATAGGAAAAAAAAGGCCGGAAAAGGCCTTGGCTATGTGGGGTGGGGCTTAGGCATGGGCATCGTTTAGGTGGGGGCAGGGCCTTATGCTTAAGCCCTTGGGGTGGGGGGTGGGAATTAGGCTCAGTGCCGTTGGAGGGGCCCTGATGTGCCTCTGGCTTCAGAGTAGGGATGATCAGGCCTGAGACCTTAGCAGGCTCCCCGTTCACCTTTACTCTTCTTCCCCTACCCCCTCTCTCCCACACCCTTAGGACCCACATGGCAGGAGGGGTCCCCGGATGGTGGAGGACTCAGGGCCCGAGTGGTCAGGAGAAATGCTATCCACGTTCCCCCGAGTCCTCTGAAACTCCAAGGGTCCCTCCAGGCACAGGAACCCCTCCCCTCCCCCAGCCACCCCTCAGGGGCACTGGTTCCCTCCAACCTCCACTTCTCTTTCCCCCTCGCTCTCCCCCATGTCCTCCCCAGTCACTTGGGGGTTCCTTCTATCCCCTTGGGTGTCAAGGTCCCCCACCAGCCTCTGGTAGGTGCCCTAGTTGTGGGGAGACACGATCTCCACATCCTCCTAGTCTGCCATCTTGACTCCGCTCCCTCCTGTATTTTTAAATTTTAATAAATGTCGTTGTGCGATGAATCACATTCTGTTTCTTTTCTTACCTAACACAATGCTTTTGAGCTCTACCTCGGTGTTGGTGTTCGTGAATCCAAACCTGTCTTTATTGATAGGGAAGCAGATCAGGGAGGGGAAGTGTCTGTTTCTATGTAAAATGAACTAGAACTTAAGTGAATTGAGACCAATCCAGGTCCATTTACCAGTTTGTCTCTTAAAATTGTCCAGATCTTCAAATCTAAGACAACTATCACCACCTTAGTTTGTTTGGGTTTCTATGACAAATGCCACAGATTGCGTTGCTTATAAACAACAGAAATTTATTTCTCAAAGTTCTGGAGGCTGGGAAGTCCGAGATCAAGGCTGCAGCATGGTTGTGTTCTGGGAAAGGCTTTCTTTCTGGTTCAGAGCGGGCACCTTCTCTCTGTGCCATCACATGGTGGAAGGGGCTAGGGAGCTCTCTGGAACCTCTTTTCTAGGGACACTAATCCCTTTCATCAAGAATCCATGCTCCTGACCTAAGTACCTCCCCCAACACTGCCGACTAATACCATTACCCTTGGGGGTTGGGGTTTCAACATGTGAATGGAGGGAACACAAACATCCAGACCACAATACACAATCATACTTTTTCTTACTTATGAAGACTGATTAAATAGCTTTGGGAAATTAAATTGTTTTGGAGAACATGCCAATTAGAAAAGAGTTACATTGTATGAAAGTCAGTATAGATTTCAAACTAATCACTATCAATACTAATAAGGTACTTTGAAAGTGGAAAATCATAATGGAGAATGGATTTGCATTTTTACTTATTTATTTAAAATTTATTTTTAAAAATATTTATTTATTTTTGGCTGTGTTGGGTCTTTGTTACTGCACATGGGCTTTTTCTAGTTGCAGCGCGGGGACTTCTCATTGTGGTGGCTTCTCCTGCTGCGGAGCACAAGTTCTAGGGGTGCGGGCTTCAGTAGTTGTAGCACACGGGCTCAGTAGTTATGGCTCTTGGGATCTAGAGTGCAGGCTCAGTAGTTGTGGCGCACAGGCTTAGTTGCTCCGTGGCATGTGGGATCTTCCTGGAACAGGGCTCAAACCCATGTCCCCTGCATTGGCAGAGAGATTCTTAACCACTATGTCACCAGGGAAGTCCCTAAAATTTATTTTTTATTGAAGTATGGTTGAATCACAATGTTGTGTTCATTACTGCTGTACAGCAAAGTGACTCAGTTATACATTCTTTTTCATATTCTTTTCCATTATGGTTTATCACAGGATATTGAAGGATTTGGATTTTTTAATTCATTCTTCAGTGGAAGTGTTTAATATAAAAGTTTCCAGAAAAGGTTTAAGTTAACCCTATATTCACCATATTATTACAACCACTAGAACTGTGCATACAGGGCCAATAATGATGATGATGATGATAAAAGGCATCTTCAAGTCATGAGTTAATACTATTTTACCCAACATAGGTAGAGGTAATGAGGTCATTACCTTACTAGAGCCAACAGAGGGGATGAGGTCTCTGAGTAATCGTGCAAAGGAAAATGTCCAGAAGAAAATTCATTAAAAAAAATTTTTTTTTTGGCTGTGCCACCTGGAATCTTAGTTCCCCAATCAGGGATTGAACCTGTGCCTCCTGCAGTGGAAGCACAGAGTCTTAACCACTGGACCACCAGGGAAGTCCACAGAAGAAAATTCTTGAGAAAACCCATAGTGAGTGGAAAGCAGAAGGGTAGTTTATTTCACACCTACTATGAACCTACTCTGCATTCCTTTACTCCACCTCCATCCTCCTTTCACTTTACTCCAGAAGGAATATATAGAATTAACCTACTAACGGCAAGAATACTATTGAACTATTCCATACAGGGCTGGGAATTCTTGGGCTTCTGAAAGCTTGGCTTGGAGAAACTTAGCACAGTGTCTGGCAAAATGCAAACAGTCTATAAATATTGGTCAAAGGAATGAATATTTGTTGAATGAAAGTTTATGTCTCTGGACACATTCTGACTTGCTTCTTTGGGTTACAGGTCTCCTGTTTGGCTGGCCTGGTAGGCTGGACCTCAGGTTTCTTTCAAAGAAGAATGGATGTCTCTTTGCTAAGAGGAACCAGGGTGGGGCCCAGGGGAGCAGAGGCTACTTTGGCCGATTTACTGAGGTCAAAGGCCTCTTCTCCAATCAATGTGGTCTGGCATAATAAACCAGGTATGGGTTTCCTAATTGGGGCTGGTTCATAGTCTTTTTTTTGGTTTTCTAGAAGATTTTGTGATTCAGGCAAAGGCTGACTGTTACTTCACCAATGGGACAGAAAATGTGCAGTTTGTGGTCAGATTCATCTTTAACCTGGAGGAGTATGCACGTTTTGACAGCAACTTGGGGATGTTTGTGGCCTTGACGGAGCTGGGCCAGCCTGACGCTGCGCTGTGGAACAATCGGCCCGATATACTGGCAAGGAGTAGAGCCTCTGTGGATGCGCTCTGCAGACACAACTACAAGCTGGGTGCACCCTTCACTGTGGGGAGAAAAGGTGAGGTGTAAGGTGGGGACTGCAGGGATTCAGGAATCTCCCCCATGTGAGCCTGGCTGTGGCTCTTCTTCCTTGTACTGGGCAGTTTCCTGCTTCAGGATAGATGGGTCAGGAGCAGGGGAGTCTGTATACGTTCTGTCCTCAATTGTGACTCACTCACTATCCTCAGGGGTCAGTTCATGGTGGTCTTGGGTCCCAGACCCCCAGTTCTCAGGGACTTTAAGGGCTAGTGTCTTCCCAAATACAAGGGGCAATTGTGGGCATGTGATAAAGCCTAAATCCTCCTTGCGACACTAACATATCCAGTGTTTGAGTCTTTGGGGGTGAGATTTTCCCACCTTTCCAGTTTCTACTTGGGTGATTTGGGAAAGAAATATGGGGCTGAGATAACCTTTAATGAAACTCCTGTGTTGGCTTTGTGGATTTCCTTCACCATGTCTCATGTCTTCTCTCCCCCGCTAGTGCAACCAGAGGTGACAGTGTATCCAGAGAGGATCCCAGCCTTGCAGCACCACAATCTGCTGCTTTGCTCTGTGACAGGTTTCTATCCAGGGGACATCAAGATCACGTGGTTCCGGAATGGGCAGGAACAGAGAGAGGGGGTCATGTCCACTGGCCTCATTAGGAATGGAGACTGGACCTTTCAGACAGTGGTGATGCTGGCAATGACTCCTGAACTTGGAGAGGTCTACACCTGCCTTGTTGATCATCCCAGCCTGCTGAGCCCTGTTTCTGTGGAGTGGAGTGAGAATCAGCTTATACTTTCTGGACAAAACTTGGCTCAATCTGACTCAAGACCTGTGTTACCTCTGTGTTCATCTTGGCTTCAACACTAATTCTTCTTCCCTCTGATCTGAGGGAGTCATAGAAATTGGGGTCTTTGGGTTGGGGTGGGAAAAAACATGGCTATCTTTGGATCTTCCAAGAAATGTGGAGGTGTAATCACCTTGTCACTTACTTCCAACTTTGGGAACTACTGTCCTCTAATGCTTTGGTCTTGGCATTTAGGGGGGCATTATTATTGGCTATAAGAATCATTAACAGAAACTCCATGAGTACAAACCTTGGCTTTAAAGATGTAGTCCTTCCCTAGATAGCATTGGATTGGTGTCCAGCGCAGGTTCTGGGATTTCAGGAAGGTACACCAAATATTGGGAGCTTTTGGCTCACTTTAATACATGTTTTCCATAGGAGCTCAGTCTGAATATCCTTGGAGAAAGATGCTGAGTGGAATTGCAGCCTTCCTGGTTGGGCTAGTCTTCCTTCTGGTGGGGATCGTCATCCACACCAGAGCTCGGAAAGGTAATGAGCTCTGACGAGTACCCCTGCCACCTGCCCCCTGACTTTCCCCACTTCCCACTTTTCCTAACGTCTAAGATGCAAGGCAGGGAGGGCTGATCATACCTCTCAGGGATCACTGGGATAAGATGTAAGTGACTCTGGCTGGGTGCGCTGTCTGCTGAGTCCCTGTGCTGGAGGGTGGGGGACTCACGGGACTTTATCACTGTCCCTGCAGGTCCCAAGAGCAGTTCTTCGTCCACAGCCACATTAAGGTCCTAATAGAAGCTTCTCCCCCTGGAGCCTGAAGAGGGATTGAGTGGCCCTGGATTAAGTGAAGGACATTCATGAGGTCAATGTTCTGGATGACTCGTTTCCATGAGAGCTTGGCGGAGTCCTGAACTGATTCTAGAGTCTTGTGTTCTGAGATCACGCATCTCTCATCTTTGTGCCCTTCTTCCTCCTCCTTGTCTATAATAGTCCCCATTTCCAAGGATCAGAAATTCCCCTAAGACCTAGCTCCTTCCAATCCCAAACTTTTTACTTTTCTGTGGTCCAGCCCTAACCCTCTAAGTCGTGATCTCCATCTTTCTCTCTTCCAAAGGCAGCCCCACAGTCTTCAGAAGACAAACGTTCAGATAGTCACTGCTCCCTTTTCATTGTTTTTTAAAAGACTTTTTCCTTTAAAATAAAACTGAGATAGAGATTACCACATAAAATGTATAATTCAATACATGACTTAAGGCAAAACCCCTGTAATCAATGCTCAGTTCAAGAAATAGAACTTTTCCTGCTGCTGCATTAGTCTCCCTGCTGCAGGCCAATCAAAGCCCACTCCCTCCTCTCAAAAGTAGTCATATCCTTGCAAACTATTTGGGCCTTGAATTTCCTTTGAGGGATGACTTTATTACACTTAACAATTTTTTAAAAATCATCTGTAGGACTATACAGATTGTCTAGTTTCGGGGTCAGCTTTGGTAAATTTTGTGGGGTAGATTGATTAGGGTACAAAGTATTTGTCATTCATCTCATGGAGATGTAGCTGGCCCTGGACTTAGACCATTCTGAGAGTACGTCTAAAGAAGGCTTACAGCTTTTACTTTCCTATTGGAAGTCCTGAGCCATCAGGAAAGAAGTTTGCCTTCATTGCTGATGGGACCACGTAGGCCACGTTAGAGGCACTGGAATTGCTGAGGGAGAGAGTATCTCTGTGTCCCAGTTGAGCCTCCAGAGGACCCCAGCCCCAGCTACCATCTGCCTGCAACCACATGAGAGACCCTCTGTGAATACCACCTTCTAAGCTCAGTCAACTCCCAGAACTGTGAAAAATCATTAAATGGCTGTAGTTTTAAGCCACTAAGTTCGGGTGTAATTTGTTATACAGAAATAGATCATGAAATGTTGTTTTTCAAAGAATTTTATCAAAACGACAAATCTACCGGCACAAAATTCTTTATATCCTGTTAGTATCTTTTAATGTTTGTAGAATCTGTAGCAATTGCATCTTTTTGTTACAGACGTTAATAATTTGTAATTTGGATTTTTCTTCCTTATCAGTCTTGCAGGTGGTTTATCAAAAAAAAAAAAAAGAAGAAAAAAAGAAAACTCTAGCTTTGTGATTTTCTTTATTACACATCTATTGTCCATTCTATTTCCTCTCTTATCTTCATTATTTCCTTTCTTCTACTTTTTTTTGGCGTGTATTTCTCCAGTTTACACTGCACCATTTGTTGAAGACCCTATCCTTTCCCCATTGGATATTCTTGGCTCCCTTGTCAAATATTAGTTGAATATATATGGAAGGGTTTAATTCTGGGCTCTCTTTTCTGTTCCACTGGTCTATGTGTCCATTTTAATGTCAGTACTATACTGTTTTTATTACTATAGTTTAAAACCAGGAAGTACGATACCTCTGGCTTTGTTCTTCCTTCTCAGGGTTGCTTTGGGTATTCTGGGTCTTTTGTAGTTTATGATTTTTTTGCTAAACAGGTTGCTAGTCCTACATCATTCACTTAAAACTTGGTATATTAGTCCTTTGCATGGCTATACCACAATTCATCCATTCTCTCTCTTAAAATTAAGACTGTTTCTTTTCTCTTCAGTTACTTTTTTTATATGTCATCTTGGCACATGTATGAGAATTTATTTAGAATGTTTTTATCTAGGATGGAAGTCTGGGATTATCCAACTACCCAAAGGGATATACACCAATATTTAACATATTTTATAATTTTTTGATGTACAGAATTTTCATAATCAAGACAAAGTTGTCAGTTTTTCTTTTTGAATTTGGAAATAATTTTGTTATTCCTAACCTGGTGCAACAAACATTCAATTACAAGTCTCTTTAAGCTCATGTAGGATTGTTTCTTTTAGATAGATATTGTCTTAGTCCATTCAGGATACTACAACCAAATACCATAAACTGAGTAGCTTATAAACAGCAGAAATTTATATTTCACAGTTCTGGAGGTGGGAAGTCTGAGATCAGGATACCAGCAAGGTCGAGTTCTGGTGAAAACCCTCTTCTAGGTTTGTGGACTGTCAATATCTCACTGTGGCCTCACATGGTGGAAGGGAAGACCCTGGTCTTTTTGGCCCTTTATAAGGGCACTAATCCCATTCATAAGGGATCCACCTTCAGGACTTAATCACCCCCCAAAGCTCTACGTCTTAATACCATCATATTAGGGACTAGGTTTCAGCAGATACATTTTGTAGAGGCACAGAACATTGCAGATATATGGATGTGGATTTTATTGTTGTGTCAATCATGTAACATTTGCACTTTAATATTTTAATAGATACCACCAAGCTCCCATTCATTCATGATGCTACTAATAATATACGAGATAATCCATTCCCACAGACTCTTGTAAATCCTTTATTTAAAAAACCCAGACTATTATATTTGCCAATTTGGGGGAGAAATATTTCATCACATTGCTATTTGAATTTGTATTTTTTTCTGATTATTGGTGTGTTTGAGTAAATATTTTATGTTTATTGGCTTTTGGTGTATTTGATTCTGTAAATAGTCTGTATCTTTGCCCACTTTTCTGTTGTTTATTTTTGTTCATTTATTTGTTGATTTGTTGGCAATTTTACATAATAAGAAAGTTAGCCCATTGTCAGCCTTGTGTATTGCAAAGTTTTCTGAGCTTTACATATTTCTTTAAAATTTATTTAATCCATGCAAATAAATTAAAATTTTTTATTCAAATACATATTTTTCTTTATGTCTTCTACACTTTCTGTCTTGCTTAGGAAGACTCTTTCTTTTAAGAAAGATTATTTTAACAGGCTTCTTGAGGTATAATTTACTTACCACAAATTCACTCTTTGTACATGTAAAATTTAATGCTTTCAGTGAATTATAGTTTTTTTCTTTTATTTTTTACTGAGGTAACATTGGTTTATAACACTATATAAGTTTTATGTTACAACCTTATATTTCTATTTTTGTACACACTAGAGCACGCTCACTGCCAGATTTAGTTTCCATTCATCTTCATAGAGTTTATCCCCTTTACCCATTTCACCCTCCTCTCACCACCCTCCTTCTGGGTATTTATCCAAAGACTATGAAAACTCTAACTCGAAAAGATATATGCGTCCCCATGTTTATCACAGCATTATTTGCAATAGCCAAGATATGGAAACAACCTAAGTGCCCACCAACAGATGAACAGATAAAAAAAAGATGTGGTATATATATATACATACATATATATATATATATATATGTATACACACACACACACACACACACACATACAATGGAATACTATCAGCATAAAAAAAGATGAAGTCTTGCCATTTGCAACCACATGGATGGACCTTGAGTGTATGACCCTAAGTAAAATAAATCAGATAGAGAAATCTGTATGATTTTACTGATACATGGACTGCAAAAACAAGTAAATAAAAACAAAATAAACAAGACATATCAAACAAAAATAAATGCTTAGATACAGAGAACAGAGTAGTGGTTACAGTGGTGTCTTTTGATTCGTTAATTCAATCTATTTACATTTAGGGTGAATATTGATAGATGAGGACATGGTACTGCCGTTCTATCTTTTGTTTTCTGGTTGTTTTATGTCTCTATTGCTTCTTTTTTCCTTGTGTTTCTGTCTGCCATTTTAGTTTGGTGGTGTTAAAGGACGTTTTTCTCAGTTTCCTCTTTTTTAATGTTTCATGTCTCTGCTCTAGGTTTATGTTTTGTTGTTACCATGAGATTTGTATAAAACATCTCATATATAAAATAGTCTTTTTTTCTGCTGATAGCATCTTATCTTCATTTACCTATATGACTTCTGTATTTTTCCTCTTCCCTTTTTATGTTTTTGTTGTCTCAAATTATCCCTTATGTTGTGTTTGTTCTCAAATTGAAGTAGCTATAGTTACTTTTATGCCTCGCCCCCCTTTTACCTTTATGCTACAATAAATGTTTGAAAACCTATTCTGATACAGAGCTGCAATTTTCTGATTCTGTCTGTGTATCACCTTACTCAAAGTTGTGTGTACTTTTTACCTTTTTTTTTTTTTTTTTTTTTTGCGGTACGCGGGCCTCTCACTGCTGTGGCCTCTCCCGTTGTGGAGCACAGGCTCCGGACGCGCAGGCTCAGCGGCCATGGCTCACGGGTCCAGCCGCTTCGCGGCACGCGGGATCTTCCCGGACCGGGGCACGAACCCGTGTCCCCTGCATCGGCAGGCGGACTCTCAACCACTGCGCCACCAGGGAAGCCCCTTTTTACCTTTTTGAAAGCAGCTCTTTTGCCCCTTTCCTATTTGCCCATTTCTGTTCCTCTCTAACCTTAAAAGAACCTAATTATAGGAATGAGATCACTATGCAATTGAAACTAACTCCCGACTTATGCTCTCCTGAATGCACACCATGCCTTGTCTAACCTGTTGATTCTTTTCCTAGATAAAAAGCAGTTAAAAAATGACTAGCTCTCTACCCCCAGCAGCTCAACACCCGCCCCCCCCCCCCCCCCCCCCACCAAGCAATCCTGCAGGAGATCACGCAGGCAAGATAACATCTGAAGAGAGAGTCAGCCAGTCTGCACTCAATGGAGAATGATGCAGAACCCAGCCTCCTGCCTTGGTGATTCACTGAGATTCTTTCCTTCCATTTTTCCCTTTAAAAACTGTCATGGCTGAGCAGAATCTTTGGAGTTGGTTTGGGAAACAAGTCCACCTTCTCCCAGATTTCTGGCTTTTCTGATTAAAGCACGTTTCCTTCCTACTGACACTTGCCTCTCAAATTATTGGCTTATGAATAGCGAGCAACTGAACCTGGGTTCAGTTACATTTTTATTTCTGGTAGAAGAGCTCCTTCTTACATCTTTTGTAAGGAAGGTATATGTTGATGAGCTCTCTCAGCTTTCGATTGTCTGAGAAAGTCTTTATTTCTCCTTCATCTCTGAATGACAACCTTGTTGGATAGAGTATTCTTGGCTAACAGTTATCTTTCAGTATTTTGAGAATGTCATTCCACTCCCTCTTGACCTGTAGAATTTCTGCTAAGAACTCTGCTGATAAACTAATGGGGGTTCCTTTGCAGGTTACTATACTTTTTTCCCTGGATGCCTTTAAAAAATTCTGTCATTGACTTTTTTTTTCTTTTTCTTTTTTTGGCTGTGCTGTGCAACATGTGGAATCTTAGTTCCCTGACCAGGGATTGAACCCGAGCCCCCTGCAGTGGAAGCACGAAGTCCTAACCACTGGACCACCAGGGAAGTCTCTGTCATTGACTTTTGACAATTTTAATATAATGTGTCTTGGAGATGGTCTTTTTGCATTGAGTTAATGAGGGGCTCTATTTGCTTCATTGACTTGTAGATTCAGTTCCTTCCCCTGGTTGGTAAGTTCTCAGCCATTCTTTCTTTTTTATTATATTTTAAAAGAAATTATTTATTTTATTTATTCTTTTGTTTTGGCTGCGTTGGGTCTTCGTTGCTGCGGGCGGGCTTTCTCTAGTTGAGGCGAGTGGGGGCTACTCTTCCTTGTGGTGAGCGGGCTTCTCATTGCGGTGGCTTCTCCTGTTGTGGAGCATGGACTGTAGGCACAGGGGCTTCAGTAGTAACTCGTGGGCTCTAGAGTGCAGGCTCAGTAGTTGTGGCTCACAGGCTTAGTTACTCCGCGGCATGTGGGATCTTCCCGGACCAGGGTTCGAACCTGTGTCCCCTGCATTGGCAGGTAGATTCTTAACCACTGCGCCACCAGGGAAGCCCCTCAGCCATTATTTCTTTAAATAAACTTCTCTCATCCTTTCTCGCTCTCTTCTTCTGAGATATCCATCACCCTAATGTTGCCCTTCCTGAAAGAGTCAAATGGCTCTCACAGAATTTCCGCATTCTAAAAAGATTTCTGTGCTTGCTTTGACAGTACATATACTAAAATTGGAACCATAAAGAGAGAGATTAGCATGGCCCCTGCGCAAGGATGACACGCAAATTCGTGAAGCATTCCATATTTTTATAGATAGCTAGTGGGAAGCAGCCACATAGCAACAGGGAGATCAGCTTGATGCTTTGTGACCACCTAGAGGGGTGGAATAGGGAGGGTGGGAGGGAGACGCAAGAGGGAGGAGATATGGGGATATATGTATATGTATAGCTGATTCACTTTGTTATAAAGCAGAAACTAACACAGTATTGTAAAGCAATTATACTCCAATCAAGATGTTAAAAAAATAAATAAAAAGATCTTTCTCTTTCCTCTTCTACTAGTATCATTTCTACATTTCTATCTTTGAGCTCACAAATTCTCTCTTCCATACGGTCTGCTCTATTTCCAGTGCTTTCTCAAGAATTCTTCATCTCGTTTATTAGTTCTTTAGCTCCAGAATTTTTATTTGGTTCTTTTTTTTTTTTTTTAGGGTTTCAATCTCTTTGGGAAAGTATTCCTTCTGTTCTGCCTTTGTGAGTTTCGTTGCTCGTTGAGTTTCTTCCTGACAGTTGTTTTGAATTCTCTGTCAGTTAGAGCACCATATCCCATGACCTTATGATTGTTTTCTGGAGAATTATTTACTTTTGTGGTACACTATTGCTGTGGTTCTTCATGGTGCTTGATGAGTTGTCCTCTGCCAGCACATTTGAAGTAGCGAGCACACTTCTATTCTGATGAATCGTGGGTTTAGAAGTTAGGGGCTTTTCTTTTGTTTTCCAGTAGGTGGCACTAGAGCACACGGTTTTGGTTTCTCTTACCTGAGCTGCCTCTGGTTATATTTGAGTTCTTCTGTCAGAGGTGTTGCAAGGTGCTCTCACTGTCACTTCTTGTGCCTCTGGAGTCATTGGTGCTTTGCTGCTGCCCGTGTTGCTGGTGTTGCCACCTGAGGCTCTGAGATGGGGGCTCTTCTGCTGTGTCTGGGGTCCCCTGAGTTGCCATTGGCTGTTGTTTCAACCTCCAAGTACTTTCTCTTTCCCAGAGGTCAGGGAGTGGGTCTGATCACAGGGTTGGTTCTCCCCGCAACCAGCCCCCACCCCTAAGTGGGGTCCAACTGTCACCTCATTAATATAACGAGACACCTTTGTGGCTCTCATCACTTTGGAAATTCCAAGCGTTTTAGGAGAACTGTGCCAGGAATGGGGAAAAAGACCAAATATAGATTTCATTTTATGAAACTCAATATCACACTCTGGGAAAAATTAAGTTGCCTCTTGTGTAATTAAAAATTTGTTAAGATGATAAGTCTCATGGAAAGGATTCTTATGACAATAAAGGTGGGGAACACAGGGAAATTTTTGGAGGTGATGGATATATTTAGCTATTGGACAGCTACATTGATCAGCTCTGGAGGTGCCCTACCTGGGGCCCATCTGCTATGTAAAATAAGTAAAAAACAAATCAAAGCCAAATTGATTGGGTTTTCTCTACTACTAGCAGCAGAAAGTGTCTTCATTGAAATAGTCATGCCATACATTTTAATTCAACCTTATAATTTCACACCAGGTTTCAAATAAAATGAGAGGAATCATTTCTTCATCTCAGATAACAAAGCAAGAGTAAAGCTGCAACCTTGGGATCAAATAAAACTTATCTCAACTGTATGTCTATTGCAGACATGACTATCTCCTTATTAAATTCCTATAGCATGATGACTTATTTAGTGTAAATAATATACAATGCAACTAAGATGTTCAAAAAATAGACTGAATTTGCTTAAAAATAGAATAATAGTCTCCGACACTGGAGGAATTGTGCTCAAATGATTATTACTTTGAAATAAACTTCTAAATCAATCACTTACATTTAGGATTTCCTTCTATTTGACACTGACTCTTCAAATGGAACAAAATAGCAGAATCCTCTATTTTCTCAACCAATTTCTTTCTCTGAGACTTGTCCAACAACTTTATATAATCTATATTACTTATAATTACTTCTAGTATAATAATTTACTTATATTCCCAAAGTCTATGGAATTTAGAATTATATAATGATTTAATAGTTGCACAATGTTTTATACAAGGGTAGAATATTTCTTTGATTTACTTTTCTAGCTTGTTTCTAATCACATACTTTTTGTCAAGTTTGTTTCCATTCTTATCGTCTGTTTTCAGTTTATGTAACTCCTTTTTAATCTTTTGGATTAAATTTACCATTTACCAATCCCACTGACCATTGCAACAAAAAGAATAAAATACCTAGGAATAAACCTACATAGGGAGACAAAAGACCTGCATGCAGAAAATTATAAGACACTGATGAAAGAAATTAAAGATGATGCCAACAGATGGAGAGATATACCATGTCCTTGGATTGGAAGAATCAATATTGTGAAAATGACTATACTACCCAAAGCAATCTACAGATTCAATGCAGTCCCTATCAAATTACCAATGGCATTTTTTACAGAACTAGAACAAAAAATCTTAAAATTTGTATGGAGACACAAAAGACCCCAAAGAGCCAAAGCAGTCCTGAGGGAAAAAAACGGAGCTGGAGGACTCAGACTCCCTGACTTCAGACTATACTACAAAGCTACAGTAATCAAGACAATATGGTACTGGCACAAAAACAGAAACAAAGATCAATGGAACAAGATAGAAAACCCAGAGGTAAACCCATGCACCTATGGTCAACTAAACTATGACAAAGGAGGCAAGGATATACAATGGAGAAAAGACAGCCTCTTCAATTAGTGGTGCTGGGAAAACTGGACAGCTACATGTAAAAGAATGAAATTAGAACACTCCCTAACACCATAGACAAAAATAAACTCAAAATGGATTAAAGACCTAAATGTAAGACTGGGCACTATAAAACTCTTAGAGGAAAACATAGGAAGAATACTCTTTGACATAAATCACAGCAACATATTTTTTGATCCACTTCTTAGAGTAATGGAAATAAAAACAAAAATAAACAAGTGGACCTAATGAAACTTGAAAGCTTTTGCACAGCAAAAGAAACCATAAACAAGATGAAAAGACAACCCTCAGAATGGAAGAAAATATTTGTAAATGAATCATTGGACAAAGGATTAATCTCCAAAAATACATAAATACATAAACATAAATACATAAATCCAAAATACATAAATACATAAATATATACAAAATACATACAAAATACATACAAAATACATAAACAGATCATGCAGTTCAATATTAAAAAAAAAAAGCCAATCCAAAAATGGGCAGAAGACCTAAATAGACATTTCTCCAAAGAAGACATACAGATGGCCAAGAAGCACATGGAAAGCTGCTCAACATCACTAATTATTAGAGAAATGCAAATCAAAACTACAATGTGGTATCACCCCACACCAGTTAGAATGGGCATCATCAGAAAATCTACAAACAACGAACGCTGGAGAGGGTGTGGAGAAAAGGGATCCCTCTTGCACTGTTGGTGGGAATGTAAATTGATACAGCCACTATGGAGAACAGTATGGAGGTTCCTTAAAGAACTAAAAATAGAATTACCATATGACCCAGCAATCCCACTACTGGGCATATACCCAGAGGAAACCATAATTCAAAAAGAAACATGCACCCCAATATTCATTGCAGTACTATTTACAATAGCCAGGTCATGGGAGCAACCTAAACGCCCATCAACAAATGAATGGATAAAGAAGATGTGGTACATATATACAATGGAATATTACTCAGCCATGAAAAGGAATGAAATTGGGTCATTTGTAGAGACATGGATAGATCTAGAGACTATCATACAGAGTGAAGTAAGTCAGAAAGAGAAAAACAAATATCGTATATTAATGCATATATATGGAACCTAGAAAATGGTACAGATGAACTGGTTTGCAGAGCAGAAATTGAGACACAGATGTAGAGAAAAGACGTATGGACACCAAGGGGGGAAAGCGGTGGGGGGTGGGGGTGGGGGTGTGATGAATTGGGCAATTGGGATTGACATGTATACACTGATGTGTATAAAATGGATGACTAATAAGAAAAAAAAAAGTTGTACCTAATATAAAAGGGGTTTTTAATATGTGTTTGCCGAATAAATTAATCAATTAATTAATTTACTGGTGCACACTATATTTAGTGTTTAGTGATAAAAAAATAAAATTTTGATTACATAAAATATTTGAATGTTCTTCAATTTAAAATGATTAAATAAGATATTCAGACAAGTCAAGCTTTCAAATCTGTCCGTTACAACATATTTTCTGATTGTCATTTAGGCAACCACTTTCACAAACCTTCCATTGTTTCTATATACACATGTGAGTAGAATATAATGGAATAGAATGGGTATAGCTAGATATTCTTATTCTCCTCCTCTAATTTATTAAGCAAAATGTTGTACACTACACATACTCTCCTGTACCTTGCTCCAAATATATTTTGGAGATTATTCCATAGCAGGGTACAGAGAGCTTCTCATTTTTTTCTAGCTGCAGGGTACTTCATCATTTATATCAGTGTATGCATGCATTCCCTTTTGTTTCCCAGCATTTTCTGTTTTCTGCTAAGGTAAGGTCCACACAGGATTCTCTCATGACAGACAGTTTGTCACACTATCTGGTGGGGGGCCTCAGAAATACATCTTTTCCACTACAGTGGCTTTGTCCTGATAGCTTTCTGAAAAGAGCACATCCCAAGTCAGAGTCAGCATGCCACTGATTTTTATTCAAGAGATAGAAAAAAAAAATTGAGGTGTTGAAGTCTACCCTTAATAATAAAAGGAAAGTTCTAGAAGTACCCAGGTTTAGATATTTTCTTTTAAAAAAATCAGGGAAAAGAGACAAAAGAATGTGATTGAAGGCATCATATACTTACAAGTTACCTGCATGTCTTGTATTTGTTGTCCCCTTTCTGCATCCCATGGTGTGAAGGGACTTGTGTGTTTGTCTTTGAGAATGCAAAGATGTAGGAGACCAGGAAGTGGGTTCAGTAAGGGCTTTCTCCTAGCTCAGGGCAACACGCCTAAATACAGAATGCAGAAAACCCCTGAGATAAAACAGGGAAGGAAGCAAGGAAACCTTCCAGATCACATGTGTCCAAAGTTCCGGAATGTAAATGAAAACGATCTTTGTTTTGTGATGCAACTCTCCCTTTCTCTTTTCCTTCTGTTTCTTGTCCTTGATGCTGTATGAAGCAGAAGATTCACTCCCTGTGTATTTCAGAGAATAAATATAAGGAAATGAGGGCCAAAGGAGGCAGCAAGGGTAGAAAGCAAAGAGGATCAGGAAAGAATGAAATAAGGTACTGGAATCAACACTGGGAACTTCCAGGTCCAGGTTAGGGGCTGAGGAAGCCATCCAGGACATTTCCTGCAGGGTCATTCAACGAGATCCTGAGCAAACCAGATCCTGAGAAAGTACTCTTGTTGTGAAGAATGAGTGCTAAGCAGGAAAACTTTTCGTGCTGTGAAGAAGCTGGGACAGAAGGTTCTTCTTTGTTTATAAATTTTTTTTTATTGAAGTAGAGTTGATTTACAGTGCTGTGCCAATCTCTGCTGTACAGCAAAGGGACTCAGTTATACACATATAGACATTCTTTTTTATATTCTTTTCCATTATGGTTCATCACAGGAGATTGGATATAGTTCCCTGCACTATACATTAGGACCTTGTTTATCCATCCTATATATAATAGTTTGCATCTGCTAATCCCAGACTCCCACTCCATTCTTCCCCCACCTCCCCTCCCCCTTGACAACCACAAATCTGTTCTCTATGTCTATGAGTCAGTTTCTGTTTTGTAGACAGGTTCATTTGTGCCATATTTTAGATTCCACATATAAGTGACATCATATGGTATTTGTCTCTTTCCGACTTACTTCACTTAGTGTGATCACCTCTAGTTGATGGGACAGAAGGTTCTTGCTTGAGTGTCACCATCTTCGCTTCAGCTCAGGAGTCCTACAGGAGACAGAGGAGAGGGTTTTTTCCAGACCTACCTCTTCATGCTGCTTCGTTCCCTCTTTTTGGGGGCCTCACGTTAAAGCCTTGTAGTAAGAAGGGGGAAATCATTCTTTTTTTTTTGGCGGTACGCGGGCCTCTCACTGTTGTGGCCTCTCCCGTTGTGGAGCACAGGCTCTGGACGCGCAGGCTCAGGGCCATGGCTCACGGGCGTAGCCGCTCCGCGGCATGTGGGATCTTCCCGGACCGGGGCACAAACCCGTGTCCCCTGCATCGGCAGGCGGACTCTCAACCACTGCGCCACCAGGGAAGCCCGGGAAATCATTCTTAAGCCTCCCTGAGCCAAAGATACTTTAGAGCACAGCCTCTTATATTATTTATTTATTTATTTTTAACTGAAGTATAGTTGATTTACAATGCTGTGTTCATTTCTGCTGTATAGCAAAGTGATTCAGTTACACACACACACACACACACACACACACACACATTTTCTTTTCCCTTATGGTTTATCCCAAGATACTGAATATAGTTCCCTGTGCTATACAGTAGGACCTTGTTGTTTATCCATCCTATATGTAATAGTTTGCATCTGCTAACCCCAAACTCCCAATCCATCCCTCCCCCACCCCCTCCCCCTTGGCAAACACAAGTCTGTTCTCTTACTAGCTGGTGCAAAACTTTATTGCAAACCACCTAATCAGAATTCAGTCTTTCTCATTTTGTCTGTCTCCTGTCTTGTCATCTCCACCACCGTTTCTAGGAGACCAAATCCATCTCTAAAAGAGGCTGAAGGGGCATTACCTGTTGGCTGAAGTCCAGAGTATCCTAGGAAAGGGAAGGGAGGATGCATACTTAAAACATACGGAGGCAAGTCTGTTCCCGGATACAATGTCCCCAGCCCCTGACTCCCCCCTCTCGCCTGAGATTTCTCTACATCACCATCCATATCACCTGATGCCAGGGTGGAGAGGAGAGCAGACCCTGAGAGCATGTGACCTAGGAAGTTTCCGTCACGCAAATCCAGCGTCATTTCATCAGGCTTAGCGTCTCTTCCTGCATTTGCCCCGGGATCTCCATCTGAGATCTCCATGCATGATAACCCTTCTCTTATCTGTACAGGCCATCACCTCTTATATTTCACTCATAAATAACCGCGGACTGTTGATTTCTGGATTTCCAGGAAATTTGAGATTGACTAGGTAAATGTTGCTCGATGTGTTCTCTGAATATCGATGACCCTGTATGATGACCCTGTAGGATAGGGTCATTGATATTCAGAGAACTCACTGAGCAAAGCCATATTTCTTCCTCCAAGAAACCTGCGGGGCATCTCAGCTGCTAACAGCTTCCTTACCATTTTAATTCCTGATTAAGAGCAGCCCCACCCCAAGGAGGAGCAGACCCATAACACAGGCCCGGATTCTACTCAGCATCTTGCCTCATGAAGGTTCATACCGTGTCCCTGAGAAAAGAAGCTAGTTTGGGTGATTTTTAACCTGAATCCAACTTCTCTGAGACTCTGAGAGCTTTGACTGGGGGGAGAAGCCTGATATGAAAGAACTAGAATAATTGGCCATTCCTAGAAAAGGAATGGCTACAAGGTTCAGGCAGTGAATCGCTTAAATATCACAGCCCTGGCATAAGGCCACACGTCTTCAACATCTGATGGACGAGGAGCCTGGGACTGGTTGAGATTGAACTCCCCTCAGGACAGGAACATCCCTGTAGAGGATGTACCCCTCCTCAGGTCACAATAACAACTCAGAGCAGGAGTGTCAGAAGCACAAGCCCAGCCCGACGCAGGGCACTGGTGCCTAGGGCCAAGGGGTGACCACGACCTGTGATGTCATGGGAGGCTCAAAACAGGGACATCCTCTATTCTGCTTGTCAGGCAGAACTGCCTCCCCAGGGAGTATAGGTATTGGTAGAAACCATCACGGGATGTCTGTAACCAATCAGGGGATTTCTATCACAGGATATCACAGGGCAGCCCCAATAACCTAAGCTGAAGGAGAGAAGAACATGGAGAAAATGCACATATGCCGTGGGGAGAGGAGAAACCTGACACTCGGGGGTAAGCAAGTCTCCTCCCTGATGCGTAAGGAATTTTCGAGGTCAGAAAGCTTCTCACTCCATTCCACTGTGACAGGGCTCGTCCAGCTGGGGTGCTCCACGTGGCAGGTGTAGACCTCTCCACTCTGAGGAACTATTTCAAGCATCACCATGGTCTGGAAGGTCCAGTCTCCATTAGGGATCAGGTCTGTGGAGACCACGCCCCGCCTCCTCTTCCTGGCCATTCTGGAAGCACCTGACTTCAGTGTGGTCTGGATAGAAACCATTCACAGAGCAGACCAGGAGGCTGTGGTGCCACAGGGGCTGGGTCTTTGCAGGATACACAGTCACTGTAGGCTCCAGTAGGAGAGAAAATGTAGAGGGAATAGTGAGGGAGACAGTAAGTCTCCTGACCAGATGTAGCCTTGGGCAGACCAGACTGCCATGTGGCTTAGGAGAAGTCAGTGTCATGGGTCTTGAATTTAACCCCTATAACAGGGCCTATTAGAGTTGAGAGATGTTGAGCAAAATTGTGGGGTTTCTTTTCATAATTTGAAACAGTTACCTATTGTTGAAGTGTTTACAAATTTTGCAAGACACAGGGTGCATTCAATAAAAGGGTGATTTTTGTAACTAGGCTGCCTGTGTTCAAATCCAGGCTTTACTTCTAACTGGTTAATCTTGGGAGAGTTTTTAAATCCCTCTGTGCCTCAGTTTTCTCTCCTCTAAAGGAGGGTAATGATATGAATTTACCTCTTCAAGTTAAATGAGTCATATATACAATGGAATACTACTCAGCCATAAAAAAGAATGAAATAATGCCATTTGCAGCAACATGGATGGACCTAGAGATGATCATACTAAGTGAAGTAAGTCAGAAAGAGAAAGGCAAATACTGTATGATATCACTTATATGTGAAATCTAAAATATGACACAAATGAACTTATCTACGAAAGAGAAACAGACTCACGAACATAGAGAACAGACTTGTGGTTGCCAAGGAGGGTGGGGCTGGGGGAGGGATGGAGTGGGAGGCTGGGGTTAGCAGATGTAAGCTATTATACTGTATATGGAATGGATAAACAATAAGGTCCTACTGTATAGCCCAGAGAACTATATTCAATATCCTATGATAAACCATAATGGAAAAGAATATTTTAAAAAGGATGTATATATGTATAACTGAATCACTTTGCTGTACAGCAGAGATTAACACAACATTGTAAATCAACTATACTTCAATAAAAAATATTGATCATCATATTAAAAAAAAAAGAGTTAATGGACTTAAACTATGTAAGGAAATGGTTGGGGGAATTCCCTGGCGGTCCAGTGGTTAGGACTCTGCGCTCTCACTGCTGAAGGCCCAGGTTCAGTCCCTGGTCAGGGAAGTAAAGTCCCACAAGCCGCACAGGGAGGGCCAAAAAAGAAAAGAAAGAAATGACCAGAACTTAGCCTTCAGTATATGTCAGTTACTTATTGAATGTTTTTACTGTGAAAGAAAGTGTGATTCACAGCTTAAGGGTAAAGTAGGGAACAGTAGTGGGGTAGATAGAGATGTAGAGTGTGAAATCCTGGTTACACTGCCTCAATGGACTCACATCTTAGAACAGCACAGAAATGGTTCTTCCCCTGAGAAGCAGAAATAGACAGAGGTCATTCTCTAACTCTATGGGTTGTGTCTCAAGGAAAGCATGAGTCCTGCAGAGGAAAAGGAACAAGGAAAGTTAATCATTTAAAAAGCTTTTATTGTTTTATACTCAGCTGATGGATCTCTCTCTCTCTCTTGCTGTTTTTTTTTTTTCCCCAAAAAAAGCCACATCTAGTTTTTCAATTGTTATCATTTTAGAATTCTCTCTCCTTCTAAACTGACATTTGAGATCAGGGCAGGGTCTGGGACTCTTCACGTCTGAGACAGCCTCTAGCACTCTCAGGCCCTCAATAAATACAATTATTTTAAAAGAAAGGAGAGGGACTTCCTTGGAGGTCCAGCGGTTAAGACTCCGCCCTCCCAATGCTCAGGGCCTGGGTTTGATCCCTGGTTGGGGAACTAAGATCCCACATACCGCAACTAAGCCTGCGTGCCACAACTAGAGAAGCCGTCGTGTGGCAACTAGACCCAGCACAGTCAAAATAAAATAAATAAATAAATAAATTAATTAATTAAAAAAAAAAGAAAGGAGAAATGGGGGACACATTTGTACAGTACCACAAAATAGCAGATTTAAGATCGATGGTAAATCATTAGTCACAATTTTTCAGTTTCTATTTCAGTAAGTAAAAAATGTTAAATTCTCAACATGGAAAATATTGAACAGAATCTAATAGAAACCACAAACTGGAGAAAATGTTGAATCAAGTATCAGCAAAGTGTTAATAATCTTACTGCATAGACAACCCATAAAATTACTGAGAAAAACACTAGGACCCTAGTGGCAACAGATTAATAGATAATGCTTTGGGCAGTCATTAAAATTGGGGGGAAAAAAAGAGAGAAGAACTTTAGAAATAAAAGAAATGTAAGTTAAAAATAATAAGATATAAATTTCTAACTAAGTGGCAATATGGAAAATAAAATCTAACAATGGGGAATGTGAGGTAAATTGCTTACAACCATACAAAGGGAAAACACAACTACCTAAGTACTATTAGCATTATAAAAATAGTAACATCAGTATGGTATTATTAAGTAACAAAATTATATGTGAAAAGCTAGCTTCACAATAATTTCAAATATGTAAAAATATACACACTAAGAAAACAAAAGAGTAGTTGGAAATTTAGACCTAAAAGTAGCCTCAGAAAGGTCGGAGGTGAGTGGAAGGTTCTTCTCCGCTGCACCCCTAGAGATTAGTCTCCCTCACAAATTTCATTCTCAAAGAAACGCGCCTGCACACAGACGCCACGCCGGCACATTTATTTCAGGGGTTTCAGGAGTAAGAGGGTGTGTGACCAGAGCAGACTGGGGCTCCTCTCGCGTTCTCCTAAACCTCTTACATTCCTCACCTCTCCTCCCCTACCCTCCCCCAACCACAGACACCTGGAGGTTCCTTCCCGCATCTCCGACCACCCACCCCAGTCAGCCTTTTCCTTAGTCTCCCCTCCCCCAGACTCTCCCAGGGCGGCAGCGGAGGCTGCCTGGAGCCCTCGCTCCTGCATCCCTCTCCCCATACCCCCCTCCCTCCCGGCCCTCTCAGACCCCAGGCCCACTCCCCCCACCATACACACACTCTCTCCCCTCTCACCAGCACACGTCGACAAAATCTCACTTTAGTTTTCCCACAGAAGGCTCTCAGGTTACGTGTACCCTCGTAACTTGCACTTGTCCACAATCCTACACACTCACTCTGGACTCAGTCCCTCTGTCTCTGTGTCTCTCTGTCTCTGTCACCGCCCCCCCGCCCCCCCACGACCTCACCGCCGCACGCTGCTTCTCTCCAAGAACTTGTAGTTGATCCTGCAGAAGGTGTGCACGGCGGCCCGCGCCCGCTGCAGGGCATCCTTCTGGCGGTTCCAGAGCTCCGCGGCCGGCCGCCCCAGCTCGCTCACCGCCGGGTCCTCCCCCATGTGTCTGTCGAAGCGCATCAGCTCCTCCCGGTTATAGATGTACCTGTCCAGGAAGTGCACCTGCCGCGTGCTGTTGGAGAAATGACACTCGGACTTTACCTGCACCATGAAAAGTGCTGTGGGTACAGGAATGATGTCACCCGCGCGCATGGGAAGAGACTGGCGGTGACGTCCACCGATGACAGGCGCCCGAGCGCAGGCGGGGGGCGCTAGGACTCCCTCGGAGGCTCTACCGGCACCCCACGGGTTCATCTTCCACCTGCCAGCGGTGGAGGAAGGACGTGCTGGGCGGAAGAGACCCCTCTGCTCCTGAGCCATTCGGGCTCCACTTGGCTTCCATGCTCGCCTGGACATCTCCAAGTGTGAACTGGACTGGGATTTGCCCCATCACCATCTCCTCTTAGGAGTCTCCTTCATTCTGTAAGTACTTGGTTAGGGCTGTGCTTGTGTCCAAATTTCGCTGTCCCTTGGGACTCCAAGGAAGGGAACACAGCCGTCTCCCCTCTACTTGTGGAGCTTAAAATTTAGTGAAAGTGATGGACAAAAGCCAAACACGCAAGAATTTATACAGAAGTGAGAAAAGTCAGGATAAAAGTGTGGCGTTCTATAGCAGAGAATGATAGGATGACCTAAATTAGGTTAGGGTGCCAGAGAAGTGGTCTCTGAAGACCACTTTAAGTGGTAACATAAAAGGTTACGTGGATGTGAGCTAGAGGAAGTGTGTGTGTGTGTGTGTGTGTGTGTGTGTTTAGGGGAAAAAGAGACACATTTTAGGTAATGGTAATACTGTGTGGAAAAGCTGAAAGAATTGATGAACTTCCTCTAGAAAGTTCACTGAAGCACAGAGAGTGAGAGGAAGGAGGGGAAAAGATTAGACTGGAAAAATCACAAGGAACCAGGCACTTAAATTCCTTGTAGGTGACATTAGGATTTTGACTTTATGCTAAACGTAATGAGAACTATTGAAGAGTTTTAGGAGATTAAAACCATAACCCCAATACAGGTCCACAATTCCTTTTCTGCATTTCCAAATCTGGATAGCTCAGAAAATCAGATTTTCTAAAAATTTGCTGCTAAAATTCATTTGGCAAATCTGACCTGCTGAGGGAAGGGGTCAAATGTGTCTCAGAGCTCTTATTGGTTACATATGGTTCTGTAGCTTCACTGTGTGTAAAGATACACATAGACATAAATATACACATATATATCATATGAATGCACATATTTTTGATTTTTTGGTATTAAATTACAGTATCATTAACATTATGTTAGTTCCAAGTGTACAACATAATGATTCAATATTGTTAAAAGTTATACTCCATTTAAAGTTATTACAAAATAATGGTTATATTTCCCTGTGTTGCACAGTATATCTTGTTGCTTATTTATTTTATTCACAGTAGTTTGTATCTCTTAATCCCATACCTTTATCTTGCCCCTCTCCCCTTCCATTTCCACACTTGTAGCCACTAGTTCACTCTTTGTGAGTCTGTTTCTGTTTTGTCATATACATTTGTTTTATTTTTTAGATTCCACTTATAAGTGATAACATAGAGTATTTGACTTTCTCTGTCTGACTTATTCCATTAACCATAATACTCTGTAGGTCCATCCACATTGTTGCAAATGGCAGAATTTCATTCTTTTTTATGGCTGAGTAATAGTCCACTGTGTGTGTGTGTATGTGTGTGTGTGTGTGTGTGTGTGTGTGTGTGTATATACACAAACCACATCTTTACCCATTCATTTGTTGATGGACACTTAGGTTGCTTCTGCATCTTGGATATTTGTAAATAATGCTGCAGTGAACATTGGGTTTCATGTATGTTTTCAAATGAATGTTTTTGTTTCTTTCAAAAATGAAAATATTTTTGTCTTTAGATTTAGTTGAATTGTGAAAATGTCAAAAAGAGTTAAAGAATAACCCTGTGGTTAAAGGTAAGAAGAATAAATGGAAGTTTCTGATATCATTAATAGTGTGGAAAGTAGCATTGCTGCAGAAATTTGAGGCATTTTACTGAAAAATATTGTAACAGCCACCATTATTTATGACTTAAAAAGACAAGTTGTTGAAATCAAATAGAGATGTGATGACCAAGAACTCGTGACATTTTGAAAAACATGGCGTAAGGCAAAAAATAAAAATGAAGATCTTGAACTTGCTTTGATTGAATGGATTCAACAAGAAAGTAATGAATTTGTTCAACTGTCTAGTTTTGGGGGTAATGAAACAAGCTAAATAAAACCATGAAGAGTTGAACTGGAAGGTGAATGTGTGTAGAAAGTGTAAGTCTAGAATTTCTAGAAGCAGCATAGTGTGTATAAAGCAGTGTTTTCAACCTCAGCACTATAGACATTTTGGACCAGGTGGTTCTTTGTGGCTGGGGAGAGGGAGCTGTTCTGTGCATAGTAGCCTGTCTATCAGCTTTCCTGGCCTCTACCCACTAGTTGTCAAAAGAAACCCCCTGTGTGACAACTAAAAATGGCGCTATCTGGAGCCAATGTTCTGCGGCGGGTGAAGGAACGGGGAGAAAGAGTGCTGAGCTGTCGTTGGGTGAGAACCATGGGTGTAAATCATATGAAAAAACTGTCCTGGAGAAACCACTCTCAAGTATGGAGCAGCTGAGAGTGACATAGAAAAATTTGCCAACATTATTTCTGTTGAAAATCTTGGTCCTACATGAAATATGTTTTTTGGGAAGCCGGTCCCAGTGAAGAGCTGTTTTTTCCAATAAAATAAATTTGTTCAGTCCAACCAAAGTTGACTGATTTCTTTGCCTTGGCAATTAGTCACTGTGATATTGTGATTTATGATAAGAAACATGTATTTGTTCTTCATCCCCGTTTCTGCCACAGGTCTCCTAAAACCCTGGAAATTTCCTAAGGGGTAAAATCAATAAATGAGGCTTTTATATTAATTAGGTGACTTTTGGATCCAGTCTAAGGAGATGTACTGGTCCATAGTCCTCCCTATCTCAATAAACAGCGCCACCATCCACCTAGTTATCATGCAAGACAAAATCCTGAGGGATAAGCTTTTGATTTTCTATCTTCCAACTCCCACCATTTAATTCATTAACAAGTCACTCAACAATCTATCCCAAATCTGTTCACTTCATCGCTACTACACTAAATGAAGTCACAGGCACATCTTCCCTGGAGAACCCTTCTACTCTCCCCTAACTGGTCTCTGTAACTTCACTTGGAACCCCTGCAATCCAATCTCCATGTGGTAGCTAGAATTAGTTTTTAAAATAAATATAAATGGACTCTCCTTGTAACCCCTTAGTAGCTTCACATAGCTCTGTAAATAAAAGTCAAATTTCTCACTATGGCCATCAGGGCCTAACATGATTTGACTCCTGACTTTCTCTCTAACCTCATCTTATTCCACTCCCCAACTTGCTTTCTCTGCTTCAGCTCCTCTAACCTTCTTTCCATCCCTTAAACACAGCAAACATCTTCCCACACTTTGACCTTTCCCCTGGTTCCTCTCCCTGGAGCATTTGTCCCTTAGATCCTTCCCATGTCTGGCTTATTCTCATCATTTATGTCTCAATTGAATGTCACAGGAAGACCCCTGTAGACACTTGCACTGAAGTCAGGTGAATACAATTTTCTCAGTCCCTTAACCCTTATATTTTTTTTCAGAGCATTTATTGCTGTTTGAAATGTTCTTCTTGGTTCAATGTTTATTGGGTTGTTGTCTTTCTCTCTTGTCATTAGGTAACTTCCATGATCATAAGGGACTTTTTTTTCTGTTATTCAAATAGAATCCCCTGTGCCTAGGACAGAGCCCAGTATATAATAGTTGCTCAAAGAAGTATTTGTCATCTAAATGCATAAAGCCATAGTTTTGGGAATGGATCTTTGTGGGACTCCTGGTAAAGCAAGAAGGGGCTCCAGTTCCAACACACTTTTGTAATCATGACACCTATGTCTCTTCTACTTTCCTGTGAGAAATTCAGACTAACTTCCTCTTTCTCCTCTTACTACTTGGAAGAAACATTCACAGGTAAGGAAAAGGTGATTTTTAAGATATAGGGAACATTTCATGAAGTTTCATTTCATCCAATGCGTCTGTTATAGTGCTGAGGGTTTGTGCAAACCGGGGATTTTTAGTAACGGTGATGACATAGTAGGGGAAAGAATAGGGAAAAACTGGAAGGAGAGGTAACCAAAGACGGCTAATTATGGAAAATAGATGGCATGATGAATGAACCTATGAAATTTGGGCCCAAGACTCCAAGAGGTCAATGAGTTCCCTTGATTTCCTTAGTGGCTTTCAGCCCTATGGGATGGAAACAGCCTTCACATGCTCTGTATCCTGCTCAGGGTGTATGGTTTGAACCATATGAAATTGCTGATATTTGACTATTTGGAGTTTATAAAAATATAATTTCATAATTTATTCTATACTAGTTGAATCTCTTCTTGTGGGTTCAGGCCACAGAAAGAGGAGATATAGGAGAAACTGATAGGATAGAAAGGTTCAAAATAGAATAAGCACTAATAAGAACTAACCTGTGTCAGGTTTTCAGTTCTTATGAGTTCTTTAAGGCATCACAGAATGCCCCTTAGATGCTCCTTAACTACAGGGTCATTCTTAGTACTAAGGATCCCTGCTTCAGGTCCAGAGTGCTTTACGCAGGAGAAATAGGGAGAAAACTAACCCCAGCTTTTGTCAGAGTACCTCCAGTACAGGCATACAGGCCTTATGAACAGTGGGGTTTAGGGAGAAAGAAAAGGAGACAATAGATAACCAACAAGGACTTACTGTACAGCACAGGGAACTCTACTCAATATTTTGTAATAACCTATAAGGGAAAAAAATCTGTAAAAGAATATATATATGTATAATATATAATATATATATATAACTGAAGTGCTGTGCTGTATACCTGAAACTAACTTGATATTGTAAATCAACTATACTTCAACTTAAAAAAAAGAAAAGAAAAGGAGACAATGGTGAGGTCTCTTGATACATCCTCACGTATTAGTGAGAGGTAGCCGCATCACAGATCCCATGGACATAACACAGGATCTTCTAGGAGAGATCTTTCTAATTCCTTTTGAGTCCCCATAAAATTTTCAGAGGATTATTCCCATTTTCTGGCATAACTCAACAGAATAAAGGGAACCACGGATGGGAATTGTTTTGAAATCATTAATAATCATTTTAGATTATTTTTGAAAGCATTTCTAAATCCTCTCAAAACCCCGAGGGAATGGGATATAAGGTTGGAGAGGTTTTATTAGAAGAGAGTTGACAAGAAATAGCCTATATGTATATATACGAAGGCACCTTATGCTGGTCTTATAAAGAGGGCAAGTATCCAGGCTCCTTTTGTTTGTGGAAGGAATTGAGGATCCATGTGATAAAGGTAAGTAGTCACTGAAGAAGATGTCGGTGTTTTAAGTGACATGGCCTGGACCCAGACAAAGCTAACTCCCTCCCTTCCCCCACACCCCAAAATAGCTCACCATCAAAGGTGTGCGCTTACCTCTCCAGCCCAAGCCAGGAGCGGGCTCAGCACCATCAGTATCACTGTCAGTATTACTGTCCAGGAGCCTGCGGGGAACCAAAGGCACACCATGCAGAAGAAGAGAAGAAGACAGGGTGCAGGGGAGAAGACAAATCTCAGTGAGGACTAGGACCCTCCTCCAACCCACATCTCAAACATTACCAACCAAGGAACTCATTTCTTTGTTCCTGGATTGGGTCGTCTCAGTTTTGGAGAACCAATCAGATTCATCTGTGAATATCATCATCAGTTGCTGGTTAGATACTCAATATGAAGTTCCTCTTTTGAAACTCAGATTTCCTTCCTTAGGAGGATTGTTTTAATTTCGTGCTTTAAAGGTTTGATCCAGTTGTATTTGTAACATTTTAACTGGGGCCCTATTGTGAGCCAGCTCTGTGCTGGTCAGCGATGGTCACCCAAGTTTTTCAGGATTGTCTCCAGATACTGTCACTGAGTTTAGTGGGACCTCCAGGATACACATAGAGAAAGCGGCTTATCGGGGGCAATCCTTGTGGAATGGGGGGTCTTGAAGGTACCTTTGTAGAGCATGTAAATAACAATGTAATAGGGTCAATGTCCAAATCACATTCTACAAGACCCTCCATGTGGAATGGAGGTTCTTGAAGGTACCTTTGTAGGGCATGTAACTAACAATGTAATAGGGTCAATGTCTAAATCACATTCTACAGGGGGCTGAGAGATTGATAAAGGACTCAAATCAGCCTTTGGCACAGCAACTCTGCTTTAGAATAATTAATATTTTATGTGAAAAAGTGATCAATCCATTCCTCCTAGTTCCCTTTTTGACTTCCTCATTTAATTGGGGATATTTCCCTTTCTTTCCCTTTTAAAAAATTTTAATTTTATTTCATTTATTTTTTATACAGCAGGTTCTTACTAGTTATCTATTTTATACATATTAGTGTATATACGTCAACCCCAATCTCCCAATTCATCCCACCATCACCACCCCCCACCATCAGTTTCCCCCCTTGGTGTTCATATGTTTGTTCTCTACATCTGTGACTCTATTTTAGCCCTGCAAACCTGCTCATCTGTACCATTTTTCTAGGTTCCACATATATGCGTTAATATACGATATTTGTTTTTCTCTTTCTGACTTACTTCACTCTGTGTGACAGTCTCTAGATCCATCCACGTCTCTACAAATGACCCAATTTCGTTCCTTTTTATGGCTGAGTAATATTCCATTGTATATATATACCACATCTTCTTTATCCATTTGTCTGTCGATGGGCATTTAGGTTGCTTCCATGACCTAGCTCTTGTAAACAGTGCTGCAACGAATATTGGGGTGCATGTTTCTTTTTGAATTATGGTTTTCTCTGGGTATACACCCAGTAATGGAATTGCTGGGTCATATGGTAATTCTTTTAGTTTTTTAAGGAATCTCCATACTGTTCTCCATAGTGGCTGTATCAATTTACATTCCACCAACAGTGCAAGAGGGATCCCTTTTCTCCACACCCTCTCCAGCGTTCGTTGTTTGTAGATTTTCTGATGATGCCCATTCTAACTGGTGTGAGGTGATACCTCATTGTAGTTTTGATTTGCATTTCTCTAATAACTAGTGATGTTGAGCAGCTTTTCATGTGCTTCTTGGCCATCTGTATGTCTTTGGAGAAATGTCTATTTATGTGTTCTGTCCATTTTTTGATTGGGTTGTTTGTTTTCTTAATATTGAGCTGCATGAGCTGTTTATATATTTTGGAGATTAATCCTTTGTCCATTAATTCATTTGCAAATATTTTCTCCCATTTTAAGGGTTGTCTTTTTGTCTTGACTGTAGTTTCCTTTGCTTTGCAAAAGTTTCATTAGGTTTCACTTGTTTATTTTGTTTTTATTTCCATTACTCTAGGAAGTGGATCAAAAAATATCTTGCTGTGATTTATGTCAAAGAGTGTTCTTCCTATGTTTTCCTCTAAGAGTTTTATAGTGTCTGGTCTTACATTTAGGTCTCTAATCCAGTTTGAGCTTATTTTTGTGTATGGTGTTAGGGAGTGTTCTGATTTCATTCTTTTACATGTAACTGTCCAGTTTTCCCAACACCACTTATTGAAGAGATTGTCTTTTCTGCATTGTATATCCTTGCCTCCTTTGTCATAGCTTAGTTGACCATAGGTGCATGGGTTTATCTCTGGGCTTTCTATCCTGTATCAGTGATCTATATTTCTGGTTTTGTGCCAGTACCATATTGTCTTGATTACTGTAGCTTTGTAGTATAGTCTGAAGTCAGGGAGTCTGATTCCTCCAGCTCTGTTTTTTTTCCCTCAATATTGCTTTGGCTATTCGGGGTCTTTTGTGTCTTCATACAAATTTTAAGATTTTTTGTTCTAGTTCTGTAAAAAATGCCATTGGTAATTTGATAGGGATTGCATTGAATCTGTAGATTGCTTTGGGTAGTATAGTCATTTTCACAATATTGATTCTTCCAGTCCAAGAACATGGTATATCTCTCTCCATCTGTTTGTGTCATGTTTGATTTCTTTCATCAGTGTCTTATTGTTTTCTGAGTACAGGTCTTTTACCTCCTTAGGTAGGTTTATTCCTAGGTATTTGATTCTTTTTGTTGCAGTGGTGAATGGGATTGTTTCCTTAATTTCTCTTTCTGATCTTTCGTTGTTAGTGTATAGGAATGCAAGAGATCTCTGTGCATTAATTTTGTATCCTGCAACTTTACCAAATTCATTGATTAGCTCTAGTAGTTTTCTGGTGGCATTTTTAGGATTCCCTATGTATAGTATCATGTCATCTGCAAACAGTGACAGTTTCACTTCTTCTTTTCCAATTTGTATTCCTTTTATTTCTTTCTCTTCTCTGATTGACGTGGCTAGGACTTCCAAAATTATGTTGAATAATAGTGGTGAGAGTGGACATCCTTGTGTTGTTCTTAATCTTAGAGGAAATGCATTCAGTTTCTCACCATTGAGAATGATGTTGGCTGTGGGTTTGTCATATATGGCCTTTATTATGTTGAGGTAAGTTCCCTCTATGCCCATTTTCTGGAGGGTGTTTATCATAAATGGATGTTGAATTTTGTCAAAATCTTTTTCTGCATCTATTGAGATGATCATGTGGTTTTTATTCTTCAATTTGTTAATATGGTGTATCACATTGATTGATTTGCATATACTGAAGAATCCTTGTATCCCTTGGATAAACCCCACTTGATCATGGTGTATGATCCCTTTAATGTGTTGTTGGATTCTGTTTGCTAGTATTTTCTTGAGGATTTTTGCATGTATATTCATGAGTGATATTGGTCTGTAATTTTCTTTTTTTGTAGTATCTTTGTCTGGTTTAGGTATCAGGGTGATGGTGGCCTTATAGAATGAGTTTGGGAGTGTTTCTTCCTCTGCAATTTTTTGGAAGAGTTTGAGAAGGATGGGTGTTAGCTCTTCTCTAAATGTCTGATAGAATTCACCTGTGCAGCCATCTGGTCCTGGACTTTTGTTTGTTGGAAGATTTTTAATCACAGTTTCAATTTCATTACTTGTGATTGGTCTGTTCATATTTTCTTTCTTTTTTTTTTAAACATCTTTATTGGGGTATAATTGCTTTACAATGGTGTGTTAATTTCTGCTTTATAACAAAGTGAATCAGTTATACATATACATATGTTCCCGTATCTCTTCCCTCTTGTGTCTCCCTCCCTCCCACCCTCCCTATTGTTCATATTTTCTATTTCTTCCTGGTTCAGTCTTGGAAGGTTATACCTTTTTAAGAATTTGTCCATTTCTTCCAGGTTGTCCATTTTACTGGCATAGAGTTGCTTGTAGTAGTCTCTTAGAATGCTTTGTATTTCTGCAGTGTCTGTTGTAACTTCTCCTTTTTCATTTCTAATTTTATTGATTTGAGTCCTCTCCCTCTGTTTTTTCATGAGTCTGGCTAATGGTTTATCAATTTTATCTTCTCAAACAATCAGCTTTTAGTTTTATTGACATTGCTCTTGTTTTCTTTGTTTCTATTTCATTTATTTCTGCTCTGATCTTTTTGATTTCTTTCCTTCTGCCAACTTTGGGTTTTGTTTGTTCTTCTTTGTCTAGTTCCTTTAGGTGTAAGATTACATTGTTTATTTGAGATTTTTCTTGTTTCTTGAGGTAGGCTTGTATAGCTATAAACTTCCCTCTTAGAACTGATTTAGCTGCATCCCATAGGTTTTGGATCGTCGTGTTTTCATTGTCATTTGTCTCTAGGCATTTTTTGATTTCCTCTTTGATTTCTTCAGTGATCTCTTGGCTATTTAGCAACGTATTGTTTAGCCTCCATGTGTTTGTGTTTTTTACTTTTTTTTCCCTGTGATTCATTTCTAATCTCATAGCATTGTGGTCGGAGAAGATGCTTGATATGATTTCAATTTTCTTAAATTAACTGAGGCTTGATTTGTGACCCAAGATGTGATCTATCCTGGAGAATGTTCCGTGCACACTTGAGAAGAAAGTGTAATCTGCTGTTTTTGGATGGAATGTCCTATAAATATCAATTAAATCTATCTGGTCTATTGTGTCATTTAAAGCTTCTGTTTCCTTATTTATTTTCATTTTGGATGATCTGCCCATTGGTGTAACTGAGGTGTAAGCCCCCCAGCATTATTGTGTTACTGTCGTTTTCCTCTTTTATAGCTGTTAGCCGTTGCCTTATGTATTGAGGTGCTCCTATGTTGGGTGCATATATATTTGTAATTGTTATATCTTCTTGGATTGATCCCTTGATCATTATGTAGTGTCCTTCCTTGTCTCTTGTAACATTCTTTATTTTAAAGTCTATTTTATCTGATATGAGTATTGCTACTCCAGCTTTCTTTTGATTTCCATTTGCATGGAATATCTTTTTCCATTCCTTCACTTTCAGTCTGTATGTGTCCCTAGGTCTGAAGTGGGTCTCTTGTAGACAGCATATATATGGGGCTTGGTTTTGTATCCATTCAGCCAGCCTGTGTCTTTTGGTTGGAGCATTTAATCCATTCACATTTAAGGTAATTATCGATATGTATGTTCCTATGACCATTTTGTTAATTGTTTTGGGTTTGTTTTTGTTGGTCCTTTTCTCCTCTTGTGTTTCCCACTTAGAGAAGCTCCTTTAGCGTTTGTTATAGAGCTGGTTTGGTGGTGCTGAGTTCTCTTAGCTTTTGTTTGTCTGTATAGCTTTTGATTTCTCCATCGAATCTGAATAAGATCCTTGCCAGGTAGAGTAATCTTGATTGTAGGTTCTTCCCTTTCATCACTTTAAGTATATCATGCCACTCCCTTCTGGCTTGTAGAGTTTCTGTTGAGAAATCAGCTGTTAACATTATGGGAGGTCCCTTGTATATTATTTGTTGTTTTTCCCTTGATGTTTTCAATAATTTTTCTTTGTCTTTAACTTTTGCCAATTTGATTACTATGTGTCTCGGCGTCTTTCTCCTTGGGTTTATCCTGTATGGGACTCTCTGCACTTCCTGGACTTGGGTGGCTATTTCCTTTCCCATGTTAGGGAAGTTTTCAACTATAATCTCTTCAAATATTTTCTCGGGTCCTTTCTGTCTCTCTTCTCCTTCTGGGACCCCTAAAATGCAAATGTTGTTGCCTTTAATGTTGTCCCAGAGGTCTCTTAGGCTGTCTTCATTTCTTTTCATTCTTTTTTCTTTATTCTGTTACACAGCAGTGAACTCCACCATTCTGCCTTCCAGGTCACTTATCCGTTCTTCTGCTTCAGTTATTCTGCTATTGATTCCTTCTAGTGTAGTTTTCATTTCAGTTATTGTATTGCTCATCTCTGTTTGTTTGTTCTTTAGTTCTTCTAGGGGTTTATTCTTTAATTCTTCTATGTCTTTGTTAAACATTTCTTGCATCTTCTTGATCTTTGCCTCCATTCTTTTTCTGAGGTTCTGGATCATCTTCACTATCATTTTTCTGAATTCTTTTTCTGGAAGGTTGCCTACCTCCACTTCATGTAGTTGTTTTTCTGGGTTTTTTAATCTTGTTCCTTCATCGGGTACAAAGTCCTCTGCATTTTCATTTTGTCTATATTTCTGTGAATGTGGTTTTCCTTTCACAGGCTGCAGAATTGTAGTTCTTGCTTCTGCTGTCTGCCCTCTGGTGGATGAGGCTATCTAAGAGTCTTGTGCAAGCTTCCTGATGGGAGGGAATTGTGATGGGTAGAGCTGGGTGTTGCTCTGGTGGGCAGAGCTCAGTAAAACTTTAATCTGCTTGTCTGATGATGGGTGGGGCTGGGTTCCCTCCCTGTTGGTTGTTTGGCCTGAGGCAACCCAGCACTGGAGCCCACCTGGGCTCTTTTTTGGGGCTAATGACAGATTCTGGGAGGGCTCATGTCAAGGAGTACTTCCTAGAACTTCTGCTGCCAGTGTCCTTGTCTCCACGGTGATTCACAGCCACCCCTGGCCTCTGCAGGAGACCCTCCAACACTAGCAGGTAGTTCTGGTTCAGTCTCTCCTGGGGTCACTGCTCCTTCCCATGGGTCCCAATGTGCACACTACTTTGCGTGTACCCTCCAAGAGTGGAGTCTCTGCTTCCCCCAGTCCTGTCAAAGTCCTGCAATCAAATCCCACTAGGTTTCAAAATCTGATTCTCTAGGAATTCTTCCTCCCATTGCCAGACCCCCAGGTTGGGAAGCCTGATGTGGGGCTCAGAAGCTTCACTCCAGTGGGTGGACTTCTTTGGTATAAGTGTTCTCCAGTCTGTGAGTCACCCACCCACCATTATGGGATATGATTTTACTGTGATTGTGGCCCTCCTACCATCTCACTGTGGCTTCTCCTTTGTCTTTGGATGTGGGGTGTATTTTTTGGTGAGTTCCAGTGTCTTCCTGTTGATGATTGTCCAGCAGCTAGTTGTGATTCTGGTGCTCTCACAAGAGGGAGTAAGAGCACGTCTTTCTACTCCGCCATCTTGGTTCCTACCAAGAGAGCTGTTGGAAGATATTTAATCACAGTTTCAATTTCATTACTTGTGATTGGTCTGTTCATATTTTCTATTTTTTCCTGGTTCAGCCTTAGAAAATTGTACCTTTCTAAGAATTTGTCCATTTCTTCCAGGTTGTCCATTTTATTGGCATACAGTTGCTTGTAGTAGTGTCTTATGATGCTTTGTATTTCTGCAGTGTCCGTTGTGACTTCTCCTTTTTCATTTTAATTTTACTGATTTGAGTCCTCTCCTTTTTCTTAATGAGTCTGGCTAAAGGTTTATCAATTTTGTTTATCTTTTCAAACAATCAGCTTTAGTTTTATTGACATTTCTATTGTTTTCTTTGTTTCTATTTCATTTATTTCTGCTCTGATCTTTTTGATTTCTTTCCTTCTACTAACTTTGGGTTTTTTTTGTTCTTCTTTTTCTAGTTCCTTCAGGTGTAAGGTTAAATTGTTTATTTGAGATTTTTCTTGTTTCTTGAGGTAGGCTTGTATTGCTATAATCTTCCCTTTTAGAACTGCTTTTGCTGCATCCCATAGGTTTGGATCATCATATTTTCGTTGTAATTTGTCTCTAGGTATTTTTTGATTTCCTCTTTGATTTCTTCAGTGATCTCTTGGTTATTTAGTAACGTATTGCTTAGTCTCCATGTGTTTGTGTTTATTAACTTTTTTTCCCTGTAATTTATTTCTAATCTCATAGCATTGTGGTCGGAAAAGATGCTTGATATGATTTCAATGTTCTTAAATTTACCAAGGCTTGATTTGTGACCCAAGATGTGATCTATCCTGGAGAATGTTCCATGTGCACTTGAGAAGAAAGCATAATCTGCTGTTTTTGGATGGAATGCCCTATAAATATCAATTAAATCAATTTGGTCTATTGTGTCATTTAAAGCTTGTGTTTCCTTATTAACTTTCTGTCTGGATGATCTGTCCATTGATGTAAGTGAGGTGTAAGTCCCCCAGTATTATTGTGTTACTGTCCATTTCCTCTTTTATAGCTGTTAGCCGTTGCCTTATGTATTGAGGTGCTCCTATGTTGTGTGCATATATATTTATAATTGTTATATCTTCTCGGATTGATCCCTTGATCATTATGTAGTGTCCTTCCTTGTCTCTTGTAACATTCTTTATTTTAAAGTCTATTTTATCCAATATGAGTACTGCTACTCCAGCTTTCTTTTGATTTCCATTTGTATGGAATATCTTTTTCCATTCCCTCACTTTCAGTCTGTATGTGTCCCTAGGTCTGAAGTGGGTCTCTTGTAGACAGCATATATATGGGGCTTGTTTTTGTATCCATTCAGCCAGCCTGTGTCTTTTGGTTGGAGCACTTAACCCATTCACGTTTAAGGTAATTATCGATATGTATGTTCCTATGACCATTTTGTTAATTGTTTTGGGTTTGTTTTTGTAGGTCCTTTTCTCCTCTTGTGTTTCCCACTTAGAGAAGTGATTTTAGCAGTTTTTGTAGAGCTGGTTTGGTGGTGCTGAATTCTCTTAGCTTTTGCTTGTCTGTAAAGCTTTTGATTTCCCCATGAAATCTGAATGAGATCCTTGCCAGGTAGAGTAATCTTGGTTGTAGGTTCTTCCCTTTCATCACTTAAATATATTGTGCCACTCCGTTCTGGCTTGTAGAGTTTCTGCTGGGAAATCAGCTGTTAACTTTATGGGAGTTCCCTTGTATGTTGTTTTTCCCTTGCTGCTTTCAATAATGTTTCTTTGTCTTTAATTTTTGCCAATCTGATTACTATGTGTCTCGGCATGCTTCTCCTTGGGTTTATCCTGTATGGGACTCTCTGTGCTTCCTGGACTTGGGTGGCTATTTCCTTTCCCATGTTAGGGAAGTTTTCAACTATAATCTCTTCAAATATTTTCTCGGGTCCTTTCTGTCTCTCTTCTCCTTCTGGGACCCCTATAATGCAAATGTTGTTGTGTTTAATATTGTCCCAGAGGTCTCTTAGGCTGTCTTCATTTCTTTTCATTCTTTTTTCTTTATTCTGTTCCACAGCAGTGAATTCCACCATTCTGTCTTCCAGGTCACTTATCCGTTCTTCTGCTTCAGTTATTCTGCTATTGAATCCTTCTAGTGTAGTTTTCATTTCAGTTATTGTATTGTTCATCTCTGTTTGTTTGTTCTTTAATTCTTCTAAGGGTTTATTCTTTAATTCTTCTAGGTCTTTGTTAAACATTTCTTGCATCTTCTTGATCTTTGCCTCCATTCTTTTTCTGAGGTTCTGGATCATCTTCACTATCATTATTCTGAATTCTTTTTCTGGAAGTTTGCCTATCTCCACTTCACTTAGTTGTTTTTCTGTTTTTTTTTATCTTGTTCCTTTATCAGGTACAAAGTCCTCTGCATTTTCATTTTGTCTATATTTCTGTGAATGTGGTTTTCCTTTCATAGGCTGCAGAATTGTAGTTCTTCTTGCTTCTGCTGTCTGCCCTCTGGTGGATGAGGCTATCTAAGAGTCTTGTGCAAGCTTCCTGATGGGAGGGACTGGTGGTGGGTAGAGCTGCATGTTGCTCTGGTGGGCACAGCCCAGTAAAACTTTAATCTGCTTGTCTGATGATGGGTGGGGCTGCGTTTCCTCCCTGTTGGTTGTTTGGCCTGATTTGACCCAGCACTGGAGCCTACCCGGATCTTTGTTGGGGCCAATGGTGGATGCAGCCTGCCCACCAGCCACTCCGTGACCCCGGCTTCCTGTTCCTCTGGACCCCGGGAGCAAGGGGGCAGCTGGTGGGGGTGGGGTGGGAGGATGACATCACGGGACTGTTTTTTAAAGAATGAGGCTGCCGATGATCAGGCCGAATGCCTTGGGTTCTAGGAGGAAGGTACTGATGAGGATGGGGTACCCAGGGCATCTTTCAGGGTAGCATTGGAGTAAATAAAATGGGAAGCTCATGGAAAATGTCCTGTGCCCATAAGGGGATTTTTTTTTTTTACTATTGAGTTGTATGAATTTTTGTATATATTTTGGATATTAACCCCTTTATCAGATACATGATTTGCAAATATTTCCTCCCATTCAGTAGGTTGCTTTTTCATTTTCTGAAGGCTGCAAAGGAATTTTTGTAGTTTGATGTAGTCCTACTTGTTTATTTTTACTTTTGTTGCTTTTGGTGTCAGATTCAAAAAATCATCAAGACCTATGTCAAGAAGCTTAACACCCTATGTTGTCTTCTAGGAGGCTATGGTTTCAGGTCTTACATTCAAGTCTTTAACCCATTTTAATTTTTGTGTACAATGTGAATATTGATAGTAGTCTAATTTCATTCTTTTGCATGTGGTTGTCCAGTTTTCCCAACACCATATATTGAAGAGACTGTCCTTTCCCCACTGTATATTGGCTCTTTTGTTGTAAATTAATTGACCAAGTATATGTGAGTTTATTTCTGGGCTCTCTATTCTGTTCCATTGATCTGTTCTTCCAAATTCCGTACGGATTTGATTACCACAGCTTTTTAATATGGTTTGAAATCAAAGCTGGAGGCACCATTACTCTTAATGCATTTTCCATAATTAACTTTATAATGTTTCATTTCATAAAATGTTAAGCATGAAAGGGGCTTTAGGGACTTCCCAGCCAATTTCAGCCACCACTTACCAAGAAAATGCAAATAGTCGGAGGAGTGTATCTTTCCCAGCCAAGGTCACCCACCAAGGCCTCCTCACGTCCAGTCCAGACCTCATGAGTTTCCTTCCAATTTACACTTTCCTAAATATCACTTGGCATGTATGTTCCGAAGTTTTTACAGGGAATGTTAAATATTTACACAAAAGCATAATGGAGAGGAGAGAGCAGCTGGTAGATCTCAGTGGCTTATCTTCAGGGGAAGCCAGGGGGAGCCTTAACCTAAATGGAAAATTCATTAGCAGCAGCCCCAAGAACCTTGCAGTGACGCAGCCTATGTACAGTTCTGAAAGGGGCCCCTTCCTAGCCGAAAGCCTTGATGCCCAGGCATCCCAGGCACACATCGCACGTCCCTTCCCCCACGTCAGACACCACCAGCTGCTTGAAGGATACTGTCACATTTTGTTCTGCAAGATCCCCAAGAAACCTCCTGAGACATGGCCTCTCACCACATCCTGGGTTTCCACACTTTCCACTCTTAGTTAACTTTCGTGTAGGTGGTTTAGAAGGCGGCGGCTAAGGCCAGCTCCCTCCACTGAGGGACAGAAGGCTCACAAACAGCCTCAGGGAGGAGCCGGTGGCAGGGGCAGAGGCAGCCTGGGACCAGGAGGAAACCGCTTGTTAATCCAGGAGACTGGATGGGTTAAGTTAGGGCCAGTTGTGTTCTAAGTGAGGGTCTGGGCTCAGCCGCAGCTATTTCCACCAAGGAAAAGGCCCTCTTTGCTTATCTCAGTGTTCATCGTTCTGTTCCCAAAGCCCTGAACCCTCAGCTGAGTTCAGGCAGGAAAGCTTATGAAAGGTGGTACTTTCTGTCTTGGATATAGATAGGGTGCCGTTATTTGGTTTTCAGATAAACACACATTCGAATTGAAGACCAGTGTCATTTGAGACTTAGAATTGATTTGTGTCTGAGGTACAGAAGTGATCTAAGTCCTTGTTACTTGACGTGGCCCACACACCAGCAGCGTCAGCATTACCTGGGGGCCTCTTAGAAATGCAGGAACGTGGGCCCCCATGTCAGGCCCACAGAGCCAGAGGTGCACTTCAGTAAGAGACATGTATGCAGATTAATTTGACAATGACCCTGCCCTAGGATCGTTCAGTTAAAAGTAGACAAGCAGATGAAGCTGAGAAAAGTGGGTGGACAAGATGAACTAGGGGTTGGGGGTAGTAGAGGGATGTGAGTCCAAAGACATGGGTTGGAAACAGTTCTCTGCAGGGCCTGCTGAGCCAGTCTGAGCAGGACAGCACCCCAGTGTGCACACAGCCCGATTTACCTGTAACTCACCATGTGACCACTGACTTGGCACAGCGACAGTTTGGAGTAGAAGAAAAATTCACTTCCAGTGGTCATTTCTCCTCTCCCCACAGGGGTTGACAGCTACTAGGGAGGTGAGGCATCTGTTTTCATCACTATGAGTCTTTCTAGAAGGAGCTGAGGATCATGATGAAGAAATATCTGGGCTAATTAAAAAAAAACCACCCTCACCACCATCCGTTTAGTTGTAGAACTCACACATTCAAGAGTTTTCACAATGCCAATTCCATTCTTTTATTTCCTCATACCACAAACACTTTACTGCCTTTTTACAAACTGAATTTACACAAGCAAATTGCAAAGGAAAACCAGGTGTTCTTTAATCCTCCAAAATGCATGTATGAAATATAGCACAAACCCTAGTATCTATACACAAACAGGTTTAGCTGAAGCTTATGGCCATTTCTTAAAATTAGCATGACAGTTTAGATATTTATGCCTGTAAAGTTTGCATAATCTACTATACATAGTTTTTTCAGAAGCAGTTTTAAGACTTTTAACTAATTGGGGAAAAAAAACTTCAACAAAAAGCTCTAACAATTCTGTGAAACTTAAATTATTTACAATTAGACATTTAGGGTCCTGATTCACAAAACTTAGTGCATATCATGATTAATTTATGAGTTTCACAGAGAAGGTAAGTAGTATGTAGAATAATCCCCAGGTAAAATCTAGAATGAATGGCTTTTAGAAGAATGTCTGTAATATGCTTACTGGAAACTAGAGAAAAAGTAGCAAAACAGAAACTTCAGCAGCTGCGTTTGATTTGAAAATTTAAGTAGACAGCCGCAATCAGAATAAACAGGTGACCACAACAGAAGAGCTGGTGGCATTTTTGACATTACTCTTGGTATGTACAAGAAGAAAAACAATTCTCCCCTTTTTCCATAAAAAAATTACCCCCAATAATCACTACACGTGAACTCAGAGTCTTTCTCCACAGTTGTCTTCAAACTTGATGCCAAAATTAGCAAACGTCGACAGAAAGTACTGTCAGTTCAGTGGGTTCTGTTTAGTGGGAAAAGCTTGGGTTACCGAGGGGTTAGCTCTTCCAATTACAAAAGAATCGTCATAGATAAGGTGCCGGAAATCTAAGCTTCCCCTCAAAGCACTTGGTGGATTCAGTAGTGATTTCATGTATATGCCAAAGGAGATGACTCAAAGAAAATTAGCAGGACAAACTATTTTCAAGGTGAAGTGATAGATTTCAGTGAATCAGGTCCAGGTAAAGTCTTCTAAAAAAACCCCAAAATTTACAGTAAACATTTTAAACTCTGGAATGCAGATATAGTTATCAGTAAGTTACATTTACAAAACCGTTTCCACAGTAGTTGCTCCAGAGTCAGAACTGAAAAATGTACAAGCCAGCTCACAAATGACCTTAGATACAGTGTTATTAAAATACATTGTTAATCATAAAAATACTTTACTATGTACATGTACACTGTATAAACTCTAGATTTGCCTAAACCCACTTCTGCCGAGCAGCGCAAGAAACAGTGCAGTGCTATTATCTGGTCCTCACACCATGCACACGGGCTGATCCTGCGGTCAGTCCTTCACTAACACGGTGAAGCATTTCTCCTTCTGCAGGACGTCTAGTTGGAAGAGTCAGTTTTACTTCCACTGTACTTTACTTTCCTAAATGCTGGTCCAAGTAACTCTGGGCATTCACATAATTCATTTGCGATTTGGTTACACTTTAAAAGAAGGCTGTAGTTCATCTCGTCGGTTATTACACTGTCTTGCTTGTAGTCTGGATGGTTTGCGATGAACTCCCTCATCCATCTGGCAACTGTCATTAATTCTCCTGAAAAAAAAATTTTTTTTTTTTAACAACTTAATGGTAGTGGTTTTTTTTTTTGTTTGTTTGGTCTTTTTCTTTCGTAAGTTGACATTTATTGGCCCACATAATACAATCCTGAAGAAGAATCAGTGTGGCCTTCTGGTGTAGCCACATGGCAGGGGCCAGGAACGAGCTGTATTACGTGGCTTCCTCCTGGGGAAGGGTTTCATGTTGTAGGCAGGCAGTGAGAACACACACATCCCACTGCTATGGGACCTGTTAGATGCCACCCACATGGTGATGCTGTCGGCTCTAAGACACGGGAGCCAATGTGTGTGGACTAGAGCCCGAGTTCTCCCATCTGGCCAAGTCCTGCCCATGCCGGTGTCACGAGACTGCCCCGGGACAGGAGGGCCCCCGAGTTCCCCAGAGCCATCTGATCAAAGAGGTGGAGAGAATAATGAGAAGTAGATGCATGAAGACAGAAACTGTCAGATACAGCATTTGGGGGGTGGGGTATATCCTTTGTGGATCTGGAAATTTTACAGAAGCCTCGAGCAAAATACAGATGCCACTGCTACTGTCCTCTTAGTCACGGCTGACAGCTCCCCAGCCACCATGATCTCAAAGCTGAGAAAGTGGGGTTCCAGGGCACCCCTGTAGGGAGGCAGGCTGGAGGGCCACCGTCTTAGCTGTGCTATTAGTTAACCTGAGGACTGGCTTAGACTCACTGTGCAAAGAGCCCAGGGTGCCTCACCACACACACAGTCGGGCATAAATGTCGAACAGGCAATCCAGATACTGTATTTCGTTGCCTAAGAGGCCATCGGCTTAAAGATGCAGCGTTATTGTATGAACCAGTAAGAACAAAAGCACTGCTAATCAAACCGTGACTGTCAAAGTGCATCCAACCGCCGAGACGGCACAATGTGGGAAAGTTCATTGATTTAGGATACCATGTACTTTAATAAAAGACTGCTTTAAAAACTGAATATTGTAAGATTGTGAGGTTCTGCCTACGTTAAGAGATTTTTAAAAAAGCAAAGTACAGAATGCCATACCAGATGCTCTCTTCTTAATCAGCTTCAGGTAGTTCAGAATACTGCATCTGGTGTCCACGTCCACCTCCATGTTTTCCAAGTAAGAGTTCAGGATGGGGATCAGCCCGGGGAACATGCCTTCCTGCAAGAAGCGGGGTGCGCTGTCAGCCGACTCCCCGGGGGCGGGGTGGGGTGGGGTGGGGGAGGGGCGGGGTAGCTGGGGCGCGGGCCCTACCTTGCCGTTGATGATGGTGTCGATGGTCATGAGTGCGTACTCCTCGGCTGCTGGCTCGGTGCTGCCCGTGGTCTTGCTGCGGCCGTCCACCATGGCGTTGCCACCTGCCAGAGGGGCGCAGAGGGTGTTAGCGGCCCGTGTGGCCTACAGGGACCCCAAAAATGCAAGAGAAGGCAGTACCTTTGCAAATGTCTTTTCTGAAATAAAACAATCCCTGCAGGACGGCATCTCGCTTCTGTGCTACTTTCATGTTCTCATCAACCTGAGGGAGGAAAACCATTGCAGCCAAGTGAGAACATTGCCAAAGTCAGGGCACTCCCGCTCCGGCGCATTTGGGGGCTGTGGTGCCTCGCTCACCTCGCGGTCTGGACCCATCTGGGAAGAAGCCTCCCACAGCCAGCGCTTGCTGGCGGCCAGATAAGACTTTGCACTGTCATGTGGGGCTGTGTCCCTCAACCCCAGACTGCTGGGATGTGCTTTTTAATAACAATGGGGCAATTCTAAGAGAAGCTTACCTTAAAAATCAATGCGAAACTTACACTCATGTAGGCCGCCCACATCTCGAGGTCCCTTGAGACACCCTGGGATGAATCTATGGCATTGGGAGGTCAGGGGGCTGGTCCCTCCTCACAGCCCAGACTCACGCTCCTGCCTCTCCTGCCACCTGGAGTTGAGGGCTGTGCCCTCCCTGCCTCTGGGGCTTTGCTGCCTCATAGGCGGGCTGTGGGATCTGGAATAAGGTGACCCCTCCCAGGGCAGGTCACCGATGCTGCCTGCCCACCTGCGGCTCTGCCGTGCCCACTCCCTCAGGAGACCCCAACCCCTATTTGTGAATTCTCCATTTCTCCAATGACTTTTTAAGACCCTCAAAGTAGAGCTTTTAAAACTCTTTAGTAGTAGTCCCTTATTTCTATAATGAAATCTTAGGGGACTCTCCATATTCAAAACAGACACAAGTCAGAGGTCATGTTGAAGAGGGATGGTCAGTACAGAGTCTTTGATGACTTAGCTTTGCCCCTCACACTGATCAATTCCTATCATTATTTTGTTTGTTTCAAGGCACATGTGACCTTCGGATTAATCTAGATACAGGAACATATTCAAGCAATCTAAAATTCTATCATGGCTAGGAACATCTGGCTTCATTTCTAATAACGTTTGTATTTTTCTTAGTCTTGACAAAAACTCACAAAGATCATCAGTTTTAATTTCTGCTTTTATGAATTCCTTTTAAAAAGCTGTAATTTTACTACAGCTCTTTAGATTCTTATCTAGTTACTTAGGTTTATTTTTAATATTTCTGTTTATAGTACTTAAAGCTGTGATTTTCCCTTAGAAATTATCTTTGCTGGCATCATTTTCCTAAACAATCTATAATTCTAGTTTTTTAAAAAAAATTTTATTGAAGTATAGTTGATTTACAATATTGTGTTAATTTGTGCTGTACAGCAGTGACTTACTTATACACATATGTATTCTTTTCCATTCTAGTTTATCACAGGATACTGAATATAGTTCCCTGTGCTATACAGTAGGACCTTGCTGTGTACCCATTCTACATATACCAGTTTGCATCTATAATTCTAGTTTTGACTTAATCTAGAACCTACTAGGAAAACGATTTAAAATTTCCAATAGTTAAATGTTTCCTGAACATTTTCTTGTTCAACTTTGGTGGGAATGTATCCTATACAGTGTCTGCTTCTGAGGAGTGAAAATTTTCCTTAATTAAGTTTTGTTATTCTTCCTCAGGGCATTTAAAAAAGGTGTGCCATGGTATAAGATTTGTGATCAGGCGACACAACCAAGCTTATTAACTGTGTCATTTAATTCCCCTGTGGCCTTTCTCATCCTTTGATTATATGGCCTGTCAGTTACTGAGTAACGCGCCAGAAACTCTGCTAAGTGACTTACTCCACGAACCCCACATGGCCTTACGACAGTCCATGTGTCTCTGTTCTGCACCTGCGGACTGGGGCACTGAGAGGACAACTAACTTGTCCAGGTGAAAAAGCTAGTAAGTAGCGCAAGTGATTTATGAATTGAGTGCTCACCCGGAAGCCACATCTTACCCACCGTACTACAGTGCCTTCAAATTCTTCTTATGCTGCCGAGAAATGTTTGCTACACTTTATGTTAAAAAAAAGAAAATGGCTCTAATGTTATCTTGAAAAGAGTATATAAAATTGTTTCCTGTATCTCATTTAAGACCTTCTCACATTTTGTCTGTTAAGACTTTGCCCTTCCTGAATTGTTAAAAGGTCATATGGAGCTCTTTACTGTCAACATCTGTCCTTGTTTTAAGTATATCCTATGCAAACAACATGTACCATTACATTGCTATTTTATATCACCCGTTTTAGCTTTTGAATAGGAGAATTTAGTCTATTCAAATTTGTTTTCATCTTATTTTACCACTGTATGTTCTCTGGACCATAATGTCTTATCACGCCCATGGCCCCAGACCCACTTTTGTGGCACCAGGAAGCTTTGTTTTTTTTCCCACCTCTTTAGCTAGGAGATTAGAGGCGACAAATCCTATTTCTACACTATTAGTGGTCTTTCTTACTTTTAGACAAGTAGTTTTGAAATTCTCTCTCCAAATGTCAAGCATTAAGAAGTATCTACCATTCCCCTCCTTCCACTATCCCCTTGCTAGATAAGATTTCTGGCTTAATTTAGCCCTAATTTGATCTTTTTTGTTAGAATCACTTGCAATTTAAAGACCAGTTTGACTGGCATGGTTCTAATTCTTTACCCTTCGGATTCTGTAGACCTCTCGCCATCTCTTCTAGCGTTTAATGTTGTAGATGAGAAATGATATCAATTGATTTTCTTCTCCTTCTTGGCAGGAAGTTTAGGTATCCTAATTTCCTCTCCTGTCTGGACAACTGATCTTCCCTTTGAGATTCAGAAATTCCTAGACTGGGGTTCTTCTTTGAATAATTCTGTCTCATCCTCAGTGGACTCTCACTCAGGGGAAATTCTATTTCTTTATTTTCTTTATTGTATCTCACATCACTTTTGTATAGACTGTTCTCTTCTTCTAAATTTTGATACAAACCCTGAACTTTCCAGAGAAATCCTCTCATCCTTTTTCCCATAATCTCTGTTTCTTTGCCAACCTGCTGGGATGAATCTCAGTTTGGTTCCGCTAAATCACAGACTTTGAGCTTCAACCACACCTGCTTACTGGTGAGCATACTGAGTGTGGCTACCACGTCCCTTGTTTCTGAGAACTCTTACTTTCCAAATGTTCTTTGGTCCACAGGGCTTGTTTATTTAAGATGTGACCTTTCTCTAGAATTTCGTCGAGGGCACTAATGAGAATTTATTTTAAAATTCTTTCCAGTTTCTACATTAACTGTGTTTTGGGACTTCCCTGGCGGTCCAGGGGTTAAGACTCTGGACTTCCACTGCAGGGGGTGCGGGTTTGATCCCTGGTCAGGCAAGTAAGATCCCACATGTTACACGGCCAAAAAAAAAAAAAAATTAACTGTATTTCACTGAGGATAATATACTCTGCAGGCCCATGGGCTCTTCTCTTTAAAAGTTTTCAATTTTATACTGACTTTCAGACATCTATATCTGACCCCAGAAAATGTGGGTCCACCTATATGAGGATTTTTCCAGCAGTAAATACTACAGTATTCCATGATCTGCTGCTGGTTGAATTCTCAGATACGGAGGAACTGACTATAAGTTACACGCATGTCAAGTGTATTTCATAAACTGGCAGCTCACGTGAACCCTCCTTACGTGCGTTCATCTCTCCAGTGGCTGTACCACATTCAGGGTGTGTGTGTGTGTTGGGACAGGGCAGCTCTGCTTCTCTTCCCTCCAGCCCTGAGCCCCGGCAGACCCTCACTCCGCCCGGCAGCCTTTCCCAGCCACTCTCTGTGCCAAGAGACCCACCGGCCAGGAACCAAAGGTCTCTATACTCACTTGGCTACTGCCCCGCGGCCCCCAGCCTTGCTGCCTCACAGCCTGGAACTGTTCCAAGGCTCTGCCGGGAAACTGCTTCCAGAAAGCTCCTTCTTGGTTTTTGTTGGGCTGAGGCTGATTCAGATTTGTTTTTCCAGTAGTGCAGCGCCAACTATGTTCTTCAGAAACCTCTCCAGTTTGGTTCCATTCCCTGCACTACCAAAGTTACGCGTCCCTCCGTCCTGAGTCTAATATCGTGATCGGCCTGGGACTGGACAGGACAAAACCCATTTGTGGGAATCCCTCCCGCCATCATCTTGAGTCAAAAGCCTCTAGAAACTAGAGATTGTTCAAATGCAACCCTAAATGTCTTCCAAATGGGCTGAGTAAGGAGCTACTATTAACATTTTTTTCCAGAAGTCTCCACCAAAACGGTACCAAAATCTATAGCATAAACTTAGGTTTAAAAAGAAAAAAAAAAAAAAAAAAAAGGGTGGAAGGAGAGCATTTTATTCTAAGGGAGGAACAATCCTAAGTGAGGTCAGAGTTGAAACAATTATTATACATAAATGAGCAATGGATGATAACCTACAGACACCCAGCCCTACGCTGAAACTCATCCTTACCTTTGACAGCGGGATGAGAAAGTCCAGTTTGTAGGAAAGGATCACCCTGGTGAGCAGCACCACGAACACCACGTACGCGGAGTTCTCGAAGTCTGTCAACTGAACCTGGACACGGGGCCCGAGACATTAGGGGCCCACCATGCAAACAGCTCCTCCCTGCGAGGCCCCTGAGGGTCATGTCTTTCCCAAGCATCTCCTAACCTCCCACCTGGGTCTGGAAGCCTCTGCCCACAATCTATTCTCAGAAGCAGTCCTCCCGAGCTGCTGCACTTGCGTGTAACACGCACACACGTGATCTGTGCTGCCTTCCAAGTAACCCGAGCTTCTGACAAGGGTGCGGGTGGGTGGCAGGTGGCTGGGAACGGGTGCGTCCAAGTCGGTTCCTGCCGACGGGCTGCGTACCTCCATGGGCCGGAATTCCACTCTCCATCCAATGTCGGAGTTTGGAGGAGGAGGTTTAAATCGCATTGTCTGCCAATTTGTGGACTGAATATTCTGTATTCAAAAAGCAGAGAATAAAACCAATTTTCCAGTAAGGTATTAAGATGATTTGATATTTAATACATGAAGCAGACTGTTTACTGTCCATACCACATACTCTTCAATTTACAAATACAAAAAGGTACAATTTAAAATTTTCGTGGAGCGTGACCTGCTAGGGAGACAAAACAGCAAGTGCTTAACGGAAGTCAGGAGACACGACAGCAGTCCTGAAAGAAGCGGTCGTGTTATTTTCCTGTGCCGCATATTTGCATTTTTCATCGCTATGAAAACAAGAGAAAATACTGAATGAAAAATGCAGAACCGGAGAGTAAGAATCATAAAATAAGGGTACTTGAACCAATTTAAAGTCTTTGCTGCACTGGGTCATGGAGGTCATAGAAGGCTTCTACTGTCATCAACTCCTTGCCCCTCCAGACAACGGCCTCCACCCTGGAGAGTGAAGTGAAACACCTTCAAAGCGGAGCAGATACCTCAAAATGGTCGGACTCGTTGGCATCGTCCAGGTGGATTTTCTCTTCAAACAGAGTCAGCGGGTCTCTAATGAAGAGATGAGCCACGTGCTGGGCCAGGAGATGATCGATGCCTGCAGAGAGAGGTCACACCACTCACATCAGAGCTGTTCTCCATGCCCAGAAAGACGGCAGGACAGCTCGGGAAGTCTGAAGAAAGGGCATCTAGAAGCTTAGGAAATGGCTGGGCTGTGCAGGATTCTCGTGTCTCCCAGGATTTTATCCTATGGAGTGTGTTCGCTCCTTACACAGCGCCCGTGGGGGCAGAGCTGTGGACCAAGGGACAGACCTCCAAAGTCAGCTCCTTTTGCTAAAAGTCAAGATCTCACAAGTATCTGGAACTTGAAACTTTAAGAACAAGCAGCCTCATGAGAAAAGTTAAGAGACTTCACACTAAAAATAGAAGCCAGGCCAGGAGTCAGCAAAGGAATTTAAAAGGGCTTTGAAGAACTAAAGGCTTACAATCAAATCTAGACAAAAGGAACAGAGGCTCACCTTCCTGCAACAGCTGTTCATAGATTTCTTTGTGTTTCGTCAGGTCGATGTCATTATATTTCTCACCGCACTCAGATAAGTAACTGTCTATTGAATCATATCGGGACTTACTGATCCTATAGTGGTTGTTCTTCAGCGGCTAAATTGAAAAAAATACAAATGAATGCCATATAAAATGATGTGGAAACAAACTAACGCCCCAAATAATTATATTAAAAGCCTATATACTATATATGTAATTATATAAAACTGTCCAACCTGAACACGAGATCCCGAAAAAAAGCTAGTTAATCCTGAAAAGTATTAGAAAAATTATATTAAAAAAAAATCTGGAGACAATTTAAGTAGTCTGTTTTCTGACATGACTTAAATATATATATATTTCTTTTTCTTTTTTTTAAAGTAGATCACCTTCATTCTCATTAAGATAGGAAAATGCCAATGTTGAAAGCAAAACTATAAAACTATAATGTAACACAAAGCTATTAAAATGATTTCTGCTTTAAAGTTTATTTCTACTTAGAAGGCATGTTCAACAATTTATGAACAATTACACAAAGAGCAGAGCATCAATAGGGCAGCCCAGTCGAGAACATCAGAATCACCTGTGAGGGCTCCTTTAGTAACATGTATGTCTATGTCCCAGTTCTGGACATACTTACTCACTGGGCTAGGGTGGGCCTGGGTACTTATTTTTAAAGATCTCTATAGGTGGTTCTGACGTACAGTCTTGGTTGGAGAGATGCAGTTCAACATGCAAACAAGAGGCACAAACCTACCTCATTAGGCAAACCTAACCCTCTGTAACAGGCCAAAGAACCTGACAACAGATGACACTTTCCGCAACAGAGAGCACCACAGACAAAGCACTCACGTAGCACCAAAAAGCTTTCTGGTAAAAACAGCCATCAGCACTGACTCTCAAAATATAGAAAACTTGTACTACTAATTTTAGAAGGTAAAAACAAGTACTGATTCCAACAAATGATGAAAATTAACTTGAACGCCCCCCCCCCCCGCCAACCAAATCACATTTCCTACATTCTCACCCCAAACACACATTGTGGAGCCAAAGACAGGTTGATAACCTGTCAGCTTCTTCCCATGTGTGACTAACCCACTCAGGATAAAAATTTAAGGGCGACTTCAAAACTGTAAGCAGTGACAATATCCCCATTTTACCTGCTGGACTTAAAAGACTATTAAGGAAAATCACTCCCACCTCCAGTCCTCTCTCCTCCCGAGTTCTATCATCTACAGATGCAGAAATCACGCCCCAGCGACAATCAATGTCTGACACATAGCCTCGGTAAAAAGGAGACGCAGCGCTCAAAGCCATCTAAAAACAAACAGAAGTCAGCACCTGCAAGTTCAAAGTGTCATTTACATGCTGAAAAAAGCTTCATGCAGTTACCTCTGGTCTGGAAGAATCAGTTTATGCAACCCCTACAGATTTCTACTACATCTACTGCACGCACCTGCCTTCTCATGGTGAAATACACCAGAAGTGACTCCAATCCTTGCCTCTGATTCTTTTAAATCATCTTCTCTATACCATGAGGACAGGCGGGATGGGAGGGGGAAAACGGCTACGCTCAAGCTCGACACTTCAACACAAAAATGTCTTACTGGCAACGGTAAACTCTACAGCTTAGACTCTTATCCATTAGCTCTAAGTCTGCATATTATTCATGTTAGTTCAGTTCTAAATGAAGTCTTAACCGGACTTAAATAGTACATGGTCAGCAAATTTTGCACGTGCAGTCTTTATTTTATACAAAGAAGTAGTTAAAATTAGGTGTGATTTCTACTTACGACAATTGGGCAGATAGTGGCCAACTGATCATAAAGGTATCTGGCCTCAGATATGCTGCAGGCTTGGAACGTTACCTGTTTAAGAATCCCAAGTTATTAAACAACAACACAAAATCAGTACCATCCTCCACAAGGAGCCAAGTCTGAGAAGGAAGGTGGTTGGTCATGGCATGTGATGGTCATTCCGTTGATGACAACATTGAACACAGGAGTTTTAAGAGCTGTCTCGGATGAATTTTGCTACAAAATGGCTTTAATCATGTTCACATCTACTATAAATAAGAACTAGATTAACAATGAAGTTCAGCCAGGCGTTTCCTCTTCCACTGACTTATTTCCTTCTACAGCTGCCCATCCACATCTGTGTGCTTGTATACATTTTGGTACAAAAGGGGGATCTGGAGATGCGAAGGACGGGTTTCAGAGTTCACTGGTGGCACAGTGGGGGATAGCTCGGAAGGGGGCAGGACTGGAGGAAGGAAGAGAGGGCAGTTAAAACACTGCAACTGTCCAGGAAAAAACTGAGGAAGTCTGGTGGGAAGAGGTACAGCAGGGCCAAAGCAGGCCTGGTGACCAGTGGGCACAGCGGAGTGAGGAGTGACCTGGGTTTTGGCCTGCGTGCTCCTCGGACAGATGGGAAGCAGTGGCGCCAAGACACAATGGGCTTATGTGGCCAAGGAAGAGCGGAACAGCCCTGTAAGCGGCTTGGTCTCCAGGGCTGGGGCCAGGAAGAAAAATCCGAGCTGGAGAAGTATTTGGGGGCCCAGATGATGTACTAAGAAGGGCAGATTGCCCAGGAAGCCCGCACAAGACGGGTAAGTAGGACTTAAGAGTTAGGCAGAGAAGGAGATCACGTAATTGATTAGTGCAAATCCTCTTAAAGCAATTACCCAAAAGAAACCAAAAAAAAAAAAAAAAAAGTGCTGCCCTCTGCAGGGCTGGGGCAGCGGAAGGGGCAGGGAACGCAAATTGTGGTTGTGTTGGCACATTTGTAATAACTGCAAACTGGGAACAGTTCTCATGTTCTGTTGTTATTTAATAATGACAGTTTGGATTTTGTGTTGGTGCAGTAAATAATTTAAGTGCTTAATAGTTGAACTAGCAGCTGAGTGAATGTTTACTATTCTAATCGCAACCTGTTAGTTCCAGTAGTTTTAGCCAGGTCTCAACTTTGCTTTTTTTGGTTTTGTTTTTTTTGGCTTTTGTTTAAATGGCAGAGGACTTCTGTTGGAGACTCAAGGGTCTAACCGCTGAATTCATGGCATTTCACGTCAGTGTGGTGACTGACTACAGAAAACGATGATTCAGACCATTTACTGTGTCCTACCATTACTTCCCTACCATTTCTATGTGAATTTCTATGTGAATTATTAAGTCAGTGCTATATTTTAATTAAGACATAATGATAGGTACCCAGCCATTACAAATTAATTCAACACACGGAGAAGAGCTGTGTCACAGGTGTAAAGGAGCAAGAATGTCAAAGGTGAAAACAGAAATTGAGAAGAACTGACAGGTCACTAATAACCCAAACCAGGGCAGTTTCTGCCAAGAGGTGGGAATGCAGAAATCAGCTCGTCTGTGGGTAAGAGTTAAATGAGAAGTGGGGGAGATGGCGAGCAGAGTATTTACAGGCTTCTCTGCTGTGACCCCACCCCTAAAGTGTAAGCCCTAGGAGGGCAGGGGTCTGTCTTGCGGTTCTCTATCCCCAGTGTGTAGGACAGGGTCTGACACCCACTTAGTCCTTAATATTTATTAAGTGAATAGAGTATCTTGAAGGAAAGAGAGTGCTAAAAAGGAGAACGTAGGAGCAAAGATAAGTTTTATTTTTATAAAATGGTGGGATACTTGAAAAGCTGACCCTATAGCCCAAACTTATATGGATTGAGATCAGGAATACCTAAATGTTCCCCCAAGTGTTTTGACTGCTGAATGCTTTTGAACATACATCTCTTAGTTTATTTAGGTCCTTTTTTGAGTTACTCTTAGCTATTTTAGAGTCTGTTATTTTTGTTTTTAAGAAGATCCTATGACAAGCATTTTTTCTTTTCAGGTTTTTGACTGGCTTCTCTTAGATGGCCTAGTATATACTAGACAATTCACAGGCAAATTCTGAAAAAGTCAACCCTAGAAAAATATGCTTAAGAAAACTGGCAATTGGAATTCAATAGCCGAGTTAGAACAGTGATACGACTTAGTTATTCTAAGTATATTTAATAACTAGCTTCTTTACCCCAGGGCTGATTGAGCCATTGAGACATCACTGTGGTAAAGGCTTTAGTGGGGGAAGAAAAAAAAGAGTTCTTAACACCTTAAAAAGATATGAATATATGAACGGTTTTGGATTCTGGTATCCTTTTAAAGTATCATATAAAGAAAACAAGCAATGTCACTAGGAAACTGCTGAGGGAAAAAAAAAGAGAAAGTATGAAAAATTGATGTTAGAAACCTAAATATCTAAAATTTGTCCAGAACCCAGTGTCGAAGCCATAGGATTTTCTTGGGGGGTGGGGGGAAGCCTATCACAATATGCATGAACTTATTAAATGATTCCTGCAAAGTCCCCCACCAAGAGTCAAGAATTTGAATATAGTTGAAGTACTTTTTGTTCTGTACAGTAAGATGCTCACTAACCTTAAAAAACAAACAAACAAAAACTTTGAAACCATTTTTTTTTGCCTTATTGTAATAAGTAGTTTCTAGTGTTCCACTTAAGAGATAAAGCAGAGATTTCTGTGGTGATTGATGGAATTTGTCTCATTTACCATATACTTACATTATCTGTGCTAAAGACTTTTAAGTGGAGTATTGAAAGTGGGGTGGCTGGACACACCACTGAGAAAAAGAAAACAACCTTAAACCCATGACAAAGCTTAAATTGGATGGAAAACTGTATCTACAAGCAATAAAAATGTAAGCTACCTACCATTAGGACATATTTATTTGTGTAAACACAGTGTTTCAAGGGAAAGACTATCCCTTTGGAATGGGGCAACTGTGCTGTCCATGGCAAAACACCCTGGTTTAATATTAAACCAAGAAAAAGAGGCAATCGGTCCTCCAAGAGCACTGATAGATTTTAAAGCTGTGCACCCTAAGTTCTAGAGCTTAATGGTTCTCTTTAGAAATATTTGGAATTAAGATAGGGAAGCAGATAAGGCAGTTAAAAGTCAACAGGTCTCTTTTTTATGAAGTGTGTCCATCTGGAAGGAAACTCATAGCCTAGGTTTGTTTGGAAGACACGCTTTATGCCACCTATATAAGTCAGGGAAAGCAGGGGAAATGGTATCCTTGGCCATGGTTATTTGAACACACTTAGCACGTAAAAATCTGACTCTGGCATTCAATTTTGATTATACATAGTTGTAAAATAAACACATCCAAGATACATGTGCAAGAAGGTGTGTGTCTGTGTGCAGCTGCCTGAAACGATGGGATGCTGGGTCCCCAGCCGTGTGGAGGGCAGGCAGACTGAGGGCTGGGGGTGGGCTGGGGGATGCTCATGTGGGGTCAGGCTTCACCCTGCTCCAATCAGCAAATAATCAGAACTGGATAAAATCTCCTTGGATAGTAACAAGAGGCCCTCTTTTTTTCTTTTGAAATTTTCAGTTTGAAACTTCTAATTTTGTGCCACTTTTACTTCTGTTCTAACATGATTTTAAACAAATTAAAGGTTAAAACCAATACTGTTGTTAATAAAAACAATTAAAGAATATTAGCTCAGAGACAGACCTAGAAGCAGCCTTAATATAAATCCTTCTTTCAGCTGTTGAGAAAACCGAGACCAGAAGAAGGAGAGTTACCCAAATACCTGAGAAATCACAGCTAAAGCCCAGACACAGGCTTGTGGGCAGCCCGATGGGTTCCTGCTCCCCGCTCCAGGTCCCCTGTGTGGTGGGACACCATCCCTGCCACAGGTGCCAGTAATCTGATTAGATCCAGGGGAAGTTTTAACCAAGTCATTGAGAGAAAGGCTATTCTACAATACCTCCTGTGAAACTTAGCCAGGGGCAAGGCAAACATGGGCTGCTAAATATTTATTCTTTTTATAACACTAGAGGGCCTTGCAGGAAAATAAAAATTTAAAGTCCAAATAATCCTTCCCTTGGATCACAAGCTCACTGGAGTGCATCCAGAATTCATTTTCAGAAATGATAAGATTTGAGCAATGTTTACAATCTCAAAGCTAGTCACTAGATGGCAGCAAAAATTAGGCACAGAGAGAACAGAGACAGCGACTGCGGAATATTTCACCTTTTAAGTTCATTAACAACTATGTCTTCGTAGTGAACTGTAGATTCCGTCCAGAGGCAACTTCCAGTGAATTTACTAAGATAACTTCATTGGTTTTCAGAAAGAAGTACTAGCTACTATTTCAACCTGATTAAAATGTGATTTTTAAAAAGGAAACATGCACATATAAAGAAAAGAAGTTAATAAATAGAAACGGATGAGGACAGCTTGCCTCTCTGGATATTTGAAATGATACCTGCAGACAGCAATTGCCCATCCCAAAGCCCATAGCATCCATGTAAATGTGGTCGGGCTTAGAAGCCTTTGCTGCCTCATCATCCTCAGGAAATGTTTCTATAAATGGAGATGGTGTATTCTTGTCCTTAAATACTGCAGTATTAATTGAAAAAAGAAAAAAAAAAGAAAGAAAGAAAAGAGCAGGAAATGGGTGAGAGTCAAGGATTAACAACAATGGGGGGGTCCCCTCCCACCCGCCACCTCTGTAGACTCACTTGGGACGTTGATGACAACCTTTTCTCCTCTTCTGTGCCGGATGTTCCTGGTGAGGGTACTAAAAAACAGACATCAAATGTCCTAAGTTGGTCACCTAAGAACCATCATGCAAAAGAAGAATTTGACAATTCGCAAGTACATGGAATGAAATCCTCCCTCAAACTAATCCTCTAAGACATCCCTACCGAAAATTCATGTGGACCGAGAGATTGAGGGGATTTCCTGAAAGAAGGCTTTGCATTAATACCACGTCCTCTGGTTCTTGTTTGAGAATGTCATTCTCTCTCCTGCCCAAGCCCTGATCCCCGGCTCCATGTGACTCACCAAACCAAGCTCAAGTGTCCAAGGTCTGCCGCGGTCTAGCCTCACCGTATGTTTCTAACATTTTCCATGCTAAGTCCAAAGACTTGAGCCAAACTGTGGTACTCATGTTCCCCGGGCATCTCTGGATCCCAGAACCTCATCCTCATCACTCCCTCCACCCATCCTGCAGCGTTAATACTATCCTCCAGCCTGCGATGTCTGATCCAGAAGCCCCTAGGCAAGCTGTGGCTGTGAGCACTGGACGCGCGGCCAGTCCTAATTAAAATGTGCTCTGAGGGTGAACACACAGCACATTTTGAAGACTTGGTACAGAAATAAAGTAAAACTTATTAATAATTAAAAAATACTGGTCACAAGTTGGATATATAGAGTTAAATAAAATACACTATAAGTCCACCTTTTTCACTTTTTTAAGGTGGCTACAAAATTACTACTAAAATTACACGTGTGGCTTGCATTATGGTTTTACTGGGCAGTGCTGCTGTCGACGGTGTTAATGCCACCTCTCTCAGGAGGCCTGCTTTTGACCCCCTCAGTCAGAAGCACCTTCCTCTCTCTGGTGTTATCATCTTTGGACACCTGTCATAATCTACCTTTTCTTGCAGCTGAATATCTCCACCTTCCCCTTGGCACACTATAAACACTTGATGTCGGAAACTATGTTTATATGTCTTTATCTTCCCCACGGACTCTGCACGTAGCAGGTGTGCAGACCTGTTACAGGAATGAACACTGAGAAGTCACAGGTCCCTAACTCTAGGTCAGGAGCCCGGGTTCAGGATGACAGGTGAGACTCAAAGGTCCAAAGCTGAGATCAGACTGGTGTGGGCCCTGAAGCAACTTGAAACCCTAGAATTAAAACTACAGACCAACAGACTTAGGAGTTAGTGGAACAGAAGGTAGAGCGTGCCTACTATATACACAGGTATTGTACACATTTTACCTTATTGTCAAGGTATATGGAGTGGGATGAGAAGACCACAGATACTGGCGGTAATTTTCAGAGGAGGAAAAGGTAAAAATGATGACAAGAAAGCTTCTCCAAACAGGAGTTAACAGGACTAGGATTGAAATGCATCTGTGGCTAAGTGAACAACGTTAGGATCACTTGGAAAACAGGCAGATCCAGCCTGGAAACAAGCAGCACCAACCGAGCAGCCTTGGGGGACCAAGAACAGGCGTAGCTGTGGGTCTGTGGGCTCCTCTGGTTAATTACCACAGGAGCTGGAGTTCAGGAACCGCTCAGTAATGACTCCGGGAGGGACACTGCACCCCCAGGGCAGGGATCCAGGGATCTGAGTCATCCACACACTTACCTGAAGCGCGGATGCTTGTTTATCGCTTCATCAGGAAAGAAGAGGGACTTGGAAGCTCCTCCTTCCACTGGGTTGGGCTTGAACTCGGGCAGTGTGAACCCAGGGCAGCCTAATCTACAAGAAATTGAAGAACTAAAGAGATAGAATCTGTCTTCAGGGATTAAAAACATGCATGTGTAACGTTGCCTTTTTCAGGGGTCCGGCACACAGGTGTTCTGCAAACACTGTGCCCTTGCAGCCACGCCTTTGCAGTCTGTCTTGCTCACCAAGCTCTTCTCTTGTGACTGCAGCCCTTTTGCCGATTTTATCAGAAGCCTCCGTCCACTCAGGGTCTGCAGAGTGCTTACTTACGTCCTGGCTGCCTTGGCTGTTTCCCCCACGCGGTTTCTGAGGCGTCTTCCTTTACCAGCTCTGACCCCTGCACACCACCACCTCCCCATCAGCTTGGCTCGACTTGGGACAGGCCTCCTGCTTCTTGCCTCTGCCAGGCACCTCATGATTCCGTCCAGATCAGGCAGGTTCTCTGCCGGTGCCCCTGTCCACCCCCAGGATCTCCCTCTGGAGGCTGAAACCCAACCCTATTATCTCACTTGACCTGAGGAAGAGCTTTAATTGCAACAGAGAAACAAAGCAGGGTGTAGATCGGCAGTGGGAAACTTCTGGCTTGGGAGCCAAGACTAGCCGGTGCCTTATTTTCAACCTCACCTTTTATAAAACTGGCCGCCCACGTTCGCCTTGTGAACAAAAACTGAACTTGCCGATCTTATCTGGAAAACAGCCCCAGCTATGATGGGGCTCCTCAGAGTTCCTGCAGCTCCGTACATTATTCACTGACAGCCTGCAGCCTTAGGAAAAGCCCCTGCAGAGAGTGACAAACTGAGATCTGGGGGTCTCTCTGCTGACCGGAATCAGGCTGGAGAAGCACGTGTGTACTTGGCAGGAAGCGGGCAGCCAGGACTCAGACCCACACCCCCAGCCCCACTTTTCCTCCAGGCCAGCACCGTCGCACGGAACCTCTGCAGGGATGGAAATGCTCACGAGCTGCACTGCCCAGGTGGGTACTGAGCAGGTGGAAGGAGGCGAATGAGACTGAGGAACTGAACTTCTCATTGTATACAAGTCGGATTGATTTAAATGTCAACAGTCACACGACCACTGTTTGGGTTGCTAGGCCACACTACAGTTGCACCTGTTTACGGAAAGAGAATCACCCTGTTTACACTGAAGAAACTGAGTCTTGCTCTCCCTCTTGATCCCATAAAACTTCCCTTATCATTTAACTGTGGATGTAAGGTGAGGCTTCTGCAAACAAATAATTATTATCTTTGTTTTGTTTACAAATCCAAAAATACCCTCTCATCATAAAAGATATGGTTAGGCTTTTTAAAAAAAATTAGATTTTTAGAATAAAACGTATTTCTAGCTCAACTCTCCTCCCTTCATAATAACTTAAGAGAAGGAAAAAGATACTTCTCTAAATGTCTGATGAGTTGCTTAAATAAGGTTTCAACTATTTATATGTGACCATGGAGATTTTAAAAAACAAAATTCCCTTTAAGTGTCCTAAGACCAGTGGTGTGACTGTGAATGCCTATGTTCATCGTGGACATTTACCAGGAAAGAAAAAGAAAGCATAAAAATAGTTCAGAGTGTTCCAGGCCACGGATACCAATCCCCAAAGTGCTTTTGAACTTTGGGGAGGTAAGCATACTTTGCCACAGTCTGACAGATATCTAGCAGAGATAACCAGATTTACGATTTGGTAGAACTGCATTCTTGCATACAGGTCCTATGTATAACTGTGTGATATTTACGTACCTCATACTAAGCTAAGGACAGAATTTCACTGTTCATATTTACCTTATATTTACTCTTATGAAACTTTAGCCATAACCAGATTTGATGACAAATCCTAAATCTTTTCAGCACAATCCAAACATGACCCAGTGACTCCCTTGTTCTTTGTTAATATGTATCAACAGACCCTGGGAGCGCTGATGCCATCCCCCCGTCGGGGGGCCCCCTGATCTGATCTGGGGGTAACGCACATCCTTCCTTGTGCACTGCTCCTTCCCCTCGGCCTGCGGAGTCTGTGGCCCTCGGGTCCTTCCACAGTCCCCCCGGCCACCACCACCACTGGCAGAGGCTGGCATATGACTCTGCCTGCAGTTCTAATGTTACAGATTCTACCAGACACAGTGTGATGAGGATGAACTGTCTGCAAAGCATGAGAGCTGTGGGGTCAAGTGCTGGGTTGTGATCTGCTCTCTTGATACCCGGATGCTCTGAAATGCCAGCCATGCACGTTGACACAGGGACTAACCTGGGAAACGAAGTGATTGTGCAGAGGGCCTGGTTTTCCCCCAGCAGAGATGTCGCTTCCTTGCGGCGCTTCCTCATGTTGTCCTCGACCGTGTTGAACTCAGACATGGTCCCTCCGTACGGCTGGCCAGGTGTCCCCTCGATCATGTAGCTCCCATACTCTGGTCTCCAAAGGGTAGGGTGGCTACAGAGGAGAAAAGGTTTCAGTCCATCTTATTCTTCTGCTGCAGTCTGCTCCATTTTTAGTTTTGAAAAAGTTGCTTCCAAAAATTTAGAAACGACTGGGTATACAAGAAGCCAAGAACTCTTTACAATTCCCAGTGGCTGTTAATCTTCCACAGCTTTTCAACTACATAAGGGTTACAAGTGCTGGGTCTAAAATATTTATAAGTAACTGAGACACACACAGGGCATGCGCTGTCCAAGGCAAGCAAGCCTGTCCACTCTGCGGGGAAGGACGTGGGGATTTAAGGCCTCCTTCAGTTTAAGACTGGGCTCCAAATGCAAACCCAGCCTCTCAAAATGTAGTGGGTAGAAAAATGAACTGGAGGTACATGCCCCCTTCACCTCTGTCTACTGAAATAAAGAAATATTTAAAAAATATCCTGCCAGCCAAGCAAAACCTATCTGCAAGTTTTCTCTGACACCATGGTCTGTGATCTTGGTAACTGCCAATTTTTTAAAAAAATATTTAAATAGTAAACAAACTTTATATTGAGTTTACTCTTCTAAGTGCTTACTAACGTATTTAGAATGTCTACACCCTAAGAGGTAGGTATTATTATCCCTGATTTACAGTTGAGGAGACTGAGGCACAGAGAAGTTAAGTACCCCACCTAAGGGTACCCAGCTATTAAGCAGAGGAAGCAGGATTTGAACCCAGGCAACTGGGAACCAGAGCCAGAGCCCTAAACTGATGTGCTCTCCTGTCTCCTGTATGTGGGAGGAGAGATGATATTCCAGTGGTTCTAACAGTTTCAGAAACTCTCAAAGAAGCCTTCAGTACATCAGCTTACTTTGGGTTTGTCCTTTCCCCCTTTTCTTGCAGAGTTTCAAGAAGTTCCTCTCCAGACAGTACCAGTTGGGCTTTTCTATTTTCATGATCAAAAGATACCAACATGTATTCCACCTATTGAAAATAAAGGAGAGAAAGATGAACATTCCTCCAGACTCGTGCTTGATGCGACCTTTAGGAAAAGTAGGGAAACGTGAAGGTTGGAAAGGATGACAGTGTCCTGAGGAGTCACATCTGCTTACACAACGGTGCTTACTGAGTGAGGTTTGCATAATGCAAAAACCTGGAGAGAATGGCCAACAGTGGCCTTGTGGGAGGACAAGGGCTCTTACGTGATTCCGTCTTCCCTCGTTCTACTTAACACCTTATAGAAAGGTCAGGATGCTCATTCTGACAAATTGTCCTTCGAGAAAGAAGTATTTCAAAGCCAGGATTCTGTAAATCGCAGCTGCACGTAGTAGTCGCATTTTACAACGTATTTCCTCGGTGGGCTTACTGTAAGTTTATGAAAGGGGTTACCTGAGCGTTCTAATCAAGGTAGATTATCCTTCCTCACTGGTAGGTTATTTAATCATCCCACTATGAGCCTCACTAATGGACAGTTAAATCAAAATCAAATACACCAATGCAGAGGTATTAGTTTAGGAGTTTCGGCAATTTTGTTTTGGTTTTTCAGGAATAATTTAAGACCACTTCCCCACTCTGAACTCATACACAATTTACAATGCAAGGTGCACTAGTGCATTCATAACAATACCTGGTGGAATTCTGATAAAAAATCAAGAGTGAAATACCAAAGTAAGACTTTTCTGGGCAGAGTACAAACAGAACCTGCATTTGTTTTCCCTGAAATCGCACGCTGTTAAGTCATGACAGTTGCTGTTAATAATGAAGATTGTGACTCACTATTCACGGTTAATATAGACACACATCATCCACAGGTAGGTGCAAAGACTGGAGCTGGATCAGTCAGGCAAACCCTTGAGAGCACCCTTCGCACAAGACCCCAAGACACGGATGGCAAACTTGTGGCACGTGGCAGACCAATCCCCAGAAAGTACGTTGTTTGGCTTATTATAAAAAAGAAAGGCAACAATACATCCACTATCTACCTTATCTACCTGACATTTCACATGTAAATCCAGATCCCAGCCTTAAAAACAAACCAAAACGCAGGAGCCCAGCAGGAGGCCTGGGTCCAGAGGGGCTGGGGCTGGGCAGCCCCCCTTTGAGGGGGGCTCTGGTCTGCAGACCCACCGTCCCAGGTGGAAGGCATCTGAGTCAGTTCTCCCTATCACAGAAATAGTACCATTCAAGAGACTGGTTTGCCCTTCAGATAAGAAATATAAAAGGGGGAAAAAATGTGAGTAACCATAGGGAAATAGCCTGGCAGGTTAGATGACAACAAAAATAAACTTTTGATGAATTTTTATTAGTTGTTGTTATGGATTGAATGTTAGTGCCCCCCACACCATTCTTATGTTGAAGCCCTTAACCCCCAATGTGATGGTATTTAGAAGTGAGGCCTTGGTGGGGCAGGTAATTAGATCAGGAGAGTGGGGCCCTTGTGACGCGATTTGTGCCCTTATAAGAAGAGACGAGAAAGCTGATTTCTCGCCACTGTGTGAGAACACAGCGAGAAGGCAGCCCTTTGTAAGCCAGGAAGAGGGACCTCACTTGGAAACCAAATCTACCAGCACCTCTGACCATGGACTTTCCAACCTCCAGAACTGTGAGAAGTAAATGTTTGTTGTTTAAGCCACCCAGTCTGTGGTATTTGTTACAGCAGCCTGAACAAACAAGAGAGTTTGTCTTACTGATGAGTTCAAGTCATCAGCGCTGAGGTGAAAACAGCACTTAATTTGGTAATAATCTAGTTCCATAAGACTCAGAAGCAGCTACAGGCAGTTCCCTATTTAGGGAGATTGTACTCTGACAAAGCTCCTCTGTCAATTTCTGTGTACATTAGAAAAAAGGAATTTTCAAATTCCTTTGAAACAATGTTATACAAAGGTCTCTGGGCCACTTCTCTGAAGTATTTAACCTATCATGCGTCTGACCTCTGGAGACAGGGAACCCATCACTGCGTCCCTGTGGGACAGTGAGGTCCTACATTGCTTCCCAGGCACTGGGATGAAGACTCTGGCCTCCTTGCACCCTGGAGAAGGGGTTGCAACCAGGTGGTCAGGCCGAGGAGGGGGAAGGTGCGGGGTAACTCAGCCCAGGAGGACTGGGCTGCAGGGCGGGGTCCGCAGCCACCCTAAAGGAATTCACAATTCAGGATTCAGGGCCAGCTCCTCCATTCCACCGGCCCAAGCAGTAAGCAGTCTTGACTTCGGCTGGAACCACCCATTGCATCTAAGAGACCTGGTTTTCTCCTTACACCGACTCCTGAACAAGCCTGCAGCCATCTTGTGATAAGGCTCTAACTAGCTGATGACCCATCAGTGCTGAAACACAGCGTCCTGCTGCCTCCACACCCTTTGTCCTTTCACCCAAAGTCCTGTGGTCGGCAGGTGCTGGGAGCACTGCACAGAGCCAGGTGGATGTGGCTCCTGCTGTCAAGCTCACAGGTGGCTGAAATGACAGCCAGCAACTCAAGGGAGCTAAATGGTCTGGGGCACGTGTAACAGGAGGGACTGGTCCCGCCTGGGGTATCAGAAGGTTTCCTGGGGGGAGGGGGGTGGCCAGGCAAAGGAGAGGGTCGTCATAAATACAGCCCCCACTCCTGACCCCTGAGCTTCCCCTGACCACCACCCTGACTGCAGCGTAATCACCTGGTTGGCTGCCCAGAGATGCAGATAAACTAAACTGGGCCCACCCCTGGAGACCATGTCACAGTAGTCCCACCTCTAGACTGTAAACTGTTTTAAAGCTAGTGACTGTGCCTTCTGCCCAGAAGATGGTTTCCTCACACAGCCAAATACTAATGACCAGGATTTTTGAGCACTTTCAACCATCCAGTTGGATGGCCCCCATTTCCGTATCTAGCAAGACACTCAAGCCTGGAGCACCCAAAGGGGTCCTAGAACCAACGGTGATGCTACTTGGTTTCAAAATCACTTGTAGTGATTTAGGGAAGACCTGTGTGGCAAGACCAGAAGAGCAGCTGTGCCTGAAACAGTGGGTGAACTTGAGGTGACCACCACAGGTCCAGGAACCCTTTGTATATGGTGACATTTTAGACTATAACTGTTGAAATGTTATTTTAAACTGCTCTATTTTCCCCAAAAGGAAACGTTTTCGTAGTTTACTCTAAAGTTACATCAGGGAACTATACTCAATATTTTGTGATAACCCATAAGGGAAAAGAATCTGAAAAAGAATATATATATGTGTATACATATATATGTATGTATATATATATGTATGTATAACTGAATCACTTTGTTGTACACCTGAAACACAACATTGTAAATCAACTATACTTCAAAAAAAAAAAAAAAGAAACACACAGGCCAAAAATAAAGTTACATCAAATTCTTATAATATCTGCTATATTCTGACTTTTTCCCCACTATGAAATGCCATTTCATACCACAGAATAACACAGGGTGCACGTCAGGGAAGTTTACACAAAATAAACGTGGCCTTGCCCTGGCCTGGTCTTCCTCCAGTGTCCTAGACCAGGACTTCAGCTAACAGAGCAGGAGGTTCTTTAATCTCAATTTTAACACTGCGTAAAATGATGAATTTCCTATACGATTACATAAAGTAACTTCCTTGAATCATTACCAAAACAAATTCTTCACATGCCAAGATTAGTAATATGAAGCCTCAGTGAAAAATTTTAAGATTCAGTAGAGAGCAGAGAAAATTGTGATGAATCTCATAAAGGGGACAATGACACCTTTCGATAAAGGAAAGGAAAAAAAAACACCCTCTCCTTTATGGTAGACACTAGGCACGTGTGACCTTTTTAGATTTAAAATTAAAGTAGGGTTTCCCTGGTGTTGCAGTGGTTAAGAATCTGCCTGCCAATGCAGGGGACACGGGTTGGAGCCCTGGTCCAGGAAGATCCCACATGCCGTGGAGCAACTAAGCCCGTGTGCCACAACTACTGAGCTTGCACTCCAGAGCCCGTGAGCCACAATTACTGAGCCCATGTGCCACATCTACTGAACCCACGCACCTAGAGCCCGTACTCCGCAACAAGAGAAGCCACCCAATGAGAAGCCTGTGCACCGCCATGAAGAGTAGCCCCCGGCTCGCTGCAACTAGAGAAAACAGCAACGAAGACCCAATGCAGCCAAAAATAAAATAAATAAATTTGTAAAAAATAAAATTAAATTAAAGTAAAATAAAAATTTCAGTTCCCAAGTCCCTAACGATATCGCAAACAATTCAATTACTGCAGGAAGTTGTACTGGACAGCACTGGACTTAAACCCGAGAGAAATCACCTCTTGGAATTATATCTGGACACACTTACTGATGCATTACTGCTGGTGCAAAGGAAAGCCCCGCATGCCGATCTGCTCTTTCATGTCCTACAAATGGTGTGAGACATTTACTTTCTGGGCCTCTGAATTGACACTGGCTGATTTTTTTTAACCATGCCACTACACTTCAGGCGTGTGTCAGTTTTCATTTTCTGATGGTTACAAAGACCAGGCTAAGTCACTCCTACCTTATTTCTGAACCAAAGTAGAACCCAACCAGTCTGCTCCCACAAATTAACCTCACAAAAGAGAGCACATCACGTGAAATTACCAAAGGAGATGTTTGCTGTGGCCACCAACACGGGCACTCTGCAACTTAGAAACCTAAGCCAGAAGACACGTCCTCCTAAAGAAATAATACTGTAAATATAAATAGTTCTTATTTACCTCAAAACACCTGCAGGTTAGTACTATAGCTTCTGGGTTCTGAGGACAAGTGAATTCTTTGCTTCTTTCCCGAGAACAGGGTCCTGGTCACCGCGCGGCTGACAAGAGAGGGTGTCTTGGACCAACTGCTCTGCAGCGCTTAGGTGGGGAGGGGGTGGTGAGGGAGTGAGAGGTCAGGGCACCTGAAGGACTCCCACGTGGTAAAGGAGAACTCAGGGCTTCAGCAGGGCTGGCTCAGGGCCCCAGGCACTCCTGGAGCAGGTGACTGACAAAGCAAGCTAGGTCCCTGTAAGTGTGTTTAGAGATGAAGTTCGCCCAAATTCAGGGACCACCATCTAGAGATAAGAAATTCAGGGCTTTAGTTCTTAGGAACTGGTGATAGATTAACCCACCCAACAAAGGGAGGGTGATGCTTTCTAAAGAGACCTAGATCCAGTGCCGAAACAGGACGTGCAACTCCTAAGTCACTGCTGTGCTCAGAGGGGCCCTTGGGCCCCCAGGGGCAGGTGACAGCGATTCCAGACCTCCAGGTGCAATGCCATTCCACCACAGTGAGAGTCTCCTTCATAACCGCATCTGAGGGTGCCTGGATGCTGAGGCAGGTCCCACCAAGACAGCAATTCTGACCTGCTGAAGACAGGGTCTGCAGGATGCAAGACGTGCTAAGACAAACCCCTTCCGGCCATACCTGGAATTCACGGGAAAGGATTACAATCTCTGTTTGAGTTTAAACCAGAGCTCCTGACTTGGGGCTCTGATGCTGGCCCATTACCTGCGGCCCGGGACAAGGTCCGCCTGGCAGCATAGCTATCAAGTGAGGTCAGCCTCATCCCCACAGAGGCTCATCCATGTCTGCCCTTTCACAGGGCTAGGCTGCCAGCAGAAGATTAGCTGGAAAGGCCGCAGCCACATTGCTAAACCTGTTAGCATTTGCCCTGCGGACCGAGAAATTGACCACACATCCTCGACTTTTCAGATCTGAAAGTGTAGCTGGCATTTCACTAGGAGGGAACCACTGATCATCCGGTAACCAAAACCACCGAAGCTTGCACTTGTTGCTCGAGAGCTTTATCAAAGCAGTCCACCTGCCTTGTTACCCCACCCCACACTCTACGCCTTTCCCTTCCACCTCCAGCCTTGCCTCGGGCTGGAGCCTAGTTTGAATCTTAGTAACATCTGTGTTTTTTTTCTTTTATAAAATGAGGATAACGCCTACCTCAAGGGGCCACTGGGGAGGAGCACACAAAGTAATGTGTCAAGTGCCTAAAGTGGTAGTTGAGTACACATATCCTCACGTGTTAGTGATGATTTTCTAGCTCTCGGGCAGGGACACACGTATTGAGGCAGAACAGTGTCTTTTAAGTGTTCTTATGGGTCCATGGTGGCCTGTAATCAACATTACCAAAAAACGTTGAAATGAGTAATAAATACCAGAATATGTCATTCATGGAAAAGAAGTACTATTTCACCCAAATACTGTTTCGCGCTGTGTTTGTTTCAGGCACTCGCGGTCTCAGGAAAAGGAAAGACTTCATGCAGAACACCGCCAGCTCTGCGACAGTGGGCACAGGTCAAGTCACCCCCCTCCCGGACACTTTCAAATGGCTCAAACTCAGCACATCTTAGCACCCTCACCACGTGTGCCGCCCCTCCACTCCAGCCCCGCCCCCCAGGCTGCCCCCACACAGGCCTTCCTTCTGCTTCTCCGCCAGTCAACCACTCCAGGGCCTGGACAGCACCGCTGTTCTCTGCTTGGAAAGCTCTGACCGCAGCCCCTCAAGTAGCTGGCTCCCGATGGGCTCTAGTCACGTGCTACCTCTTCAGAGCAACCTTGGCTAACCCCCAACACTAGGACCTCTCTTGTCCCATGCCCAGGGGTGCCACCCACACTAGTGCCTTGTGGAGTTGTGGAAGTGGTTACCCAGGCCACAGCAGTCTTAATTTCCCCTCTCTCCTCACAAATATTACAATTATGGACATTTGGAACATGTCCTAATCTAACAAAGTGTCCCTTCCAACTCTAAACTACTATGTCTGTCATTAAACTCTTCCAGAAGTTCTTGTGGTATAAAACCATCCATTTTTCTTTCCCTCTCAAAGATAAGACAGTACACACACTGCATTGCCAGGAAGGGAATTTTTTTCAAATGCATCGTCTTGCTACCTAAAGCTCACCCCTTCTAAGCACATGATCTTTTAAATTGTATGCATACATCAGTGGAAATCTTTCTAAAATTGATTACATCCTCTTCTGCTACAATAGGAAGATACTAAACATACTTCCACTTTTTTATTAAGGCTTCAGACTCGGGGCAATTTCATTTCTTTAACAGAGCAAGGCCCTGGGAGGCACCGGCTGCCGTGTCGAGATCTGCTTTTCCAAGCTGCTCTCCGACTTGGTCTCTAATTGCTGCCTCGACTGATTTTTTGTAGTTCATCCTGAACCGTGGAAGGAAATGACCAGCTTGCAGGAATTGTGTACAAAGTGAGCAATCTCCGGGTGAGGGCTTGAGACAGGTTTCCAGGAGTAAAGTGCATGCACTCTGTACCGAGAGGGCTTTTGCCTGCTTCCTAGTTCTCGCTGTCTGTGTTTTGGGGCCGGCAGCTCCTGAGCCCTGGATACCACTCACACAGCCATGGAGGGAGGACCACAGGCAGGGCTGCTGCCGCATGGTGTGTTGGACGATATGCCTTCCAAGTGCCCGACTTGCGTAAATACGTGAACGCTTTAGCGGGAAATGAGGGAAGCACTCCCAAATAACCTCTTTAACGTTCCTCTGAGGCTTACAGTGCTCAGTGTATCCTTTCAAGCAAAAAAACTTTTTAAATTAAAAAATGTAAACTTTCATGGAGGCTCTTGCCTTCAGGGTTTGTTTTAACTCTGCTAAATCATCATCCAGTACAAAAAAAGGAAGGTGTTAACTAAATCCAAAGGACTGAAAAAAGGGCCTGGGGGATGGGAGACAAGACAGTGGGTTTGTGTGAACATTTATGTAATTAGGAACATCTGGTTTGGGGGTTCTTTTGTAATCTTGTTGTGGAAATAAGTTTAATTACTAAATCCTGACCATAACAGACACAAACATCTAAGAACACAGAAAGCTCTCCAAACAGTGTCCAACAGAGTAGAGCCGTGGCCATATGAATGCTGCAAAAATATACCAACCTAGATAACCAAGTTTTCTGGACACCTATAAAAGATGTGCTCTTTTGGCTAGAAGTCTGACGCTTATTTATGTTTCCTTAACTTCTGAAACATCTGAAACAATGTCTGAGAAACCCAGCCCTTAAGTGGAGGAGATGCAGGGTCATCATTCTAAATTACTCAGTCCTTTATGATCAGTTTCAATATACAATCCCCGCGGCTACTAAGTAACCAAAATGCATATGCTTTCCCAATTCAATTCTGTTTCTTTCTGAAAATCGTAACCAAGATTTCAAGGACCCTACAAGCTGTGAAAACATGCATGGGCTTTGAGCCATTTATTTTGGCTGGAAACCAATTTTTGCTCTTTTCCCAAGTTCTAGTATGTTCGAGATAGGTCGCTGCCAAAGCCTCCAGTCCCCTAACCGGCCAACTCTGGCTTCACTTCCGTTCCCATCCTTGCACTCCTCTCGAAAGCCTGACATCCTTCCTGCCCCCAGGGCAGTCCTACTGCCCCCACTGGTCCTTCTCCAGATCCCACACACGTCCAGGTCCTTCTGTGTGTATCACCAGGGTTCGGAGGGGATGGCCATGCTTCCTCTCTGGGTTAGTCATCTCGCTCTCCTCCTTGGTTTTAACCCCATCTTCAGGCCCGTGGCTGCCCTGCCACACACACAGCCAGCTCAGATGTTGCTTCAGCTCCCTCTGCACTGTCTACCCCGCATCTCCACGGTATGAGCACTGGGCTCCTTCACCTAGGAGGTCCCAAACCAGAAGATCCAAGCAGTTCCCCAGGAACTATCCCCACAGGCTACACTCTCTCCCCTCCCTCAGTATCAAGGTAACCTCTGCAGTGGGAGCTGCCAGCCTCTAGTTACCCTCCCAGCCCGTCTTCCCCACCACCGCTGAAGAGACCCAGGATCAGTCTCCCGGTACGATTCCTGGACTGACAATACCACGTCTCCTGGCATGGTCCATTACAAAGGACCTTGACATATATACACTAATATGTATAAAATGGATAACTAATAAGAACCTGCTGTATAAAAAAATAAATAAAATTCAAAAATTCTAAAAAAAGATATATGTATAACTGAATCAATTTGTCGTACATCTAAAACTAACAATATTGTAAATCAACTATAGTCCAATATAAAAAAATTAATTACCAAAACAAAAAAACCCCCAAAAACAAAGGACCTTCGACAGCCTCAGCCTCTAGCCACTCCCCTTGCCCTGCTCTGGTCCCACACCACGGCAGTGATCCTCAACTTCAGGCACTTCACAGTCGCACGTCTGCACACACCCTTCCCTTGCGCTGTCTCCCTTTGAGATCCTCCCAGAAGGTCCCCCACTCCGCCCCCCATCTCTAAGACTCCCAGGATCTCCAGGCAGAGAGTAAACTCCTCCCCTCCTCTCTCCAGCCTGTCCCCTGACCCTGCCATGCCACTGGAGTTCTTCAAGGGCAGGGAGCTTCTCCCTTTTCTTGGTTTCTCTCTTCAACCCCATGACCTACCACAGGAAGTCCTTGATAAACAGGAGTCACTCAATAAATACTTAAAAGTCATCCATCATGGAAATAAAGCCTTTAGTGTTTGCCACATGTAAGTGAAGCTTAAGTCTCAGTTTTTCTGAAGGAAACAGTCTGCGATAATATCTTGTTTTTATTTTTTTTAATAGAAACATTATGGGGTTCAAACAGGTTTACTTAGGAAGTTAAGGAAAAGGTTTTAGAAGCCTAATATCTATGGGTTTGTAATTAGATTACTTTTTCAGTAGCCAGTAAAGTACGTTCTCTTTGAAAAATCCTAAAACCCAAAAGGTGACGGGATAAGGAAACGGATTCTACTGTCTCTTGTACACATTTCCTGATTTTTGTAAGTTGTGTGGCATTTAAAGCATTCTGAAACAGTCAAATTGTTAAAAGATACAATTAGAAATTATATATACATATAAAAGCATGCAATTCAAAACCAAATGATAGAATTTTTAAATTATTCTTGCAGATGAGGAAATTGTGGTCCAAAGAATTTAAGTTCTGTATCTAAGATCACACGACTGTTTGGAGGAAGACTTGCGGCTGCACTCCCATCTTCAAGTTAGTCCATTCTTAAACATGTATGCAAACTTCAAAATAATTGTGTTTTCACCAAATACCCAGTCATAGGATGATAACAGTGGTACTAAGTGATGAACATTACAGCATAAAGGCAAAGAAAATCCTGACTTAAAAAACTTGGCTATATCTAGGTTGCTGGAGATATAACCATGAGGGTAGCTAGCCTTTGGACAAAGTTTACAGACAAAGGAGAGCAGAGCTCAGAGAAAAGGTAGAAAGACTTCCACTTCTGTTCAAGATGGAGTAATAGCGATCAATTTCACACCCCCCACCCTGAAAAAAAGAGAGAGAAAATATATAAAAGAATTTTCAAGACACTGGACACCAGATAACAAAGGGCAGAGATCCCCGTGACAGGAGGGACAATTTTAAAGTGAGTGAGCCCTGCAAATGCCCCAGCTTCCTGCCTGGCGAGAGGCACTAGGTCATGGGCAGGGAGGTGAAGCAGAGCCCACGGTGGAGTGGGGGTTTGATGGGGGGAAGGACTCCCTGAATTGAAGAGATAGAGCTGTGGATCTGAGGAAACCAAGTAATTTAGAGGTCACAGGACCAAGTACCAGAGAAGAGAGCTGCACAGACAATTCCGGAGATCTGCAGAGGGTCCCCCCTTAAGGACTCGGTAGTAAATCGACCCACACGTGAGAGGTGAGGACCCAAAGCTGGGACAGGGTGCCTTCCCCCCGCCAGAATGGAATAACTCCTAGTTCAGGGCATTGAGGAAGGTACCCCTGAAGGCCTTGCCTTGGCAGAAGAGAGTAATTAGCCCTAAAGTGACACTCTTCCGGAACTGCTGAATAAATTGTAAAAGCAAGACCTGAAAGGATCAAACCATCTCCAAATAACTATATTCCAGAACAAAGCTTAAGAATACGTTTAGGAAAACGCAAACATCAAGCACCCAACGAGGTAAAATTCACAATGTGTGGCATCCAATCAAAGACTACCAGGCATGCAAAGAAGCAGAGAAACCTACTCAAAATGTAGAGAAAAAGTCAACTGAACCTGACTTTAAATGACAGAGATGATAGAATTAGCAAAGACATTAAAACAGTTACTAGAACTGTATTCCCTATGTTCAAAAGCAGTATAGTAAGGTTGCAGGATACAAGATAAATACACAAAATCAATTTTATTTTAATATATTAGCAACAATCAGAAATTATAACTTAAAGAGTAATACCATTTACAAAAAAAAATATGAAACACTCAGTGATACATGTGACAAAAGACATGAAAGACTTGTCCACTGAAAGCTACAAAACACTGATGAGAGAAATTAAACAAGTGGAGAGATATACTTGTTCATGGGCTGGAAGCATCGTTAAGATGTCAATTCTCCCCAAACAATCTACAGATTCAACGCAACCATGGTCAACATCCCGCTAGGGTTTGTTTTGGGTAGAAACTGCCAAGATGTTCTAAAATTCATGTGTAAATTCAAAGGACCTAAAAGAGTCAAAATGAGTTGAAAAAGAGCAAAGTTGGAGAGGTAAGACTACCTGATCTCACAGTTTATTATAAATTATAGCAATAAAAAGTGTGGTATTGGCATAAGGACAAATAGAGCAATGGAACAGTACAAAGAGTCCAGAAATGAAACCACACATAGACAACTGATATTAGACAAATGTGCAAGGGCCTTCGGCGGTGGAGAAAGGATAGTCTTTTCAACAAGTGGTGCTGGGGCACTGTGCAAAAGCAACCAAACCCAAAAATCCATACCCTGCATCATATACAAAAGTTAACTCCAAAAGGATCATAGACCTAAATGTAAACCTAAGACCATAAAACTTCTAGAGGAAAATACAGGAGAAAACCTTAGATAATGAAAGATTTCCTAGACAGAAACACAAATTCTATGTTAGAGGCTCAGATAATATTCTGACATCTTTTCTCAAGATATGGGGCCTTACACTGAACATTACCTAGGTTTCTCCTTCAAAATGAAGCTACAGAGTTCTAGTTAGTACATTTGCTAACACCACTACTAGACATTCCTAGAAGTGGTACCTTTAGAAGTGATATCCTGGACATTCCTCTTCACAAAGAAGAATTCAACAGTGATGTGGTGGGGTCACAGTAACTTGTTCAGGAGTCCAGAAACATGTTCTTAGGGGAGCCACGTGTGCAGAAGGAATAAACATTTTCCTCCCATTGTGTTTTCGCCATATTTAAAGTACATCAAAACCTCTACGTATCCAAAAACCTCTACAAACTAATCCTACCTGTTCACCGCACTGACACCACCACCAGACACAGAACGCTCACACACCAATGCTATTTCTCACCTTTCTGCCTTTATTACACTGTTCACTTGCCTGGAATCCTTCCCTTCTCTTCCCTTCTACTCATATAAATAACGACCCTAATTCTCTAGGGCAGCTTCCCAAAGATGGTGCCTGACGCATCACAATCACCCGGGGTGCTGTGTGTCTCACACGTCTGCAAAGGGCACAAGGGAACATCTGGAGGTGATGGAAGTGTTATATGTACACAGATGTTTCCTATTTCTTTGTTTTGACTGTGGTTGCAGATATCTGGTTGTATACACTTGTTAGAAGTCATTGAGCTCTGTGTTTAAAATGGGTGCATATTATTGTATGTAAATTATAATTCAATGAAATTGGTTTAAAAAGAAAGCCCACATAAAACTATATAACACGAAATGAACAGGGGGAAAAAATCCCAAACTGAGATGGACACCAGAAGTGATAGTCAAGCTCACATTTAAGCCAAGCTTAAATTCTTAGCCTCAATTCCTAATACACAGTTGACCCTTGAACAATGAGAGGGTTAGGGATGCTGACTCTCCCCACAGCCAAATATCTGCATATAAATTTTACGGTCTGGATCATGTGGTACTCTAGTACGTTATTTATTGAAAAAAAAATCCATGTATAAGTGGACAAGTGCAGCCCGAATCCATGTTATTTAAAGCTCAACTGTACACACAGTCAGTTTTCTGGTTCCCTAACCTTCAAAAATGAACCTCTTGGTTATAAAAGGTAATTTTGAAAAAAAAAGAAAATCACCAGAAAGCTCTAACCATATTTCACTCTTTTTCCTCGATTTCACCACCGTGCTTTAGACACATCAGTAAATGCGGATAAACTGATGCCCACAGTGACAGCAAGAGACAGAAAGATGCAGCAACTGTGCTTCGTGTGCAGAGAGCACACAATGACCTACGGAATCTTCATGAATTCTCAGAGTAATTTTTGCTCAGTACCTTATTCTAAGAAGTCATTGTCAAATAATGCATTTTAAAAACACAATTTAGATTCTGAAATGCAGTTTAGAAATACCATAAACAATTACTAAGCTAATGGAATACAATTATATCTGAATGGGCAAATTTCAGTTAAAAACCGGCAAACATGGAATGCCTCATTCCCCAATAACCATGGCTATTTAAATGATATATTTTAAATGAGATACCCTGGGTATTTAAACATTCCCAAGTGAACATTTATGAGTCTTACTTAAAAGACTAGGCACTTACTTGTAAACCATTCCAACAACATTATCTCATTTAATCTTACTAACTCTATAAGGAAGGTATTACTCTCCCCATTTTACAGATGACAAAACTGAGATAAGCACTTCGTCCAAAGCTACACAGAACCTTCAATTAGACTCAAATGACTATGCTTTTGTCCATTCTAGATTTATAGCTCAGGATGTTATTTTTGCTATAGGATCATAAGCTTACTGATTAACAAGCTATGCATTTTCTAATTAGTCATGTAAGCATTCTTAACCTACATAGGTAATTTGAAGTTCAAACTATGAATGATATGCCAGCCCTTTATAAATCCCATCTCAGTTCTTATTGGTTTTACACATGACAATAACACACTTATAAATATTAAAGATGTATATTTCTCTCAAAGTTCTCATAGATTTATCTGCTCATTAGAGTACAACTGACCTTCTTGCCTTTGAAAGGCAAAAAAGAAAAATCAGAAAAAATGTTTCCTTTAAAATGTTTTTCTGACACCTCTGTAACCTGGAGAGTTTGAACTCTGTAAAAAGAGATTTGATGAAATCTCATACATTGTAAATATTCCAAAACCTGGTGTAATGTATTTAAGAAGTGGACCGTGGAGTCAGACAGATTTCGATTCTGATAATGCCTCTGCCACTAAGTAGCTGAAGAGCCTGGCAGGTAGCTGACACTAGAGGGATATTAGGAAGCATTCAAGAGTCGAATTTACTGCCACATTTGCAGTGTTTATAAACTTCCTAGGTTTGTCTTTTAATGTGCATACTCCAACTTACAAAATCTGTACCTAAAAAGTTGTGTGTGGGCTGTGAAGAGAGAAGTGCTTACTTTTTTGCATAAAAGAACGCTTAGCAGGCATCAGGGCCCCCAGGAACACCCATCTCACCTCCCCCTCACCCCCATCTGGGGCAGCATGAAATATCTTCCCAGTACCTGAGAGTTAGAACTTCGACTACCCACAGTAACAGCATGATCAATGGGTAGGGACCAGCCACACTAAAGGCGAAACTCGCATTTGTAAGCTGACCTGGGAATCTGCCTGTTTCTAAGGTTCTCACAGGAAAATACTTCTGAATTCCAAAAAGCCAGCAGACACACACTTGTACAATACAACCATTTTTACCACAGTGACTGGTGGCAGCCTTCTCTTCACTCAGCAGTCTAAAGATGATCCCAGGCGAGTTTCAAAGAGGAACAACCCTCTCATTTTCCAAAGGAGGAAACTGAGGTTCACAACCACCAAGGTGGTTGGCAAGCCTTGGAATACAATACAAGTGCAACTCCAAATCCAAGTTCTTCCTGATAAATACCACCAGAGACAAATACTGTCCTAGCGCCAAGCATTTCCAAAGTGGCAGGCTCTCCTTCCAACCAGATCTACAATGATGGGTTTAGGCTGCTTTTTTTCCTTTTTTAATCCGAGTCCATGGTTCTGTAAGCGCAACATCAAAACTTCCACAAAGAGCAGTATTTTGGTATCACGCTGACCCAGCCCAACATATCACGTCCCAAACACCCCTTTCTGTCTGGTGGGGCCATCCTTCATCTCCAGGGCCACGGCACCCACCACACCCTTCTCCACTTTTATCGGCCTAGCCTGATTCTTGGTTGTTTCCTAGGCTTCTGCGTCCAAACAAGCTCACTTGCAGGCTGATTCTGCCTGCAGACTTTTACTCAGTAGATGTGACAGGGAGTTCCCACTATGCGCAAGGATCAATGCTAAGAGTGTTAACGGCCTGCTCTTTCTCAGAGGCTCACCTGTCAGGGAGGCCTGCCATGATAAATGTGGGACTCTGACTTTCAAACCCCGTAACTGCAACCACAGTAAGAAATAATTTACATGCACCCAATATACCACCTCTACACACACTCTCAAATAACTCAAGTTTGACATAATATTCTCACTACGTGTGATAAACCAATACTCTTCATCCTACCCCATTTCCATTTTTAAAGTCTCGGAGAGAAAAAAATCTAGGGGGAGAGGAAAGATCATAAAATACACACAATACACAAATAATACACAGTAGTCCCTCGGTATCCACAAGGGACTGGTGCCAGGACCCGCCAGAGACACCAAAATCCGCAGAGGCTCAAGTCCCATAGTTGGCCTTCCATTCGGCATCTGTGGATTCAGCCAACCGTGGATCAGGCTGTATTCACTATCCGACAAAAAAACCTCGTATAAGTAAACCTGAGCAGTTCAAACTCTAGTTTTTCAAGGGTCAAAATGTCAGATGCTGTAAAGAAACAACGAATTTCAGACTTCTAAAATCTTCTAAATTTATTTCTCAACCCACTAATGGATCATGATCTCCAGTTTGAAAAGTAATTTTCTGTAACATAAGAGTGATTACCTTTACATGATGCTGGAGGAACAGAAGCATCAGCAAATGCTTAGGTGTGAGACAACCCCCGCTCCCCCACCCAAGTCACATCGCTGTCCAGAGATGCAGAGGTACCACAACGGAGAGTTAGCCCCTGTTTGATTTACAGAATCAAACTGGGGGAGACCAAGCTTTCAATGAAGTACTGTTCCAGGAGTAGGAAGAGTGGGGCTTTTTCCTTAACCACTGGGGAAGTCTTCACAATCTCAATTCTTCCCCTTGGGTCATGCTGCTTATTTCCAAGAGGACTGTCAATACTGGCAGGCAGGAATTTTATTCTTTTTGAAAAATCTTACACTCTACCCAGACACGACTGAAGCAGAATTTAAAGTAATAATAAATAATCAGTGGGTTATTTTTTAAATCTAAGATAACTTTTCTACTCCATGGTTTCTGTTAAACAGTAAACTCCTCATTCCAAAGGACATGGGTTTGTTAGTGGAAAAAAAGGAAAGGGAGGTGTGGGAGAGAAAAAAACATCTAGAGGGAACAGAGGATAGATCATAAAATAAACACAATACACGAATAAATAAAATGTCGGATGCTGTAAAAAAAAAAAAAAGAGTTTTAGTCTAAAACTGAAGAATCATCACCAAACATACTGTACCCCTCTTCTGTCCAATAAAGTATGGCAAACCACTTACGGTAGAAATGTGAATTACTAGTCATGATACTTTTCTAGTTTACAAGAGCACAATTCCTTCAAAAGACAGGCAGAATTATTTTCCAATCATAGAAAAACTAACTTTTTGCAAGGAGAGAGATTCGGCACTGGTGTAGCAGCACCTTGACACTTAGGTAAAGAGTGATAACACTGACAAGGAGATAAATTATTTACACCTGAGCAAGCCATGGAAGGCAAAAGGTAAAAACACGAAAAACATAAACGAACCTTTCCAGAAGTCATTTGATTATTTGAACTGTATATACACGTCTTTTTTAAAAACACAGGAAGGAAAGGCATAAAACGCTTTGGCAGAAAATACTTTAAAACTAACAGGAGGCAGTGCTTTCCAAATCATTCCAATAAACAATGGTTCAATATTGAGAATCTAGAGGCATTTCACCTCGAAGCAGCACACATGTGGAAGCACAGATTCGGAAAGTTTATATACTAGATCTGGGCCATGGAAAGACACTAACAGATCCTAATTTTGAAGCTCTCAGAGTTCCCAGTTAGAATTAAACCAAGCCATGATTTTTAAAATTTATATCTATAAAGTGGTGGTCGGGGGGTGGTTGATGAGGAGAAGCTGGAGGTTTAAAAGGCACCAGGATGAGGTGGGGCGGAAGCGAAATCCTGAAGACCTGATTCCTAACAGCAACCGGCCTTCTAGGACAACTTTAGTCCCTTTCACGTTAATGGCATTTTGAGACGGGACCGTGGGTCGATAGGTGGCGGGCAGACACCCCAGCCTGAAAACTCCTCCAGGCACCCAGTGTCACACTTTTGCACGCTCACGCCCTCCCAGCGCCTACTCCGCACTTGCTGAATGGAAACGAACCTCGAATGAATGAATGGGAGAGAGAAGTCCGACCAAAGGCTCGGAGCACGGCCCTGGACAGCGCTGGACGCCCGCGGGCTCGGCGGGGACCCTCAGGGCAGCGCAGGGCGCGGACCGAGGGCGCAGGGGCCTCGCCAAACAAAGGGGCGCGGGGCGGCGGGGGCCGGGCGCTCACCTCGTCGCCCCACTTGAGCACGTCCTTGTGCCGGTCCTTGACGGCGTGGTAGATGTGCAGGAACTGGAGGATCCCGTGCAGCCGCACGTGGTCGGCGTGGCGCTGGGTCTCCTCCCAGCTCAGTGGCGAGCCCTGGGACAGTAGCCCCATGGCCGCCCCCTCTCCTCGCCCTCTGGGCCGGCGGCGGCCGCTCCGGGCTCCCGGCGCGCGGCGCGGGCCGGACACTCAGCTCCCCGCGGAAGGCGGCGGCGGCTCAGCCCCGAGGGGGCGCCCTCGGGCCGCAGCCGGCGGAGGAAGGGTCCGGTCCGCTCCGGCTCCCCCGCGCGAGTTCCTCGCCGCCCGGGGGACCGACCCAGGGGCTGGGTGTACCGCGCGGACGGAGGCTGCGGACCGGGGGGGCGGGCTGGACGGCCCTCTGCCCGACAGCCTGGCCCTTCGCCCGCTCCGGCTCCCGCCCCGTTCCTGCTGCGAGGCGGCGGCGGCGGTCCCCACAGCCCCGGCGCAGCGGTGGCTCCCGCTTCTCTTTGCCGGTGTCCTGCACTACCTCCTTCCTACTTGTGACCAAAACCTGCGCCGCTGAGCATGCCCAGTGCTCCCAACCGCTCGCCGCTCCCCAGCTCGATCCGCCGCTCCGGATTTTATAGACTGCGGGCTTGGGGCGGGGAAAGGAGGCGGTGCGGCCGAGGAGGCGTGGCCGAGCACCCGCAGAGACTCAGAGGCTGTGGGGTAGGCGTGCGCAGGCGTGGTTAGGGCGGAGTCCAAGGGGAGGGCCTCACCAGGCCGGGGTTGGCCTCGCTTTAAGCAAACGCGATGTGTAAAAATCCGTTTTCTCTAATCCAAAGGGAGAAACTCTGCGTTGGGGAAGAAGTTTGATTATTCGAATAAATGAAGAATCCACCATATTATTTTTTATGGAGAGAAGCGCCTCACACTTATAAAACCAGGGTGAGAGCAGCAGGGTGTGGCAAGAAAATTTGTCTACAGGTTTTTAGACGTGTACATATTATAAGTATTTGTGTAGTCTCTAACTATTTATTTGATGACATATGTTCTTTGGATGGCACAGACACCATTCACTGCAACCAAAGGAGCTTTGTCAACATTTCCATAAGGATCGTTAGAAGGAATCATCTCCAAAGTATATCCCCCATCCAAACCTAGGATTCAACCATCAAGTGATTAAAATGATGCTCGTGTGAGCTTACCACGGGGTGGAAGGTTTAGAAACAGCTGGGGTTAGCCTTATCCTGGCAGGAAAGGGAAGGAACGAGGTACCTCGCCCCCAAGTAGTTGTTCAAAAAATATGTCAAAAGAGCAATGAGATGACAGATCAGGAGAAAAGTGACGGCAACTAGATCATATGTGTACTGAGACCAGAAAGTGTGTACTTACTTGCCCTCTTCCCTCACACCACAAAGTTAACATTTAGTGACCACTTAATGACTGACAAATGGGTACATGATCCTAGAAGTCTCTTCTCCCACACCCTTCATGTTGGCTGTGCCCATCTCAGGGCTTGGGGACATGGATACCCAAGGTCTGGCTGTAATGTCCACAGGGGTGTATGTGTATGTGTCTGGAGTGTGGGTGGGGATGTGAGGGGGTTTGAAGCTCAGTAGATGAGGTTTCAATCATCTGTTTCAACAGCCAGGATAAAAACCAAGCCTCATTCTACTTTGTCCACAGCCCCCTCTTCCTTGTACCCTCCCCACCAACCTCACTAGACCTGTGCGGTCCTGGCTTTCTGCTCTTTTTTCTGCTTGGAATTCTTCACCTGACACAATCCTGTTCATTCTTTGAGTCCCAGTTACTCCCCTCTGTCTTTTGGTTGCACTTGTACATGTCACTATTTCTATGTTATGATAGAATCATTTAAAAAATATTTCCACACTAGGTAGTGACTTCCTCTGGGATAGAGATGATTCACGCCTTTTGTATCTTTAACTCTAGAAAAGTGCTTTGTATAAATGGAAAGAGGCAGTGTGGAGATGGGGAGGGAGGGATAGTATTGGTCACTGTTTCACGAGGGACATTCACGTCCAGGCGAGGCATCCAAAGGATCATTTTGTAATTCTCATAATCTCATCTCACATCTGCATACCCTGGCATTGTTCAATACAATAGCCATCAGCCACATGTGGTTGACCATTTGAAATGTGGCTAATTTGAGAAAGTGAATTTTACTTTTGTTTTAATCCAGTAAAATAGGAATTGTAAAATTGATGTTCCATTTGGCTACTGGAAAGCTTCTAAGTAAATCTGGAACAGATTGGGAATGTGAAATCCACTTTTTCATCTGTAAATTTTATGAACTCTAAATACGGATCAAGTATTTCCAAAGAAAATTTATTGGACTGGAAATGAGCTGAGTGTAATACACACACCAGATTCAAAGACTTAGTACACACAAAGAATGTAAATATCTCATTAGTAATTTTATATTGATTACATGTTTCTATACTAGTATTTTGGATATGTTATAGGATATTACTTAAATTAATTGACCTCCAGGGTGACTTGTAATTGCTGTTACAAGGGGAAAAAACAACTACAGATCAACAGCCGTCATATTTAACAAGTCATTCCCCTCTATTTGACAGTGTTTTGCATTTTCTTTGGTTTACTTCTCGATTTCATTCTGTAGATTGCACCCAAGACTGGGTTTCGACTTGTGGGAGAGGGTTTTCTGCAGGCAGCCCCGCACAGAACGTTTAAGGCCTTAATGATGGCTAAAGCGAAAAGAAGGCGCGCATATCGTGCAGAATCAGCCTTGACCAAAGGTGGATTCCCGGACAGTTCTTCTGCACAAAACAGCAAGACCCACTCGGCCGGAACCCAGCGACAGTACAAACACCGCATCCTGCGCTCGGGGTATCCAGGGAGGCCGAAAGCTCCGCCCCCAGGGCCGCCCGGAAAATCCGGGCGGTGGAACCGAGGGGCGGGGAGCGGGCGCCGCTCTGAGCATGCTCGGAGAGCCGGCGGTTCGCGCGAGGAAGCGGTGCGGCCGCGGGCGCTGCACGCCGAGACGGTGTTGTGGTCCAGCCCCCGACACGTGACTGCGCGGGTCCGGCCCCCGCGCACAGCGCCGCCTCGCCGTGACTCAGCACTCTGTGCCGGCTCAGAGCTAGAAGGCAATCCCGGAGAGGCTGGCCAAGTGGGAAGTGTGGTCCTGCACTCCTGCCTCCGGGGCTGCTGCTGCTGATGTTGCGGCAGCCATTTCAGTCTCGTCGGTTTTCGGGCCTCCGGTCAAAGAGGAAAAAAATATGTTTGCCTGTGGCCACGCCGCTCCCAGTTTCCCCTGAGTCAGCGGCTCCGCGGAGAACCCGGAGCTGGCCTCGCACAGGGCGAATGAGGACAGCAGAAGGGCTGTGCCTAGGGCTCTCTGAGGTTCAGGCTACTTGCGGTCACCCGCACCAGCCTTTACTGCTCCGTTTGGCGTGAGCATCCCCTAGATGGTCTCTTAGGTGGTGTCAGTACCTAACTCTTTATGGCGCACCTGCTTAATGCCACGCTCTTTGATTTGGAAATCTGTGAGGCAGTCCTGGTGGTTGTCTCGTTTTATGGACGAGGCAACTGAGATCCAGTAATAGCAACAGGTAGTTGCTACGCAGGGACTTGGAACTCCAGTGTGATTTCAAAACCTGTGCACTTTCTGCTGCACTTCACATCCTGCGTGAAGCTGATGGCCTCCTGCAGTGGGACTCTTGGTTCTTGATGCTTCCTGCCCTACAGCCTTCCTCCTTTGACACACCCTTCCCCCAAAAGACCTCTGGTCTGCTAGTGAGGGGCTTAAGACTTTCTTTTTATTTTCATTAATTGGTAGAAAGACAGTTAACTTGAGTGTATGTAATACAAAATCCAAAAGCTGTGGAAAGGTATTTCTCCCTACAATTTCACTGTACTTTGAATCTGAATTGATTATACTAAAGAAAGCCTCCAGGACCTTATGATAGAAGAGCAGTAGCCGAGAGATTGGGGTCTTCATGTTAGCTCAGAGGGTAAGCAGCTGGGTGGAGCTAAGCAACGTTGTATGTATCATAGGGGACCCCTACCTCTTCACCTGTTCCAATGAGAATCTGGAAGAAATGTGGTTTCCCTTCCAACCTAAACGTTCTCTGATGTTAATACTACTAGATTAGTTAAAAAAGTGCAAACCTTTTTGTATTGTGTAGTATTTCTAACGCATGATGCTGAGACGCGCAATTGCTATTTTCAGTAAAAAGAAAAAACCTTTTTTTTTTGGCCGCACTGTGCTGTATGCGGGGTCTTAGTTCCCTGACCAGGGATCCAGCCCACACCCGCTGCAGTGGAAGCGCAGAGTCCTAACCACCAGACTGCCATGGAAGTCCCAAGAAACACCTCTTTTAACTTAGTTTCTAAAAGCCAATTTTTAGTTTATATGGATTTAAAAAGTATAAACATGTTCATTTTCATGTAGAGTTACTAAAGATCTGCTTGTCAAGGGAAGGCTTTATTAAGCTGGGGAAGCGTGAGTGTGTAAAGAAGACGGGTAGGAGTCAGCTGGGGATGAGGTTAAAGATGTGGGAGTGAGAAACGATGCCTTAGAGGCAAGATCTCTCAGGAGACATGATTTGATGGGATCCAGAGCACACGTAAAGAGGTGAGCTTCTTTTCTTTTTTTAAATAATAGTATCGTCTTCCTGTGAGATGCTAGGGAAGATGTATTGGGATGGGCAATGTGGTAGCTGAGTTCCATAGACTCACTCTTTTCACTGGAGTATAGTTAAAGAAACACAGCTTTTTTTTTTTTTCTTTTTGACTTTTTTTTTTTTTTTTGCGATACGCGGGCCTCTCACTGTTGTGGCTTCTCCCGTTGCGGAGCACAGGCTCTGGACGCGCAGGCGCAGCGGCCATGGCTCACGGGCCCAGCTGCTCCGCGGCATGTGGGATCTTCCCGGACCGGGGCACGAACCCGTGTCCCCTGCATCGGCAGGCAGACTCTCAACCACTGTACCACCAGGGAAGCCCAAAACACAGCTCTTTTTGATGGACATTTCCAAACAAGCACAGAAGTAGGGAGAACATAGTGTAACATACCTTTTACCCATGTTCAGTATCACTGCATGGCTAATCTTGTTTTGGGTATTCACCCCCTCTTATTAGTGTAGAGCAAATCTTACTGAGTATGATCTCAAGTGGTTAGCTCTAAGTGAGTGCTAAAGAAAAAAAGAGGAACGTAGGGATGAGGGGCGATCCAGGAAGACAGGAAGGAATGAGCAGTAGGCTAATCCCTTACTGGAAATCAGTGTCCTTCATGCAGAAATTGGAGACGCTTGACGTTATCCAGTGGTTTTTATTCCAAATGTTCTAGATATTGTTATAAATTATGGGACCTTGCATTTAAAAACAAAGCCAAAAACAAAACCAAAAACTGTGCTTGTCACATGTAGTATAAACTGTTTCACAATAGCTGGCATGGATAATTATTATGGTCAAAGTAGGCCCACTGTCAAAAGGAGAATAAGGTTTTTCAAGCATGTATTTACCCTTTTAAAGATCCCTAATGTTAGTCTATACCCCTTCCATTTCGCTTACACTGGTTCACACAGACATATGTAAACTTCATTGTAGATTAGATAGCATCAAATAATTCACCTTTGGCACACAGCAGCCCATCATTGGTGGATGATGAGATGTGAAAAGGTGCTAACTGTAGTTACATATACTTGAAAAGGCAATTATACTAAATATTGAGCAATTTTGCTTTGATAAGATCAGTTCCTAAAAGAAAAAAAAAAAAAAAAGGAATAACGTAATTTTACTTCCTGAAGGTATTTTTCCGCACACAATACCCCTGCCATTTATTTTAGTACTTAGGCTGAAATGTAATAGGTACCTTTGAGGGAAAAAAATCAACTCATCTAAAATGCAACTTATCCTAAATGCAACTTATCCTACAATCCACATGAAGAATCATCCATCTCAGAATGTCAGCAGTGCCAAGGGTGAGAAATCTTGGTCTACATGGATCAGGATAATTCTGAGTGTTACGTGGGTGCCTTTCCTTAAATCCTTGCAAGGGTTTCTAAGGTCATCAGAATGATTAGTTGAGACGAACTGAATATATACAATGGTTAGTATCACTTTATTTGCAGTTACCATGAACACAGATATATACAGCTGTCTAGTACACTTAGTCTGTAGTACGCTTCTGGAGCTTATGATAGGAGGGTGAGGTTAGAGCCCCTACTTTATCCTGTTTTTCTTTTCCTCGTGTTCTCTTAGTCATCCAATCCCGGTCTCCTCTCCATAGCATCTTATTTCCTGTCCATGTGAGGCTAGTTATATATTTGTACCAATATTAATATTAAACTGCAGAGTTCTTAGTCCCCTGTCTAGATTTCTTAAAAATTCAGTTTAAAGAATGAAAACTCATTAGCTTTCTTAAAAGCTCTTTTCCTCCTGGACAGGGAATATGTCATATGTATGATCAGGGCATCCAAGATGGCTATTCTCTTGTTCCCTGTACAGCCCCTGCTCGACCAATACCTGCTTCACCTACACCTACTCCCGTGACTGACCTTCCTATTGATACATACTTGGCCCTGCCCCAGCTAGTGATTGTTTTAACTTTAGATAAGAACATCTCTACCATGATACTTATCAAAGGGGTGGGGAGAGGTGCCCCTCTGCTAGTTCCCCTGGTAATCCATGGCCAAGCGGACGTCAGTTCCCCCTGTAACTGGTAACCTGCCCCCAGCACACACATCCCTCCTACCCCCCACCCCCCAACCCCAGCAAAGACTGCCACACAGTGGGGTGTCGCTCTAGGACCTCGCTTCTGGTGTGTAAGCTCCCCAATCCATTAAGCCACTGATGTCTCTGTTGCTGACTCTGGGCTCTTTCTTCGGTCTTGAAGCTGGGCGAACTGCGGGGTGCAGCCCGACAGCATACTGCAAGAAGGCTTGGGTGCTAATTTGCTGAGTAGTTGTAAAGATTGAAAATAACCTGCAGAGCATCTGACACATGGTGGGGTTCATGAAACGGTACTTCTTTTGCATCAGTCAAGGCAGGGTAGGAATTTCAGGAGTAACAAACAGTACTACACTCAAATAGCAGTGAGCTCATGAAGCATCTTCCAGCCGGGGATGAAGCTTCTGCTGCTGGAATGGTAAGAAGTTTTAGATTTTTCTGGAATGACACTCCCTTGTTACTCAAAAGCTCAGTACCTGTAAAAGCTGGGGTTAAAACTCCCCCCTGGCCACTGAAAACTGCCTCTCTGGGACTTTCATTTTTGAGGTTTTGTGACTTCTGCCAGTGTCTTTTCTGGAAGTGTCATTCAGGCAAATCTCTGTGGGTTTTCTACCTTATTTCTCCCCAAGAAGTAGCCTGGACAAAGTAGAGAACAGCTTGCTACACAGCAGCTGCCCCATGGCCTCAGGAAGGGGCGTTGTAGGGGCTTCAAGGAGGACAGGCCACAGCTCACATGGCACGTGAGCCAGTGAGTTCACAAAGAGAGCCGCCACAAAGCATCACTTTGGGATGGGTAGCCCTGCCCTGGTACAGCCCGCCGTTGCCCTTCCGAGGAGTGTTCAGCCAGGGAGATGCGCGTCAGCCGAGTAGGTTGCTCCATTTGTCCTTGACCTAGGGAAGGAAAGGGATCTAAGAAATCATGCTACATCTGTTATGACCAGGAAGGCTCACATTTATTCCTCTCCACAAACCAAATAAAGCAGCACCTGATCTGGGTGATCACTGCCACCTGGTTTGGTCACATCTCACTGTGGGCAGCAACATTCTTTGCAGTAAAAATATTCTCCTTTTCAAGGTGTGCAATATTATGGAAAAGTTTGGGAAAGACTTCTGTGAGGTATGAGCCCATTTTACAGAAGAGGAAGCTGAGGCTCACAGATTATTCCATCCTCAAAGGCCACACTTAGAAACAGCAAGTGAACAGCAAAACCAGGATTTGATACCAGGCCTGTTTGCCTTCAAAGTCCAAGTTCATTCCACCTTCTTCACACTGCTAAAAACCAAACCAAACCATATAAACAGTAATACCTAAATTTTGATTAGGCTTTTATGGCCTACCAAGTACTTTGACAGAAGAAAGGGAGAATTAAGAGGGGAGGGAACGAACATTTCTCATATACCTACACTGCATCTGGTGCTTTCCATCAACCATTTTATTTAATCTTCTTAACAGTGTGAATTTCTGATTCACAAAACTTATAGTAGATGGTCTTGGTTTATTTTACAAATTTAAGTTGCCCTTTCATTATTTTCTCTCTGTACCTCACGAGTTCTAAGAACAAGCACACTAATCACTCATATTTGTGTATGAGAGTGTAGCTTTCACATAATTTATCTCATTTGATTCTTATAACACACGTGTGGAGTAGGGCAATTTTACAGGGAGGAAACTGAGGCTGAGAGGTTACCTACCTTGCCCCAAAGTGGCACCGCTAGCATAAGGCCAGGCTGGGATTAGAACACACATTATTTCTCCAACCCTGCCAGCACCTGGCCGTGGGCATTGATTCATGAGTATTTCATCACCAACCCAGTTCTTCAAGATTTGAAGTTTAGCACATAGTTTTCCCTCCCTTCTTTTTCAAAATATTCCCGATCAACAGAAAAAAAAAAAAAAAAAAGAAAAAGAAAACAGAACAAAAAACAGAAAAACAAAACAAACAAACAAAATGTCCCCAATCAGTTGTCTTTTAAGAGCTAATACAAAAAGAAGGCTGGCCCAGGAAATGGCTTTCTTCTCTGGGTAAAGGAGCCGCTGGCCTGGGGCAGGTAGTAAGGTCAGTGTCTCTCTTCATCTGGGTGATGGCTTGACCACCCAGGTTCACCCCATCTTTTCCCAAAGTCTTTCCTCCTAGTACCCTCACCTGACTCCTGCCTGCAGGCTGCCTTTACACATAGGCTGCCTTAATATAACATATAATACGCTGCCTTAATATATACGCCCCCCTTTCACAACTGGTTTATATAATCTTGTAGAGTTTTAATATGACTTCATTTTAGAGATGGGGAAACTGAGCTGGAGAAAAGTTGAATGATAGAACCTACACTTAAACCCGGGTTTTCTGACAGAAAAATCAGGACCCTCCTTGCCCTAATTACGATGGTGTCATTTCATTCGGTAGAGACTTTCGGAATCAGACAATCATCCTTGCTGGCTCAAGACTGTACAAAAGAAATTCTTAAACTTGATTTTTTTCTTTTTATAAATTTCTGTTTCTTTCTCTATGCCTTTTAATTTCTTTGTCCAGAACTTTGGGGCATTAGAATAATTACCTAAGTCATGTGCTGATGGAAGAAGATAGAAAGGCTGGATGACCTTGAGAAGACCCTCAAGAAATGATTTCTTTCTAAAGGAAAATCTTCAATAACTACACTCCTTGAAGTAAACCCATAGATGTAAAACAGGCCACTCCTTTTCAGTATCATTCACTAAAACTCATGGTATTGAAAATAAAATTCTCTGCCCAGAGATGTCTCTCAAGCACATAGCACAGCCCTTTTTCCTGCCCAGGAAAACCGTATGTAACTTTTGTGAGAGCTCACGAACCATTTTGGGGAAATTCAGTGGGTTTTCTGAGTCATAATTAAATTGCAAGGGTGATAGCTAAAACCCTGAATGTGAGAATTTGTCCTTGAAGTTAAGATTATTACTGAAGTAGATTTAGGCACTATCTTCTTGTTTTCACTTTGCAAAACAAATAACTAAGAAATCTTTTACAGATGTCTTTTAATATTTAAGAACATGGATTAAATAAGTCCATAAACTAGCTATGAAATGAGTACCAATGTTGATCTGGGCTACAAAGAACTTTTGGAAATTTAGACAATACATAAAGTTCCATGATTATATAATGAAGGCAATTCTCTGCCAGTCGGATTAAATGTGTGCTTGTTTATTTAACAAATATTTGCTAGGTACCCACTCTATGTGGGTCCTGTTCTTGGTACTGGGGATTTGGGGTGAATGGGAAGGACAACATTTCTGTTCTCATGAGCTTTCCTTCTAGAGGGAGAAGACAAAAAATAAACAAGTGAATAAGCACAGTGATTTTAGGTGCCATTTTGAAGAAAGTAATAGAGAGAAGTTATTACTATTTGATGATTTGCGTATGTCAGACCTTCTGGTTAGTTTTGCTAACGATTTAACTACTAGAGCTGTGATTTTGCAGCCCCAAAAAGCTACCAGCTCTAGAATATTTTCCTTTGCTCCTGCTGGGGATAAAATCTATTAGTTGAAGTAGAGAATTTTTTCCTTCTTTTCCTTCAGGTAGGGCATATAGCTTCCTTCCTAAAATCCTTCAAAATGAGATAATCATTGTAATTGTTATTGAAAGACATGCTTTAGTTACCTTTGATAGTTTGTTATGCATCTCTAGATCTTAGAAACAATATTTAAACAACTTTTGAAACCTCAAGTATTTAAGAAAGATTTATGATGGGATTTATTCAGTAAGTCAAAATAGTGTCAAAATGTCAAAGAATATTTGATTTGATGTTCATTAAATTGACTTGACATGTTACTTGGGTCAGGGTTTTTTTTTTCCAAAATTTACTTGGATTGAAAATGATAATTAGTGATATTGCCTTTGCTAACATTAGACTCTGCTCTTCTGCATGGAGACCACATTGATAGAAAGTTCCTAACACGGGGTGGGGAAGGGCATCTAGAATGTAAAACCAGAGGGAAAAAGTACAAATTGTCCCGTTTTTCAGATATTTGACTTCATTTTAGAGATGGGGAAACTGAAATTTGGTACATTTGATGAGGTCAGATTTGTAAGAAATAAATATTTTAATCCATATTATATTACACCCAAGGTTGTTTATAAATCCTGTTTTTTTTTCCTCTCCTCATAAAAGACAAACATAAATTCTGCTTCAAGATGGAACCCTAGCAAGAGTTTTCTCTTTTATCCATTTTTGTATTTTCTAGTTGTAAAAAGGAGATTCAGGTCATCCCATTTTAACTAGGGTAATATGTTCTGAGGTTTCTGAGTTTTCATTTTCAAGTTATGGCCAGTTTATATAGTTTTAGCGCTGTTTTATATTCGGATGGTTATAGGGTAGTTTATTTAAAAGGCAAAAAGAAGTGCCAATGTAAGCCTGCAAATATTTATTTCGACTTTTAAAAGTCTGTTAACAGCTCAATTCAGGTAACATGTTGCATGATTAATGAAAGCTGGGTTTCTTTTAACTGAGAAAGAAGACTGTTGAAATAATTAAAAAAAAAAGACTATTGTGTTTTGTTTCCTCTGAGGCTTGCAGTTTAGTAATCGCATTAGTATTGCATTCCAGACTCCCAGAGGAAGGGCATGAAAACTGGTGTAGATTATGAGGGGTTACCGGAAAAAGGGAGAGGAGGAAAGAATTGAGGGGAAAATGAAAGAAAGAAGAAAGGGAGAAAGAGAAGAAAAAAAAAACCAGGGACAGCCTGGAGCAGTGTCTTTGGTTCCTTACGGACCAACTCATTCCTTCAGATATTAGTGTGCTAGTGACAGGACTCTGGGCAAATACATTAACATCTTAGCCTGGGTTCTGGGGGAAAAAAATACAAGATTAAGAAAAAACGTAAGAAAAGAAATTGAAAATGATAATCCCAGCCACAGAGTTATTGTGAGGTTTAAACAGCATAACATATATGAAAGTGCTTTGAAAAACTTCTCTACAGAAGAAAGTTCTCTGCAGATACTACAGGCAGACCTCAGAGTCTGCGGTTCAGACCACCACAATAAAGCAAATGTCAATAAAGTGAGTCACATGAATTTTCTGGTTTCCCAGTACATATAAAAGTTATGTTTACATTATACTGTAGTCTAGTACTATGTCTTAAAAAATGTAAATTTTTAATTAAAAAAATACTTTATTGCCAAAAAAATGTTAACCATCATCTGACCCTTAAGCGAGTCCTAGTAATAACATCAAAGGTCACTGATCACACGCAAGAGGGAAGAGATATGGGAACATATGTATATGTATAGCTGATTCACTTTGTTATAAAGCAGAAACTAAAACACCATTGTAAAGCAATTATACCCCAATAAAGATGTTAAAAAAAAAAGATCACTGATCACAGATCACTGTAATAAATATAATGATAATGAAAAAGTGTAAACTGTTGAGAGAATGACCAGATTGTGACACAGAGGCACAAAGTGAGCAAATGCTATTGAACAAACAGCATGAATAAGCTTGCTTGATGCGGGGTTGCCACAAACCTTCAATTTGTAAAAAATGCAATGTCTTCAAAGTGCAATAAAACGAGGTGTGCCTGTATTAATAAAAGGTACAGGCCCATTTACCATCTTATTTCTAAAACTATATTTGAGGTGTTTCGAGGGGCCTCCAAGCCAGGCTCAGGCACAGAGAGTAAGATGAACATCCTTTATCTTGTGAGGAAACTTGCAGTGTCTCAATACTCAAGTGGGTGCATGTGGGTGCAGGAGGAACAGAACAGTATCTCTTTGATTAGTGCCTATTGTAAAAAACAAACAAACAAACAAAAAACCCCAAACCCCCCCGAACAAAACAAAACAAAGAAACCAAAAGATACTGTGTAGGTGATTCATTCTACAAGACAGGAAAAGGTGAAGGAAACTGATTCATCCAGTTCAAGGCCAGGATCCAACAATTATGGAGGCTGTGTTCCATTCACTGAGGCCATAGTATGTGTCCGTCACTGTGTTCAAACTCTTAAGCATACTCTCATTTAATTCTCACAACCACTCTATGGGGCCAGCAATGGCAGCTGGCCACAGCTCCACGTGGCAGCTGAAAAAAGCAACCTTCAAGGATTTAAGCATATTTACAAGTTACATATCTAGTAAACGTCAGAGTTCGATTCCAAGTCCAGGTGTTCACCACCTTGCTTCTCCACTTCAGCTCTCCAAGCATACCTGTGACACCTGCTATTCCCCAGTGTGTAGGGGCTCAAAGGCAAGGGGCCCAGGGCTCTCCTGCAAAGTCTGCTGTTGGCCCTGTGCAATCAGAGACCTTTTTCCCCTACCCGTCCCCCTTTCCTGTAGCATTTCCGGAGGGTGTCTGTGTTCCTTCTCCCCTCTTGGGGTGGCGGCACCATCCTTGAGGGCATCCATGGCTTGCTTCTCAGTGATGTTCTCCTAGTTCCAGAGGTTGGTGAATACTCTTCAGGGGTTAATGGAGGAACTGGGAAGTGTCAGGGTTCAAAAACGGGAAAGAGGGATAAATTAGAAATTTGGGAGTAACATACATACTACTGTATATAAATTATATGAGAAAAGAATCTGAAAAAGAATATATATATATGTAACTGAATCACTTTGCTCTACAGCTGAAACTAACACAACATTGTAAATCAACTACACTTCAATAAAAAATAATTTTTTAAAAAAGGGAAAAGAGGCAGGAAAAGGAGTAAAGTAAGGGTACTAGGGAAATATGAAGAGATCTAATAGGTAGTAGTTAATTGCCTACTAGGTGCCCAACACTGTGATAGGTGCTGGGACAAAAATGTGAACAAAAGGCAGACTAGTTCTCTCTCTGTTTACAGCCAGGTTGGGTAGAAAGAAAGTGGTGTTAAATAAAGAGATGTGTGAATTAATGCATAACTTTAAGTTATGATGTCTTAGGACAGTAGAAGAGTGCTATGGAAAGGAATAAGGAGAGGAGGATACAGTTTATTTTTTTTTATTTTTAAAAAAATTTTTTAGATTTTTTTTTAACATCTTTATTGGAGTATAATTGCTTTACAATGGTGTGTTAGTTTCTGCTTTATAACAAAGTGAATCAGCTAGACATATACATATATCCCCATATGGGAGATAGTTTCAGAAAAGGCCCTTCTGAGAAAGTGATATTGAAAACATGTTTATAGACTGTTTGATACTGAAATACTTGTATATTGATGATTCTAGAATAATATAACTATTAACCTTTGATGGAAGTTATGCGTAATAGTAGGAAATGCATTTATTTTTATTACATATGCATACTATAGTTTTTGAAAGTAAATTTCAGCTGTAAGTGAATATTTCTATATCTGCTATAATTATAAATTTTAAGGAACTATTATTATCTTTGTATTACCTGGAATAAGACATAATAATCATTGATTTTTACAGATAAAATATCAATTGTTTTGTGAAGAGATTTCTCTTTTCCTCATATCCCCCAATTAACCAAAGTTTAACTCCTTCTATATGTATAATAGAAATTATCTTCTCACCATTTAATATATCTGTTTTAATATTAATATTCTACAGTATGTGGGCTACATCTCATTTTTAAGTCTTATTTATATAACCACATAGCGTTTTGTTTCCAGTAAAATGTTACTTAAATATTTGGTTTAGGATACATCTACATTTTCATAGAGAATAAACTGATAAAATTTTAGCAACAGTTAATGGCCAAATAAAACATTTAGAAAGCTTTTCCAAAAAAAAATACAATAAAATATGTACTTTCACCCTACCTTTTTATTTTTAGGATATTTGTCTTTCTCTTACTTATTTATTTATTTTTGGCTGCACTGGTTCTTCTTTGCTGCACGTGGGTTTTCTCTAGTTGTGGCGAGTGGGGGCTACTCTTCTTTGTGGTGCGTGGCCTTCTCATTGTGGTGGCTTCTCTTGTTGCAGAGCACGGGCTCTAGGCACACGGGCTTCAGTAGTTGTGGCACGTGGGCTCAGTAGTTGTGGCTCGTGGGCTCAGTAGTTGTGGCTCGTGGGCTCTAGAGCACAGGCTCAGTAGTTGTGATGCACAGGCTTTGTTGCTCTGCAGCATGTGGGCTCTTCCTGGAGCAGGGTTCAAACCCATGTCCCCTGCATCGGCAGGAGGATTTTGAACCACTGCACCACCAGGGAAGTCACTCGCCCTTCCTTCTGAGTATGAATTATCACCTTATTGCCTATTGAAAGTTTTTCCTTAAATATTTTACATTAAAGATAAAGGTATCTTAATTAGTGGGGAGAAATATTGATCAAAATCTTTTATATTTCATCCTACCTCTGTGCAAAACCTTCATGTAAAACGGTGTATGTATATTTCAAAGTGTAAAAGTAATCTGTGTGAGAAATTTTACAATTATCAAACCATTAAAAGCACTGTTAATTTTTCAACTGTTAATACTGCTGGATAACAGTAAAGCTTGTTAAATGGTAAAAATATATTTCCTCAGTTCTGATTCTTCTTTGTTACAGTCTGAAGTCACGATTTGTTTTATGATCATTGTTTATGATTAGCATTATGGCTGGGGTAAAATAAATTTTTTCCCCCAACCCTTCTTATTTAAATTGATGGTGCAGCTGACAACTACAGTTGACCCTCGAACAACAAGGGGTTTAACTGCTGGATCCACTTATATGGATTTGTTTCAGTAGTAAATACTGCAGTATTACAAGAATCCTTTGTTGGTTGAATCCTGGGGTATGGAGGGTCCACTATACACGGATTTTCAGCTGTGAAACTGTGAAGAGGGTCAGCACCCCTAACCCCTTCCTTATTCAAGGGTCAAATGTAATGGATCTTGGAATTGGCAAAATATGGCATGATGTACATAGTGATTTCAGCAGCAAGTCTTGCTTTCCTCCACCTGGGGTATAAAATGAAATGTCATTAAGTTTTACAAAATTTTATTGGAGTACAGTTGATTTATAATGTTGTGTTAGTTTCAGGTGTACAGCAAAGTGAATCAGTTATACATATACATATATCCACTCTTTTTAAAGATTCTTTTCCCATATAGGTCATTACAGAGTATTGAGTAGAGTTCCCTGTGCTATACAGTAGGTCCTTATTCCTTATCTATTTTATATAATAGTAGTGTGTGAATATCATTAATTTTTAATATCCAATTTACCCTGGTTCTTCTCCCCAGAATGCGATTGATTGACCTGAGCCCCTGCCCCCATCCCTCACTTCCCCACATTTCCCACTAGGTATTTCTGCGAGTCCTGGAAGGGGTGCCTTGCACCAGGCTTATAAGCCCCTCCTCTCCTGTCACCGCGATGGTCCCACATGCTCTCTCTCCCGCTCTGTCTGGGCCACACCTACTGCACTTCCGGTGCCTCAAGGACGGTCTCTTCAGACATCCCAGGTCTGTATAGACAGGGAAGTCCCCGGATGCTGCCTCCACCTGTGTACAGTGGTCAGAATCTCAGCGGCTTCAGAGTGCCGGGAGAGATGTCTCCAGGGCTGAACTGCACTTGGTTTGGAGGCGGCTCTACTGGAAGCCAGATGGTCTCCAAGCCTCCGAGGGACGCTTCTGTGGCACCTCCTTACCTCATTGCCGCCTGGATCCCCCATCCCTCCTTTTTGCCCACCTTCCTTTCAGAGACTAGTCTCCTTAAGAGTGTCCTGGCGCTTCCAACCCATTCCCCTCTGAACAAGGAAACTGCAGCGGCCTCCTTTCCCCCCAAAAGGCATCAAGTCATTTAAAAGAAAATTCAGAAAAGGCAGTCAGCAAGAACAATGGAGACTACAATAGCTGTTGCCCCATTTTAAAATTAAGAGACTCAGCAGAGAAGATTTGAGGTTGAATGATTTGTCCAAGGTCCCAGAACTAGGAAAACCACGGACAGGCGGAGAACCCAGAACGCTCTATGCCACTGCCCATAAGAAGAGTGAGTTTTCTTTGTCCTCCTGGCTTTTTTCTTTTTGCCTCTTGCTGAGCCTATCAGCCGAGGGAGGTGGAGTAAGAAGTGGGAAGCACATCTCTCCTCCACGTGCAACTGGTTTAACCCCCACCCCACCCCACCCTTTCATGTTGCTGCCATTGTTTCAGGCATAAAGCAGGGACAGTGTCCTAACAAAAAGGCTTCTGAACATGTGTTTCAGCTTTTACCTTGCATTTTTCTTTTTTTAATCCCGTTTGATATATGCACTTATATGCTTAAAAAAAAAAAAAAAGCTCCAGACAGCTGAGAAGAAATAGTTACAAAAGTGATGACATCTTTTGTTATGAAATCGTTCTTATGATTTTAAGTGAGTTTGGCTTTTTTTTTTTTTTGATCAGTTTTCTCCCTTGAAAGAACCAGTGAATTGAAATGCAGTTCATTCATTCATTCCAATCTTTTTATTCCCTCCCTCCCACCCTTTCTTTCTTCTTCCTTCATTGATCATTTAGGAGACACTTGCAATATTTGAGACAGTGCTAATGGGATACAGAGATGAATATAGCTGGTACGTTTCCTAGGATACTACATTGCAAAGAACTGGATCTTGAGAACGACGGTAAATACCAAAAAAACTTTAGTGCAAATTAGAAAAGGATAATTATTTAAGCAAAATTCTGATGAAGTGCTAGTTTTTTTTTTTTTTTTGCGGTACGCAGGCCTCTCACTGTCGTGGCCTCTCCCGTTGCGGAGCACAGGCTCCGGACGCGCAGGCTCAGCGGCCATGGCTCACGGGCCCAGCCGCTCCGCGGCATGTAGGATCTTCCCGGACCGGGGCACGAACCCGTGTCCCCTGCATCAACAGGTGGACTCTCAACCACTGCACCACCAGGGAAGCCCTCTGTTTTGTTTTGTACATAGATTTCTCTCCACTGGAAGAGAAGGGCACTATGGAGGCATCAGTGGGAGGTGATACATGGGCTAGACTTTGAAGGACAAGTGAAAAGTTGTTATGTAGAGATTGGGACATGGACACAGAGTTTTGGGCAGTAGGACCATTAGGAACTACATCATGGAATCAGAGGACATAATCCACAGTGAATATTCTATTTTGATGGAATGTTAGATTTTCAAGGTGAATGATAAAAAATGTTTTAAAAGGTAGATCCAAATCTAGAAGACATAAAATGCCAATCTAAAGACTTGGGACTTTGTTTTGTTTTGTCCTATATTGTGCTAAAAGTTAAGCCAATGGTACCCCTCAGTTTATAGCAAAGTTTGGCCATTAGTCTGTGCTAGACTCTTCTGTTTCATTCATTCATTCATTTTTATTTCCTTTTATTTCCCACTCCCAGCAACTGCAACCTTGCTAATGCACTTGATAGTCATAATTTTTTTGTATGTGTTTTTATTATATAAGTACGGTTGTGTGCATGCTTTTTAAAATACTCTTCATTGTGGAAAATTTCAAAAGTAAATGAACTACGCATCATCCACTTGTAATAATGATCAATTCCTGTCAAATCTTATTTTATCTATAGCCCCACCTACTTTAGCAATCCCTCTGGTCAGATTACTTTGAAAAAATCATAGACATTATATTATTTCATCTGTAACTATTTCAGCCTGAATCCTTAAGGGATGAGAACTTTTTGGGGGGGAAACATAACTTCAATGCTATTATCTTGCTTAAAAAATTAGTGAAAATTCCTTAATTATTTCTTCAATAAGTGGTGTTTGTATTTCCCTAATATTTCTGTAGAATATTAGAGGAGATGGAAATTTTTAGAATCTGTAAATTTGGAGGAGGAGCCCTGCAGAGCGGGACTAACAGTTCTGAGGAGGTGGCGTTGCTCTCAGTGGATCATGTTGAGGCTGGCTGGGGGTATGTCGGGAACCCTGAAAACCAGGCTCAACTGTTGCTACTGGCACGGACTCCACTGCTGGGGAAAGGAAGGCTTGAGGGGTGGTAATGGTTCCCTTTTTGATTTTCCAGTTCTTTGCAACCTGTCTAGCAGTTCCTTAATTATGTTCAATACTCACTGTTAACAATGGCTGTGTGTTTCCGCCTCCCAAGTGGACTCCAACTGAGAGACGTCATCTCATCTTCCTTTGGCTTCTCCTCTCCACCACTGCGTTGATATTATCTAGAGTTTTAATTCTAGATTATTATAAATATGTATTTTTATTTTTCCTTCTTTTATTTGCTCATTTTTTAAAAATAAAAAATTGGGGTTTGTATTTCATCTATCTTTTTTTTTTAAGTTTGTTGATTTTGAATATTTATTTATTTATTTAGGCTGTGCTGGGTCTTAGTTGTGGCATGCAGCATCCTTTGTTGCAATATGCGAGATCTTTAGTTGTGGCATGTGGACTCTTAGTTGCAGCATGTGGGCTTTTTAGTTGCGGCATGTGGACTCTTAGTTGAGGCATGCATGTGGGATCTAATTCCTTGACCAGGGATCAAACCCGGACCCCCTGCATTGGGAATGCGGAGTCTTACCCACTGGACCACCAGGAAAGTCCCTCATCTATTTTTTTCAGACCAATTTTATTTTTCTGGTAACTTTAATTTTTTTTCATTTTAACAGCTTGATCGAGGTATAATTGACATACAGGAAACTGCACATATTTAAAGTGTACATTTTGATAAGTCTTGGCACATGTATACACTCTTAAAAATCATTACTGTAATCATAATATCACTATAATGAACGTATTCATGCCCCCCAAAAGTTTTCTCCTGCTGTTTTATAACCCTGCTCCCCCACCCCTCCTTACTCTTCTTCCCCATCCCCAGGCAACCACTTACCTGCTTTTTGTCGCTGTAGATTAGGTTGCATTTTCTAGAATTTAATATAAATCGATCAAACACTATGAACTTGTTTCTGTTTTTCTTGTTTAGCATAAGTATTTTCAGGTTCATTTATGTTACTGCATGTATCAATAGTTCATTCCTTTGTATTGCTCAGTACTATTCCATTATATAAATGTATGGCAGATTGTTTATCCATTCACTTGTTAATGGACATTTGGATTGTTTCCGGTTTTGGCTATTACCAGTAAATTTGCTGTGAACACTTGTATAAGTCTTTGTATGGACATATATATACTTTCTTTTTCCTTGGATAATTCATTGGAGTGGAATGGCTGGGTCAGATGGGAGGTGTATGTTGAAATTTTCTTTTTTTCCACATCTTTATTGGAGTATAAATGCTTTACAATGTTGTGTTAGTTTCTGCTGTACAACAAAGTGAATCAGCTATACATATACATATATCCCCATATCCCCTCCCTCTACAGCCTCCCTCATACTCTCCCTATCCCATCCCTCTAGGTCATTACAAAGCATCGAGTTGATCTCCTTGTGCTATGTGGCTGCTTCCCACTAGCCATCCACTTTACATTTGGTAGTGTATATACGTCAATGCTACTCTCATTTCATCCCAGCTTCCCCATCTCCCCCGTGCCCTCAAGTCCGTTCTCTACGTCTGCATATTTATTCCTGCCCTGCCACTAAGTTCATCAGTGCCACTTTTTAAAATTCCATATATATGTGTTAGCATACGGTATTTGCTTTTCTCTTTCTGATTTACTTCACTCTGTATGACAGACTCTAGGTTCATCAGCCTCACTACAAATAACTCAATTTTGTTCCTTTTTATGGCTGAGTAATATTTTATTGTATATGTGTGCCACATCTTCTTTATCCATTCATCGGTGGATGGACATTTAGGTTGCTTCCATGTCCTGGCTATTGTAAAGAGTGCTGCAATGAACATTGTGGTACGTGTCTCATTTTGAATTATGGTTTGTTCAGCGTATACGCCCAGTAGTGGGATTGCTGCATCATATGGTAGTTCTATTTTCAGTTTTTTTTAAGGAACCTCCATACTCTTCTCCATAGTGGCTGTATCAATTTACATTCCCACAAACAGTGCAGGAGGTTTCCCTTTTCTCCACACCCTCTCCAGCATTTATTGTTTGTAGATTTTTTTTTAACATCTTTATTGGAGTATAATTGCTTTACAATGGTGTGTTAGTTTCTGCTTTACAACAAAATGAATCAGTTATATATACACATATGTTCCCATATCTCTTCCCTCTTGCATCTCCCTCCCTCCCACCCTCCCTATCCCACCCCTCCAGGCGATCACAAAGCCCTGAGCTGAATTACCTGTGCTATGCGGCTGCTTCCCACTAGCTATCATTTGGGAGTGTATATATGTCCATGCCTCTCTCTCATTTTGTCACAGCTTACCCTTCCCCCTCCTCAAGTCCATTCTCTAGTAGGTCTGTGTCTTTATTCCTGTCTTACTCCTAGGTTCTTCATGACATTTTTTTTCTTAAATTCCATATATATGTGTTAGCATACGGTATTTGTCTCTCTCTTTCTGACTTACTTCACTCTGTATGACAGACTCTAGGTCTATCCACCTCATTACAAATAGCTCAATTTCGTTTCTTTTTATGGCTGAGTAATATTCCATTGTATATATGTGCCACATCTTCTTTATCCATTCATCCGATGATGGACACTTAGGTTGTTTCCATCTCCGGGCTATTGTAAATAGAGCTGTAATGAACATTTTCATACATGGCTCTTTTTGAATTATGGTTTTCTCAGGGTATATGCCCAGTAGTGGGATTGCTGTGTCATATGGTAGTTCTATTTGTAGTTTGGAGAATCTCCATACTGTTCTTCACAGTGGCTGTATCAATTTACATTCCCACTAACAGTGCAGGAGGGGTCCCTTTTCTCCACACCCTCTCCAGCATTTATTGTTTCTAGATATTTGGATGATGGCCATTCTGACTGGTGTGAGATGATATCTCATTGTAGTTTTGATTTGCATTTCTCTAATGATTAGTGATGTTGAGCATTCTTTCATGTGTTTGTTGGCAGTCTGTATATCTTCTTTGGAGAAATGTCTGTTTAGGTCTTCTGCCCATTTTTGCATTGGGTTGTTTGTTTTTTTGTTATTAAGCTGCATGAGCTGCTTATAAATTTTGGAGATTAATCCTTTGTCAGTTGGTTCATTTGCAAATATTTTCTCCCATTCTGAGGGTTGTCTTTTCACCTTGTTTATGGTTTCCTTTGCTGTGCAAAAGCTTTTACATTTCATTAGGTCCCATTTGTTTCTGTTTCCCTTACTCTAGGAGGTGGGTCAAAAAGGATCTTGCTGTGATTTATGTCATAGAGTGTTCTGCCTATGTTTCCCTCTAAGAGTTTGATAGTGTCTGGCCTTACATTTAGATCTTTAATCCATCTTGAGTATGTTTTTGTGTGTGGTATTAGGGAGTCTTCTAATTTCATTCTTTTACATGTAGCTGTCCAGTTTTCCCAGCACCACTTATTGAAGAGACTCTCTTTTCTCCACTGTATATTCTTGCCTCCTTTATCAAAGTTAAGGTGACCTTATGTGCGTGGGTTTAGCTCTGGGCTTTCTATCCTGTTCCATTGATCTATATTTCTGTTTTTGTGCCAGTACTATACTGTCTTGATTACTGTAGCTTTGTAATATAGTCTGAAGTCAGGGAACCTGATTCGTCCAGCTCCATTTTTTCTTTCTTAAGATTGCTTTGGCTATTCAGGGTCTTTTGTGTTTAGCTAATCAATGAATTTGGTAAGGTTGCAGGATACAAAGTTAGTGCACAGAAATCTTGCATTCCTATACACTAACAATGAAAGATCAGAAAGAGAAATTAAGGAAACAATCCCATTTACCATCACTGCAAAAAGAATAAAATACCTAGGAATAAACCTACCTAAGGAGGCAAAAGACCTGTACTCAGAAAACTATAAAACACTGATGAAAGAAATCAAAGATAACATAAACAGATGGAGAGATGTGCCATGCTCCTGGATTGGAAGAGTCAATATTGTGAAAATGACTATAATACCCAAAGCAAGCAATCTGCAAGTTCAGTGCCATCCCTATCAAATTACCAATGGTATTATTCTCAGAATTAGAACAAGAAATTTTACAGTTTGTATATTGAACTTTTTAAGAAACTGCTGAACTACTTTTCAAAGTTGTTGAACCAACCAGCAGTACATGAGAGTTCCAGTTCCTCTATATCCTTGGCAACACTTGGTATGGTTGGTGTGTGGTGGTATTTCATTATTGTTTTATTTTGCACTTCCCTAAGGACTAATTGTGTTGAGCATCTTTCCATGTGCTTATTTGCCATCTATATAACTTCTTTGGTAAATTGTCTGCTCAAGATAGACCATATTTTGAGCTATAAGACAACTCTCAATGCATTTAAAAGGATTCACATCATACAAAGTATGTTTCAGACCACAGGGGAGTTAAATTAGAAATCAGTAACAGAATGATATCTGGAAAATCTGCAAATATTTGGATCCAGTGTTGCTGTTAAGAAATCTGATTCTTGTAGTTTTATAGGAGATGTTCTTTTTCTCTGGAAGCTCTTAGAATTTTCTTTATCTTTTATGTGCTTCAATTTCCCAGTATTATATCTGAGTTCTTAATCTTATTTGGCACTCAGTTCCTTCCATCTGAGTTCTTTCATCTTTCTTTAATTCAGGGTTATTTATTTTTATTATTTCCTTAAATATTTTTTCTCCTCTCTTTAATTATCTCCTTTGGATTCCTATTTTCAGTATGTCAGCATGTCTGCTTTTTATTTTCCATGATGCTTAACTTTTTTTTTTTTTTAATTTACTTTTGGCTGCCTTGGGGCTTCGTTGCTGAGCAGGGGCTACTCTTTGTTGCAGTGCTCGGGCTTCTTATTGTGGTGGCTTCTCTTGTTGCTGAGCACAGGCTCTAGGCACATGGGCTTCAGTAGTTGCAGCACACAGGTTCAGCAGTTGTGACATGTGGGCCCTAGAGCGTGCAGTCTTCCGTAGTTGCAGCGCGTGGGCTCCGTAGTTGTGGCTCACGGTCTCTAGAGCGCAGGTTCAATAGTTGTGACACGTGGGTTTTGTTGCTCTGTGGCATGTGGGGTCTTCCCGGACCAGGGATAGAACCCATGTCCCCTGCATTGGCAGGTGGATCCTTAACTACTGCACCACCAGGGAAGTCCCTGCTTAACTTTTTATTTCTATATTTATTTCTTTATCCTATTTTTTTCTGCCTCCTAGGAAATTTCCTCAATCTGCTCTTTCAGTTTTGCAGTTTATTCTTTAGCTATATTCAGCTTGCTATTTATCCCATCTACTATTCTTTCTTTGAGTGTTTTTTTTAATAGTTAATCTTTCAATTTGCCTATCTTTTTGACTTTTTCCTGTTTCATATTACCAGTACCGTTTGACAACATTGGTTGTGCTTATTTTAAATTCTTAATCTGCTTATTCCAGTATTTCTGCTTGATATGATCTATGTTGTGCAGTTTGTGGTGTTCCTTCTCTAGGGGTTCTAACCTCAGGTATTTAGGTTGTGAGCTGATGTCCGCCTAGAGTTATCAAGTACCAGGATGAGACACCAAGGCTCAGGCCCTGGTTTATGGCTTTCTTTTGATTTTAAGAAGAGGTTAGAAGATGAGCCCCAGGGAGAGAGTCCTAGACACCAGAACTGCAGTCCACCACCCATCTGTTGCCATTCCCCCCACCCCCAACTAGGCATTCCTTGGGTAAGTGTTCTCCTCTAAAGTTTTAAAGGGAGAAGACAGTTCTCTCAGATGTGACCTACTATCCCTTGTGTGGGCTGGCAAGGAGGCTGGGAGGAGTGGGTCTCAGGGCAGCTGGTCAGCGTTCCCACCTTTATGTGGGCTCCTGTTGCTGCCTTCTGACTCCCAGTGGTAATTGGGTGGGCAGTGGTCCAAAAGAAATCTGAGAGAGACAGAGCAGAAACTAACAGCACTCTCTCACCTGTTACTCTGCCTCTGCTTGCCTCTCCACCAACAGCTGACAATGGTCTGTAGTCTCTCCAGAATTCCTCACAGTTTTGAAGATTACCACGTTCCTCTCTCTTCTGTAGTCTCCCCAGAGCTGATTCCCCGTGGCCTATCTCTGCTAAACATCTTGTCTGTACTGCATGGGGTGGCAGTGGGGGATAGGTTACTGAGAGCTTTTGAGTTTCACTGTAAGAAAATTAATCTTGCAGCAGAGTGTGATAAAAAGAGGAAGGAAACAGTTATGAGTCTAAGTAAGCAGTAACAAATATCTGAATTGATAATTTGTATGTTGAAGTAAGAAGATATTTTTTTTCTGTATAAATAATTTACTTGTTAGTTGAACCCAAACTTGAAGAAGCTATTGGGGTTTTTGTTGTTATTGGTTATTTAATATTTATTTATTTATTTTGGCTGCACTGGGTCTTAATTGTGGCATGCGGGATCTTTAATTGCGTCATGTGGACATCTTAGTTGTGGCATGAGGACTCTTAGTTGCGGCATGAGGACTCTTGTTGTGGCATGCACGTGGGACCTAGTTCCCTGACCAGGGATCAAAACTGGGCCCCCTGCATTGGGAGTGTGGAGTCTTACCCACTGGACCAACAGGGAAGTCCCGCTATTGTTTTATTTTGCCTTTTTTTTTTTTTCTAAGTATGTTTGTTCTTAGCTAGATTTTTTTTGTCTTTTTTGGAGTGAATTGCAAACTAAGCACTGGGAGAAATTCAAGATGTTAAAGTGAAAAAGGAAGCTAAATGAGGCCAGATTGGATAGCAAATTGCTATTATTTAAAACTTATGGACCACCCAGACTGCGGCAAGTTCTGTTTAAGAAAATACAGAAACATCATTCCTTCCACCTAACGACTAACAGTTTCAGGAAATATATACCACATCTTCTGCTTGTGTTTTACTCCAGATACTTCCAATATTTAAGCTTGTTTAATCTGAGGAATTTCCTCTTCGTTTTCTTTCCCTTAATTTTTTTTGAGACTGGTTCCCTTTCTCTTTTCATAAAAATAGAGGCTATGAACAAATGTTATTGTGTATGTTCATATTATTGAGCTGAAAGTTGGTAACTTTATCCTTCATAGGCAGGCTAGATGGAGCTTTTGTTACCCCCTTGCAACTATTCAGTGTGTTTGCCCCTCCACTCAACAGTAACTGGCTAGTCTCTATTTTTATTTTAGACTAAAATCAAAGAAATCAGTTTGAACTGTAGCATGCAAGATTTATGTTAACTATAAACATATGAAAAGTGTTCAATCTTAAGTAAGAGAGAAAAGTTTTCTTTTCTTTTTTTTTTTTTTTTGCCTATCAAACTGCCAAAAATTACATGTAAAAAGATTTTGGCAGTAAGAATTCTCATAGAATGCTGATGGGAACATAACTTCTGCTCACCATGAAGGGTACTTGTAGATATGGCTATAGCTGCCTCTGTGTAGCAGGTGGACACCACCTCCACCACATCCCATATTCAGTGGTTCTCAAACTTTAGCGTGCCTCAGAATCACTCAGAGCTTCAGATTGAGCTTCACTCAATGCCTCAGAGCTTGTTAAGACTTGGATTGCTGGGCCCCACCCCCAGATTTCTGATTCAGTGAGTCTAGGGTGATGCCTGAGAATTTGCATTCCTAACAAGTTCCCAGGTTACAGTGACACTGGTAGTCCAATACCAACTTTAAGGACCACCGCCACATGTCAATGGTCCTCGATCCTGGCTATACCTGGGGATCTTAAAAAGAATCCTGTTGCCAGAAACTGCCAGTGTTCATGTCTACTCCCAGTGATTCTAGTTTAATGGTTGAGAGGGGGCCTGGATATCTATATTTTATAAAAGGTCTTCAGGAGATTCTAAGTGGCACTTTGGGTTGAGAACCACTGCCATATTCTCATTCTCTACCCATCATCCAGAGGAACTCTTAGAGATGCTGTTTCACTTCCAGTCAAGCCTCCAACACTAAGGTATTATCAAGATATTTTTATTTAAATTGGAATGCCCATTGGCCTTGGTTTCCACCAAAATTAAGTCATTAAGTATTTTTCTCCCTACTCTTAATAGTTCCCCATGATTTCTCTCCTCTGATCCATTCTCTCCTCCCTCTTCTCCCCACTTTCTTATCCCGTTCTCATCTTCCAGTTACTTCCTCTAGAATTCTTCACTAATTGGTTATTAATAATCTCTTCTCTTTCAGGCTCTCTACCATTTTTTTACTTCGTCTCCTTGCCTTATCTGTAGCTTGGCTTGTTTCTGAAGATAGCACTTTTCTTGCAGCCCTTTCAAATCCAGGCTGCGTTTATAAAAGGAGGTTCTCTTTGGTGCTTTCTGCACAGAGGACTGATATGGGTAAGATATGCCCCTATACCCCCTAATGTCTCTCCTATACCTCAAGTTTTACCTTTAACATTTTAAACCTTAGGCTGGGCATGGGTAATACTGTTATTAAGTTTCCTGAGATATTCACGTTTTACTGTGAAAAAGTTTCAGATACCTTCAGAATAGGTTATGTGCCTTATGCAAGGAGCCAGCTTCCTATCAAAGCATGATTGACAGCATGATTCTGTAACAAGAATCTTAAAAATAGTTATGCCCTTTGACACTTTGATGGGTGGAGGGAACACAGGATAGAGAGGCAGAGACCCAGGCCAATTCCTTCCATCTATTTCTCTCCTTTAATAAGAGATGTGCAGAAAGGGAAATGTCTTCCCATTCTTTTCATTAGGCCCAGCACAACGTCTAGTGACCCTGAAATTCAATTCTCCCCAGAGCTGTAGTTCTCATTGGGAGCAAGTCTAAGTATGCTGGGAGAAGAGATGTGGACATATTTATTCACAAACAAACTTTGGACTTTTTTTTTTTAAGTATCTCTGTGTCACTGGTGCATAGTGTTTTGCTTCCACACTTTTTATGCATGCACAAGATCTGGGTACAGTTTGGCTGGCATATCTGGGAAATGAGAGTAGTATGAAGGGTGTGTTTAAGCCACAGCTGATAATTCTTCTTTGATAGAGACAGCTCTATTCTGGCCCAATGTACAGAAACTGGGTGCATAGAAAGATAGGAGACACAGTGGGATGGTGGAAAGAGCAAAAGACTAGAAAACTCAGAGTAAGAATTTTTTGACTTACTGGCTCTGATTTGGGGCAATTTACTTAGTTTGTGTAAGCCTCAGTTTCCTTACCTGTAAAATGGGGGTTAGAGTGTCTTTTATTTTCCTCACAGGGTCTTTGTGAGGATGAAATAATTTAATGTGTGTGAAAGTACTTTGACAGTAGTAACGTGCCATAGAACAAAGGCAAGGCATTCTTGTAGGATGGGGTGTGGTGCTCTCCTGGGCTTCAAGGGGAATATTTGAATTAAACTGACTTGTGAAATCTGTGAGGTTGACCTATTAGTAATGATAAATTGTAAGTTTAAAAATGGTTAAGAGAAACTGTAGCTTCTGGAATTATAAAATGATTGAATGGAGATAAATAAAAATAGCATAAATTTACTGGATTAAAAAGAACCTCAGAGTTTGAAAATATGCTACCTAGTTAAACAACATCAAATAAACAAACAATTATCCAAATAAAAACACTTAGCCGTTTCCTAAGCCCTTTTTCTTTTAGAATAAAGATTGCCTGATTCTTAAAATATTACCTAGATTCTAGTTAGATATGGGAATGGTTTAGTTATTCTACCCTACTTACCAAGAACAATCTTTTATATTTCACTTGAAAAAAAAGACCAGCAAGTTTCAACATGGTGTATGTGACAATGTTAATTTTCTGGAATATCTCAATTTCTAGAAATCTCATTGGTCATAAGGCCCTCACAAACTATCGTGTTTATGGTCCCTTTAACCCTTCAAACCAAAAATCCTCAGTGAAAGCCTCCTTTTGGGGGTAAGGGATATGAATATTCCTCCTAAGGAACATACCCCCTTGGTTTTGACTTCTGCCAGGCCTTTACTCCCTCACATCTGGGGTTTCATAATCCCCATTACTTTGTTTCTGCACAGCAGTTCTCAAATTCGGCCTTCTTTCATCATCTCTAAAGTCATCTTCTTAACCCGTGCCTGTTTATCTTCTGCCTGGATACTTCCTGAACCTTCCATATCTCCAGCGGTATGAGGTTCTATGCTCATACTTTGGCCTCACTTCAAAGTGGTGCTAAATTATTTACTCATTCTTCACTGATTTCTACTCAGTTGTCTTCTCGTTAACCTAAATCCACCTTTCGCCTGTATGTCTCCAGACCAAACACAGTGTTTTGCTCATTTTAGGTTTTCAGTACATGTTTGTTAAATCCAATTGAATAATTTTCTTTATCAAGCTTGCAGCATAAACTGGACCCTCAATGAGCAAACATAGATGTTCATGCCCCTGTTGATATCAAACATGAGTTTAGAGTTTTCAGTGTGAATCTTGGAAAACAAACCGCCTTGGTGAGACGGAAGAGCAGTGACGTGGGTGGCGAGAGTGTGACCACGTCCTTCACCCAAGAACTCAGGAGAAACTTTTGGTCTCTTGTTTTGGTAGTTGGAAGGATTGTCCAGGATCCCAGCAGAGAAGATGGAGTTTTGCGTGTTTAGAGGTGACAACTGGTGCTTTAGAAGTGGAGGAATTTGGTCAGAGAAAGATATAGTTTGAGAGAGAAAGGAGTCATTTTTGAAAGGGAAAGTAGTGGTTAGCAAGCTTGGAGGAAGGAGAGTGGGAAGTGAACTGTCAGAGAATTCACATAGATTTTATAAGAATGGAAGGTTCATGAGGACAGGGGTGCCTTTGTATTGTGCACTGTTGCATCTATTCTAGCACCCAGAACAGCACGAATAGGGAGAATCCAAGTCGGCCCTGTCCATGCGCCAGAAATATCCAGCGGTTTCTACTGGATCCTGTGTGGATGGGTGGTTCTGCATTAAAGGCCTATGAGCACTGTTGCTCTGAAAGCATTTTATGTCTGGGATGCAAACGGGAAAAGGCCCGGCAGAGCCCTCTGACGGAGGCAGGCATCGTGACACATTATTCCTCCTCTGTTGCATGCCTTATGAACGCCCAAAGTCTTCACCGACATCCAGCTTCCACCCAGAGGCCACATCCTCACTGCCTTCTGTAGGACATCCCTCCCTGTCCCATTAGGAGGCTGTGATTGCTGTTTCTTCTTCTGCTGTCTTCACTCCAGTCCATGAAGAGATGAGGAGAGGAGGGGAGGGGCTGAGGTCAGCAGTTAGGTACAGCCTGGGAGTTGTGGGTGTGAGCTGGAAGGCTGTGCTTCTCCGGAGACTGTACTGGATGCTCCCTTACTGGGCTGGGAAAAGCTGAGCAGGATTAGAGGCAAAGAAATGATGTGACCCCAGTGGTTATGGGAAGGAGGTAAAGGAAGCCATAAGGTTAAGACGGGGCTCACTTTTTCTTAGCATCAAAAGGAAATCTGGGGTTGCAGGAACCTGGAAGGGAGTGTGATATAGAGAGGATGGAGAGACATGTCTGAACACAGTAAAATAAACGGCCAGTGTGGTCTGAATCCTTTGTAAGTTCACGGAGAATTCTCCTTCTCTTCCCTCTCAAGTTTCCTCCACAGCATAGAGTCAAAACAAGAGACCAGGAAGAAGAGGCAGAACACAGCCTGTCTCTAAAAGCCACTCCCTGTGGGCTTGAGTTTCCTTGGTTCACTGATTTTTCCTAAGGCCCATTATGATTGTGACCAGAGAAGAATGATTTTATGGCTCATTGACAAGTGCATGAACCTACCTCATCCCACACGTTTTGGGGCAGTACATTTTCTTTCTCTTTGGAAGGGGTCCACTTTCAAAGTTTTTTCTTAGGAATTGTTTCTTGTGATAAAATGCAACAGTCAAAGGTCCCCAGAAACAAATCAGTATTTCAACAAAGGTTTATTTTACTCTCTTCCGTGTCTCCTCCTTCCTGGGAGATTGTATTAAACCACTGATACATGAGGAATAAGGATCATTTACAAGCATATTGTTACTCAGTGCCTCACAGGTGATACAAAGGAAGAATCGCCATCATGAAAGAAGATTCTGGCTGGGGCCAGAACCTGACGAACCCTACCTGGAATGCCTTCTGTGAAGGTCAGGTTTCTGCCTTCCCCAAGTTCTATTTCCTTGAGCTCTTTCAGTGAAGGGCTGTCAAGTATCAGCGTACAATGAATGTGCCTTGCAAGTAAATATCTTTCTAACACGTAGAGCCTTGAAAGAAAATGCACCAGCTGTTTTTTTTCTTTAGTTCTTTTTTCTGTTATATTTATAAACAACACAGAAAAAAGAGTCCAGATCTAGAAACGAATAAAATTAAACTGAAAAGAATGCCTCAGTATATTATTGTATACTCTAATTTTATGGGATTTTTCCCTTTTTATTCTTAGAAAGTCATTAAATTCAAGATCCGTGAGAGTCAGTGGTCCTTATTATGCTTTTTTATCTTGCTGTTTTAACGTTAGTACATTTACGAAACAAGCCATTCATTCATTCAAATGAAGTTACCATATTGTTGGGGATACAGAAAAGAGGCAGGTAATGGGCCTGGTCCTTTAGGAGCTCAAAGCCCCAGAATACCCTTCCTTCCCTGTGCTTTAGCACCACCTCTAAAGGAAAGAAGCAGCAAAATGCATCTCTTTTGAATATATGGCATGTATATGACTCATTATATTTATGATTCCTTTAAAGGAATTAAGAGGAAGTTCCCAGAGTATTTATACTCTTACAGTGTAACATTTCTTAAGACTGCCCATCAACTCTATTGACATTTTTACCTGAGGATTTAGATAACTGGTAGAGAACTTTAAAAAAAAAAGCACTTTATTGAGGTATGATCGACATACAAAAAGCTGGAGATATTTAGTGTGTACAACTTGACGTGTTTGGGAATTGGTAGAGATTGTTGTTGTTCTTGTTTTTTTTTTATCTCTAGTACTGATCTGAAAATGAAATTGTTTAGGGGTAAGATTTACAGTTAATAGAGGAATAAAAGAACAGCTGATTGTCCCAGCTTTTACTCTGGCTCTGCCTAATACACTGCAAGTCAATGTTTACTTAATGAGTGGTATTTATTGCCTTTCAATTCAACAACAAGCTATGTTTTTAATATGAAAATTACCATGATGAGTTATACCCACTGTCTATTCATCACTCAGCTACACATTCCCTCTATGCGATGGCTCTAAGGCAGCGGTTCCCAACCTTTTTGGCACCAGGGACCATTTTCGTGGAAGACAATTTTTCTATGGACTGGTTGCGGGGAACGGTGGCGGGGTCGGGGGATGGTTCAGGCGGTAATGTGAGCGTTGGGGAGCGGCAGATGAAGCTTTGCTCGGTCGTTGATCACCTCCTGCTGTGGGGCCTGGTTGGTAATAGGGTCCATGGCCCGTGGGTTGGGGACCCCTGCTCTAAGGGATGCGTTCCAGGATGTGGTAGTTACTGTCCCTGGATATAAGCCGAATGGATATAAGCAGCAGTTGTGTCTGTGCTGTCTTTGTCACCTGTTACTCCTCAACCCATTGGCGTCTGGTTTCTGCTCTACCATGCCAACGAAGTGCTTCTTATCAAGGTCACAACTCTGTATTGCTAAGTCCAGTGGACACTTTTCAAGTTCCGTTTTCACCTCTTAGCAGAATGTGACACTGATGACCAATTTCTTCCTGAAGTATGTTCTTGTAGCTTCTGTCACACCGCCATCTTCTGGTTTTCTTCCTACTGCTCTGAATACCCCGAAGTCTCCTTTGAGGGCTCTTTTGTATCTCTCCATCTTTTAAATATTGGTGTTCCTTCAGGGTATGTCTTGGGTCACCTTCTATTCTTATTCTATACACTTTTCCTGGGCAATTTCATCCCTTACGTAGGTTCTTATCTTCTATATTAATCTCTTCCAAATTAACGTCTCCAGTTGAAATCTCTTTCCTGAGCATCAGAAATCAAGCCATCGACTGAGCAGCTTCTCTCTGATGGCTCAAACTCAACCTGTCCCAGACTGAAGGCTGAATCCTTCTCTCCTTCCCCTGGTCTCATACTGCTTTTTTGCACCACCCCCCCCACCCCCGCCCCACAATCCATCAGCTCCTTCCATGGTCCAAACTGCAGTGAATGACACTACCATCCATCTGGTTACCCAGGAGAGGAACCCAGGAACTACCCATGACTTCTCCCTGGCCTCTACTGCAGTCCCAAATTAATTAACAAATCCTACCCATTCCTCCCTCTCAATAGCTCTTGAGTAAATTCAGTTCTCTTTAGCTTTCTCTCTCTCCAGTTCAGAGAATGCATGTTCCCAAGTCATCTGTCTCTATGCCAGCCAAGGCCTGAAATGCCAAACACTTGACTCCATTGTCCTTTTCATTTTGCCAGATAGTGCCTGCCCTGAAGCTGCAAAGAAAAATGCCCTGGATGACTTAATCTGAAAAGACCAGAGGGCATGGAAATGTGAGTGTGTGTGAAACCTTACTTATTTAAAAATATCATCCAGCTGCATCTGTAGTAATTTCTAGAGCTTAATGATTTCTCCATTTATTTTCTAGAGTTCCATGTCTACTTCATAGCCAATAGTAATCATCATCTACTTAATCTACTAATATGTAGTAGTAAACTATAGGATAGCTATAGTTAATAGCATGGATTGCTTTTTTCTCTTCATAATTTTACTTTTGAATTGCTTAGGTTGAAACGCAAATGTTTGTTTCCTAATTTTTCACACATTCTTGAAAGCTATTTTTTCCAGTCTGATGGAATTTTTCATCCCCATACTTGCTTGGTATTTTTTACCCCCAAGCTGTCTAGTGTACACTGCAGAATTATGATTCAGTAAAATAAAGATCAACCTTTCAATTGTTTGCTGACTCCTCATGGCTACAGTTTTTTTTTTTTTAACTCTAAAAGTGTTTATTTATTTTTACTATTTCTTTTTTTTTTTTGCTCAAAAAGATAATTAAAATCAAGAGGACCACTTTTGAAAATATCCATGTTTAGATATCACTAATATTTTGGACTGAGAAAAATGGTAGGTTATGGAAATATTAATATCTTGAAGATTCTTCTTATTTTCATACATTTTTAAACACGAGTTGGGTATCATGTGTTGATAAGCCCATAGAAGAGGGTGGTGCAATTTGATAGCTGGATGAAGGCTAGAATTAAGAAGTATGGACTGTCTGGATATGTGTTTGTAGTTGGTGGGTATATGGGACACCTCTTGTGCCCCATCTGGCATTGGCAACCAGAGGTGTAGGTGTGACCTGGCAGTGCCTGGACTCAGCTGTCTTGTGTATCTTTGGCTCACCTGTTACCTCTCTGTTCTTGCTGTGTGGGAGGTCTCCAGGAGCTCACCAAGACATGGTGACAGATGCACAACTGAAATACAAGAAAATGATGCTCCATGAGGCTGTCTTTGACCACGGAGGGATGGGAGCCAGAGTGTGATGTGAATAAATGTACTTTACTTGACCTCTTTCATTCTGTCTAGTATAGGGAAAAGTATTTACATAATAATAAATATCCTTCAATGTAGTGAGGATTAAATAAGATAAAGTGTGTACAGGTCGTCAAATAGGATGCTGAATAAATGTTAATTTTCCTCTCTGTTCCTACCTGTATAAAATAGTGATAATGAGTGTTATTATTTTGGTTAGGTTTTTTTTCCCCCTATTAGTCTTTAAAAATAATTTAAAGAAAATAATCTTTATTTATTTTATTTTTTAAAAAGATTTATTTATTTATTATTTATTTATTTAATTTATTTTTGGCTGCGTTGGGTCTTTGTTGCAGCACACGGGATCTTCGCTGAGGCATGCGGGATCTTTCGTTGCGGTGTGCAGGCTCTTTGTTGTGGTGCTTGGGCTTCTCTCTAGTTGTGGCATGCGGGTTTTCTCTTCTCTAGTTGTGGCACGTGGGTCCCAGAGCACGTGGGCTCTGTAGTTTGCGGCACACAGGCTCTAGCTGAGGCATGTGGGCTTAGTTGCCCTGCAGCATGTGGGATCTTAGTTCCCTGACCAGGGATCGAACCCATGTCCCCTGCATTGTAAGGTGGATTCTTTACCACTGGACCACCAGAGAAGTCCCAAGAAAATAACCTTTTTAAAAAAAAATTAGTACTTATTTATTTGACTGCCCCGGGTCTTAGTTGTGGCATACGGGATCTTCGTTGCTGCGTGCAGGATCTTTAGTTGAGGCATGTGGGCTCTTAGTTATGGCCTGCGGGATCTAGTTCCCTTGACCAGGGATCGAACCTGGGCCCCCTGCATTGGGAGCATGGAGTCTTAACCACTGGATCACCAGGGAAGTCCCAGAAAATAATCTTTTAAACTTAAAACTCTTGGAATATTGGAATTCATACTAACCAAAGACCAATAACTATAGCCAAGAAGTATAGCTGAGATAATATCCTATGTGTAGTCAGAAAAACCTAGATTCTAGTTCTGGTCCCAGCTATGACCATCTGCATCATTTTGGACAATTTGTGACGACTCGCACAACATTGGATGAGGAAGTAGGCTTGTCCCAACTCCTAGCAACTGTTGGCAGGAGGGCAGGAAGCAAGAGGGACAGAAATGTTTTAATAGTAACACAGTCAACAGGGAAGTTATTTCTGGCTTTCACTCCAAGTAGGAAGTGATTCCAATAACCAAAATAGGTTTGAAACCCCACACCCACTTAGTCCTGGCTGCAAAATGATGCTCTGCAGGGAGTATGACGTGCCTCCAGATGCCACAGATGCAGGGCCAGAGCTCAGTGATTCACAGCCAGGGATGGACAAAACCTTCCCTCATGACCAACTGACACAAACTCAGACTTCAAAGATTTTCTGTGAACAAGCGAAGAAGCAAAGCTAACTCGCCGAAATCACTCCTAAAGATCCCAAAGCAAGAAACAGATTTCTCAATGACTGAGTGGCTAAGCATTTTGTGTGTCATATGGAGAAACCAGACTGAACCCTAACTAGTTTCTTCACTAAGAATTTTCGGAAAGAGGAGCTAAAGAGGATATCGAAACATGCTCTGTGTCTTTTAGAATTTGTTGTGCATGTTTATGGAGAGTGAACTGTGTATAAGTCTCATGACTGGGCGTCATTTCCGTCATCCTCACCAATTGTTTTATTTCTTTAAAAATTCTGAGTTATATTATTTTAGGTATTGTTTTCGTTTTTTTGGTCTTTTTTAAATTGTGATCAAAAACATATAACATTCAATGTTCCATCTTAACCATTTTTGAGTGTACAGCTCGAAAGTGTTAAGTATACTCACATTGTTGTGCAACAGCTCTCTAGAATTTTTTCATCTTGCAACACTGAAATTCTATACCCACGAACCACTAATTCCTCCCTCCCAGCCCTTGGCAACGGCCTTTCTGCTTTCTGTTTCTGTGATTTTTGACTCCTTTAGATACCTCATGTGAGTCGAAACATACAGTATTTGTCCTTTCATGATTGGCTTATTTCGCCTAGCATAATGTCCTCAAGGTTCATCCATGTTTTAGCATGTGACAGGATTTCATTCTTTTTTAAGGCTGCATCACCTTCCATTGTATGTTTATACCACATTTTCATTATCCAATCAGCTGTTGATGGACATTTGGGTTGCTTCCACCTCTTGGCCATTGTGAGTAGTGCTGCCATGAACATGGGTGTGCAGATATCTCTTCAAGATTCTACTTTGCATTCTTTTGGATATATATTCAGAAGTAGAATTCCTGGATCATATGGTAGTTCTATTTTTAATTTTTGAAGGATCCTTATACTGTTTTTCATAATGGCTACACCATTTTACGTTCCCATCAACAGTGCACAAGGGTTCCAATTTCTCTGCATCCTCAACAGCACATTATTTTCTGTTCTTTATACAGTGGCCATCCTAGTGGGTATGAGGTGATTACCTTGTGGTTTTGATCTTGGGTTGTCTTATGATTAATGATGTTGAGCATCTTTTCATGTTGACCATTCTTATATTTTCTTTGGAAAATTGTCTGTTCAAGTCCTTTCCCCTTTTTTTACTTAGGGTATTTGTTTTTTGTTGTTGTTGTTTCTTACATTTTCCGGTTATCAACTTATATATGTCAGATATATGATTTGCAAGTATTTTCTCCCATTCAGATAGGTTGCCTCTTCATTCTGTTGATTGTTTCCTTTGATGCACAGAGTTTTTAAGTTTGATATCATAACATTTGTCTACTTTTGCTTTTTCTGCCTATGCTTTTGGTGTCATATCCAAGAAATCATTGCCAATTCCAAGGTCCTGAAGCTTTCTGCCTATATTATCTTCTATGAGTTTTATAGTTTTAGGTCTTACGTTTAGATCTTTAATCCATTTTTTCCCCACATCTTTATTGGAGTATAAATGCTTTACAATGTTGTGTTAGTTTCTGCTGTACAACAAAGTGAATCAGCTATATGTATACATATATCCCCATATCCCCTCCCTCTTGAGCCTCCCTCCCACCCTCCCTATCCCATCCCTCTAGGTCGTCACAAAGCACCGAGCTGACCTCCCTGTGCTCTGCAGCAGCTTCCCGCTAGCCATCCATTTTACATTTGGTAGTGTATATACGTCAGTTCTACTCTCTCACTTCATCTCAGCTTCCCTTTCCCCCGCCATGACCTCAAGTCCGTTCTCTACATCTATGTCTTTATTCCTGCCCTGCCACTAGTTTCATCAGTACCGCTTTTTAAAATTCCACATGTATGCGTTAGCATACTGTATTTGTTTTTCTCTTTCTGACTTACTTCACTGTAAGACAGATTCTGGGTCCATCCACCTCACTACAAATAACTCAATTTCGTTCCTTTTTATGGCTGAGTAATATTTTATTATATATATGTGCCACATCTTCTTTATCCAAAGAGCTGTTGATGGACATTTAGGTTACTTCCATGTTCTGGCTATTGTAAATAGTGCTGCAATGAATATTGTGGTACATGTCTCTTTTCGAATTATGGTTTTCTCAGGGTATATGCCCAGTAGTGGGATTGCTGGGTCATATGGTAGTTTTATTTTTAGTTTTTTAAGGAATCTCCATACTGTTCTCCATAGTGGCTGTATCAATTTACATTCCCACCAACAGTGCAAGAGGGTTCCCTTTTCTCCACACCCTCTCCAGCATTTATTGTTTCTAGATTTTTTGATGATGGCCATTCTGATGATGAGGTGATACGTCATCGTGGTTTTGATTTGCATTTCTCTAATGATAAGTGATGTTGAGCATCTTTTCATGCATTTGTTAGCCATCTGTATGCCTTCTTTGGAGAAATGTCTGTTTAGGTCTTCTGCCCATTTTTGGATTGGGTTGTTTGGTTTTTTTGGTATTGAGCTGCATGAGCTGCTTGTAAATTTTGCAGATTAATCCTTTGTCAGTTGCTTCATTTGCAAGTATTTTCTCCCATTCTGAGGGTTGTCTTTTCGTCTCGTTTATGGTTTCCTTAGCTGTGCAAAAGGTTTTTAAGTTTCATTAGTCCCATTTATTTATTTTTGTTTTTATTTCCATTTCTCTAGGAGGTGGGTCAAAAAGGATCTTGCTGTGATTTATGTCATAGAGTGTTCTGCCTATGTTTTCCTCTAAGAGTTTTATAGTGTCTGGCCTTACATTTAGATCTTTAATCCATTTTGAGTTTATTTTTGTGTATGGTGTTAGGGAGTGTTCTAATTTCATTCTTTTACATGTAGCTGTCCAGTATTCCCAGCACCACTTATTGAACAGGCTCTCTTTTCTCCGTTGTGTATTCTTGCCTCCTTTATCAAAAATAAGGTGACCATATGTGTGTGGGCTTATCTCTGGGCTTTCTATCCTGTTCCATTGATCTATATTTCTGTTTTTTTGCCAGTACTATACTGTCTTGATTACTGTAGCTTTGTAGTATAGTCTGAAGTCAGGGAGCCTGATTCCTCCAGCTGTGTTTTTCTTTCTCAAGATTGCTTTGGCTATTTGGAGTCTTTTGTGTTTCCATACAAATTGTAAAATTTCTTGTTCTAGTTCTGTGAAAAATGCCATTGGTAATTTGAAAGGCATTGCAGTGAACCTGCATATTGCTTTGGGTAGTAGAGTCATTTTCACAATATTGATTCTTCCAATTGAGGAGCATGGTATATCTCTCCACCTGTTTATGTTATCTTTGATTTCTTTCATCAGTGTTTTATAGTTTTCTGAGTACAGGTCTTTTGCCTCCTTAGGCAGGTTTATTCCTAGGTATTTTATTCTTTTTTTTGCAATGAAAAATGGGAGTGTTTCCTTAATTTCCCTTTCAGGTTTTTCATCATTGGTGTATAGGAATGCAAGAGATTTGTGTGCATTAATTTTGTATCCTATAAATTTACGAAATTCGTTGATTAGTTCTAGTAGTTTTCTGGTGGCATCTTTAGGATTTTCTATGTATAGTATCCTGTCATGAGCAAACAGTGACAGTTTTACTTCTTCTTTTCCAATTTGTATTCTTTTTTTTCTTTTTCTTCTCTGATTGCCATGGCTAGGACTTCCAAATCTATGTTAAATAAGAATGGTGAGCATGGACTTCCTTGTCTTGCTCCTGATCTTAGAGGAAATGATTTCAGTTTTTCACCATTGAAAATGATGTCTGCTGTGTGTTTATTGTATATGGCTTTTATTATGTTGAGGTAGGTTCCCTCTATGCCCACTTTCTTGAGAGTTTTTACCAAAAATGGGTGTTGAATTTTGTCAAAACTTTTTCTGCATATTGAGATGGTCATATGGTTTTCATTCTTTAATTTGTTAATATGGTGTATCATATTGATTGTTTTGTGTATATTGAAGAATCCTTGCCTTACTGGGATAAACCCCACTTGATCATGGTGTATGATCCTTTTAATGTGTTGTTGGATTCTGTTTGCTAGTATTTTGTTGAGGATTTTTGCATCTATATTCATCAGTGATACTGGTCTATAATTTTCTTTTTTTGTCATATCTTTGTCTGGTTTTGGTATCAGGGTGATGTTGGCCTCGTTGAACGAATTTAGGAGTGTTCTTCCCTCTGCAATTTTTTGGAAGAGTTTGAGAAGAATAGGTGTTAACTATTCTCTAAATGTTTGATAGAATTAGCCTGTGAAGCCATCTGGTCCTGGCCTTTTGTTTGTTGGAAGACTTTTAATTACTGTTTCAATTTAATTACCTGTGATTGGTCTGTTTTTATTTTCTAATTCTTCCTGGTTCAATCTGGGAAGGTTGTACTTTTCCAGGAATTTGTCCATTTCTTCCAGGTTGTCCATTTTATTGGCATATAGTTACCTGTAGTAGTCTCTTATGATCTTTTGTATTTCTGCAGTGTCAGTTGTAATCTCTCCTTTTTCGATTCTAATTTTATTGATTTGAGTCCTCTCCCTTTTTGTCTTGATGAGTCTGGCTAAAGGGTTATCAATTTTGTTTATCTTCTCAAAAAACTGGCTTTTAGTTTTATTGATCTTTGCTATTGTTTTCTTTGTTTCTATTTCATTTATTTCTGCTCTGATCTTTATGATTTCTTTCCTTCTACTAATTTTGGGTTTTCTTTGTTCTTCTTTTCTAGCTGCTTTAGGTGTAAGGTTAGATTGTTTGAGAGTTTTCTTGTTTCTTGAGGTGAGCTTGAATTGGTATGAACTTCCCTCTTAGAACAGTTTTTGCTGAGTCCCATAGGTTTTGGAGCATCGTGTTTTCATTGTCATATGTTTCTAGGTATTTTTTGATTTCCTCTTTGATTTCTTCAGTGATCTCTTAATTATATAGCAGCACACTGTTTAGCCTCCATGTATTTGTGTTTTTTAATGTTTTATTTTCCTGTAATTGATTTCTAATCTCATAGTATTGTGGTTGGGAAAAATGCTTGATATGATTTCAGTTTTCTTAAACTTCCCAAGGTTTGATTTGTGACCCAGAATGTGATCTATTCTGGAGAACGTTTCATGTGCACTTGAGAAGAATGCGTATTCTTTTGCTTTTGGGTGGAATGCCCTAAAAATATCAATTAAGTCTATCTGGTCTATTGTGTCATTTAAAGCTTGTGTTTCCTTATTTATTTTCTGTCTGGATGATCTGTCTATTGGTGTAAGTGGGGTGTTAAAGTCCCCCACTATTATTGTGGTACTGTTGATTTCTCCTTTTATGGCTGTTAGCATTTGCCTTATGTATTGAGGTGCTCCTATGTTGGGTGCATAAATATTTATAATTGTTATGTTTGATTGATCCCTTGATCATTATTTAGTGTCCTTCCTTATCTCTTGTAACAGTCTTTATCTTAAAGTCTATTTTATCTGATATGAGTATTGCTACTCCAGCTTTCTGGTGATTTCCATCTGCATGGAATATCTTTTTCCATCCCCTCACTTTCAGTCCGTATGTGTCCCTAGGTCTGAAGTGGGTTTCTTCTGGACAGCATATATAAGGTATTGTTTTTGTATCCATTCAGCCAGTCTGTGTCTTTTGGTTGGAGCATTTAATCCATTTACATTCAGGGTGATTATCGATATGTATGTTCCTATTACCATTTTCTTAATTGATTTGCATTTGTTTTTGTGGGTCTTTTTCTTCTCCTGTGTTTCCCGCTTAGAGAAGTTCCTTTAGCATTTGTTGTAAAGCTGTTTTGGTGGTGCTGCATTCTCTTAGCTTTTGCTTGTCTGAAAAGCATTTGACTTCTCCATGGAATCTGAATGAGATCCCTGCTGGGTAGAGTAATTTTTTTTTTTTTCCGGTATGCGGGCCTCTCACTGTTGTGGCCTCTCCCATTGCGGAGCACAGGCTCCGGATGCGCAGGCTCAGCAACCATGGTTCACGGGCCCAGCCACTCCACGGCATGTGGGATCTTCCTGGACCGGGGCATGAACCCGTGTCCCCTGCATCAGCAGGCGGACTCTCAATGACTGCACCACCACGGAAGCCCCTGGGTAGAGTAATCTTGGTTGCAGGTTTTTCCCTTTCATCACTTTAAATATGTCCTGCCACTCCCTTCTGACCTGCAGAGTTTCCACTGAAAAATCAGCTGATAACCTTATGGGGATTCCCTTGTATGCTATTTTTTGTTTTTCCCTTGCTGCTTTTAATATTTTTTCTTTGAATTTAATTTTTGTTAGTTTGATTAATATGTGTATTGGTGTGTTTTTCCTAGGGTTCATCCTGTATGGGACTCTGTGCTTCCTGGACTTGGGTGACTATTTCCTTTCTCATGTTAGGGAAATTTTCAACTATAATCTCTTAAAATATTTTCTCAGACCCTTCCTTTTTCTCTTCGTTTTCTGAGACCCCTATAATTCGAATGTTGTTGCGTTTAATGTTGCCCCAGAGGTCTCTGAGACTGTCCTCCATTCTTTTCAGTCTTTTTCTTTATTCTGCTCCCTGGCAGTTATTTCCACCATTTTATCTTCCAGCTCACTTATCCGTTCTTCTGCCTCAGTTATTCTGCTATTGATTCCTTATAGAGTATTTTTAATTTCAGCTATTGCGTTGTTCATCACTGTTTGTTTGCTCTTTAGTTCTTCTAGATCTTTGTTAAATGTTTCTTGTATTTTCGCCATCCGTGCCTCTGTTCTGTTTCTGAGATTTTGGATCATATTTACTATCATTACTCTGAATTATTTTTCAGGTAGGTTGCCTATTTCATCTTCATTTATTTGGTCTTTTAGGTTTTTACCTTGCTCCATCACCTGTAACATATTTTTTTGTTTTCTTTTTTGTTTTTGTTTTTTTTGATAGGTGGGGCTGTGCTCCTGTCTTACTGGTTGTTTGGCCTGAGGCTTCCAGCACTGAAGTTTGCAGGCAGTTGGATAGAGCTGGGTCTTGGTGTTGAGATGAGGACCTCTGGGAGGCCTCCCTCCGATTAGTGTTCCCTGGGGTCTGAGGTTCTTTGTTCGTCCAGTGGTTTGGACTTGGAGCTCCCACCACAGGAGCTTGGGCCCAACCTCTGGCCTGGGAACCAAGATCCCTCAAGCTGTGTGGAACAGCAGAAAAAAAAAAAAAAGAAAGAAAGAAAGACAAAAAGGAGCAATACAATAACAAAGAATAGAAAACAAAATAAAATTAGAAAGATTAAAAAATATTTTAGGAAAATTAAAAATATAATTGAAACAACTGCAACAAGGTAAAATAAAACCACAACAGAAGAAAGAAAAAAAAAGTTGGGGGGAACAAGCCAAAAGGAGAGAACAATAACAAAGTATAGAGAATAAAATAAAATTAGAAAAATAAAAGATTTATTAGAAAAAATAAAAATATAAGTGAATGAACAACAATGAATCAACAAGGTAAAATGGAACCCCAATCTAAAAGAGGAACAAAGAAGAAGAAGAAAAAAAGCCTTGGCTATGGGGGCAGAGTTTAGGCGGGGGTGGAACTTAGGCAGAACCGGGGTTTAGGGTGGGGCAGGACATAGGCGGGTGGGGGGGTGACGTTTCAGCCTGGGGCAGGGCCTAGGCTCAGGACCCACTACAGCTGGAAAAGGCCTTGGGGGCGGGGCCTAGGCTGGGTGACATTCAAGCATGGGGTGGGGGCTCTGCTTAGGACCTGCACGGAAGGGGAGAGGCAGCACGTCCAAAGGAAGGCGTCTGGAGTGTGGAGTTCCAGAGTTTGGAGGTAAGGCCCTGGGTGAGGGTGTGTGGGTGGGGTTTAGGCCCAGCACGTTGGAGGGGGTCTAAGAGGGGGTCTCTGAGTGTAGAGGTGAGGGGGCATAGGGGCGGGGCTTGGGCTCTTCACGGCAGGAGGGAGGCTCCCAAGGCAGAGGATTAGGCCCAGGAGCCCAGGAGGCACCCTGGTGCCTAAGTGGACAGGGCAAGTGCTGGCTCCATTCCCTTCCGTTCCTCTGCACACCCCCCCGCCCCAGGGTTTCCGCCATCCCCGCTGGACCCCTACCGGTGGGCGGGTTCTTCTGGGTTTAGGAACTCCTCCTCTCCCCAACCCCCCCACCGGAATTCCGACCTTTACTTTTGCTCCCCCTTCCCTCCCTCCCACTCCCTCAGGACCTGCGTGGCTGGAGGGGGCCTCAGTGGGCAGAGGATCAGGCCTGAGATCTCAGCAGGTTCCTGGGGGCCCAAGTGGGCAGGGGAAACCTGGCCACGTTCCCTTTTGATCTCTGCCCCTCAATGGTCCCCCAGTTAACCCCTCCTGGCGTGGGATCCCTTCCCCTCCCCCAGCCACCCCTCAGTGGCGCAAGTCCCGTCCTGCCTCCACTTCTCTTCCCCCTTCACTGCTCCCACAGCCCACACCCGGTCACTGGGGGTTCCTCCCATGCCCTTAGGTGCCCATGGTTCCCCACTGGTACCTGGTAGGTGCCCTAGTTGTGTGGAGGCGTGAATTCCGCATTCTCCTAGTCCACCATCTTGATTCCACAACCCTTTTAGTCCATTCTGAATTAATTTTTGCATTTGGTGTAGGGAAGGGTTCAACTTCATTTTTTGCATGTGGATATTCAGGTTTTCCAACATCATTTGTTGAAGAGACTACCCTTTCCTTAGGGTAATCTTCTTGAAAATTATTTGGTCATATATGTAAGGGTTTACTTCTGGGCTTTCTGTTCTGTTCCATTGGTCTATATGTCTGTCTTTATGCTAGTACCACACCATCCTAATTACTGTTGCTGTGTAGCATGATTTGAAATCAGAAAGTATGAGGCCTCCAGCTTTGTTCTTTTTAAAGGTTATTTTGGCTATTCAGAGTCCCTTAAGATTCATTATGAATTTTTGGATGGTTATTTCTTTATCTGCTAAGAGTGCCATTGGGATTTTTTTTTAAATTTTATTTATTTTTACTTTTGGCTGCCTTGGGTCTTTGTTGCTGCATGTGGGCTTTCTCTAGTTGCGGCGAGTGGGGGCTACTCTTTGTTGTGGTGCGCAGGCTTCTCATTGTGGTGGCTTCCCTTGTTGTGGTGCATGGGCTCTAAGCACGTGGGCTTCAGTAGTTGTGGCTCGTGGGCTCTAGAGTGCAGGCTTAGTAGTTGTGATGTACGGGCTTAGTTGCTACGCAGCATGTGGGATCTTCCTGGCCCAGGGCTCTAACCGGTGTCCCCTGCATTAGCAGGTGGATTCTTAACCACTGTGCCACCAGGGAAGTCCCTGCCATTGGGATTTTGATAGGGATTGCATTGAATATGTAGATCACTTTGGGTAGTATGGACATTTTAACAATGTTTAGTCTTCCAACCCATGAGAAATTTTGCTACTATAATAAATGGGATTATTTTCTTAATTTCTTTTTCAGAAAGTTTATTGCTAGTGTATAGAAATGCAAGTGATTTTTGTATATTAACTTTTCATCCTGCAACTTTGCTAAAATCTTTTATTAGTTGTAACAGTTTTGTTTGTGTATGGGTGTGTGGAGTTTTTAGGATTTTTCACATATAAGATCATGTCATTTGCAAACGGAGATCATTTTACTTCTTCTTTTCCAATTTAGATGGCTTTTATTTCTTTTCCTTGTTTGTTTTAGAGTTTTGAACATTGAAATTAAGATTCTAGCCTGCTATGCAACAGCTGGTGCACAACAACCAGGACCTTTGCTATCCCACATGGCATCTTTGTGTGAATGAGAAAAGCCAGCCGCTGCCTCCAGGGAGTTGCAGCCGGCACCCGCGTGCGTGCCGTGGAGAGCAGAGCACAGGATGAATTTCAGCCCCTCTCACCCCCCGACTGAATGTACTTGGGTAGTGGACACTTGCATATTATCTCAAATCCTCTTGGCCTCACCTTTTATTCCAGCCACAGCTGCAGTGACCAGTTCTGTGTAGGTGTCAACTAATTTCACGCAGGTGCCCCTGAGTAGTGCCTCCGCTACCACCCAGGCCTCTCATTTCTTTTCTTTTTTTTTTTTATAGTTTGCATCTGTTTTTTTTTTTTTAACATCTTTATTGGGGTATAATTGCTTTACAATGGTGTGTTAGTTTCTGCTTTATAACAAAGTGAATCAGTTATACATATACATGTGTTCCCATATGTCTTCCCTCTTGCGTCTCCCTCCCTCCCACCCTCCCTATCCCACCCCTCCAGGCTGTCACAAAGCACCGAGCCAATATCCCTGTGCAGGCCTCTCATTTCTTGTTTGGGGGCTTTTGTGAGTCTCCTCATGGGGACGTCCATAGGAGCCTTTTTGGCACTTACGCGTGTGCAAGATTGAAGGGTGGGACTGAGGGCAGGGAGGAGTAACACAGGGGCAGGAGGGTGGAGGGACTAATGCTCTGTGAGGCAACCTTTGACCAGTGGGGACAGGGCTCAGTGAATAAATGCTCTGCTGCCTCCACAAGCCTCCATGGAAGTTTCTGAGACACATTTCATAAGAGTTGTCAAAGGGTTCCTCAGGATAGAGTAACTGATTGTCTGAAGCTCTGCTTTGGGGGGAACTGACCATAGGCCTGCTTGTACAACTGTATGCAGCAGCCCGACTGTAACCTCTGACCCTACCTCCTTCAGATTAAGCCTTAGAGAGACTCGTTTGTCTTGGCTGCTTTACGTACTGCAGAACCACTTCACATCTCTGAGTTCCAGCATTCTCTTTATAAAACGAAAATGAACACATTTTGAAAGTGTATTTAAAGTGGGAAGCACTAAGTACCTTTAATCATTAAATGTAAGTCATGATTTATGTTTTCACACCTCACGTCCACTACCACATAAATGAATACTTGTCTTTGTAAAAAGTCATTTATACAGATCGCTAGACTCATGAGAACAGGCAATGAGTGTTTTAGACTGAGCTGCTGATTCTAGAGAGAGCTCTTTGCTAATTCATCTTTTAATCTTTATTGAGGCGGCAGGATTGTTGAATTCAGTCACCTGACCTGACCTCAGTCATGGCCCTACCTTGCCAGAAGTTCATGCCAACTCTGATCCCTCGGTCTGTGTGGTTTGGCCTGCCTGCCTATGTCCCATTTTAAGCACCACTCAGTCTAGATGGGCTTTTGAAAATTTATAGAGCCTGATAGTGCCAATCCAGTGAGGGCAGCCTTGATCTGCTCCCCCAGCCCAGCCCCCAGCACCACTCAGAATTTCACCCTCACTGGAATCTCTTCTCTGTCAATACTTCTATAGCTACTACTTTGCGACACCAGAAATAATCTGTAATTAGTTTATTGCTATGTTGGACTTTTATCTTATTTTCAGTCTCAGAAATAGCCTGTCATTAACAGATGAGAGGAAACACTGAATAAAAACTCTTCTCTTTGTATGTTACAAAGTGTAATTGGATTATCGTTATTCATTAAAATATCCTCGCTCTTCATTTGATGCTAAATATTACATAAATATTACATTATTGGAGTCAATGTAGTATCAGAGAAAACTGTCTTTATCTGCATTTTATAACCCAAGATTATCACATCAGTGACTTCACGTCACACCTTTGGAAATGTGGAGAGAAGACTGGGCGTGTAGGGACCTCAGTCTAGGCCCAGTTCTGCTCCTGCCACTTAATTCCTAATTTATAAAAGCTTCCACTTTTATAAATGTGACTGTTGGACTAGATACACCACCTTCTCTAAAATTCTGTCTCCTGTCTGCATTCAGGTCGACTGAGCACACACCTGGGTTAAGATATGGGTAGTAGTGTGTCTTCCTTTCTTATATTCTCACTTATCCTCTCCTTCCTCCCTCCCTTCCTTCCTTTCTTCCTTCCTTTTGTTTGCTTGAAAATCATACCAGTACTTTGCTCTAGCTCTTAATGTGGCATACTGTCCTGGGTGTCAAGACCTTCTTTAGTCGAGGCACTATAAACATGCCATGTGTCTTCCCCGTGTATTCCTGTTCATGGACTACATTAAACATGGAGCCTTCCAGCCCAAGTTCAAATGTCCTGACTTCCTCTGTAGTACTGTATTGCATGAGTGAGCATGGTGACAATTTTCATCCAATGACCTCTCTTGTCCACTTCCACTGTCAAAAACTGCGCTTCTCGGGGCTTCCCTGGTGGCGCAGTGGTTGAGAGTCCGCCTGCCGATGCAGGGGACATGGGTTCGTGCCCCGGTCCGGGAGGATCCCACATGCTGCGGAGTGGCTGGGCCCGTGAGCCATGGCCGCTGAGCCTGCACGTCCAGAGCCTGTGCTCCGCAACGGGAGAGGCCACAACAGTGAGAGGCCCGTGTATGGCAAAAAACAAAAACAAAAACAAAGAACAAAAAACAAAACAACTGCACTTCTCCTGGTGAGCGTTCAGTGAGAACAAAGCAGATGCTGAAAGAGGGGCTTACAGAGGGAGCAATGTTTTCACTAGGTGAGAAACTTAGGGCTTCATGCAGAGGGGAGATGGTTGACTTGAAGACATGTACTAACAATCAACTTGAATTGATAAAGTCTGATTTTTTTTTGATTTGGCTATTCAGTTTGACAACAACCACTGGCTCTCTGTGTTAGTTTGCCAGGACTGCTGTGACAAAGAACCACACTAGATGGCCTAAACAACAGACATTTATTTCTCACAGTTCTGGAGGCTAGAATTCCAAGATCAAGGTGTTGGTAGGCTTAGTTGCTTCTGAGGCCTCCCTCCTTAGCTTGCACAGAGTGGCCTTCTCACTGTGTCCTCACATGGTCTTTCCTCTACACATGCATATCCCTGGTGACTCTTGGGTGTCAAAATTTCCTCTTATAAGGACACCAGTCAGATTGGATTATAGCCCACCCTATCAGCCTCATTTTAACTTAATCACCACTTTGAAGGCCCTAACTCCACACACGGTCACATTCTGACTTACCGAGGGTTAGGGCTTCAACATATGAATTTTGGAGAACACAATTCAGTCCATAACACTCTCCGTATATTGGGTGAGCTAAATCAGCAGCTCCAAGAACCTTATGAAAATAAAGATGTGATAAGAAAATAGTATTTTATAAAAATTTGTATTGGAAAAATTGTACTGAATTATTTTAAATTTTCTAATTCATTCTGTGTATATTGGATTACACTAGGTGCCTCTGAGAGAAAGAAGACCAGGTGCAATAGTTATTTGATAGGTGTTGGTCAGGCTGATTTTTTTTTTTCTACTTGTTCTGTCAACTGCTGAAAGTAATTAAAGTTTCCAGTTATTATTGTGGATTTGTCTACTTCTCCCTTTAGTTTTGTCAATTTTCACTTCATATATTTTGAAGCTCTAATATCAGAGGCATACATATTTAGGATTATGTATTCCTGGTGGACTGATTCTTTTATCATTATGAAATGCCTCTTTTCCTTGAAGTCTATCTTGACTGATTTTAATATGGCCACTCCAGCTTTCTTACACTTACTGTTTGCATGATATATCTTTTTCCCTCAATGTGTTTATGTCTTTGTATTCAAATTGCCTCTTTTACAGACAGCGTATTATTCAGTCTTGCATTTTAAATTCAGCCTGACGGTCTGCCCTTTAATTGGGGAATATAGTCCATTGACATTTTGTGTAGTTGTTGTTATGGTTGGATTAAGGTCTATCAATTTGTATTGTTTTCTGTTTGTCATGTGGTTTTTGTTACTCTGTTACTCCTTTTGCTACCAAACCAGGTTGATGCACAGCAAACCAAAATGCTGGGATGCTGAGATTTGCAGGAGAGAGGGTTTATTTGCAAGGCAGCCAAGCAAGGAGATGGGAGAACAAGTTTCAGACCCACCTCCCTGAAGGCAAGGGGTCAAGGTATTTATGGAATAAAGAATAAAGAAGCAGGGCAGTCTGAGGCTTAGGGAGCATGGGGAATGTAGAGAAAGGTTACTGGAAAAAGATATGGTAATCGTTGTTCTGCACAGGTGTACTAAGCTACAGGCCTCTGCATGTTCAAAAATGGAGGTGCTTAGCACAATCTGAGGGTGGAGTTTTTGGCCCACTGATGGTTAAATGTCACCAAGAGGACATACACGTGCCCAGTTGGAGGGTCAGTGGTTACATCCAGTCCTAACCAGCTAAGTTAGAACTTGACACAGCTGACTCCAAGTTCCTGGAAAACAACTCAGGCAAACATCTTATTGTTTGGGTATCGTGCAGCTTGGAGGACATGGAAGTCTTAAAACAACCTTGATTAGTGAAGTCAGGTGAAATGAATTTGCCTGCGGTTCTACTTTCCCACTTTTTGTTTAATTGAATATTTTAACATTATTTTAAAAAATTTCTTCTTTTTTTGAAAAATTACAGTCCATTTTAAATTAATATTGTAGCACTTCATGTAAAATGGAAGAAATTTACAATAGTATAATTTCTTTTACTCCATCTTTGTGCTAATGCTGTAACGTATTTTACTTCTTTGGATTTTATAAACCCCATACACTACAGCAGTACTACTTTTGCTTTAAACATTTGTCTATTAAAGAAACTAAGAAAAAAAATAGCTTTCTAATATATTTACATATTTACTATTTTCCACGCTCTTCATTCCCTCCTATAAATCTGGGATCCCACTTGGTTTCATTTTTCTTTTAGTCTGAAGAGTTTCTTTAGCATTTCTTACAGTGTAGGTCTGCTGACAACAAATTCTTTCAGTTTTCATTGATCAGAAAATGTTTTTATTTTATGCCCTCCCCCCCTTTTCAATGATAATTTTGCTGGATTTAGAAATTTGAGTTGATGGTGGTGGGTTTTTTTTTTTTTTTCTTGCAGCTCTTTAATGGTTCATTTTCTGACTTCTTGTCACCATTGTTTTGGATGAGAAGTCATTTTGAGTTTGTATTATAGTTCCCTGAATGTAATGCATCTTTTTCTCTTGCTTCAGTTAAGACTTTTCTCCTCATTTTTTTGATCTTTCTGCATGTTGATGATAGTATGTCTCGGTGTATTTTTCTTTGTGTTTATCCTGCATGGGTTTCACTGAGATTCTTGAGTTTATAAATTGACTTTTAAAAAATCTAAATTTGAAAATACTTCATCCATCTTTCTCTCAAATATTTTTTTCCTTCTCTGTTCGCTTTCTCTTTTCATTCTGATACTTCCATTACACATATGTTAGATCACTGGTATTGCCCCATTAACATTTTTTCTCTTGTTCCTCAAATTGGATGATTTATTTTGATTTGTCTTCAAACTCACTGACTTTTTCTTATGCAGTCTCTAGCCTGCTTGTTAAACCTATCTCATGAGTATTTTATTTCAGGTAATGTAATTTTCAGTTACAGAATTTCCATTTGGTTATTTTTTATCATTTCCATTTCTATGCTGACATTTCCTACCTGTTTACTGTGTTTATCTTTTCTGTTAAGTCTTTAAACACATTTATAATGGCTACTTTTATGTCCTTGTCTGCCAGTTCTGACACTTAGGTCATCTTTGTGTCTATAAATAAAGCTTTATAGGAACACAACAATGCTCATTATTTGCATATTGTCTGTGGCTGTTTTCATGCTACATTGACAGTATTGAAAGGTTGGGAAAGAGATCATATGACTTATAAGCCTGAAATATTTACTGTCCAGGCTTGTAAAAAGTTTTGCTAACCTCTGCTCTAAAAAATGCCCCACACTTGAGGGCGTGACACTTCCTGCTATCACATGGCCTTCCTGCCGCCTCAGGAGGTGCTCAAAGAGCCTGGCAAGGGCTAGAACTCCAAAGCCTTCCAGCACTGAGCTATTTTCTGGTGCCTTCATTCAGCACACAGCCCAGCAGCAGCCTCTCTCTGTGGGGCCTTGTGGAGTTTTGCCCTGATATGTACATCCCTGTCCCCAGCCTAGGATCTGCTGGGAACTCCCATGCAGACTTCTAGGAACTCATCTTTGTGGTTCTCTGCCCTCTGGTATTATTCCCTACACATTTCAGACCTTTAGCAGCCCTGAACTTCAGTCTTTGCCTCTTCTGCTCAGACTGCTATGCTCTGCTTGGGCTCCACTTCTTGGCCCCTATCATTTGGAAGGATTTTCTAGGGAAAGAACCAGGGTGAATGTGTCACTCATTTTGTGGGCTTCCCTTGTCTCAAGGTTCTGAGTCCTGTGCTTCCTCATGTTCCATGTCTGAAAATAATTGCCTTATTTATTTGTCATTTATATTTGTTTATGTCAGGAGGACAAGTTTAATACTGGTTGCTGTGAAGGTGGCAAATGCAGAAGTTTCTCTTTATTCCTTTTTTATTCCTAAATTTTATTATATACAATTATGACTTAGATAGCTAAGAAACCCTGAATTATAGTAAGGAAAAACAAATTTATACATAAATGGTGTAAAGACTTTTTCTTTACTGCTAATTGGGCTATCCCTCTGTCCTTGTTCTTTGTTATTGGAGACATCTTCCATTCACACACTTTAATTTTGTTTTGCGGAAAAAAAAGATTTTATGACTACCAATGCTCTTCTACAGTTACAGAAGATGTTCACACCCATTGCAACATTATGTATTTATTTTATCCTTTTAAAACTATTATTACTAGAAAATAACTCAAAGCTAACAGCACTATTTTCCTATTCTAAAAAACATTTTCAGATTAGAAAAAAGGATCTTAAAACTGCCTATAGATATAATATATATTTAGTTCCTATTTTATTGCTATATCTTCTTGTCAGAATATGTTAGATGGGGTGTTTCTTCTAATGGTCCCTAAATTTAAACTTCCAGAAGTCGGAGGCAGGCTATGCTTATAGAAAGCAATATGCATTCTATAAGCAGGCTATGCTTATAGAAGGCAGTATATTATGCTGATTGGTCAAATTCCCAACTTGTATGGCTAAATTTCTGTGGCACAAAGAAGCTCTAAATTAGCAGATTAATTTGAGCTGTTTTCTCAAAATTTTAGTTATTTTGCATTTTATCTCAATTTTAGAACTTATGTTATTGCACCAGGATATCTTGGTTTTAAATTACTACTTGATTTTAAATTACTAAGCACGTCTTGGATGTCAAATTTATAAGTATCAATTTGAATTTTTGCAATTAGTGCCTATAGGCACAGTGATAAATGACTGTCCAGAAGAGGTAACTGAAATTCTGAGATGTGTATAAATCATGTCATAAGGGGAACTGTAGAAAGAATTAAGGCTGGTGATGGAGGTGTTAGGTGTGAATTTCTCAGTGTACTTAAGGGCTGTTTTAAGTGCAGAAAAGACTATTCAGAGGTTGGTTAAGCTTTAAGAGTTAATAATAAATTTATTATAGTTACAGATTCAAAGTCATAGTTTTTCCTTAAACTTTAAAGTTCAGTTTACAAATCTTATTTTGTTTGTAAACCAAAGTTTTGCAATCACTTGTAAGGGTCTTTGACTAATATTTGGTTCTATTTATGGATTTGTTAATTAAACATCTTCAGATATTTTACACTGCATTTAAATATTTAATATATTTCAGTTCTTTATCTCTAAAATGTTGTTTGACTAATAAACCTTCCCAAGTGTTTGAGTAATTGTTATAAATCTGACATGTTAGACCTAAATGCAACAAACTTAAATGTTACAGAAAAACCTGAACAAACTTTTTGGCCAGCCCAATACTTGCACCTTTGTGATTTCCAGACTCTGATTTCCAGAGCCAATGGGTCCCTTAACCCTCAAACATCTAATATTCTCTGCAGGGAAGTCTACCATCCCTCTTTCCTTGAATCTTAAGGTTTATAAAAGTGTCTTTTACATACAACTCTGTAACACTTCAAATTTTATGGAATCTCACAGAGCTCTTATGCGTATTAAAATGATATCAAATTGAATTTTAGAACTCTCTCCTGGCTTAATAGGCTAATTGGTCACAGCTTCCAGGGTCACAGTCCTGAGAAACCTGTCGAGGACCCATGTGTTATGCTGCCCCAGAGGACTTGCATGAGCCCTTGTAACCACAGATGTAACAACTATGAAATTTTACTTGTTTATTAGAACCAGATGTCCATAGGCGCTTCATTTTGCCTGTGTAACAGGTGATTTTCAAGAGATCTGGCCATTCAGTTATGAGCTGTCTTGGTTTTGGGCCATGGGTTATTCAATAATGCTCTTTCTCCCCTCCTCCCTCTACCACCATCCAGCCTCCTGCTTCTCCTTTTCTCCATAAAACACAATAAATGAGTGCCTATTTTCAACTGGGCATGGTTCTGGAAATAAAAAGGTAGATGAGATAGAGTTTAAATAAAAAAGTACTAAAAATGCTTTAAAACAAAAAAATTGAGATAAAACTTTCGTATAGTAAAATGTACAAATATTAAGTATAAGCTCAACAAATTACCAATTACTTAGGAGTTTTCATAAGTGGGCCTTCAAACTGACAATTCAAGCCAAAGTCCATTCATTTTATCTGGGATAGTGTGCTCACTGGTAAAATTTCCTCAATGAGCACACTATCCCAGATAAAATGAATGGACTTTGGCTTGAATTGTCGCACTGAAGGCTGTTACTCAGAAATTTGTGCATTGTTAGTTTGGAGCAGGGTCAGTGTACTATGGCCTGTGGGACTATTTCTGTGTGTCCTGGGAGCTAAGAATGGTTTTTATATTTTTAAAGGATGTAAGACAAAATAGAAGAAGGAGGAGAAGAAGAAGAAACAGAGACTATATGTGGACTGCAAAATTTAAAATATTTACTATCTGACCTTGTACAGAAAAGAGGTCATAGAGGAAAGAAAGCTGTGGAGCCATAGAGGAAAGAAAGCTAACTGGAATCCAAGGGTAATGGTTGCTCTTCTTCGCTCTCTAGCCCAGGAAGATGTGTCAACAGCCTTCCTTCTGACTGGCACTACATGTTGCTCAATCAGAAAAGGGTTTACCTTTTTTACTGACTTATGTCAGCCCCACCTAGTGAATTTAAGTACAAGGAAGAGTTTGCTGAAATGCTGTGCCAGAAACACTAAGTCAGGACACACACAGGTCGTTGACCTCAATCCGGAAATGAACTCGACATTTCAGAAATATAGGAAGAGTTATGGCTATGCTGAACTATTCTAAAGGTTGTGGATGTGTTTCGAAGACTTTGCCACAGATTCTTCATCATCTGTTGGCTAACGGATCCCCTGGGACCTTTGCAGCAGGTGAGAGAGGGGAGAAAGCAGGGAGTGGATGCCAGGGGCTGTGAGTCAGCAATTTCCAACCCTATCCCTCCTTCTCCAGATAATCCACATGCCTTTCCTCAAATCTGTCCCAGTTTGCAGTGCTTCTGCTATTAATCTCCTACTCTCCAGAGGGGACTTCTGGCTCACATCAATAGCAGGACCAGCGTTGGGTGTGATTACTGGATGGGGGCAGCGGGGGAGTTTCTAGTGGTGATATTGCTGTGGTTTGGGTTGTGTTGGTCGGTCTGTGTTGTCGCATCGACTATGGTTATCGACATACAGAGGGGGCTAGAAATATCTAGGAGTGTGTTTGAGCCCTAATAAAAATGGGTGGGTCTCGGGGAAAATTGGTCCTGGAAAGGAAGATAATGTGCAAGCCAAGAAATTTGTGCAAAAGCCAGGTTACACAGGCTGAACAAAGATGCCTGGGGTTAGAGACAGATTGCCATTTGTCGGGCTCCGGGCTCAGTGGGGCATGTTGCATACCAGGCTCAGGCAGGAGAGTGAACTACTCACCCGGCTCATTTGCAGGGTCTCTAGTAGCCTTGGCCTGGCTGTTGGAACTGGGCTTGTTGGTTGGAGGCTGGATGGCAGTAGCTGAGTGTGGTTGGATTGCTAAGGCCCAGGATGGACAGGACTGTCATTATCAATGTTAAGAAGAATATTTGATGACATGTGCCATTTTATTGAGCAATTGCTATGTGACAGATACCTTATAAACAATATCCTTACTCCTTACTATAACTCTGCCTTATTTTACAGAGCAGACAACTGTAAGTCTATGAAGTGAAGTGATTAACCCAACTTGGGCAGCTAAGTGGCAGAACTGGGCAATGGATCAAAAGCCAGTCACTCATCATACATCCTAGAATATAAATACCTACCCCTGCAAAGACTGGGGTCTATCTAGGGACTTTGGATACAAAATAACTCTGACCTCAGAATCCTTTGAAATGTTAGTATAATGTGCTTAGACAATTTTACCTGAACATCTTTTTTGTGTATGTCAGGCACTGTGCTAGCTGCTGAGTTTATGACAGCAAATGAAGTATGCACAGTCACGGCCCTCATTGAGCCTCCAACAGCAGGTGTTAGAGAGGCATTAAACAAGCAAATAAGATAATATGTATGTAATTACAAATTGTGCAAATGTCTATCAAGGAAAGGACTGGGATGGTATGAAAGGGAGATTGATAAGGGGTTTTACTTTAGATTAAGGGACGAGGGAGGGCCTCTTAGAGGAGGGGACATTTAAGTTGAAACCTGAAGGGTGAGCTGGAACCAGCTAGAGTAGTGGGTACAGTTGGGTACAGTTGCCCCCAGGGGACATTTGGCCGTGTCTAGAGATATTTTGGTTGTCACAGCTGGGCAAGGTGTAGGAGGGGGGTTGGTGGCGTTGCTGGCATCTAGGGGGTAGAGGCCAGAGATGCTGCTAAACTTCCTACAGTGCAAAAGACAACCTCTCACAGCAAAGAATTTTCAGGTCCCCAATTTTCAGGCAGTAGTACTGAGATTGAGAACCAGCATTTGGGAGAATCAGCATGTGGGAAGGCTCCCAGCCCCAGGTGGGCTAGTGCTTAATGCAGCCCAGAAATAGGAAGAACAGCAGCATGGCTAGAGGTCAGTCATTGGCCCGGGTGGGGTGGGGGGGCACTAGGAAAGACGGAGCCATGCATCAAGGACCATAGGGTCGGTCATTATAAGGACTTAGATCTTATTGCAAATTCTCCGTGAGTTTGCTCATTCACCCATTTCAAAAGTAGTGATACAATAAAGTTCCCATTGTCCAGGAATTTCCAGACAGACTAACTCCAAATAAGAAGGAACTGTTGGGGTTGGGGGAGGAGAGAAACAGGTGAGGGAGATTAAGAGGTACCACCTTTCAGGAACAAAATAGCTGAGTCACAGGTATGAAATGTACAGTGTGGGGAATATAGTCAATCATTATGTAATATCTTTGTATGGTAAGTAGCCTTATTGTGGTGATTGTTTTGAAATATATAGAAATATCGAATCACTGTGTTGTGTAACAGGAACTAGCATAGTGTCATAGGTCGATTATACTTCAAAAACAAGCAAACAAACTCATAGAAAAAGAGATCAGATATGTGGTTACCAAAGGTGGGGGTAGGGAAAGGGGGAATTGAAGGAAGGCAGTCAAAAGGCACAAAATCCCAGTTACAGGATAAATAAGTTCTAGGGATGTAATGTGCAACATGATAAATATAATTAACACTGCTGTATCTTGTATATGAAAGTTGTTAAGAGAGTAAAGTTTTTTTATTTCTTTGATTTTGTATCTATATGAGATGATGGATGTTCACTAAACTTATTGTGCTAATCATTTCATGATGTATGTGAGTCAAATCATTATTCTGTACACCTTAAGCTTAGACAGTGCTGTATGTCAATTCTATCTAACGAAACTGGAAGGAAAGAAAAAGAAGGAAGTCTTGGATGAAGCATTGTAATAACCCTTTCCTTACTTGTTTTAGAGTCTATAGTAGAAAAGCACCTAGTATCTTTTTAAGCATAAATTACCAGGTCAAATGCTGCCGGCTGACTTTCTTGCATCTTAAACTAGACTTTTCTATCAGGCTCTGCACTTGTCACCTCGATCTTTTTTACATGTTCCCACAAGTTTCTTGCTGGAGCTGACTGTGTACCCTATAGACAGGGTCAGACTGTCATTTTTAATGGTTTAATATATCACCCATTTCCAGAATAATGCAGCATTATGAAAATTCCCATAAATTTTTCTAGATTAAGTAGGAATAAAAAGGTAAAAAAAATTCTTGCCACAGATATCAGTGGGTGACATTGTGCAAGCTTCCAAACATAAGTTTTCTTATCTATGAAGTAGGCATTTAATTAATGGACTGGTTTCTTGACTATTTTGGTATTGTTGCAATTCAGAGCTAAGGTTGGACTCTGAATTTATTCATGGAGGGGATTAAAGAAAGTAAAATACAGGGACTTCCCTGGCGGTCCAGTGGACTTCCTCTGCACTCCCAATGCACGGGGCATGGGTTCGATCCCTGGTCGGGGAACTAAGATGCTGCATGCTGCACGGCACGGCCAAAAAAAAAAAAAAAAAAGTAAAATATAAAGAAAAAAAAGACATACCCTCTTTCACTCTGCCAATGATACATTTTAAAACCAGCACCAAAAAAAAAGTAATTTGATTAAGATAAATATGAAACCCTGTAAATAAATAGATGTGACAAAGCAAGAACATTGAAGAAATACTGATGTGTTCATTCCTGCATTCACTTCAGCCCGTGCATTGCAGACAAGCCAGTCATTCTCAGCGTGGGCTGCATTTCCTGAAACTTTCTCCAACTAATCTTTCTTACTTTGCTGGGAACTCCTGGCACCAGGGACTGCTTCTTTCTTTTTTCTTTTTCAATAATTTTAAGCTCATTTGCCTGGCCCTTCAGTAGATATCCAAAGTGTTGGATATCTACTGAATGGATGGATGGATGAATGGATGGGGAAACAGAATATTTATGTTGAACTGTTCTATACTTAAGTGTTTATTGGGTCTGAAGGGCAAAACGTGGTGACTCTTCTGTTAGCTGTGCAGTCTGTCCATATTGTTACCAGCTGACACAGTCAGCCAGTGACTTCCTGGTGTGCCGTGGAGTCCTCTCAGCCAATGTTCTCACTACATCAGATTATTATCTTTCAGACTGAAAGTGCCACAACATGGATGGACCTTGAGGATATTATGCTAATTGAAATAAGTCAGAAAGAGAAAGACAAATACCGTACAATCCCACTTATATGTGTAATCTAAAAAAACCAAAAACCCAAAAAACAACCAAGCTCATAGATGCAGAGAACAGGTTGGTGGTTACTGGGGAGGGGGGGTTTGAAATGGATGAAGGGGGTCAGAAGGTACAGACTTCCAGTTATAAATAAGTCCTGGAGATGTAATGAACAGCATAGTGACTATAGTTAATAATACTGTATTATATATTTGAAAGCTGCTAAGAGATCTTAAAAATTTTCATCACAAGAAAAAAATTTTTGTAATGGTGTATGGTGATGGATATTAACTAGGTAGTGATCATTTTGCAATATATACAGATCTTGAATCATTGTATTGTACCCCTGAAACTAATATACTGCTCTATGTCAATTATATACCACAATTTTAAAAAGTGTGAAAAAAAATTATGGTGGATGATAAAAAAAAAAAAAGACTGAAAGTGAGCATTCCTGAGGAATTTTCTCTGTGTATTTTCTGTGTTCTTCATACACTTAATTGCTTATGATTTTAGGTTTCAGCAAATGGAGCTAGTTAGTTTTTAGTTAATCAAATCCTAAACTCAGCCCTGCAACACTCACCAGGGTGCATCAGAATTTTAAATGCTACTCTTTGAATTTAAGTACAACTTTTAGTTCTCAGCTTACATATTAGAATTATTTAAATGCTTTGGTGTATATATATATATATATATATATATATATATATATTTTACTACTGATTTCACTGTAGAGTAAGATTCTGTTACTCTCCAGCCTGTAGCTCTGTCCTTTCCCAGCATTTGACACATGGGCTGATTTCCATCCCATCCTTTTCTCTTCTTCAGATCCTTATCTCTTAAACTTGACTGTTGGAACTAAAGCAAATGTTTCCAGACACTATAAATATATCAAGTAAACACAATGTTGACAATTTAAGGGCAGGGTCCACAGAGCAGATCCTACCTTCTCTTTGACAAAAACAACCAAGAGCAAAATATGGTTCATGGCATCTACTGTGTCCAAAAAAAGAGAAGGGAGACAGTCCAGTTATTAGATAAACTGTTCCCATCGGCTTCACAGGCAAGCAAAAGCACTAACATTTGAAATCAAACTGAGAAGAAAATGACTACTTTCACAAGGCAGAGGCCTCTGGTTGCTAGACCCAAAAAAAGACAAGACTGGGACTAGGAGAGTGGGGAATGTGTAGGAAGTGGGGGACAGGAAACAGAGAAAATGAAGCCTTTTCTTTCTCCTTGGAAGCACAGGGCGCTAAGTTACAGTGAAGGCGTGGAGTGTCACATTGATTGTTCCTGTGGGCTTATGAATGTTGGCATTCATTCATCCATTCATTCATTTTTTAAGCGAATGTTCATTGAGCGCTCACCACTGGCTGGGTACCGTTCTAGGTGCTTGGGCTACATCAGTGGACGACACAAAGGTGCTTGTCCTTATAGAGCTTACATTTTAGGAAGGAGAGACACACAATACCCACAGTAAATAAGTAACTGTATAGGAAGTCAGAGGTGATTAAGTGTTATGGAAAAAAAAGAAAAATTAGAACGGGATCAAGAGTGTGAGGGTAGGTGTGTGGTCAGGACTTGATACGGCCTGGATAAGGTGGCCAGGGTAGTTAGGTCTCCTTGAGTAGGAGAGATCTGAGCAAGGACTTGAAGCAAGTAAGGAAATCAACCGAGTGGCTCTCTGAGGGTAAAGCATTCCAGGCAGGGGGAACAACCCTGGCGAAGGCCCGCTGCAGGGAGGGCAGCTGGAGTGGAGGCATCAGCATGGTGGGGGGTGGAGTGAGAGGGGGAGGTGACAGGAGAGGAGGAAGCTCTGAGAACTGCACAGGGCTCTGTGTATTCCCTCTATTTCCCCTTCCTCTATCCCACCTTCTCTCCCTCCCCCAACTTCTAAAACCCTTCTGTGATGCCCCCCTGGAATTAATGATCCATTATCACAACACATAATACCAGCTTAGACTCTAAATAGCTTCTTGTCATCTTGTTCTAATGTGGGCTCCACTTCTTTGGCAGCCCTGCAAGGGGGGGTATTTATCCACCAAACTCTGCCCACCGCTGGCTCAGGGCTGCTCCCAGCACCATGGCTTGCCTCACACGCTGCTGGTCACTCTCCCAGGACCAGAACAAAGCCCTCGGGTAGTGAGCAGGCTTGAGCACGTAGGTGAAAGTGCCAGGGGGATGCAGTGGTGGATTGTGGACCACATCAGCCACACAGGGTAACCAGGCTCACCCCTGAATAGTTCAGAAAGCTCTCACAGAGACATCGCCACATTTCACCTTCCCTACAAACCTGAAAGATAGGGTTTTATTATCCCATTTTACAAGGAATAACACTGAGGATATAAGACGTTAAATGACTTGCCAAAGACACACTCTTAATTGGCACAACAAGAACTTGAACTCAGATTTTCTGTTTCCAAACACCATTTCTTTAATCAACCACACCAAGCTATTGTATAAATTGAGCTTAAAAGGATGGAAAATGATCTGCCCATCAGAATAACCGAGATTACCTCGCAAAGAAGTGGCAGAACTAGAACGTGGTCTCAGCCTGTCTGGCTTCAAAGTCTATGCCTTTAATAACTAAATTATAATGCCTCTGATATTGCTTCAAATACTGTTTTTGGATAAGGGTTATGTTATATGTGTAGCTGGATTTATCTGCCTCATGGACTTTATTAGTCACATTCTTTTAGATTTTCATATTGAGTTGAAGACAGCTCCAGAACCCCAGCTGCCAGATTAACAAGAAGTCTAATAGTCCCCCTTTCAGGTTCCTTTCTATGAGTTGTTGAAATAAAACTCCCAAACACCATGGTTACTTCTAAAGTCTGAAAAGCGCCTTTGTCTAACTTTCACAAGTGATGTATCAGCTGTTGCCACTCTCCCCACTATGCACACACTGTTACAGAAAAAACCAAATCGTCCCTAATCTTCAGGTGACGGTGGTCCACTCTGAAATGGTGCCTCCTGGGCAACTCTTGGCAGTCAGTTCATTGAGGGTGGGTGGGCAATCCCATCCCATCCCATCCCATCCCATCCCATCCCATCCCATCCCCTCACCTCCCCTCCCGGAGTTCTGGGCCTCCATGGAGGTGCATCCACCACTCCTCTCACAACTCCACTCTCAGCACCTGTTTCTTGGATCAAAAGCACCAGGTCCTGCTGCCTGGCCAGGAGGCATTCCAGCAACTGCAGGACCTACATTGTTTGTTTTTGTTCTGTATGGTTCCATTTTATTAAATAGATATACAGACAAAATCAATCTCAGATGACTTAAGATCAAGATAGTGGTTACCTTTGCAAACATTCATAGCAAGGAGGGAGCTCAAAGAGGACTTCGCGGTGCTGGTCTATCTTGATCTGGGTGGTGCCTATGTGGGTGTGATCATTTTGTAAAAATTCATCTAACTATGTAATTATAATGTGTGCCCTTTTCTATATGTATGGCATCTTTCAATAAAAATTGTTTTACAAGTAAAAACAAAAACACAAAAGTAACCGTGAATTGTAAGTTCCCAGTTACATTTGGTATATTCTAATGGATGTAATTTTTTAGATCTGTTTCTATGCTAAGGCAAGAGGGTATTGAACCCTAGGATCCCACTGTTAAGTTTCCAAGATAATGTGGACATAGCACCCAATTTCATTTCAGCAGTCATGAGTTTCTTCCTTTTTATATCATTAGCAATGGCTGCTTTTTTTTCCCTTCCAGTTTTATTGAGATGTAATTGACACACAGCACTGTATAAGTTCAAGGTGTACAAGATTTGACTTACATACATTGTGAAATGATGATCACAGTAAGTTTAGTGAGTGTCTGTAATCTCATATAGATATAAAATGAAAGAAAAAGAAGAAAAGGTTCTCCCCTTGTGATGAGAACTCTTAGGATTTACTCTTGTAATTTTCATATACAACATACAGCAGTGTTAATTATGTTTATTGTGTGGTACATTGCATCCCTAGTACATACTTATAACTGAAAGTTTGTAACTTTTAAACACCTTCATCCGATCCAGCTTCCCCCATATTACCCACCCCACCTCCGGTAACCACAAATCTGATCCCTTTTTCTACCAGTTTGTTTGTTCGTTTTTGAAGTATAATTGATAAACAACATAGTACACAACATAATGATTCAGTATTTCTATATCATTACAAAATGATCAGCACAGGACCAGTGTTTGATGTAGCCTTCCCCTGTTGACTCTGGGGCAGGCTCAGCTCACCTGTTTGGACCTCTGCTAGCCTAGAGTTAATTTAATTTCAGAGGCATCCTGGTCCACCTTGACAGCTTCCTATCTTCACATATCAGGGAACTGGGGATGGTTAAAACTTCAGTTTCTTGCCTCCCAGAAGACCCTGAACTCACTCAGATCGACCCACTGTCTCCTCCCTGTCTCCCCAGTTTTATATAACAAAGCTCTCAGCCTTGACTGAGACACAAAATTTGGGTTCCATCCTAATCCCAGGACAATGCCTGCTTTCTTGCCCTGTGTTTGCCAAAAAAGTTCACCCATGTGACTACCCCAGGGCAGAAGCAGGCTCACCTCTCTGGTTTACAAATTATTTGAAAACTATTCATTAGTGCACACTTTCAACCCTGGACAAAGCTTTGTGCCAGCTTCTGTGTTAAGGAGATACTGTTTTCCTTGGAAGCTCTGATTTCAAAACAATAACAGATAAAGATGGAGAAAGGTTTTCCCCCTCTGTGAGCCTGGAAAGGAACATGAAGTATTCTATTCCCCCTTCTCCCAGCCTCTGGTAACCATCATGCTACTCTCTGTCCCTGTGAATTTGACTACTTGAGGTACCACATATAAGAGGAATCATACAATATATGTTCTTTTGTGACTGGCTTATTTCGCTTAGCGCAATGTCCCCAAGGTTCATCCATGTTGTAGTATGTGTCAGAATTTGCTTCCTTTTAAAGGCTGAATTATATCCTACTGTATGTGTATATCACATTTTGTTTATCCATTCATCCATTGATTGGACAATGCTTGGGTTGCTTCCACCTTTTGGCTGTTGTGAATAATGGTGCTATGAATGTGGTTGTACAAACATCTCTTTGAGACCCTGCTTTCAGTTCTTTGAGGTATATTCCCAGAAGTGGAATTACTGGGTGATAATTCTATTTTTGATTTTTTGAGGAACTGCCATACTGTTTTCTATAGCAGCTGCATCATTTTACATTTCCAACAATAGTGCACAAGGGGTTTCTTAATATTATTGATACAAACTTTTATGTACATCGATTTGATTTTTAAATATTATAATTTATATGAATTAAGCTAATTCATATAAATTAATTCTAATTCACTGTACATTATATTTACTTGATTTAAACCTTGTATTGATTAAAAATATACTATAAAAAATAAAAATATACTATAATTTATACTAAAAATTAATTTTCAGAAATATGGCATCTAAAAAGCCAAGTGGTACAGTGTTTAGGAAAAGAAGAAAGAATGCATGCAGAAATGGATTAAATTATACTTGTTACAAGTTGCAAATTTGGCTGGAAAACAGCTTTTCAACCATTGAAAGCAATCAAGTCTCTAAATATCGACATTATTAGAACAATCATCAAATTCAGAGTTAATTAAAGAATCTCTTTTGAAATATGAAGACAAACCCGGAAATTGCTAGACGTTTCATGAACTGGTAAACCAGAAAGTGAGCATGAAAGTAAGAAAGTGTCATTTGTAATAAATTTTGATAGTGCTCTGAATTGGCCACCAATTTCCAGTAAAAGAAGAATGATTTTAATAGGGCTTGTATTTTGGGGATGATGGTAGCATTCAGTATCTTGCTTGTGGTTGTGGTTATGCAACCATATGCTTTCATGAAAACCTATGGAATTGTACACTCAAAAGACTGAGCATTTCCTTATCTCTCTGAGCCTTAGACTTCGCAACAGAGCAGCACGTAAAAAATTCTCTTTGGAGAGGATGACTGTGGTAAGAAACAGAAATTGGTATGAAAAGATTCTGGAGACAAGGAGACCAGTTGAAATCCAGTATAAGAGCCCTGTAGAAATTATTCACTCTGAATTCCTTTCAGTCCTTAGTTATTATGGACTTCTCCACTCTGCTCGACTTCTCTTATGGCCTATTATCTAGCTGACATCTTGTTTCTTTATGGGGTCTTAAATGTTCCTCGCAAGTAATAGACCTAAGAAGTTAACTGGGTCCTCCAGAATTGCCTAACTTCACTGGAGGCTGGGAATTCCAGAGACTCGTAAGAACACATGTTTTCTCAAGGTTGGGCTTAATTACCTTTGAGTAAGACCTTGGCACAGGGACAGCCATATTCAGGGTACATGTCAGAGCAAAGGCTTCTAGTCTTCGGAGATTTTCGCCCCCATCTCAGTGATGTTTTTCATTATCCTCTTGGCAAGCTGGCTTGATTTCTAAATCACATGGAGTTCCCCTAAGACTTTGTAGATTCTGAGATGCATGTTTTCCTCCAAAGCAACTAACAGTAGTCAACTATTATTATTATCACCCTATGTTTCCATAGTCCAGTTCACAGATGGAGTATAGGAATCCTTGTTTAGAGGATTATGATAACCCAGGGTTGGAAGAAGCTTTAGGGCCTTGTTATTGAAAATGTGGTGCACAATTCAGTATCTGTGTCACCTGGAGGTCTGGGAGAAATGCAGAATCTCAGGCCCAACCCCAGGCCTACTAAATCAGAATGCATGTTGTAACACTGCCCCCCGCCCCTCCCCCATCTGTGTGCTCATTAAAATTGGAGAAGCATGATTGTGGTGGTCGCCTGGCCTAGTCACTTACCTGGTACCCAGCTCTGCCTCAGCAGCCCTGCAAAGAGCTCAAGCGAGGTTAATTCATTGTATTTTTTACCTTACAAAAGTATTTATATAAGACTTGTATAATATAGCGCTTGTACAATATAATATGGATATTGAACAAGGTAATACACTGACTAGTTTGGCTGTCATTTATCATGTCAATAAATGTGTTTTAGCAGAAGTTTGATAAGCACTTAAAGTATTCGTTGGGAATGATTAGATGTCAATTGTATTGCATTGCTAGGAAGCATCTGCTTAAGCATTTTCAGGTGGAGGATAATCTCAGCGTAACAAACAAGAGCAAAGACTTCTTGTGCAGTTGTTTACCTTTTACCCTTGTGAATCCTGTGGTCATGTAGGGAGGCAAATATTAACAATGAGTCATACCTGTCAGTGATATTCCTGAGACTAGTCCTAGGACTTGTACGTAATGTTTAGATGTACGTAATGTACGTAATATTTAGAGTTTTAGAAATATGTAATTCTTGATGCCTTCATCCTAAGTGACTATATATATGGTTCAAATTACTCAAATTTAAGCAACATATTAATTTGACCTTATTCCAGTTTCTCAAAATTTCAGGATTTTTTTTTTCATTTCTGCCTGCCTTAATTTAAAGTTATTTATGCCATTCCCCTGACAAGCTGTGTATTTATATTGAGGTTATCTTTCTAAGTATGGTTCCACAATCCCCAATTCAAACCACTGAATAGAGGTGTTAGGAACTCAGAACTTTTCAAATTTAGATGATACTGTTTATTATGTAATATTCCAAGCAGGGTCTGGGGCAGCACCCCTTAATCAAACATTAATATTTCTGCAATATATGAAATAAACAGTCACATAATTCATATAAATAAAGGCTCTAAATATCTTCACCTCAGGTCAGATAAAGTTTCTGCCACAGAATTGGCTACATTTTTTTTTCCTGTTTTCATAGTTTTTATTTGTTTGTCTTGTTTTTACATTTTGCAATTGTGGATAAAGAAAGACGGATCTGTTTATAATAACAAAATGAGAGGAAATTTTAGGAGTACTTTAGTTCACCTTTTGCCTGCAAGTAGGAAGGACTTAGCAAAAATTGATGTGAATAGGTGTTTATCAAAACTAAGATTTCTTAGAATAGTCTATAACTTTCTCAGTGTTTAATAATCAACATAGTCATAATATCATGAGGCCAGGGCTGACCCTCTAACTGCTGATGTCAATTCTCATCCCTCTCTCTTTCTAAAAGAGCCTTAATTTTATCCGGTGTGCCAAACGAAAATTACTTGCTTTACTAGACTATCTATGTTGCAGTTACAGGAGCCATGGGACCCTGTAGTGTTCCATGAGATATAAGCGGAGGGTTTCTGCGGAAGCTTTTGTTTTCCTGACTGTTTTCCAGCCCCTTCCTACCTCTCCTTTCCTTCTTCTCCTTGTCTAGAATACAGGTGTAATACCTGGAGGTACAGCAGCCATAGTGCAACAAAGGGGTGACAGCATGAAGACAAGTAAAAAACAGAAAAAGCCTGTTGAGCCTGCGTAGCAGCCTTGGCCTGCCCCAGACTTCTTTTTGCATGCGGCAAACTTAGTATTTAAGCTGCTGTTTTTGAGTTTCTGTTATTTGTAGCTAAACACATTTCTAAATGCTACATTATATCGCTATCTTTTTCTCCTCCTATTTTTATGTCAAATTATTTATTATTATAATTATTATATTATTATATAAAATCATATATTATTATAAATAATAATATTATTTATTTTATATAAAATTGATTCTACGTGCACTTGAGGCATGATAATTATAGCTCTGTAATATGTCCATATCCATTATTACTTACCTTACCAAGTAGAAACACCTTTAATTTGTGTTGGTTTTCAAGGTTCCTTTAATCTATGAAGAAGTACTACACAATGCTTTTCTCATCGGTAGCTTTTGTGCCATTCCTTATCTTAAGCTTGTGTTTACTCAGGTAAAATGATGCCCCTCTTCTAATATAAATCACTATCAAATGAATAACTGTAGAAGTTGAGACAAAAAGTTTAGAATGATTTTTTAAAAATAATTTTTCTAAGTAACTTTAGAATCTTAAAAAAAAATTTTGATAGGCAAATTCATATTTGTTTCCCTTGATTTTTTTTTCTCTTCTTAGGCAATATTTACAACAAATCTTAGTTAATAATTGGTCAGTTTAGTATTCGATTCAGGTCAAATCAATACATTATAATTCAATCCATTCCATTCGACTCCCTTTCAGACTTTCAGGTTCTTTTCTTAAAATGTTCTGTTCTTATCTTTTTTTTTTTTTTTAACATCTTTATTGGGGTATAATTGCTTTACAATGGTGTGTTAGTTTCTGCTTTATAACAAAGTGAATCAGTTATACATATACATATGTTCCCATATCTCTTCCCTCTTGCGTCTCCCTCCCTCCTGTTCTTATCTTAGAGATTCTCTTCCTGCTACCATCTCTTTGACATTTGAAATGCTTATTTTAAGGTGCCTTTCAGATGTCCTATTGTGTGAAGTTTACTGAGTGTGATTCATCATATCTGCGTGGCTGCTGACTCTCTTCTTGTCTGTTCATTTCCTATGAGCCTATCTTCAGAGGTAATCGTGACCTCTGTTTGGGTCCTATTTGATCTTAGGGATGTAGAAGAATCTTCACAGATTGGTCTCTTGTCGCCTTAGCTGTAATTCTGCTACAGACTGAATGTTTGTGTCCCCCTAAAATTCAAATGTTGAAATCCTAATCCCCAATGTGATGGTATTTGGAGGTGGAGCATTTGGAAGGTGATTAGGTCATGAGGGTGGAGTCCTCATGAATGGAATTAGTGCCCTTATAAAAAAAGACCCCATCGTGTGAGGTTCTAGTGAGAAGACAGCTGTCTATGAACCAGGAAGTTGGTTCTCACCAGACACTGAATCTCTTGGTGCCTTGATCTTGGACTTCCCAGAACTGTGAGAAATAAATTTCTGTTGTTTATAAGCCACCCAGTCTATGGTATTCTGTTCTAGCAGTCTGAACAGACTAAGACAGTTTCCATGGTGTTCATTGTTTCAATGTAAGTTTTCCCCTTTGTCTCTTGGTTTGAGGCTTTCATATTGTGGAGAGAGAGATTCAGAGAACTTGGGTCAGCACCTGTGCAGTAATTCAGGCTGGGAACTCTAATTGTAAGACTCTTTCCGCTCGTGGGCTGGAGCAGGCTGCTGCTTCCATTCCATACTCAGGGGCTGGTGGGCAATTCAGTCTTTAAAAAGAATTGAATTTGTTGTCACTGTTTCAGCCTCAGACTACTTCACTTGAAATATGGACTTCTAACAGCTCTGAAAATTAAAAACCTGCACACTGGGCCCATAGTGCTGCATGACAACCATTCGCTGGATTTGCTGGAAAGCTCCCTTTCCAGTTTGCAAATGTCTCTCTACTCTCTTTTTGACTCCAACTGCCAGAGCCTTCATTTGTCACTGACTATGTGTGTGGGTGTGTTCTTCTCATGGTCAACTTCAGACGAGAGTAAACTGTTTCTTGCAACTCCATCTCTATCAGTAGTTGGAAACCAAAGGTAGCTGAAGACAATGGCATGTTTAACAAGAAATGATAGAATAATGATTAGTGGAAATAAAGAATATTTTATGCACTTAATTTTCAGACAAAATGTGTCTCTTTCAAAAGAATACAACTGGACCAGTTGACTCTTTTTTTTTTTTTTTTTTTTTTTGCCACACAGCATGGCATGCGGATATCGATATGTGGGATCTCAGTTCCCTGACCAGGGGTGGAACTCGAGCCGTCTGCAGTGGAAGTGCAGATTCTCAACCACTGGACTGCCAGGGCAGTCCCAGTTAACTCATTTTGATTATCATCCTGGCTCCTGTGGACACTTGAGTTTTTCTGCCTCTGGCAAGGTGGGCCTTAGAGTCAGAGGAACTGTGTGGCCTTGAGCAACTTAGAATCCATCTGAGCCTCAATTTCATCATCTGGGAAACCAGAACAATAAAACTGTCTCGTGTAGAAATGAAAATCAGCTGAGATTGGGGAGGAAAGCACTGTGTGAACCATAAAGTGTTATTAAAGCGTATCATTTATATGTAGGGTTAACCATTTCCCTTCTCTAATTTTCTATTTTATATCACAGAAGTTCTTTCTTAGCACTTCTAAATGAATGAAAAATTCTCTTTGCCTAAAAGTTATTTGAGAACATGAGCCAAATAAATAAACTCTTCTCCACAGACCCCATTCATGTTGTCATTCTCCGTAAATATGGAAGCTTGACTTCAAAAACAGCCCTTAGTCACACTTTTGTGTAGTCCCCTCCATTTCAATACCTGTAGCTTATTTTGATATATAGGACATGGGAGAAATGACACTGTGTGACTTCTGAACCCTGGTCATGAGAAGCCCGGAAGCTTTTGCCTGTCTCTTGGAATTCTTGGGCTGGGAGAAGCCTTAGTAGCCATGTAGGAAGTCTGACTCCTGTGATCCTACCATGCTGTGAGGAAGCCCAACCGGCCACATGGAAAGGCTCTTGGAGAAAGAGAGATGCTTGGCCAGCCCCCAGCTGTTCTAGCTGTCCCAACTCAGGCACCAGACATGTGAGGGAAGACATCTTCATCTGACTACAAGCCCCTGAGACACCCCAAGTGAAAATTTTCCTGAGGGGCTTAGTTTATCAATATGCTATAAGAAATAATAAGAAGTTTTTAAACCACTAAGTTTTGGTGGTAGTCTGTTAGATAATAATAGGTAACATGAACACTACATTAATCTACAAATTTAATGAGATCCAAATAAAAGGACCAACAAGATATTTGGAGCTAGACAAGCTGATTCCAAAGTTTACGTGGAAAAATCAGTTAGTAAGAATAACCAGGATAGGGACGTCCCTGGTTAAGTGGTTAAGAATCCGCCTGCCAATGCAGGGGACACGGGTTTGAGCCCTTGTCTGGGAGGATCCCACATGCCGCGGAGCAACTAAGCTGGTGCACCACAACGGCTGAGCCTGCACTCTAGAGCCTGCGAGCCACAACTACTGAGCCCGCGTGCCACAACTACTGAAACCTGCGTGCCTAGAGCCCGTGCTCCACAACAAGAGAAGCCACTGCAATGAGAAGCCCACTCACTGCAGTGAAGAGTAGGCCCCGCTCTCCGCAACTAGAGAAAGCCCGCGTGCAGCAACAAAGACCCAACACAGCGAAAAATAAATAAATAAAATTAAAAAAAAGAATAACCAAGATAATTCTGAAAAAGACAAAACAATAAAACAATGAAGGGGGAGGGCAGAGTGGAGGTGGTTAGCCCTATCAGATGTTATAACATTTTAAAATGTAATAATTAAAGCAGTTTGGTACTAAAAACTGCTGAGAGGTAGGAACTCTAGATCAATGATGGGAGACAGAAACTCCAGGACACGTAGAATTTAGGATGTGATAAAAACAATACTTCAAATCAAGAGGGAAAAGGCAGTTATTTAATAAATGGTGTCTGTAAACCTGAATGGTCATCTGGAAAAAGATAAAGTTATATCCATACCTTACATCATATACCCAAATAAATTCCAGATGAATCAGACATTTAAACATAAAGAAAAAACAAACTATTAAAACACCAAAAGATTCCATGGGAGAATCTTCTTTTATATTCTTTGAGTGGAAAGGTCAGAAGCCATACAATAAAATTCAACTACATAAAAAATCTGTACAGGCCTTCGCTGGTGGCGCAGTGGTTGAGAGTCCGCCTGCCGATGCAGGGGACACGGGTTCGTGCCCCGGTCTGGGAAGATCCCACATGCCGCGGAGCGGCTGGGCCCATGAGCCATGGCCGCTGAGCCTGCGTGTCTGGAGCCTGTGCTCCGCAACGGGAGAGGCCAGAACAGTGAGAGGCCCACGTACCGCAAAAAAAAAAAAAAAAAAAAAAAAAAAAAAATCTGTACGGCAGATGCTACCATAAAGAAAAACAAATGATAATAAGCTAGGGAAAAATATTTGCAAGACGTTTCCCAATTAAAGGCTGAATTCCCTAATATGTAAGACACATCTTCAAAGAAATACATCAACAATTAAATAAGAATGAACAAAAAGAGAGTGCACAGAAAAGGAAATACAAATGGCTCTTAGGTCCATGAAAATAGGCTCAGCTTCACAATGAGAGAAATGCGAATGAGATCTACCTAGAGAAACCATTTTTCCTTATCAGATTGGCTTAGATCCAAAAGTTCAATAGCACCCTGTGTTGGCAAAGGTGTGAGCAAATAGGATCTTGGAGTTTAAATGGGAACAACTTCTATATCATGGGATGAATTTTGCAAATCTATAAAAATTGCAAATGTGTATGTCCTTTGACCCAGAACTGTACTTTTACTTCCGTGTAAGTAAATCTACTTCATAGATTTACTTCCGTGTATGTTTATCACAGCAAAAAATGGGAAATACCTAAATGTTTATCAATAGGGGACTGATTCAATAATGGAATACTCTGTGGCACAGTAAAAATAGGGCAAGTCTTGAATAGGGAACAATATCCCCGATATTGTGTGTGTGTGTGTGTGTGTGTGTGTGTGTGTGTGTGTGTAAAATGCAAGGTATAGAACGTTGTGTATATGATATTCTACAGAACTTGTATGAAGGGAGGAAAACTATTTATACACACATGCATTTGCATGCATATGAGTAAATATTTCTGTAGACATGCTCAAGAAGCTGATATCATTGGGTGCCTTTGGGTACAGGAACTGAGCTCCTGCAGCTCAGAGCTGGGAGAGAAACATCACTTTTGTACCTTTTGAATGTATCACATTTTATAAAATTAAATAAAGTTAAAAGTATCTATCTTAAAGATTTAAATTACATAAAGTTCAAGAACAGAAATTGTGATGATAGAGGTCAGAATAGTTTCATTCTGGGGAGATATTTACTGGGAAGAGTCAATGAGCAGAGATGTCCTCTATCTTGAATTGGATGGTGGTTATATAGGTAAGCGCAGGTGGAAAAATTCATCCACCCCACATTTAATATCTGTGCACTTTACAGTATGTATATTATACCTCACTACATTTAAAAAATGTATAATTGGAACAATGGGAAAGGAAATGGAAATATACAACCAAATTGGAATCTGTAGAGTCCTTGTTACTCTAGTCTTAGTTTGAGTTACAGGTATTTCCACTCACTTGGCTTTTAGTTTTGTAGAGTTTCATGTGAGAATGTATATATATGCATAGAAACATCAACGCAGAGGGAGGTTGTGGCCATTTGTAGTCTTATTTCCTATTAAAAATAACCCTCATGGACCTCACTTGAGTGGCCGGTTATTCCATTTTCCTACAATCATGTTGAGTGGCGAGTGACTCACGGCTAAGTGTATGTTCAGGTGTGAATAGACCAAGTCACACGCTTTTAAGAATTTGATATTGGACTTTGCTTCCATATAGAATGAATCTCTAAACATTAGCTCGGTGCAGCTTTGAGTAGTTTACAATGAGTCAGCAAGTGCTTAAATGGGAGAGTGTGAACCAATGACAAATGCCTTTTGAAAGGCAGCTTTGATCTGGATCAGATCACTACCTGCTACTGCCCTGCAACCTTTATCTTTGCTTTTAGTGTACCAAATACATTTTCCTGCATTGAATATGTTTTCCTAGTAACAGTGGTGAGGTGTGACAAGGCAACACGTTTGGAGCAATGTTTGGGTCCTATCAGGCACCAGTGACAAAAATGTCTGATGGTGCTGAGTCACTGTGATCACGTGATTCTCTGTGAAAAGGATATTGAGAGCTTGACTTTCACTTCCTTTCCTTTGCTGAAGTGAGCCTGGAGGCATTGTCACATGATCACTTTCATTCACTAAAACTCACTTTTCCAGGTGCTTCTCCCTCTTATGTAATAAAACAGCAAAGCACCTCCCCACAAACCCCTTCTCGCCCCCAAGACTGTGCCCCTGGGGAAAACCGATTGGCCTTGCTACCTAGAAGCCTCTGGACTAGATGTGCCTGGGAACCTTAAGCAGGGATGATGTGTAAGCATTGGGATTGATGTTCAGGCATCGAAACACAGACATAGAGAACAGACTTGTGGTTGCCAAGGGGGAGGGGACGAGGGGGCGGGAAGGACTGGGAGTTTGGGATTAGCAGATGCAAACTAGTATATATAGGATGGATAAACAACAAGGTCCTACTGTATAGCATAGGGAACTCTATTCAATATCCTGGGATAAACCATAATGGAAAAGAATATGAAAAAGAATATATATGTATAACGAGTCACTTTGCTGTACAGCAGAAATTAACACAACATTGTAAATCAACTATACTTCAATAAAATTAAAAAAAAACAGATTTAGATTACTGAGCAAAGGAGAGAGAGAGAGAGAGTGTGTGTGCGTGTGTGTGTGTGTTTGTGTATCTGTGTGTTCTTAACCTCACTAGAAGGTGGTTAAGAAGCTTATTCAAGGTTCAGCACAGTAGAGGTATTTCAAGTTGCATTAGAGAGAAAATTACAAATAATAATCTTTAGGAGCCAGACAACCTTTTGGAACACAGTAAGAGAGCTCCAGTATAGGTGAGGTGAAGTTCCTCTTTGTGATAACATCAAGGTCCACTCCGCAAGGTTGGTTATTTGCGGTAGAAGTGAGGTGACAACGGGGCTGGAAGGATCAATAGAGACCATCTTTCTTGGGGCAGCGTTAGTAGTCATCCTGCAGGAGGCAACGCTAAGAACACCAAAGAACATCCTGAGTGATGGGCATCCTCTCAGGATAAAAGAGGGGCTCATGGGAGTCCACTGAGTGGAACCCCACATCTCAGTGGAACACTTGTGTTTGTCACTCTGTCCTTGGTGGCCACTGTTGCACTGGACTGTCCTTATCTGCCTGTTCCATTGGATTGGGAGCTCCTTGACTGAAGGGGTCGTAGTGAATTCATCTCTGTACCCCTAGTGTTCACAGTAAATGTTTTATTGAAGTAGTGAATGCATCCATCTATCCTCTACTTTTTATCAAAACTCTGAGATGTGATGAAAAACATCAGTGTCTCTCCTTGGGTTTTGGATCCCTCTGTAGGGTCGGTCTTTGCTTCTACACTCACATGATCCTACACAGAGTAAGCACAACATAAGTGTTAACTAGGCCTGCCACAATTACTACTATTTCTAGGTTTGCCTTCAATCTTTGCATGTAAAATTTTAACTGACTCTGGTGTTTTTCTCTCATCACATGCCCCTGGTTCCTCCCTTTCCACTGTAAGCATATACAGGTGGCCTTTTGCATAATAGTATGAAGTTTTTTTTCTATGATTCCCCTCTATTTTCTGCTCAAAGGTTTATGTTTCTCAGTTTTCCTGTTTCTCCTGCACATTTTTCTAATGACTGAGGTCATGAAAGCAGACATTGGGAGCTGATTTCATATCTGTAGCTCTGGTTAGACACAATCTCAGGGAATTTGTAGCCAGTTTATATTCTCTTCTTACTTAAAAAAAATCCCTCCCTTGACCTCACTTCCGTGTCCAGTTGCCATTTCATTTTCCACAACCATTTTGACAAAATGTCTGGAGTGAAGAAATTTACATTTCCACCCTCTTTTCCTCTCTGCCCACCACTTATCAGAACACATTGCTTTCTCTAAAGCCCTGATGTTTTTCTTCTGACCTTGATCCAGTGAGCTGTTTTCATACCCCTCTTTCACGCTTACTTAATCGGTTTCACATTGTTATAAAAAACAAACAAAATAAAACAAAACCCCCAAACCCAAAGTCTTCCCGCTCTTGAGACAGTCTCCCCATCCTGACATCTGTAACCCTGAGCCCATGTGCATTATTTGGACCTGTCTGGAGATTTTTATGGTCACGCTTGCTGTTAGCATCCTTCCACATCCCAGGTGAGTCCACCACTCTCCTCTCTCTGTAGGTCCACGTGTGTGTGATCTCCTCCCAGCTCTGCATCTTTATCCCACTCAAGACACTCTTAACTCCACATAGTTCCTTGGTTTTCTAAACCTATGTTATTTTTTTCTCTTATTGATTTTTTAATTGAAGTATACTTGATTTACAATGTTATGTTAGTTTCTGCTGTAAATCAAAGTGATTCAGTTATACATATATATATTCATTTTTTATATTCTTTTCCATTATGGTTTATTACAGGATATTGAATATGAGAGCAAGGTCTTGAACAGATATTTGTATACATTATTTATTCACAATAGGCAAAAGATGGAAGCAACCCAGATGTCCATCAACAGATAAATGGATGAAACAAACCGTGGTCTAGCCATAAAATGGAATATTATTCAGTCCAGAAAGGAAAGAAACTCTGATACGTTCTACAACACGGATGAATCTTGAGGACATCATGCTACTTGAAATCAGTCAGCCACAGAAAGACAAAAACAAATGCTGTATGATTCCATTTACCTGCGGTACCTAATGCAGTCAATTTCAGAGGCTGAAAGTAGCATGGTGGTTGCCATGCAAGTTATGCTTTAACAGGGACAGAGTTTCAGTTTTGCAAGATGAAAACGTTGCCGAGAAGGATGGTGGTGATGACTGTACAACAGTATGAATGTGCTTAATGCCACTGAACTGTACACTTTAAAATGGTTAAGATGTTAAATTTCATTGTTATGTGTATTTTACCACAATAAAAAAAAATTGAAAGAAAAATAAAGGTCTGGTCTAAAATGACTAATGTTGCCTGAGGCCCCACCAAACAGAAGGCCTCCCTCTGTAGCCTCTTGGGGTCTGACTCCTGGACCAAGCTGCCCTATTAAGCAGTTAATTATTTCTGGCTTTTTCATCTTTTAATACAACAGTTTTACTGTCTCTGATAATTACTCTGTCCCGATAACTTTTTTTTATTGGAATATACTTGCTTTACAATGTTGTGTTAGTTTCTACTGTACAGCAAAATGAATCAGCTATACATATACATATACCCCCTCTTTTTTGGATTTCTTTCCCATTTCGGTCACCACAGAGCATTGAGTAGAGTTCCCTGTGCTATACAACAGGTTCTCATTAGTTATCTATTTTATACATAGTATCAGTAGTGTATATATGTCAATCCCAATCTCCCAGTTCATCCCACCCCACCCCCCTTTCCCCCTTGGTATCCATACGTTTGTTCTCTATGTCTTCTAAACCTATTTTAAAACCTACACCTTCAAGGAGAAATTTATCTCCATAAACTTTCCCTTCTCTGATGGCTCCCTCAGGGTCTGTGTGAACACTGTTTTCTTTGTATAAGACTAACTTATCAACACGTGTATACTTTTGGATAAATATTTGTAGGCTTTTGTTTTTTCATGAATGCATATTGCTCCCTTAGACCCTTTTTTCTATTTGTGTTTTTTCCAAAATGCATAGTATGGTCTCCCATACACAGTGGACACAAGCTAAATGTTGGTTAAAGTGGATAATAATTAAAAATGTAATATTTACTCCTGTCAGCGGGAGTAAATATTTAACTTAATATGACTCTGTGACAATTTGTCCAGACACTGCCACTTCTTGCTTGCAAAGAATTTATGTCTGTTGCTAACTTATTGCTTCTCTGGTCTTCTTTTCCTACCTGGCTTAGATGTAGAGTATGGGGCTTATGAAGTAGACCAAGACATAGTTCCTGAGGGTTTTGTTACCCAGATCATATGCCAACCTATCATCAGGGCCAAGTACTCACTCACCAGGCTGGATGCTTGTGAAAGAGGTGATGAGGTTTATCTGGGAGAGACAGAACCCATAGAAGCCTCTAGTGCCAGATTTATGGGGTTGAAGTTCAGGTTTTGCTGTATTCTAGCTGTGTGGTTTAGGCCAAGCTACTTAACTTCTCTGTGCCTCAGTTTCCTGTGCCATAAAATAGGGGTGATGATAATTGTATTGATCTCCTAGGGTTGTTACGAGGATTAAATGACAATATATGTGATGGTGTAAGCGCTATAAGTACCAGCTACCACTGCCACAACTGTTTTATAAGTTTGCCTTGAATCTTTATATGTGTATGTGGATTCAGATTCTGCACATATAGATTCATGAAAATGAGTTGTTAGGTTTATTCACCCTTAAGAAATAGATTCTGGAAGGTCAGGATAGCCCACAGCAAGTTTTACTGCCAAGGCAACACCAACTCCAGAAGGGGCTGAGAAGAGTGAACACTAGTTCCTGTTCTACAAGTGCTCTGCACTCTTCAAGACTGTCGACGTCAAGATCGAGAAAGGCTAAAGAACCAGTCCAGATTAAAGGGACCAAAGAGGTGTGACACCTACAAGCAATTCACGATCCATGTTGGCTCCTGAATTGCTATAAAGGATATTACTAGGAAAATTGGAAGAATCTGAATACAAGCTGAATGATAGATAATTAGTATTGTATCAATGTCAGATTTCTAATTTTGATTAATGTGTGTGTGTGTGTAAGTGTGTGGACACATGGGGAAAGAGAAAAAAGAGAGTGAGATGAGGAGAGAGAGACTGGGAAAGTGAATGTGGCAAAATATTAACATTTGATGAATCTGGATTATATAGGCTTTTTGTCCAATTTTTGCAACTTTTCTATAAATTTGAAATTATTTCAAACAAAAAAGTGAAAAAAAATTAGTTCTATGATTTGGAGACCCAGTTTTCTGATTTGAAAGATGGACGAATTTTACTTTATGCTCTTTGGGAATGATGATAATATTTTCTGAGCTGCATATTGGGAAATTTTGCTGGAGAAATTTCTTTAAAAGTTTTATAAAAGAACAAAAAAAATCCCCCAAAGTTAGCAGAAGAAAAGAAATCATAAAGATTAGATCAGAAATAAATGAAAAATAACTGAAGGAAATAATAGGAAAGATCAATACAGCTGAAAGCTGGTTCTTTGAGAAGATAAACAAAATTGATAAACCACTAGCCAGACTCATCAGGAAAAAAAGGGAGAAGACTCAAATCAGAATTAGAAATGAAAAAGGAGAAGTAACAACTGACACTGCAGAAATACAAAGGATCATGAGAGATTACTACAAGGAACTATTCGCCAATAAAATGGACAACCTGGAAGAAATGGACAAATTCTTAGAAAAGTACAACCTTCCAAGACTGAACCAGGAAGAAATAGAAAATGTTAACAGACCAATCACAAGCACTGAAATTGAAACTGTGATTAAAAATCTTTCAACAAACAAACGTCCAGGACCAGATGGCTTCGCAGGTGAATTCTATCAAACATTTAGAGAAGAGGTAACACCCATCCTTCTCAAACTCTTCTAAAAAATTGCAGAGGAAGGAACACTCTCAAACTCATTCTACAAGGCCACCATCACCCTGATACCAAAACCAGACAAAGATACTACAAAAAAAGAAAATTACAGACCAATATCACTGATGAATATAGATGCAGAAATCCTCAACAAAATACTAACAAACAGAATCCAATAACACATTAAAAGGATCATACACCATGATCAAGTGGGGTTTATCCCAGGGATGCAAGGATTCTTCAATATACACAAATCAATCAGTGTGATACACCATATTAACAAATTGAAGAGTAAAAACCATATGATCATCTCAATAGATGCAGAAAAAGATTTTGACAAAATTCAACACCCATTTATGACAAAAACTCTCCAGAAAGTGGGCATAGAGGGAACCTACCTCAACATAATAAAGGTCATATATGACAAACCTACAGCAAACATCATTCTCAATGGTGAAAAACTGAAAGCATTTCCTCTAAGATCAGGAACAAGAGAAGCATGTCCACTCTCGCCACTCTTATTCCACATAGTTTTGGAAGTCCTAGCCATGGCAATCAGAGAAGAAAAGAAATAAAAGGAATACAAATTGGAAAAGAAGAAGTGAAACTGTCACTGTTTGCGGATGACATGATACTATACATAGAGAATCCTAATGATGCTAATAAAACATAATTCTCAAAAAAAAAAAGTTTTACAAATCCTCTAAAGATGACATTAAGGCACATTAACAGATATACTCCTTTTGAAAAGAAACATTTGAGCTATGGATTGAAACACAGCAGATATGTTTAAATCCATGAGTTCATAAAAAATAAAGAACTCCTGGTCACCTACAGAGGACTCTGAGAATTAGTAAATAAAAGGAGAAGATCAAGTGTTTATCCTACCTTTCTTGTACTAAATGTATCATGGAGTAACCAAATAGTTGACAAGAGGAAGTTTCTGTATTATAGAAGTATTCCTGCTAGTAAGTGAAAAAAGGAATGAGAGTTAGAATATTTGTAAGCTCTAATGAAATAATGAACTTGGCAAAAATATCTAAGAAAGACAACTGGGCATTATATATCTGCTAATGAAAAGTCCTGGGCATTATATATCTGCTGTATCCAGTCTGTTAAGTGATCAAGTCTGTAACCAACTACCCACTGGAGAGTGAGAACACAGGAAATGCAGGGGCCAGCAAACAGATTAAAAGACACCAGGTGGATGCAGTCAGGAAAATCCAGAATGGGGGACATTCTCCAGGACAAAGCAACCCAGAGTCTTCACCATATAAATGGCAAGGAAGGGAAAGAGTGTGTAGTAGACGCTGTCAGTGCTTACACCTCTCTTTTGTACCTTTCACTGTGCTCAACCTGAATTCCAGTTGTCACTAGCTCCTCTGTGCCAAAGAGCTTTTCCCCCTGACCCATGGAAGCCTGCTCTGCCCCTTTTGGAAGGTCAGGAGTGCCAGGAAATCAATGCCCCCAGAAGCAGCCTTTAATCAATGACTAAATAAAGTGGGTGAATAAATACCCTGCTTTTTCAACTCTCAGGGAGGTAATTCCGAGGGGCTTACATGTGTGTGTGTGTATGTGTGTGTGTGTGTGTGTGTGTGTGTGTGTGTGTGTGTGTGTGTGAATACCTTTTCCCTGAAAGGATTAAGCTTCAATCATGCACTGGTAAATGGTTAAATGGCATTGTTGGTTTATGTTTAATACCCTTTGTTGGTTGCCTTCTCTTCCTTACTTCACAGTGTCCCCTGAACTTCCTAAAAAAACTACGTGTACTTGAACCCTTGTCTTACGGTCTCTTTCTGGAGGAACTCAAACTATGGCAGAGGAAGAGCTTGAGATTAAAAGAGACTTAAGAGGCAGGGAAATTTGAACACTGACTGAATATTTGATACTATTTAAGAATTATTGGGTTGTTTTTTTTTTTAGGTGGCATAATGCTGTTATGCTTGTATTTAAAATTAAGAGTAAATAATAAATGTATACAGATAAAATGTTATGATATCTGGCATTTGATTTCAAATAATATGGGGTGGAGTTGTGGTTGGGGATATGGTACAAGACTGACAATGAGCTGATAATTATTAAAACTGGGTGATGGGTATGTGAGGGCTCCTTATACTATGCTGTATACTTTCGTATATGTTAGAAATTTTCCCTAATCGAGTGCAAAGAAAGATCCCTGGGGGTTGTTTATAACTCTACTTAGTGCTTGATACTGCCTTGTATGGAGTAAGCCAAGAAGCACTCAAAACATTATTGTTGAAATTAACATGTTGTGTCTTACGTTGGACCTACCAAGGCAAATGTTGTTGATGTTAATACTTTTAACTGATATACCAGAAATCTTATTTAGATTAGGGAAAAAAAGTCATTTTATCAATTAGCACAATGTCAGCTTTTAAAAGTTTCTTACTAGCTCTACCACTAATTAAAGTATTTCTTTAGCTTGTGATTATTCATCATCTGTGGCTTGACGTTATTTTTGAATTGTGAATGTGTTTATTATAATGCTTATATACTTTTTTCTTTTTTTGCTGAAATGCTGGAATTTCTGGGCTATTTTGATGATTCAGTGGGACAGGATATGGGACAGAATACTTAAAGTAGGATTCAGAAAATCTAAGATTGTGAGTGCTGGATCTTAAGGGCTATCTGTTTCTGAAATTTGCAAGGTGACTGCTTTTGTAGGGACCAAAACCTGATAAAACTAACACTTTATTGGGAAAACCTTTTAAATAAAAGAATAGTGTGTTAAGTGGAGGGGTAGGGTATATCTGAAGTCTTTGAAGCCTGTAAACAGAAACTTGCAAGCAATTCCTACAGAAATTTTCTATCTTAAAAAAATTATAGATGTGGATATATATAAAAGTCCCTAAAAAATCCTATCGCTTCCCAGGAATTCACACAGGCTGAGATTTGCATTTTTGTAGGATTTTCTAGTAATATGACAGTCCTTGTTTTCAAGCTATCAGGTAGGAAAATAGTAATTCAATTTGATATAATATTAAATATAAATATCATAATAAGATATGATTTAATTTTAAGAAGGCTCACTAGAAGATTTTGAAGTGCAAAGGAATCTTTTTGGAATGTGCTTCAAATAGGTAAAGTTTAAACTTGAAAAAGTAAAAAGTTAAATATTTTATATTTATAAAAAGTCAAACTGTTTTTTTCCACACCTGGTTAAGAAGTTGGTACCAATACTAAATAGCTTCATATGGTAGACAATTTTTTGTTGGATTTATTCCTAGTTCTACTTCATGTACTTACGTTTGTTTTCCACCTATAGGTAACTTATGTTATCAAGCTCTATTTTATAAAACCTTCTTAGTGGCTTATTATTCTTTATAGAAAATGGCATGGGAGTAACTAATTAGCCTACTAGTTAAATTTTAAAACTATAACCAACTAGATAAAGATTGAACATAAAGTTGTGCACATGGATTGCTATCCTCACATTAACAATCATAGAATTTATTTTCTTTTTTACAGTGTTATTTATTTATTTATTTAGGCTGCACCGTGCAGCATGTGGGATCTTAGTTCCCTGACCAGGGATCCAACCCATTCCCCCTGCACTGGGAGCGTGGAGTCTTAACCACTGGACCACCAGGAAAGTCCCAGAATTTATTTTCTATGATATTTCAGAGAACCAAATTCTCATCCACATCATCAGCTAAATTCAGTCAAATTCACTACTTGGACTTGGCTGTTCAGTCTGTATGATTCAATCTTAATAAGTTTGCTATTTCTTGGAATCCATCTCTGAATGATGGATTTAAAGTTTTTGTTAACAAAGAGTCAAAGAGATTTATTATAGGCTCTAAATAAGTCATTTAATTTCTTTAAGTCATTAAGAGACATTTTGGTTCCCCCAAAAGACTCTGAATTGGCTAAACATGGTAATAATAATAATATATTAATATTATTAATAATAAGAAGAATGACTATAAACTTCCTTTCAGCTCAGTATATAAAAAATCAGCTAAGATAGTAGTTAATTCTAACTTCATTAAATTGTAATTCCCATTAATTCACATCTTTCTTTCACAATAAAATTTTATCTGCAGAATTTCAGTTTTGATCCTGATGCAGAATTATGCTGACTTCTACTGCTCACCTTCCTTCAGCCTTTCTGCTCGATGGCTTCCTCAACCTTCTCTCAAGTTTTCATCTGAGTCCGTGGTAAGTGTACGAAAGCACATTCTACCCCTGCGGTGGGATGTGAGGGCACAGAAGTGCCCCTGAGCAAACGTACTCCATCCTCTGCCCACTTCTCGCTGCCTTATCAACTTGTTCTTAAATTTCATGCACTCTTGGACCCACTAACAGAAACTCTAAGAAGGTGAATACATTTCGGGGAGAGGCCAGGCCCCTTGCAGTGTAGTGTGTAGAGCCTGGCGTGTACCTGCTCCCAGCCTGGAGCTCTGCAAGCCTGTCAGCAACCCAGGAGAGCAGAAATATCTATTTTATACATTAGGAAATTGAGGCTCAGAGAAGGCACTGGGCTCCTTAGCTGTGGGCTGTCAGCCTGTCTAAGCCAAACCCTTTTATCTACACCACTACTTCCTGTATGAACTAGTAAGACACACAGTGACTCGGCAGAAAGCGGAGACTTGAGGGACTGGGCCACCAACCACTGTGTGCTGACCTGGCCTTAAGCACAAGGGAAATAAAGCAGTTATGGGAACCTGGGGGTGAAAGTCAAGGAATTACCACAATAAAGGGGGGCGGGGCACTAAAAGAAGCTGGGGAAATAATTTTCCCAGCTTCACATTTCCCCCTTACAGCCAGGCCAAGTTGGAGCTTGTTTTATAGTAGACTCAGGCAGCAGACGGGTCTGTAGAGCAAAGATATTTTTATTGAAAATGTAAGTATGACTCTGAGGGAACAGAGTCTTTTTCCAAATCCAGGGTCTTTTATGTGCTCTGTAAAGGAGTGTGCATGCTTGGGTGGGAATTATTTGCCACAGGTTTTCATGTTTTGTTTTATTTTTCCTCTTCATGTTGTTCAATGTCTCTTTTTCCTTTGCCCTACCCAAAGATATCAGTTAAAGAGGCCAAGAAAATGCCCTCTTTTATCCGAGTTAAACATTTCAGATGGGAATATGGCTCTGTTAGGTGGGAGAGTGATACCAGACACAGGCAAGCTCTCTCTCACCCTCCACTCCTGCAGGGTATTATGCTCGGATGGTCAAATGAGAGAAGGCAGGTGATGGGCCTGCAAGGCTTTTTACTGGTTTTTCTCCATTTATCCTTCTTCTGAGTTCCAGTTCAGCATGCTCTAGTCAAGGATCATTTGTTTAAAGGACTGAAAAACTGAATCTAGCTCAAGTAAAGGGAGGATTTACTGGAAGGATTTGAGGAAGTGTCCTGAACTTCATTTGCAGGAAGTGGGAAACTCTCCCTCTCTTGTGCTGTCTCCTGATTGAGGTTACAACTGCTCTCTGCTAGCTCCTAGGACTCTTGCAGTAGTGCTCCCCTAGTGGCTACAGTGCTATAATAGCTACACAACCACTGGAGTTTATTTTTGAAAAACGGTGTTTATTTAGCCAAGGTGTTGCAAGTTGTTTCAAGGGATGCAGTAAAATGCTTGCAGTAAAAGTCTTGTTCATTCACATTCATTTGAAAAAATGTAATGAATCTATGCTGTGTAACTTGTTTCCTGCAAGATGGAAGCTGTCAGATCAAGACTAGATAGTCAAACAGAGAGTGATGGGATGTCAGAATTCCAAAGAGGTTGGGAGTTGTTGTTGGAGGTGGTCAAAGAATCTGTTCCGCCACAAGGCGTATGGCTTCCAGCCAGCATAGCTCATAGTTCCTTCCCCTATAATTCCCTTGTCTATTTCCTGATGCCTTCTTACAATGTCTCAGTGTAATGGGGGTGGGGTGGTGGGGTGGGGGGATGTGGAGCCTAAGGCACTTCTGCTCACCCTTTTAACATCCATATAGTACCTTCTGTGATACATGGCAGGTTGTAAGGGTTGGATGTGCTGATTTGGTTCTTACCCTTTGAAAGTTTTAAAGTCACCTCTTCATCTTGTCTCAAATATTGGACCAGAGGTCAGAGTCCAGAACATCTGACTCAGATGGTAAACTAGTGGGTTTTAAATAGGTACAGGAAGGGCACTGGATCTAAATAGATCTAGAATGAGATACTAAAAGTAAGGAAACGAGGGGCAAATTTGGATTCATTTAAAAGGAATAAAACATAAATGGAGTATTATTCAGGGGGGTTGAGAATGAAAAAAACTTGCTTTGTTCTCTGGTAAATGACAGGTTGGTCACCTCTCCTGCTGTGACTCTGGCCCTGCTATGCTATCCCCACTCCTGCTGTAACTTGCAGAAGGTGGGACTCCATGAGTTATGCACACCTCCAGAGTGCTTGGTCAGGGTGACACTGTAGGTACTAGGATGGTCAGTGCTTTTGGCACTGAAAGGCCAAGAGCTGCCTTTGGTCAGATTAGACCAAGAACATTCAGGGGCACAGAGATATGGAAGCTGTTTTCTTCTTTCCTAGAAGAGGATGATGCAATAGATGACAACAAACATTTGGATGAATCCCTGCATCTAGGCTTGGATGACGTTCATGCCACCTGGCAGGTAGGTGGGAAAAATTTTGTTAGTCCCAAGTGTTCTTTCATCGCCCCACAACCAGACAGAGCCTTTTAGTTTTAAGACACGAGGGGACCAACATTCCCAGTCCATTTGTGAATGACCCAGAGAAAGAGGTAGGAGAAAGGAAGATGCCACATTTAAACCATCCTGGAGGAGTCCCTGAAGCCCCATTAGTATCTCAACTGCTTGGTCTAATTGAGGGGTGTGTGGTACAGTGTTCTTTTTCACCTGAAATGAATTGATTGGTTAGTGAATTGGCTGATTGATGGGCACTGGGGATCTAAACATGAAAATTATATGATCATACCACTTAAGGAGCTCAGAATTTAGTGGAGAATATGGAAAAATATTTATGATATTGTTTGATGAGGGCAACAATAAAGCAAGTCCAAGATACAAGGAATCTTCCGGGCTTTGTGTTAGACAAGACGCCTCTGGGAGGCCCTCTTACCTGCAGGCTAGTATGGGCTCAACTCCAGCTCCAGCTCTTCTAAATGAGGCCTGATTCTAAAGATCACCGATTATCTCATATCTGGAGCCAGGCCCACTGTCTAAAATTTCCCTGTGGTTACCAAGTTACTGGTCTGGTCCCTACAGGCCCATTAATTATTATCCACCTCACGTGGCTACTTCTGGAGCAGACACTGGACAGGTAGTGTTGGGAACAGTACAGCATGTGTTTGTCCCAAATAATCTTTGAAACAGGTCCTTTCCCAGATTGGCCGCTGCTGGGGAACCAGTACCTTTGCTTCCTGATTTCTATTACACCCCTTCCTGCAGCCCTGTCTCCCAGGGCTGGCTGGACAAAGAGTTCAAAGGACAAGACACCAACATGGAGAGACGGGAAGCTCAAGAGATGAGAAGTAAATACTCAGCACATCATAACCATGGATCATCTAGCAGCACATGAAAATAGATGACCCTGGAGGGCTGCAGTTATGTTGGGTAAATATGCTATCTCTGACACTGAGTAGTTCTTTCTGTGCTAGTATTTGGGGAAAAACAATCCTTGCTATATGGAAAAGTATAAAAGACATTCTGTTGAGAAGATAAAAAACATGCTTCTGTTTTAGACAAAGCTTGTGACAGTTCAAGGATTGCTTATCTTTTGGCCCAACTGAGCTTCAGTGGCTTAAAAATAAAATAAGAAAAATAAATACAGGTATTCTTGCCTTCTCATTCTACTTAAAGGCACATTTCCCAAGCTTCCCTTCTCCACCTGGAAATAGGAATTGAGAAATATTCAAGAGATCCTACATAAGACTACAGTTTCAATAACCTGAAGACAAATCCTGTTCTTAGAAGTAAACGCTTGGTTCTAAGAAGCTCTCTGAATACTGGGTAGCACTTAAGAAACTACAGTCGCTGGCTCAGATAACATAATAACATAAAAACTACCATGTATTAGGTGCTTATTATAGTCAGGCAAGCTTCTAAATGCCATATATATATTCTCCTAGGACATAAAAGATTAGCAGCCCCTTCAGGTTCTGGTATATTCTAAGTTGGGTTAACCCAGAAACTGTCATGGAAAGACAGATTCAGCAAAAAGGCAACAGCCAATATAGTACATCGAAGTCCCTGTGGCTTAGTGGTAGAGATTGGACATTGTGCCCTTAGGGGAAAAATAATGAGGTCAGAGCGGACTGGGCTAGATCAGGTCTGGCATTTTCGCCGCAGAGCCTGGATTCAAAGATGATCTGATGCGAAGCCAGGCGGACAGTTCAGCCGAGGCATTCATCCGTAGGGCCCGGCCGGAAAGACAGTTTGGGTTGAGAATACGGGCACACCCGATCAAAGCCATAGGCTGGGGAGAGGGGTGTGGGAGCTGGGAGAGGAGCCTCCGCCCCTGGGACAAAATGGCAGGTGCTTTTTATAGAGCACTGGGCTTGAGGTGCTCTGGGGGGGACCCCGTGAAAGGCTCAGGGGTCTACAGCACCGTTTGGTGTGGTTTGGTGACCCAAGCAAAGGAGGGGACAAAGTACAAGAATGACAGTAGCAAGGAGAAGTGCCAGAAAGTGGTTATCAACAAGCATAAGAAGAGGATTTTATCCCCTTGTCAACTGAAAAAAGTGCACAACCTAAGAGTTGAGAATTATGTTTTATTTGGTGGACTTGCTGAGGACTTGAGCCCGGGAGGCAGCCTCTCAGATAGCTGTGAGGAACTGCTTCCAAGAGTAAGGGAGGAGGCGGGACATAGAGTTTTTGCAACAAAAACCAGGGAGTTGGAACATCAAAAGGTTACTGTTAATTAAAGAAAACCAGACATCTCAAGTTAAGGATTTTAGCACTTTTCCATGTATGGGAAGGTACAAGAGTATGGGCTCACTGAAATGAGTCCTTTGATATGCACCTTAGCTCTCTGGGGCCAGTATCCTTCTTTTTTCCATCCTGAAGCCCCTCAGGGTGCACTGTTGGGCGTGGCTGCAGTGGCTGAGGGCTTGATGGCTGCAACATCCTTGGTTTACTGATATGGCAGGGCGTCATTCTTCATCCACACCCTGCTTCAAGCCCTAGAAGGCTATCCTAGACTGTGATTCAGTCTTCTTTTCTATCAGTTCGGGGATTCTGATTCTTAAGAGTACCCACTTTTGGCATCCCTATTCTTATGATTTCTAGGGGTTTTTGGTTGTTTAAACCCTGCCTGGCTTGTACCGATAGGCACAAATGCCAAGTGTTTACCACTAAGCTCATAGGCTTGTTAAAGAAATGGCAGTGCCAAGAGGTTGCAAGTTACTACTGGTAATCCATGAGTAGGGTGTTTGGTGCCCCATGATATCCTTTATTTCCTAATTCCCTAAATCTAAAGGACTGGCAAGCTTCTTCTGTTAAGGGCCAGATGGTAAATGTTTCAGGCTTTGCTGGCAGCACCCAGTTCTGCCATGTAGTGTGAAACAGTGATAGATAATAAAACAAATAGGGGTGACTGTGTTTCAATAAAACTTTATTCACAAAACAGGCAGCCATCAGATTGGCACGTGGGCCCCCATTGCTGACCCATGATATAAATAAACAGACAAAACAAACAGGTAAATTTAACTTTCATACTCTCCACAAGCAATTTTTTGTTATTGTTTTTTCCTAAAGGATGGGGAAAGGAGGAACCATTTTGCCTGCGTGGAACTATGTTACTGTCGTTTCCCTTCGATCTTACATTTGTAACTTTGGAAGCTAATAGCCTTAAACCAAACTTCATGCCTGCTTTTAAGATACAGAAGGGGCTGGAATATATTATTCCAGGCTTTCTTTAAAGAGAGGGGCCCCGTTTGCTACTTTCCCTCCCAGCTGGTGAAGTTCTTTGCACACAGCCAGCCTCTGGCAAGAGTGGAGGAACTTCTCTGAGGTGGCCTCTATTTTCTTTCTCCCATGTCATGGCCAGCAATGACTAACTCAACAGCCTTTGTAATTTTACCTTCTGGGATGACTTATCTACATACAGAGTTAATAATAGATTTAGAGACAAGGCAAATACCATTTCTTCTAAAACTGAGAAAAGTATCAAAACAGAACTCAAGTGAAAACTAGAAGAGAGTTATCCCTACCCAAATCAAGTCTGTTTGCCCTCCTCATATAAGGAATGAAGATACTCAGGCCAGTGGGCAGAACTTGATTGACTCTAAATTCTCTTTAGCAATTAGCAAATTCATCACCTGTTATTGTCAGCATTGCGTCCTCCCAAAAGAGATGTTGAAATCCTAACCCCTGGTACTTGGGAATGTGACCTTATTTGGAAAAAAGGTCTTTGGAGATGTAATCGAGGTAAGTTGAGGTCATTAAGGTGGCTCCCATCCAACACCCTAAGGGAAGTTTGAACACAGAGACACACAGAGGAGAATGCCATGTGAAGCACAGGGACACATAGGGAGAAGACGGCCATGTGACAACAGAAGCAGAGTTTGGAGTCATGTAGCTACAAGCCAAGAAATGCCAAGGATGGCTGGTAACTTCCAGAAGCTGGGAGGGAAGCACGGATCAGGTGCTGCCTTGCAGCCCTCCAGAAGGAACCAACCTGCTGGCACCTTGATTTTGGCCTTCTTGCTTCCAGAACTGTGAAAGAATAAATTTCTATTGTTATAAGCCACCCAATTTGTGGTCATTTGTTAAGCCCTAGAAAACTAGTCCAACACCCATGGGCTGATATAAACTAATAACTCAGATAAATTCTGTACAGGCTTACCCTCTGCTTATGTTTGCGAAACACCCTCTCTCTTCCTATTTAGATACCTCAGGAAAGGAATAAACTAATAATCCTGTCATCAAATGCAACGGGCTACATTCTGGTTTTATTTTTGATTTATCTTTCAGCTAAGCTGGGACTTTTAAAGCCAAATGGAAGTGAGCATTTTAATACTCTCCTCTTTTTGTTATGTGAATTCAGGGCCCGAGCCAAAGGCAGTTTGGCAAACAGTAAGCCACTGGTAGTATGACTGCAAAACCTGATATGTCAGCTATTGTCCTCCTGTATTTGCAGCGTCTTTGGGTGCCATGAACTCATGCAATATAACAAAGAAGTGTATTGTCTAAACTCTTCTGAATATATGGCTCGTGTTCACATAACTCCTTTTGTCTTGGTCTGTGCCTGTCAGAGGGGAATTCTCTGGTGTCTTTGTTTTCCTGTAGAGCTTTCCCCTCTAATTTGATCTGTGTTGGATGACATGGATAGAAAGAGCACCGTGCACCTGGCATAGCAGGATCGCAACAAGCACTGCTGAGTCGTTCTGCAGTGCACCCCGCTTCCCAGGGGGGCCCGCCGGAGTCAAAGGAAGGAAATTTCCTGGGAAGAAGAATCCTAATAGCTAATACTTACCGAGTGATTCCTCCATGCCAAACATTCCTCTAGCAGGATGTGGTGGATAAACAGCAAGTTCTCTGTAAAGCACAGAGAACCGTATTCAATATCCTGTGATAAACCATTATGGAAAAGAATATGTAAAAAAAGAATATATATATGTATAACTGAATCACTTTGCTGTACAGCAGTAATTAACACAACATTGTAAATCAACTATACTTCAATATTAATTAATGAATGTAAAGAGTAGGGTATGTAAGCCATCATTATTAAATGACTTAAAAAATTTATTTATTGGCTGCGTCGGGTCTTAGCTGCGGCACGCAGGATCTTTCGTTGCAGTGCGTGCGCTCTTTGCTTCGTTGCAGTGAGTATGGGGCTTCTCTCTAGTTGTGGCGCGCGGGCTTAGTTGCCCCGCTGCATGTGGGACCTTAGTTTCCCGACCAGGGATTGAACCGGTGTCCCCTGCATTGCAAGATGGATTCTTAACCACTGGACCACCAGGGAAGTCCCTTAAATGACTTTTAAAACATAATAAATATTGATAAAATAAAATTTTAAAAAGCAGGATGTGGGACTCTTCTTTGAGTTGTGGGACCTGCCTGTGTAGTCCACTTGCCATATGCAACCTGCAAGTGTTGGGACAAACAACTACCCCCTTAGATTTTCCCAGCACCCTCCTGGGCTGTAGAACTCCATCCGACGACCTTTAGGTGAGTGCTTGCTCAGTCACAGAGCTGCTCTGGTCCCCTTGTCCCCTCTGTCTGTCTCCTTCTTTCTCCTCTTCCTCCTCTGAGTCTCCCTCATCCTCTGTCCCTCTGCCTCCCTTTTCTTCATCTTACTTGTCCCTTACATTCTCCCCAACTGACTCTCCCTTCCCCATTCCCTCCCCCTTCATCAGGAGGAGGCCATGGCCTCCTTCCAGGAGTAGAGTTGAGGGCTTCTTGTCTCTCTTGGAGAATAGATCTCATCAGGCTGCCTCCTGCGGTCCTCCCAGCCCTGAGCCTCCTACCACTACTCTCTCTCTCTTTTTTCAGTCCTCAAATTTTGATCTGTAATTTTAACTGTAAAAGTCAGAAAATACTGTCTGAGGAACACTGGGACATCAGAGCCTTAACCCTTAATACAGTTTTCATATAAACTCTTAATCACCAGACAGTGGCTAAAATATATTTGCTTAATTGCTTATTTACTGGCACTGTGCCATGTGGTTTAATACACATTATTGGCTTTGATTTCCATGTTAACCCCATTATCTCAGTCCTCAGATAAGGACTGAGACTTTAGGAAATTAAATGATAGGCCAAGTTCGCAGATATCATAAACGACAGAGCTGGAACCTATACTTATGTACCAGGCAAGGGGTGCCAGGGAACGAATTCCCATCCTCAGGGAACTGGCTACCTGGTGCAGGACGGAAAACCTGCAAAGGAAAAGAAGAGAACTTGACTGCTAGTATTATTGGGTATTGCATGAGCCATCAAGTGTGTGCCACATGTGTTATCTTAGTAATCCCTGTAATAACCCTGTAGTGACCATGCCATTATTAGTGTGGCCACCATAGCTTCCCCCTTAGAGATAAGGGACCAGAGGCAGAAATGGGGCTCGAAAGTAGCAGGACGGAGATTCAGACTCAGGCAGGCTTCCTGGGGGTCTGGGTTCTTACCCACTTGTCTAAGCTGAGGAACCTATTTCTGGCATCTGGGATTGGGGAGGAGCGGCATTTGAGCTGAGTTTAGGGAGGAGAGGAGTTTCCGCAGGTGGAGATGGGGAAGGGTATTCTGTGCCCGGCATGGCTGGAGCAGAACGGAGCAGGGAGGTCCCCACAGCTGTGCAGACAACTGGGAGGAAGGTGGGAGCCCGGGCAGTCAGGCAGGCAGTGCTTTCTCCTTTATATTTTAGAGGCATGATTTATTATTTCCAGTTGAATATTGAAGAGAATGAACTTTACTGTTGAGCATTTGTAATTGGAATAAATATATCCTTATCTTTAAGGATAAGGATATATCAGAAGGATATCCTTATCTCTTCTGAATGGCTATTAAAATAATCTGTTGGGAAGCATCACAGCCATTCCTCCTTGGCGCTCTGGGCACCATATGTGTCTAGGGATGGTCTGAAGGCAAGAGCTGGAGTTCAAGTCCAGATTCCGCCCTGTGACTTCATCTTCCTCATTCTTCTGCAAGTCTGGGGCAGTAACACGTGCCCCAGCTTATCCTGGAAAGACATTTGGCCTGGAGGCCAAAGAGAGAACAGATGTGCAAAGCTTCAGAAGAACGGTGCTGTGGAACTCTAAGGAATCAAATATCTTTATTATTCTGATGAATCTGTTCTTTTAATACACGGCAGTCATTCACATCAGCCACAGGCAACTCAGTATAGAATGTTCCGGCCTGGAGTAATCTGTAGAGCGCCCTGGTGTTTTCACATACGTGATCTAACTTCATCTTTACGATCGTCTTATGAGGTAAGCAGGATGGTTATGATTAATTGCCATTTTTACAGAAAATGAGGCCCAAACCATTTGTTTAGTAGATGCTGGATTCAGGTATAAAATGCCAGTTAGATTCCTTTCCAAAGACGATATAAGAGGCCATGAGGGGAAAACCCTCGCTAAATTTCTCGGCAAAATTCAAGAGAGGCAAGCGTATAGGCTTTCTAATGCTCTTTGAACGCACTGCATGGTCCACAGAAACACTGAATTCCTAAATCTTTTTAAAAATTCATCTGGAAGTTTGCCTCTTTTGCTTTGACCCCTGCAGGTAGAATTTGCATCTCCTGTGGTGATGCCATGAGGCTCTGCACACACCCTGGGGTTACACATATTGCATCATCCAACAATCACTTGTTCGCACGTCTGTCTCCAAGCCTCTCCCTCACCACACCCCAGCCCCCAGGGACAACCAGCCAAGGTCTAGTCATCTTGGATCTCCAGCACCTAGCAGGCTGCTAGACGTAACAACAGCTCAACAGGTATCTTTACGTTTTTCACAAAAGGAAAACTTGTTGACTGCATGACATGTAGAGACATTTAAACAGTAAAGAATATCCTAAACAAAATAAAGGTTAAAAAATGGAAAAATAAGAAACAAATGCAAATGTCAAATCCTCTCATCTATGAATTAGTGATTATAAAAATATTATAGGACTAAGGTTAGCTGGGGGTGGTGTTGTCATTCGGGTCTGTGTGTGTGTTGTTTTTAAAAACAATAAAAAAATTTTGAGGTAAGTATCAACCTACTTTTACGGATTTCTAATAACAGCTCATAGGATGTAGAAATGATCTCTATTCTTTTGAATGTTTCCATCTGGTCATGTCGAAGTTCAATGATGGCTTAAGTGATAATAGACCTTTTACTTTATTTTAATTAATTAATTAATTAATTATTTCTCTGCAACAAGAGAAGCCACCGCAATGAGAAGCCTGCGCACCGCAACAAGGAGGAGCCCCCCTCCCCGCGGCATCTAGAGAAAGCCCGCGCGCGTGCAGCAACAAAGACCCAGCGCAGCCAAAAATAAATAAATAAATAAATAAATACGACCTTTTATTTTAAACAAAATACAGTATTTATCTGACTTATTCTCTACAGGGTCCAGTGAAGTGGAAATAATGTATGCATAAGAATTACGTAACAACCACCTATATATATTTGAAAAACACTACCTTAGGAATTGTAATTTTATCAGCAGATGTAGCCTCAGTTAAAAAATAGTAGTTAAGCTAAAAACAGATGACTCAAAATGACTTTTAAAGAGAGAGAATGCAGGAAAATTTCCCGTAGCCATGGGTATGCAGGGGTCAGATGCCTTGAAAGCAGAATCAAACCTGCATGTGACCTGCATTCCAGACTCCTTAACCTTCCTCCTCCCCCAGGGACCTGATGGCTCAGGGGATGCACTGATCCTCTTGGACCTATGCCCAAGGCTGCTTTTTGAATAGAAGGGCATTAGGTCTCAACTTAGCCCTCAAAACAACACACATTTATTCTAGTTCTGTAAGTTAGAGGTGTGGCTTTGCTCTCTGATTTCTCTGCATCGAAGTGCTGGCGGGCTGGGCTCTTACAGATAGACTCATTCCAGGCTCATTCAGGTTGTTGGCAAAACTCAGTTCCTTGCGGCTGTAGGACTGAGGTCCTTGTTTTGTTGCCAGCTGTCAGCCAGGGGCTGGCTGTAGCTTCTAGAGGTCTTTTTTCAATCTTTGCACTTGGACACCTACACCTCAACAGTGCAGTGAATCCTTCTCCCACTTGGAAGTTCCCTGACTTCCTCTTCTGGCTGCATCTCTCTGGCTCCAGCTGGAGAAATTTCTCTGGCTTTAAGGTCTGAAGTGACTAGGTTGGGTCCGTCTGGTGAGTCCAGGATAGTCCTCACCTCAAGATCCATAACCTTAATGACTTCTGTGAAGTCCCTTTTGCCACGTGACATGACATATACACAGGATCCAGACAGTAGGGTGTGGCCATTAATCAGCCCACTGTAGGGTCACTTGAGAAAATTGGAAATTTAATCAGCTTCAGCTGATTTTTGTCTGGTACGGCCATTTCCTTTTCTTAGTCCATTGAGCTTTTTTTCAGTTGATGAAGCTGCCAACCAGCTCCCTTGAGCTTTTTTCCCGTGGGAGATAGTCCATCTAGCTCTCCAAGAAGGAAGTTGTTCATTGTAATCCTTTCTCCAGATCTTCAGTCATCTTCCAGTTGGAGTTGTGTCTCCAATTCATGCTGCTGATGCTTTCCTATGTTTTAGGAAGCTTTTTCCCTAAGAGGTAAATTACTTCCTCGACTGGTTTTCTGCCAAGTTTCACTGCATGTTCTTGACACAGTTCAGGCGGTATCTGAAGTTTCAGTTGAAGTTCTTGACTTTCACCTTTAGGTTGTGAATTTTTAAATGTTAAGATATTTGCTCAGTTTGGAAACTTTTCATTCGACCTGTAAGCTCCTCATCCATTGGATTTTATTCAAATAATTTAAAATAATTCTTGGTCTTCTCTTTTAAACCCTTTTAAGGAAACGTCTAAGTTAGCAGCATCAATGAGTTTCTTCAAAGTGACTTCTGACTGACGGTTTAGGCAGCCACGTGTGGTTCACTATTTTCATCTCATTCGAAGTTGCCATCATCCATAATCTTCTCCAAACAGAGCAGACAAATGTATCACCCTCAGTATAGTTTCAGTTAGAGATTTTAACTGGTTGCTTTGTCATTCACAACCTGTTTCATTCTCATGTTTTGAGTTTTCAAGGGTTTTTTTTTTCTGTTCTTTAATTCCCACACTTTCTTCCATCTCATAACTTCTAGGATAAGCAGTTCTTTGGTTTTTAAAATATTTTAAATTTTTGGCTGTGATGGGTACTCGTTGTTGCACACGGGCTTTTCTCTAGTTGCGGCGAGCAGGGGCTTCTCTTGTTGTGGAGCATGGGCTCTAGGCATGCGGGCTTCAGTAGCTGTGGCTCGCGGGCTCTAGAGCACAGGCTCAGTAGTTGTGGAGCATGGGATTAGTTGCTCTGCAGCATGTGGGATCTTCCCGGACCAGGGATCGAACCCGTGTCCCCTGCATTGGCAGGTGGATTCTTAACCATTGTGCCACCGGGGAAATCCCTCAGATAAGCAGTTTTAGGCTTTCCTGAAGATGAGTGTTTTCATCCAAACCACCCATCATTTCTCTCCAAAGTTGTTCTACGTTCTTCTGAGATGCCTTTAAGATATTTTTGGTGTGTGTTACTAGGCATTGGAGAATTTTGATGCGTCTTCAAGTGACTGTGCGTCTGTCCTTGAAGGCGAGCAACATCACTCCATGAAATGAAAGGTTAGGAGCCTCGCTTTTCCATCATTTGTCAGGAGCCTCTACTTATCCTCAAGGGAAGAGATGGACACGTTCAGATTTTTGTCGAGTGCTCGTAACCTCAGAGGACCAACCTCCACTAGAGGTGACTCAGGCCTTCTTGGTCTTGTAAGTGGTCTGATCTTCTCTCTGATTTTACCATAGTCTTAATCCCTGGCACAAAACCTTTTGGCTCACTCTTTTTCCCTCCTTAAAGTACGTGGGCTCTTTAGTATAAAGAGCAGATACCAGAATTACTGGGAAACTCACAGAGAATTGGGCATCGTCCCCAGCATTCTGACAACACAGGCAGAGCACCACACAGCTGTTCCAGGGCTGCTGGAAAGACAATTCTGTGGCAGTCAGCAGGCCCTCTCTGGCTCCAGAGAACACTGCAGCTCTGTCTCTGGTTGCCAGTGACCTGTGAGCCACAATTGATGGCATGGAATCCTGCAGAGTTCTGACCCAAACAAGTGCCTGATATCCAGGGCAGACCATCAGTGGGGCTGGGAGATGGGGAGGCCAAGTTCTGTAAAACAGGGCTCTCTAACTCTGCTCTGCGTGAGCAAAGAGAAAATGCACGAAGAGAAGGTGGAATGATTTGCGTGGTGCACTGGGGAAAAACGCAAATGGCTGACTGCAGCCAGAGAAGCACTGGCCTCCGTAGACCCTGCCTGGCGAACCTACAGCAAAATCCCTACTGCTAAATGCCAATGGCAAACCTGGGAGGCATCAAAGCAGGGCTGGGTCATAACCCATTCTCTGCACAGGAGTGTGGCAGGGCCTATGGTGGCATTTTCTGCAGCAGGGGACTCGTGTGCTCTATCCCTGTTCACCTGCTCACTCTTCTCCTGATTTAAAGTTTTCTCCTGCAGCTCAGAACCCTGGTCTACCTCTGGACATCACAGGGACCTCTCATCCCTGAGGACTCCCTATCTTGTCTGTGTTTGGTCGGTGCAGGCAGGGACAGGGGACTGAAGGGCTTCACCAAAGGCATTAACTTATAGAGCTGGCTTTCAACTGGAAGAATTAAGGAGAAATTGAAGTGTTCAATATTTCATGGATTTTCGGTGGAGCCAGTTTGTCGCCGTTCCATCCAAGCATTCCTGGATGGTGAGGCTCTCCTCCAGTGGCCCTGCCACCTTTAGCACGTGGCTTCCACGCTTGCCTGGGTTGGTCTGCAGTCCACTGCATCACCTTCAGAAGTGTGCCTCCATGGAGAGCCTCTGAAGAGTGGGCAGGTCCTTCTTCCAGCTGAATTTGCTGACTTCTTTTTTATTTTTTTTTAATACATGCCACATTCCTAGTATCTCTGGAAGATATCCTAGTATCTCAAGCCCAGAGTTTTATTGTCCATCACCCAGGACTGTGCCATGAGTCCTGACTTGTCCTCAGTATCTTTATCCATGAGGGAAATGAGAGAACCATCAGTGGAGGCCTGTCTGGGGACTCTGAAGGGCTCCAGGGTTCAGGCTGCAGGTGCCCTGCTCCCAGGAGTCCTTCTATCTATGGCTCATTCTTGAACCAGAAAAAGCCACCTGGGTGTCAGTGGGTGGGCTCCAACGTTCTCACGTTTCTCCATGTGGCCAGGAACATGGCTGCCCTCAAGACGTATTTAAAGAAATGAACATTACCTAGTAACTCATTCAGGTGTCATGTAAGTCAAGGGGATGAAATCAGAGCGGCTCAATCTCAGAATGCAATCATGTAACAACATGATGAGACATATCTCTGTCTCTATAATCTCCATCTCTATCTCTTAGTTCTCTCTGGCTGGGGATGCTGTAATAAAATACCATAGACCAGGTGGCTTAAACAAAAACAAATATTTTTATTTCTCACAGTTCTGGAGGCTGGGAAGTCCGATATCAGGGTGCCAGTGTGGTTGGGTTCTGGGTGAAGGTCCTCTTCCTGGTCTACTGATGGCATCTTCTCATTTGTGTCCTCCATGGTGGAGAGGGAGGGCTAACTCTTCCTCTTCTTACAAGGACAGTAATCCCATCATAGGGCTCCACCCTTATGACCTAATGACCCCCCCAAAGGCCCCCACTTTCAAATACCATCACATTAGGGCTTCAACATATGAATTTTGAGGGGACACATTCAGTCTATAACAATATAACTATGTTTATATAAATAACTATATATAGGACTAGTTTCAGCATTCAGCTGGCATTTATTTAGTGATAAATAGATACAGATCTATCTATTAAATTCAATAAAATCTATATATTCATATATGTACACATTATTTGATAGAATATATATAAGTATATAAACATAGTCTATAATTATATATAATTATATATTATTATACTATATTACTTATAGTAAGCACTAAATAAACACTTACCAGCTAACTGCTGAAACTAGTCCTAACCTGCTTTTAAAGATTTGGCAATTATAGAGAGAAAGTATGCAATTAAAAAAAATGAATGGAGAAATAACTATGGAAATATTATCAATCTTCTGAGAAATTTAAAAATAAATAGGTAGGGACTTTCCTGGTGGCGCAGTGGTTAAGAATCCGCCTGACAATGCAGGGGACACGGGTTCAAGCCCTCGTCCAGGAAGATCCCACATGCCACGGAGCAACTAAGCCTGTGCACCACAACTACTGAAGCCCACACGCCTGGAGCCCGTGCTCCGCAACAAGAGAAGCCACCACAAAGAGGATGCCTGCTCACAGCAACAAAGACCCAACGCAGCCAAAAAAAAAAAAAAAAAAAAAGGTAAATATAGAGTAAGGCTTGGTTGGATAATTCCTTTAGCCTGTGATGTTTCTCAGCAATTGAATTCTTGGCTTCCAGCTAGTTTGGAGGAGTCCTCGTTGTCATGGTTGTGTACTTTATTGTGCTCCCCTCTTCTTGGGGCAAGGGAAAGTGCTTTGAATATAGTAGACGTGCAATAACTATTGATTAAATAAATGATATTGGAATAGGAATCTAGCAAGTCATGATGGTTTTGCTATTTCGTTCATTCACTTAGTTATTTACTCAACACAAAGTACTTATCCCCTGCTGCACACCAGGCATCGTTCTAGACACTGGACATTTACGGCAGTGAATAAGACAGACAAGTTCCTCGCTCTGAAGGAACATATTCTAAAAGAGTGGCAAAGCATCAACAAACCAGTGAAAAAATATCTAGAAGTGGTAGCTGTGGTGTGGTGGTATGAGTCCAGGGAGAGCTGGAGTCCAGGCAGTGTGGGGAGAGGCCACCTGGCAGGAGCTGGAGGCTCAGAATTATAGCCACGGCCAGGAAAGGACAGGAGAGAAATACCCCAGCCACTCTCTTCTGGCCTCTGACCTCTCTGAGGTCTCCTATTGGATAAATACAACCTCTTGGCTGAAGAATCTGAGTCTGGATGATGCAATCCCTGGGGGTCAGCCTCCCGGAGCACAGAGCAGGGCAGAGAAAGAGCATGATCAGGGGCCAAACATAGTCAATTAGAGAGATTTTACCACGTCTGAGCCCCTTGAGGGCAGGCTCTAAGTTGGGTTTACTTTTCTCTTCCCCATAGGACCAAGGAACACAAAACTTGGCAAGAAGCACATGCTTATTAATTTCATTGTGCTTCAAAAACAGAAATATAGATCAATGGAACAGGATAGAAAGCCCGGAGATAAATCCATGCACCTATGGTCAACTAATCTATGACAAAAGAGGCAAGGATATACAATGGAGAAAAGACAGTCACTTCAATAAGTGGTGCTGGGAAAACTGGACAGCTACATGTAAAAGAATGAAATTGAACATTCCCTAACACGATACACAAAAATAAACTCAAAATGGATTAGAGACCTAAATGTAAGACTGGACACTATAAAACCCTTAGAGGAAAACATAGGCAGGACACTCTATGACATAAGTCACAGCAAGATCCTTTTTGACCCACCTCCTAGGGTAAGGGAAATAAAAACAAAAATAAACAAATGAGACCTAATGAAACTTAAAAGCTTTTGCACAACAAAGGAAACTATAAACAAGACGAAAGACAACCCTCAGAATGGGATAAAATATTTGCACATGAAGCAACTGACAAAATATTAATCTCCAAAATATACAAGCAGCTTATGCAGCTCAATATCAAAAAAAAAAAAAAAAAAACAACCCGGGCTTCCCTGGTGGCACAGTGGTTGAGAGTCCGCCTGCCGATGCAGGGGACACGGGTTCGTGCCCCAGTCCAGGAGGATCCCACATGCCGCGGAGTGGCTGGGCCCGTGCACCATGGCCGCTGAGCCTGCGCGTCCGGAGCCTGTTCTCCGCAGTGGGAGAGGCCACAGCAGTGAGAGGCCTGCATACCGCAAAAAAAAAAAAAAAAACCCAAAAACCAAAAAACAAACAACCCAATCCAAAAATGGGCAGAAGACCTAAATACACATTTCTCCCAAGAAGACATACAGATGGCCAAGAAGCACATGAAAAGCTGCTCGACATCACTAATCATTAGAGAATTGCAAATCAAAACTACAATGAGGTATCACCTCACACCAGTTAGAATAGGCATCATCAGAAAATCTACAAGCAACAAATGCTGGAGAGGGTGTAGAGAAAAGGGGACCTTCTTGCACTGTTTGTGGGAATGTAAACTGATACACTCACTATAGAGAACACTATGGAGGTTCCTTAAGAAACTAAAAAAAGGGCTTCCCTGGTGGCGCAGTGGTTGACAGTCCGCCTGCTGATGCAGGGGACACGGGTTCGTGCCCCGGTCTGGGAAGATCCCACATGCCGTGGAGCGGCTAGGCCCGTGAGCCATGGCCGCTGAACCTGCGCTTCCGGAGCCTGTGCTCCGCAACGGGAGAGGCCACAACAGTGAGAGGCCCGCATACTGCAAAAAACAAAACAAAACAAAACAAACAAACAAAAAAAGAATTACCATATGACCCAGTAATCCCACTACTGAGCATATACCCAGAGAAAACCATAATTTAAAAAGACACATGCACCCCAATGTTCATTGCAGCACTATTTACAATAGCCAAGTCATGGAAGCAACCTAAGCACCCATCGACAGGCGAATGGATAAAGAAGATGTGGTACATATATACAATGGAATATTACTCAGCCATAAAAAGGAACAAAATTGGGTAATTTGTAGAGACGTGGATGGATCTAGAGACTGTCATACAGAGTGAAGTAAGTCAGAAAGAGAAAAACAAATGTCGTATATTAATGCATATATGTGGAACCTAGAAAAATGGTAGAGATGAACCAGTTTGCAGGGCAGAAATGGAGACACATATGTAGAGAACAAACGTATAGACATCCAGGGGGGAAAGTGGCAGGGGGATGGTGGTGTGATGAATTGGGAGATTGGGATTGACATATATACACTAATATGTATAAAATGGATAACTAATAAGAACCTGCTGTATAAAAATTAAATAAAATAAAATTCAAAAACAATTTAATTGTGCTTTGTATGGTTGGCTCTGCCTGATCTAAATGTGTGTTTCAGGCATCGGTCACCCCATGGGGGTTCTGGTTCCTCACTATCCCTGGGGGAACACAGCATCACGTTCACGATGTATTACAGCAATGTGCCTGGTGCACAGTTATGCCAGTGAACATTTGCTAAACAAGGATTCTTTGGGCATGAAGAATTTTCTTTGTTACCCATATGCAGAATTGTGATAGAATGAAACATTTCTCAACTTCAAGCCTGCAATAACTGGAAAAGTTTCATAAAGGTTAGGGAAGAAAACTTGGGGGACAGACTATAATCATTTCAATTTCCTTCTCCCTCTGTCCCTGAGGAATCCTCTCTTGCTGTGGTGATTAAGAATCGATGCATGGAGGGAGAGAGATAAATTAGGAGTTTAGGACTAGAAGATACACACTACTATATATAAAATAGATAAACAACAAAGACCTACTGTATAACACAGGGAACTATATTCAATATCTTATAATAACCTATGTTGGAAAAGAATCTGAAAAAGAATATATATATTTTTATATATGCATATATATATGTATAACTGAATTACTTTGCTACACCTGAAACTAACACAAAAAGGAAAAAAAAAAGAATCGATGCATGTATTCCCTCTCTTAGACTCTCCATGATGTGCTCTCTTTTCCCAAAACCATCGTGCATTGGGAACCTTCTTGTATGGCTGGAATAAGAGGAATTTCGTCACAGATGTGGACTTTACAGTCCATATTGTCTTAGAAGAGGTAAAATCAAGAAGAGTGTAGAGCATTTCTAGAAGTAGAGGGACAGGGAGACCCAGGGGGGCAGAGGTGTGTGTGGGGGGCTTGTCATATTAGACGGGCTTCCTTGAGTTCATTAGAACTGGATTTATGCAGATACCCAAGGCTTACAGAACCCACTTAATGTATGCTGTAGACCTGTGAGGGCCCTGAATTGGGAAAAGGCTGCAAGAGTTGTCTGGGCTTGTCCTTCAGAAGGGGAAAGGCAAGATATAACAGGGGAGCTGAGTGCAAGACTTATGACCCGGGCAAGGGTTTGGCGGTGGGGGAGAGCCCTGCATAGTGTGAGCGGATCCCTAGGGGTGTGGTGGAGGAAGGTGGTTCTCCAGGCAAGCTCCTTGCTCCGTGGACAGCCAGGGAGGGAGATGAGAGCTACGGCTTCCAGAATGTAATCCTTCATTGTGCAGAGACAATCCTTGATGAAAATTTTTCTTTTTCCTCCCGGTGTCACATGAAGACATCCTTCCCCAGCTCCCTTGCTTCTGGGTAGGGCCGTATGCCTACTTCCGGCCAAAGTGATGTAGATGCAATTGACATAAATCACCTCCATACCTGGCCCACCTGCTCAGTTCCCCCTCTCATTGAGGGGGAAGGGTATCCCCAACATGGAAAGAGAATTGCTGAATGTGGAGCCTGTGGCGATAACCTAAACATGAGCACAAAGCAAAGACAGCCAGATAAAGGGCGCCCAAGTTCTCCAATCGTGTCACTGGACACTTCCCTCCTTTGGGTACACGTTGAAATGCTTTGGAAGGGGGTGCAGTGGGAGAAATGTTTGTTAGTATAATCAAGGTCTTGCTTCTTCCATTTTGGTATATCACCCCTTCTGGGCTAAATAATGGTAATTTACAAGGGCCTTCTTTCTGAAGATTGCAATCACTTCTATAGCCATGATTGAACAACAAGGCAAAGTCCGAATGGGAGGTCAGTATGAGTCAGCCTGACTTTATAAGGCATTTCTCTGAAAGGGATAAGGAAAGAAGACCCATAGGATCTTTAGGCTAATCTGAGGCTAATGTGCCTGTCCAAAGGTTCAGGAAAAGTGCCTTCTCTTCCGCGCCACTCCCTAAAGAGCAGGGTTGGTCTGAAACTGGGTGGAAGGTTGGTGCTGGCATAAGGAGTAATGCGTCTCATACCCAGGTTCATAGACCAGCCTGCGAATGTGGCTAGAAAGGAGAGCAAAGGGGCTGAGCAGGGTGTTTCCAGAGTCACGGGTTGGATCTCTCCCCCTCAAGGCCTGTTCCCTTTCCTGAAATGGACCTTCACTGCACTTCCATACCACCTTGATGGAGGAAAGCCAAGAGGAGTGATCGAATGTCTTTTCACCTCTAGTCTTTCTACCAAGCTTGCCAAGTACAGCATGTGCAAAATGGTTGTTCCTTTGACACACAAGGGAATTATTTCAGTGGGATGAAATAGCTTCATGTATGTTATGAGTTGGATAGATGGTATGTGAATGTGGGGGCGGGGGGTGGTGCTAACCTGTAGGGAAGCTTGGAATTCTGTGAGAGTTCAAAGAAAACACAAAGAAACTCTGGGGCCCCTGGCTGGGATGCTCAAAACTGGGAACGTGGCTTCTGTTTCAGTTTGGAGGCCAATCCACTCTCTTTACATGGCCACACAGCTTGGAGAGCCTTAAGAACAAGTATTTCTGCCATTTAGAATTTTCTAGAAATGACCAAGATGGTTTCAACTGAGTTTTAATACTTTACTGCTAACTCAGATCAAAGGTTGAGCATCTCATGTTGGTTCCATATCATTTGCTCATCTGGACGGTGAGGTGGAAGAGAAAGGCTGTGAGGGCTGGTCTGCATAACAACACAATTTCATTTTCTAAAAAGTGGTTTCGTTGCAAATGATGATGAACCTGAGTCTGCGCCAGGCTGGCTGTGGTCAGGGTGGAACTGAGATAAGAAACTACACTTAATCCATGACTTCTACATGGTCAGGACTGAGAGACAGACCTAGGCTTCTGTCTGAGTTACAGAGCAAGTCACTAGTGATGCTTTATCCCTTTTTATTTTTCACTAGTCTTCAAGTTATTGGAACAGCTTTTCAGTTATTTGTCGTTTCCTTTTTTTGTTGTGTTTTGTTGAGCTGAGTCATCAGGAAAACTAAATAGAGAAAAAAAGAGAAAGAAACCAACACCCCAACCATCACAGAAAGAACACTTCAAAACTACCCATATCTGATCACTGACAAAGCGCTTATTGAACGCAGCTTTATTGATAGAGAGGAGTTACAAACACGACATACCTTTTAGTTTGTTGTTCCTTATAGAGTACAAGAATGTCTTAAGCAAACAAAGAAATTTTGGGCCAAAATTTGCTAAATAATACAAAGATTTTTAGGAGTATTCAAGACAAATATTTTATTTCAAGTTCCCTGAGAGGGACATTTAAATGGTCTTGACCCTCTCAATGTGCTGGAGGGTAAATTGTTAATATTTTAGAATCTTTAATTCTCATAATTACCATGGAGGAGTGTTTAGGAAACTAGTCTATAGTTTTTAAAATATGAAAAGAAATACTGAAAAATAATTCCTTTGAATGCTGCCTTGTGCTAGAGAATATATCCAACAGTGGCTGGGGTGGGAATCTAGCTCATTCAGAGAAGAGTCATTCAGAGTGGATGACATAAATTCACTTCTTTGTAACTCAGGGAAAACATTAATTAAATGAAGTGATTTTAGTTTCTTTTATCTAGTAACTTTGTTGAATTCGGAAGCTATCTGGCCAGGATAACCAGCAAAATGTGGACCTCTTAACACTTACATGTTTCCAAGCAAACCTCTATCTACATGCATGTTTGTAAAATACACTTACTATAATTGCTGCTCTGCCTTCAGTCACAGACCCAGTCAGTACATTCTCTCATTCTTCTTACCTCAATTATACCTCCTCACTCATAACAGTCCACTACCATCTAATCCTTGTTTAGAATTATATTCATCTGTACCATCCCTGACCTCCTTATTCATAACCATTCTTACAACCTAGGAAGTAAAAATAAAACTCATCCAATGCCACTGAAAGCAACTAGTGCAGGAGGGTTAACAGCTTGGCAGCAAGAACCTAACTAAAAACGGACAGATGACAGGCTGGCTCCCTGGAAAGTTTTATGTCAGGTCTCTGGCCCACTCCGAAAAAGAGAGCTTGAGTCTTATTATTTCAGCTGCTGGGTAACCTGCTATTTCTCTGATACATTGAACCAATGCTTTTATTTCATCACAGGACTCTGGTATTACAAAAATAACCAGTCCTCTGCTTTCGGAAAAATAAAAGGAGGTATCGGCTTGGCTCCTAAGACTTGGGAGCGTGACTGAATGTAAGCTTACAACGTAATGAAAATGAAGTAATTTTCCAGTTGGAAAACATGGGGAAGTCGTCAAGTTTTCTAGAGGTACCTGCCTCAGTAGTTGGGTTAAAGAGTGTGTTTCACTGACATGTGGAAGATGACAGGCATTATTTTGATGCTGCATATTTTCATGTCTTTCAGTGGTCTGTGCAGGATGTTCCAGGAGGTAAAACCTTCACCCACCCTTAGGTTCCATGCTCCCTTCCAATTTGTTATGTCAGAAATTCTGGAATTCCAAATTCCTATTGGTCTTTGTTTATTGACCTAATGGTTGAAGCAGGAGATACAGCAGCAATGCACCCAGGAACCTGGGTAGCCCCAATATTTGTATACTGTGAGTCTTCAGATAACCAATGTAGAAACTACGTTAAATGGTCATTTCAAATGCTTTATCCATTCTAACACATCTCCAGGGTCACCTCTAGAAAGCCACTGCTGAGTTTTTGTGCACTGTATTTTACAAAGCTCTGATAGATGAAAAATCCTCTAGTTTCAGCGTCTTTCCTCATTCATCCATGATAAAATATTACAGTTGATTGATTCTTATTTCATTCCAGCCTTAAGCCCCCCACTTATACTTCTAGGATCTCAATGGGAGATACATCTCTTGGTGAGCATCAAGAGATTATGTCTATTTGCCCACTTATGACCTGTAATCCATAATACATCACCTTTTGTCTCTCAAAATTAACGGTATGCTATAGGCTTCTCGACTGTATGAAAATATATGTTTATACCAAACTAAAAGATGTTACAGTCACCCTCATATAGGCTTTGGAAGTTGTGTCCTAAACAACTTATTACAAATGAAAAGCTAATTTTACCCAGGTGCTGCAAGGACAAAAGTCTATCTATAGGTTGTACATTGTGACTTAAGAGCTCAGTGATATAACCAGCTCCATACACTGGTTTCTCACACAGGTTTATTTTTCAGCCTGGGCCAATAAAGAATCAAGGAGCAGATCTGCTCTGTACTTGGAGAAGCTCCTCCTGCCCTGTGTGGGGTTAGGAAACAGCCCAGTGTTTTTACATTAATAACGTTTTGTTCTCAACCCGCAAAGCTCTAGCCTTTACCCGAGTGTTACCATTAAATACCCAGAGATTGAACTTTCCATAAGGGGCAATGATATAAAATTGTTCCACAAAGTGTACTACTATATGAACCACTTTTCACAGTTCGAATAAAATATTTTCAATTTAATATTGTAACTCTAGCCATAACCTATCTACACACAGTGGGAGACGACAGGGTTCATGAAAACCCGGTTATACTGTCATAGATGTCATGTTTCACCATTTAAATAGTTTGTCTTATTTCTCAAAATCCATTTGCACATAACCCATAATTTATAGGCCTTTCCTCTCCAAAACAAGTGAACTATCAAAGAATAAAAGGAAAAATTAGAAGAAAGGAAAATATGTATCATTTACTGCCATCATTCCCTTGCTTCCAAACTTGGCGAACATGTAAGAAAAATGATACGGAGCTGATATAGTTTAATTTGCAAAGCTAATTTGGAGCAGATGAAATTTTAAAAATATATAATCAAATGGGCATATATTATCTTAACATTTCTATAGAAAATGAACGTGTTAGATTTTTAATTAAGAAATCAGGATTGAAATCAATTGGTAAACAATAGAATTTACCAACAGGGGGACCCATTCATCCTGCTATTGCCAAATCCAGGAATTCCAAATGTTTCCTTCATTCTCACTCATCTAAAAGACTGGAAGAAATCAAATTATTGTTATTGGTTGCATAACCTTCAGGCTGCATATGCTATATGTTAAGGATCCTTACAGACAGAGTTTTATTTTATTGGTGTTCTTCTGGGGGCTTACATGAAGGTCAAGGTTGCCTTCAACCATCTTGATGTAGCGTTTAGGGTGAGAGTACTACTTGCAATTCTTTTAATGGGGGACCAAAGTAAAATGTGAATACTTCTAGGAGAAACAACAAAATGGTTTAAATTTGCCTATAAATTAGATGACTGATGTCAGTTCCTTCTCTGAGAGTAGGATTTTATGATAGGAAATACTTTTGGGGGCCTGAGGCAGGGAGGAGGGTATCACCGCTAAACCAAAGGCATCAACCTGTCAGCCCCGGGGTGGAATCCCTATTACTTTCCCGTCAGTATTTGTCTTAAGCTTTATGATTTTCTCCTGGGATGCCTTTCGAAATCCTTTACTCAGGCATGTATAAGTAAAGAAACTGCATAGAAACACAGGATTAAATCTTAAGTCCTTATGGATGTAGACTGATTTCCATTTAAAAATGAAGCCTATAAAGGAATATTTTAAACTTCCTAAAGAAAAAAAAGAGAAAGGAAAATAAACTTTTGTACGAGAAATCTCTTACTCACACAGGCTTCGTGTGTATTAAAGTGCAGAAGCACAATCTCAAATGTGGGTGTAACCGCTCTATGTTTAGAAAGGATGCCGCGATGGAAGTGCCCACCGCGAGTTCTGTCTGCCACCCAGTGGCCGCTGAAATAAATGGCTTCTTTCCTTTGTTGGCTCCGGATCTGTATTTTGCTTAAAAAAAGAAAAAAAAAAAAAATCGACAGAGAGGTAGATGATGCCACACCAGCAACTGAAAACCACCAAGGCAGATGCCTCGATGGATCTGAAAAGACTCCCCTGTAGTAAATGTTAGATAGTTTCCTTTCCTTTAGCTGAACCGCGATGCCTATCTTTTCTCCCCGCGAGCCCGCGGCTCCCCGGGTTCAGATGCTGACGGGCACGGAGGACACCGAGCTGGCGCGGGACTCTCGGGTCACGTGATTGGGCATGGCTAGGGTGCAGCACGACACGCCCACGGTGGCCTCGGGCAGTTCATCGTCCTCCGTCCACTCGTTGAGCTCGGGGCTGAAGCACTGGATGCACTTCTTGTACTTCCTCTCGCCCTCGTTCCAGCCGCCCAGCAGGTAGGCGCGGCCGTGCAGCGTCGAGGCGCCCGCCGTGCTCACGCCCACGGGCAGCGGCGCCGCGTAGCTCCACTGGCCGGTGGCCGGGCTGAAGCTCTCCACGGTTAGCACGTCCACGCGCTCGCCGCGCGGCCCCAGCTGGCTGCCGCCCATCACGTACACGCGCTCGCCCAGCGCCACCGTGCAATGCCAGCCCCGCGGCGTGCTGAGCGCCGGCAGCTCCTGCCACGCATCGCGGGCCGGGTCGTAGGCGCACACGGAGCGTGAGTAGGCGCCGCCGATGTAGCCGCCGGTCACCAGCACGCGGCCGTCGGCCACCGCGCTGGCGTGGCAACAGCGCGCCACCTCCAGGGGCGCCTTGGGCTGCCACTGGTTGGCGGACGGCACGTAGCACTCGAGCGAGGCCAGGCTGCCCTCGGCGTTGCGGCCGCCCACGGCGTACAGGAGCCCGTTGAACACGCTCAGGCTGAAGTGCGTCCGCTTCTGGTTCATGCTGGCCAGGTGGATCCAGGTGTTGAAGCGGGGATCGTATCTGGAAGTGGTAGAGCAAGCGTGACAGCCTTGTGGGCGGCAGCCGGGGAACCCAGGTGACGCCGCCAACCAGGACGTGGGAGGCTCGACACTATCCTTGCGAGGAGGCTGGGGACCCATCGCAGCTCCTCGCCTGGAGGCTGCTAATCCTCTCTCAACCAGTAAAAAAGTGTGACCCTTGGGAAAGGCAGGGCAGGCATGGGTAACTCCCCCTCCTCCCGTTTATAAAAGCAGCTACCGGGAGACCACCCCGCTGAGACCGACCTCCAGTCCTCTTTCCTTCATATTCAAATCCATCATCCCGTAGGATTTAGGGGATGCGCACGTGGAGGAAGGGTGGAAGCTGGGTATTTGTGGAATCGGAGAAGGGAATATGAATATGGCCACATTAAAGTCAATTCCACATATCTTCAGACACCAGCCACCCCTAGCTCATTCTCATGGCTTAATCAAGAAAGTTGACTGAGTTCCTACATTCTCACAAACCCCTTCTTGTTCACACACCTCTCCTGGCATTGCCGCTATAAAGCTAAGTCACTAAGTCTTCTGTCATCTGTTTATAATGAGAGCAATAGAACTCCTGTCCCAGTGCATCAACAAAGCCTTAACTTTTGCTGATTTTCTAGCACTTATTAGTAGGTCTGACTTTTTAGTGTAGGGGTATATTTTTTTCAGTGTTCAGCATTACAATTATTATACCATAAGCACTGAAGTCAATAGCTCAAAAACAGTGACTTGAGTACAAGTAGTTATCAGCAGGAGGAAAATAAGGCACCCATAGTAAACTAACACTTTCCATAGTTCCAAGTATTGTAAACACAGAACTGACTCTGTTTGATGTTCATTCATATTTGTCTCATTTCACCTCCAAATCAAAACTTAACCATAGCTATAAATTAAGGGCTAAAAATCAATTGTCTGGATTCGTTTAAATGACACACATGTACATATAATGAAACAATAAAGAATATTTTTTATGATTTACTAGATGAATTTTCAGATCTTGTTCATTAGTTATGTTTGCCTTTGAACCACTACCATGATAGAAGCATGACTTTCTGAACATTTCATGTATATGGAGGTTTAATTTTTTATTATAAATATACAAAAATAATATGCATTTGAATTCCACTTTCTGCAGGATTTATCATGCTTTTACTCTTGTTTACATGTATCAAAAATATTGATGGTATTCAGTATTTAAAGAAATATTTAAAATTAATTAGCTGCCACATTTTTAATGATCTCATTCTAGTTGCCAGTTATAAATCTGAAGTCATCAGTAACAGTCCACTTAAAAAGAAATTTTGTATCATTTTAATCTTTCTTACCATTTAATGTTAAAAACTAAATTTGCACCCAGTTTCTTTCAAAAAGGCAGGGTATTGTGGAGAGCACCCTGACCAGAAATGAGAAAATGTGAATTCTACTTACTAGTGGTGTCACTTCTCTGGGTGTCAAATTTCTCACATGTAAAGTCAGAATCATCATATCTTCCGTGCTCGCTTCATTGGCTTACTTGGAAAATCATAATGCATGATATATGTGAGTGCACTTTATATAATGTGAAGTGTTATATACATGTAATGTGGCATTATTATTATTATTGATTTACTGAGCCAATGAATTAAGCTAATAGGCACGATTAATTTCATTCTATGTTCATAACATCGAACGATTTCTATTCCTAATAAAAGAGGCAGTACCTGCAGAAATTGCTGACTGCATGCTTGGCTTGATTCCTTGCATCATTCTGGTCTTCACCACCGGCCACATAAAGAAATCCATCCATCACAGCCACACACTGATTAAAACTCTTGGCTGGCATCTCTGTAAGCTTGCTCCATCCATTTTCAGGGTCTCTATACAAGACGTCTCTGCTAAGGGACTTCTCAGTAAGGCCTGGACGGCCCCCCACAGTGACAAGCACACGACAGCCCCCTCGGATTCTTGTGCGTCTAGACTGCAATGTGTTCTGATGATAGGGAAGTAAGTGGTAGTTCATAGCATCTACAAGAAGCTTGTGGCAATCAGCATCTTGCATCATTCTCGGTACTGACTGAACATAACTGACCAGGTCTTGTGCAGAGATGGTACCAAAGCGAATATTGCTCAAAAGATCGGCAGCATATTTCACTCTCTTTTGGTCAAATTCTAACCATTTCATTGCAATCTGGAATGCTACTATTTCAGAAGGCAACTGTAAGTCATCATCCATAAGAAGTTCATTAATTTGCTCATATGTAAGTTTCATAAACTGATCTGATTCTGCAAATTCAAGGAAGTTATCCCGGATAAATTTTTGGGCTGCTGCCTTTGCATTTCTCAGGGAGTATGTTTCGGCAATGTTAGCAATGTACATGCAATTCTCAACACTCATTTCTTGTATCAGAAAGTCACTGCACATCTTGACAAGGGTATGGATCTGAAGATAAACAGCAGCAGAAATAATGCTTCCTATGGTATACAAGGAGAGAGTGAGCTTTCCAGTGTAGGCGTATGCAATGACCGTGGCCAGGCCCAGCGGTGCGATATCACTGAGATCCACCCTTTGGGTAGAGGGGTCTTTTTTTAGGATGTTGTAAAAGTACTCACTGCAAGAAGCCATCACTGACTTGTGAACGTCAAAGGATTTTGTTTTGGTGCCGATGACTAAGTCGCAAAGGAAGCTCTCCTGCCTCATTTTACTTAAACCTTCCAGGAGGTTGGGGCCGTAAGAAGCATCTGTTAATTCAGAAGAGATACAGCTAAGGCCATTGCCTCCCTCTAGGAGCCCATTCAAAGCGTTGAGTTTGTTGAGGGGGCTGTCTTCTACAATGATGGTCATCTCATTGATGTTGCCTTTGTTCTTTCTGACAGTCTTCTTTTTGGGGGCCATGGTGGCAAACACACTGTCACAGGCAAGAACTTGCTAAAAAAAAAAAAAAAAAGACACGGTTTTATTTTAATTGTGCATTAAACTTTGAAATGCTACATTGAAAAACTTTCCTTTTTTTAATAAGATAGTAGTTTTTTAATGGCATAACGTAGATTGATTAAAGTGTCAAAACTAGATTTAAAGACTTACGTTAAACTAGATGCACATCTTATTCACAGTTTACTTCAGCATCGATCATTGTAGACAATTCTAGAAACATTTATATTATCAAATGAGACCTCTCAACAGCTATATGGCCAAGTAATTTTATGTAGCAGAAATGACCCAATATTCTCCGATCTACCTGTACAGTTATTATGGAATAGTAGTTAAACGTCTTTTTAGGGGCTTAGTTTATGTTCAGGAAAAAGTGAATGACAACTACCCTGAAGTCTTTCTCTCTCAATAAAATATTATAACACTAAAATTCAGGAATCCGTGTTAAATGTAGAATATATATTAGAATAAACGTGGCTAACAATCAATGGATAAGGAACTGTAATGATAGTCAAGTACTTTCTACTCTACATAGTCACTAAAATAATTTCCAGTTGAATTTCTAAATGACTCACAAACACACACAAACTTACACAAGAACTAGAACAAAGTAGTTCTTAAAAAAATCTTAGAGTAGGAAAGACCCTCTTAAGCATAACATAAAATCCAGAAGCATAAAGGGGAAGACTGAAATATCTGAATATTAAAAAAATGAAAATGTATATCTATAAAGCAGCACCAACTATTTAAAAGACAAGCAACAGACTGTGAAGACAAATATTTGTAACATTTTTGACAGACAAAAGGTTAAAGTGAAGTTAACACAGTATTTATTTTTATTTATTCTTTGGCCTTGCTGGGAGACTTGCCGGATCCTAGTTCCCCGACCAGGGATCGAACCTGGGACCCAGCAGTGAAAGCGCCAAGTCCTAACCACTGGACCGCCAGGGAATTCCCTAACGATATTTAAAGGGCTCATAAAGTTAATAAGTCAAAGGTAATCCAAGTAGAAAGTGGACAAAGACTATGTCTAGGTAACAAGGTTGTTCACAGAAAATAAAATACAGTTAATATTTTTAAAAAGCTAAACTAACAATAATCAGAGAACTGTCAACTGAAATCCAGAGAGCCTTTTTATTTTTTGTCGTCAAATTTTGCTTATCAAGTGGTTAAAATATTTTAAAATATTCAGAATATCAGATATTGGTGTGGTACTCTCCATACATTGTTGATGGGAGTATAACTGATACAGTCTTTTGAATAATAATTTAGCAGCCCATTAAGAATAAAAACTATTTTTATGCTTTGACACTAAAGTTCTAAATCTACTAATGTGCCTCTTAGAAATATATTTATATAGATGCTGACATATTAAGGACAGTAACCACTTCCTATTATCAATGTTATAAATATCTGAACCAGTTTTTAAATCTATAGGAAGTATAGATTTAGCTCTATTACGTAGCTCTGCACAGCTCTAATATTAAATGTAGCCTTGAAATATATTAAGTTTACCAAATAAATACATGGCCCTTAAAGTATCACAGATTAAATTATTTTAGCCCTTCTCAATATATTGGGCATAGTCATCAGAAGATGCTACACTTAGACTTTTTTTTTTTTTTGCAATACGCGGGCCTCTCTCTCACTGTTGTGGCCTCTCCCGTTGCGGAGCACAGGCTCCGGACGCGCAGGCTCAGCGGCCATGGCTCACGGGCCCAGCCGCTCCGCCGCATGTGGGATCTTCCCGGACTGGGGCACGAACCCGCGTCCCCTGCATCGGCAGGCGGACTCTCAACCACTGCGCCACCAGGGAAGCCCCACTTAGACTTTTAAATGGATTTTATCTATAGCCTTTCACTATCTTGTGAAATTACTGGTGTTACTTTTTTCATTTTTATTTTTTATTGACATATAGTTGATTTACAGTGTCATCTTAGTTTCAGGTGTACAGCACAGTGATTCAGAATATATATATTCTTTTTCTGATTCTTTTCCCTTATAGGTTATTACAAAACATTGAGTATAGTTCCCTGTGTTACACAATAGGTCCTTGTTGGTTATCTATTTTATATGTAGTAGTGTGTATATTTTAATCCCAACCTCCTAATTTATCCCTCCCTCCCTTTTCGCCCTTTGGTAACCATAAGTTTGTTTCCTATGTCTGTGGATCTACTTCTGTTTTGTAAATAAGTTCATTTGTATCTTGTTTTTTTTTTTTAGTTTCCACATAGAAGTGATATCATATGATACTTGTCTTTCTCTGTCTGGCTTACTTCACTTAGTATGATAATCACTAGGTTCATCCATTTATTTATTTTTTTTTCATTTTAAAAATAACAAAATCAGTATGTATAGTTCAACAACTCACAGTTTGCTTTATATCATTCCAGATAATTGTATATGCTTATGCAAACATTTATTTGCATAGTTTGAGCAGTGGTGTGCTGGTAAATCAACTCTCCAGGGGGGGAAAATACCCCTTATTTGTAAGGTGCTAATTTCTTTAGTACAAATACACTCGTTGTGGTTGGTTTTAAGCTACCAACAACCAGTGTGCTAAATTCCTGAAAATGTAAATTGGTTCTCATGAGCTCCAGCATACCACTATAAGAGAACTTGTATCAAAACAAGTTTATGGGGCTTCCCTGGTGGCGCAGTGGTTGAGAGTCCGCCTGCCGATGCAGGGGACACGGGTTCGTGCCCCGGTCCGGGAAGATCCCACATGCCGCGGAGCGGCTGCGCCCGTGAGCCATGGTCGCTGAGCCTGCGTCTGGAGCCTGTGCTCCGCAAGGGGAGAGGCCACAAGAGTGAGAGGCCCGCATACCGCAAAAAAAAAAAAAAAACAAACAAGTTTATGCTATATTATTCAGCAGTTTGCTTTTTTCACTTGGATGTACTCATGTACATCTTTCCATATCAGCACATACCTAAATTTATATCATTGTCCCTAACAGCTGCATAGATTCCCATAGTAAGGATATATAAAACTTGTTCAATTATTCTCTTGTTGATGCACATTTAGATGTTTAGGTGTTTTATAGTTTTTGAGGGGTGGTGTGTGTGTGTGTGTGTGTGTGTGTGTGTGTGTGTGTGTGTGTGTTTTGTCTCACTGTCGAGTTCATCCTGAGAGGTAAAACTTAGCTTTGATCCCCCTTGAAAGTCTTCAGTTTAATTACTGGAATAGATGTTAAAAACAGTTCCATAACCTTTCTATTGTGTTTGTTCCTGTTCTTTTCCATGTGGAAGGAGAGTAGCAAGTAGGTAGGAAACAGAGAAGGTCTTTTGCTTTGCCAGGGCTTTTTTTCTTCCTTGTTAAGCTCTGTCATATTCACATTTGTTTTTGTTTACAAGACTGTAGCACATTTGTGCTTCCTCATTCTTTCTTGCAGGCAAAGCCACATGCATCCTTACCTTGTGAAACAGATTTTCAACCCACCATCATTTTAGTCTTCAAATGCATTTGACTTAGGTGGTAAGTGTCCCCTTGTTGGATTTTTCTGGGGAAAATTTTAAAAATTTTGTTCAGCAAGTAGTTATCAGACACCTATTGCTGTGTGGGCGGCACTGTACTGGGAATGATGGAGCAATACAATATGTAATTTGTGTTAAATAGATAAACAATGACAAGTACAAAATGACAACAAGAAAGTAGGAAATCACAGCAGAGTAACTTAAACAAAACAAAACAAAAACCCAGTAGATTCTACCAGTAGGAGTACAAACGTGTTTTTGGAAATAGCCCTGTCTATTTTCCTGGAGGAAGTCCTATGGGCAATTTTTTACTCATTTGGATGTCGGGCTTATAACCACTAATTGTTTTGGAGGAAATCCTGGGAATTAAACAATACGCTTGTAAATAATCCATGAGTCAAAGAAGAAATTAGACAGTATTTCAAACTGAATGAGAATGAAAATGAAAATACAATGTAAATACCAGCTCCACTATTTATCTGAGCTGTGAGTTTCCATAGATTACTAACCTCTTAGAGTCTCCACTCTACTGGCTTACCTCTAAAGTAAAGATAATAGTGGTGCTTGACTGTCGGGTGGTCCATGAAAGCTTAGTGAGAAATGTCTGTACAGCATTTAATAGGGTGTCTTGCAAAATGTGAATGTTCAAAAAATCTGAATTGTTTTCATTAAAATCAATAACCTTCTTAGATGTGTTTTAGGGAATGAAGGAAGTAAACTGTTTAAGCTTTGGGGTGAAACCAATCAGAGAAAGTGGCCACAGGATGGAGATGCAGTCATGGGGATCAAGAGTAGATTTCTGGAACAGTTAAACATTTCTAAGGGATTTTTGAACATGCCAGGGAGAGAAATGGAACTCATGCAATGACATAGGCTGAAGAACAGATTATTTACTTTGCTATGAATGAGAAAGGTAACCCTGGAAATTTAAGAAACTTGGGACATAGGTTATGTCAGGAAAATAACAGATTATATAGAACAGATTGAATCTATGAACCTGGACTTCAGATTTCAAATGAAAGGAACTGTTTTGTTGGAGTGGGGTTAGGATGGGAAGATTTGTAGATAACAGGAATCTTGCCGGTTCCAGGAATGAAAGGTTTTTAAGAGGAGTAGGTATAGGAGGGGGAAGGCCTTTAAAGCAGAGGAAATGCCTGTTATGGAAGCAGGGAGGGGTGACTCGGCACGGGATGTGCAGACGAAGAAGATTGCTGGAGTGAGGGAGACAGGTAGGCAGGTAACACGAGGATACAGAAAGGATGCTGGATACCAGGAAGGGTTTGAACTTGATGAGTTGCTATGCAATTGAGAAGGATTAAGGAACCTCCAGGAAGGAGAGGGCACACTGAGGCCCTAGTGAAATCAGTCAAATTTCCTCCACGGCTTCCTTCTGTTACTTTCTGTTGCTGCCTTCTCTTTCCTCCATGGTCTGGCCTTCTTGCTGCCCCTGGTGTTCCCATGGAAACCCTCATGACCCTTTATCTGAATTCTCTTGCCCTTGTCCCATTTCTCCAGGGCCCAACTGGGTGACACATTAGCTAGTCTGACAGATGATCCAAGCTAATCCATCAGTGGGCAAATCTACTCTTTCTCCCAGATATGCATGTTTTTTGGAGTTTTTTGGGTTTTTTTTTATCAGTGTACTCCAATGACTCACATGCAAATTTCTAACAGAGCTACCACTGTGGAACATATATTCTTTAAACTAATATTATATTATTATTTACATAATATTTTAATGTTAATCAAATTACATTAATTTAATATTATTAATTAATATTTTAAATATATATATATTTTCTTCATAAGAGAGGGTTTTTAGAATCCTCAAAATCACTGTGTAAAGGTAACTGGCTTCTTTAGCTCTGAGATTCAGGAGACCATTTAAGAGAGTTTTGAAATCAGAGCCTGCAGACCACTTCCTGGTGGCCATATTTCCCCAGATATGCTCATAAATTCAGTCTTTCTCTACTAGAACTGCCATTACATCCTGTTCCTAGGTCTGCACCTCGAAGGTGAGGCTCTCCATCCACCTGCCCAGGTGTTCTCAGTCTGGGCCATATTCCTCCAATAACATGCTGCAGACCCCTCAGAGGAGTCTGGGGACCAGGCTCACTCCTTGGAAGCTGGGCCAGGCTCTGATGTTGTCCTCTAGGCTGCAGAGGTGTTCACTGCTCCCTACATCCCAAGAAATGCTCTTCCTCTGGCCCTGCTCTTCCATCTCCCAGGGAGGTGGGGCTCCGGCCATGGCTTTTCTCAATTTAAGGCAAGTATGGTAGGAGAGCTACAGGGTGTGCTCCAGTCCTTACTGCAGGGAAGACCAGCTCCCTCTTCATGGATGATCAAAACCCAGAGGCTATGTTCTCACAAGGCAGACGGGGAAGCCTTTGATGACTCTCTAGGACCCTCACACTGAGGCCTTTCTGACATGTCACACTGGGTACACACACACACACACACACACATACCCCATGCCAACTGACCAACCAACCAGCATTTTTCTACAATCACACTTGAATGAAAAGCAAAGGCAGCCTTAAAGGAAAGAAGTTATAAGAGGGCAGCCTAAGGACTCATGAATGGAAGGAAAGGGGAACAGTTTAACTCACTTCCATTTACTCATCTGGTCACGGTGCTGGACTGCCAGGCTGATGGTGTGGGCTTGTAGAGGATGATTAGAAAAAAATGGAATATTCACAGAAACGTACTACTCAGCTCCAAGGTCATATGAGGACAAGTAGTCAAAGCAATTTGCACATAAGTCTCATTGTCTTTTCAATTATAACATATAGAATTTTTACAGTTATACAAATGTTCACTATGCACCCCTGGGTCATATTGTAACTGATCACAAATGGTGGTCACAGTGATACCAAAACGTGGCTACGAGGAAGAGGCAGTGGTTACAACGAGTTGCCTGTACACGTTCTTATACAATACAGGGTGTGACCTGGTGTTGAGCAATCCATTTCGAAAGCATTCCATTCTTATTGATTCAATAAGCTGGATGGGGCTTTCTCTTACTCTTGTTGTTGTTTTCAAAGCTTTTTGTCTTTTTCTTTTCTTTTTTAATGAGTGAGGACCTTGTGGCCAGAGGCTCAGGGAACCCCCTCCCCAGGCTTGGTAGCTGGGCAGTCGCTGTGATTTCCACACCCCAGGGAGGGCTTTGACTGGGGTCACAGTCAGTCTGCATGGGGTTTGCATGGTGAGGGGACCAGCCTATCTGAGCTGCCTGCAACTGGGACAGTTTCAGGACTGTTTCTCCGTTTTTCCTGAAGCACGAAGGGCATGATTCTCCCTCCCCAGCCAGGGGGCTCTAGTGAGTTGCCCCCTTGGGATCAAAAAAGAGCTTTACAGGTGCCCCGGGTCCGTTAGTGGCCCTGCCGTAGCAGGACACGCTGGACAGCGCAGGTCAGATGAGCAGCTATTTGGAGGCACTGCAGTGCCCCCCGTCCCTTCCCCTTCTGGGTAAAAGAGGAGACTGCACAGAGTGCAGAAGGTTGTGGAAGGCTCCCCAGGCTATTGGAGCTATCCCTTCATTCTGTGGAGGGAGCTCAGAGAATTCTTCTCTGGTCGTGGACCCCACGCCTCCTTCCCTCCCCGCTCCATCCACTAGCGCCCAGAGCTGCCTCCCAGGTCCCCGGGAAGAGCTGCCTGTTAGAAAGTGGGCAGAAGGGCAACAGAGGCACAATTCCATGCCCTCCTCCCACTGCCCACTGGCGGTCTTGGCTCTTGTGTCATTTCTATGATGATAGTGTCGTGTATTCAACACGTGATAACAGTGGGCAGTTAAGTGAGCTGTCAAATTTGCCGTGATCTTCTGTATTTGCCAATTTTAAGCATGTGAATAATTAATTCCTAGATATAAATCACCAAGCATGAATCTAGACTATGTATTCAATGTAAGCTATTACTTTCATTTCTACCTAAAATAATAATTGTAGAGCTACATGTATAAATTGAGGGATAACTGTGTGCTGAGCCTAGGTAAATACTTGACATGATTTTATTTTTTAAAATTTAAGCATCGTGAAAATTCTAAAAGGCAGGTAATATTATGTTCATTTTACAAATGAAGAAATTAAGGTTCAGAGAGAGTTTTAAAAACATATCCAAGGTCACACGATGGGTATATAACGTGTAGTAGGGCAAAGATTCAAACCCAGATTGAACCCTGACCCCCTATATAGCCCTTATATCCAGGGCAGGTTGAAATCTGTTGCAGGTTAAAAAGTTAACTCCTTTCCAACATGGGAAGATTGAGATTGAGTGAGGTGGAACTCAAATTTATAAAATCAAAGTTTGGATATGGAGAACATGAAATGGTTCTTTATAGCTCCAAACACTGAAATAAAAGAGCTGCCCTTTTAATTGTAAGACAGATTCGTTTGGGGACAATCAGAGCCTATGGGTTTCTTTATCCTATTAGGGGTTGTAAGTCTATGAAACTCTAGTAGTTTGGGTAAGCCAAAAACAGAAGTAGGTTCAAGGAGATCTTGTATGAATTTGTTGATCAGAGAACCAGACACCTCCTTTTCAGTGTTAGGTTGAATACGGAATTATCAATTTTTGTTTAGAGACAAATATTATCAATTTCTGATGGCTCAACTTAGCTAGAGGCCTGCTATCTATAACATATACACACTCTAGACATAAAGCTAACTTCTATTTTCCAAACCTGGATACAGGATGTAAGGACCCTGTGCTAAGATTTTTGGTTTTGTTGAAAATTTTAGTAAAATAGCTCTTTCTTTTACTTGTCTTTTGTGTGTGTACGTTAAGGTTGCAGGAAGTGGGGTTAGAAATCTAGTTTGTAAGACTAATGTCCCTTTGGTTGTCACAGAACTGAGAATGGGGTTTTGATGTTAATTTTGCTCTAACCATTTGAAAGACCTAGGGCAAAACATTCAACTTTTTAGGATTTCAGTTTAATCATCTGTCAGATGAGATGTGTACCTTTCATTTGTAAAATTTTACAGAGAGTTAAAAATAAACAGCTGGCTTTTGCTGTCAGAATAGTCAAAGTCCGGTCTGTATCACTTCTCCCTCCTTCCCCTTGCCCCCACAATATGGCCTTTTAGAACCCTAGCATCAACTCATGATCAGATATGGATAAACCAACAGAGACAGGGGATTCTCCATCTGCAAGTCATGCATTTGGGTCTGAGTTGCCAAATTTAGTAAATAAGAATATAGGAGGGCTTCCCTGGTGGTGCAGTGGTTGAGAGTCCGCCTGCAGATGCAGGGGACATGGGTTCGTGCCCTCGTCCGGGAAGATCCCACATGCTGCAGAGCGGCTGGGCCCGGCCACTGAGCTTGCGCGTCCGGAGCCTGTGCTCCACAACGGGAGAGGCCACAACGGTAAGAGGCCCGCGTACCGCAAAAAAAAAAAAAAAAAAAGAGAATATAGGATCTCCAGATAAATTTGAATTTTAGAAAAACCACCGATCTATTTTAGTATTTAAATATATCCCAGGTGATATTTGGGACATACTTATAATAAAAACTGGTTTGTGGTTTATCTGAAGTTCAGTGTACTTGGGTGTCCTGTATTTTATCAGGCAACCCTTTTCTGGGTTGGGTTTCAGGTGAGCCCAGGAATTCCATGAACATTTCTGGAATATTATGAAAACATGTTGTGCATGTGTGTTTATGTGTATTTTTCTATAAAGTGGGCCCAGAGCTTTCAGAGATTCACAAAAAGGTCCATAACCCCAAATAGATCCAGAACCGTTGGACTGAAATGAGGCTGCCAAGACATGGTAACATAATTCTACCCTCTTCTCCAAGGGGGCAAGTCCATGTGACAGGATCACACCTGTCCTTCCTGGCCTGAAACAGATTTCAGATGAAAACTCCTAGAACCAATTACAGAAAAGAACTGTCACTGCATAAGTAAGAGCATTCTCTTTCCTGCTGCCCTCCACCCTGGCCTCCTGGGAGAGACTGTACCCAGGGCAAGCTGGGAAGCCATGTGTGCCAAAGTGTCACTGTCACTCTCATGCCAGAATGAGCTGGGGTCCCAGAAGGTCTTCTTGCCAAGGGGGCGTCAGCTGCGTCCGCTCCCGGTCACCGCCACATTCCAGCCCCCCCGTGTGTCGGCTGGCAGCCTGACCCCGGAATAGAAACACCCAGCCTCTGCCTCTGCCTCTTGCCATTTTCAGTGAAGTCCAACTTTAGGGGGCTTCTCTACTTTACTGTTTCATTTCCAAAATGATTTCTAGCATAAAACATATGTCAGCATTGCTATAGGTACACATTTGGAACAAAAACTTGTTTCACAGTTAAATTAAAAGCTGTTCTTTTTTTGCAGGAGGGATTTTGTCAATAGGTTCTATTTCTGGGGATTCAAAGAGTTGTCTGATTTGTTTGCTGCCCATTTCAACAAAACTGATTACATTTTATCTAAACTTATCAGATACAAAATGTTCCTGACGGTTCCTAACAAAAAATGGAGGTGAAACTCTAAACTTTATGAACAAAACCCAAGAATTTTATTTCCCCCCTCCCCTCTCCATAAAATAGAGGAAGAAAAACCTACATTAGGCTTTAGAGACTTAAAATTATTGTTAGAAATTACAAGTCACTTTACTTTCATAAGGCATCCTTAGCATGCATTTCTATTGCTATGACATTCTTCTCATCTATTGCATCCCTTGGATTTCAAGAAGATGTCTTCTGGCTCCAACAGGAGGATCTGACCAAGCTGTAGACCACTGTCAATGAGATCGCTCTACCACCGCGAACGCAGACGCCCCCCCGCCCCCACCATTCACACCCCAGGATTAGAAGACCAGAATTGGAGATTGAGGCGCCAGGTTCTTACCGTCCTGTGTGAGGGGCGTCCCCGACTTGTGATGGTGAAGTTTCAGCAGCAGATTCCTTTTGAGAAGCAATCTGTGGAGAGAGAGACAGGGAGAAGGAAAACCCGTTGGGGAACCACCAGCAGCCACCTGACGCGTCCCAGCAGCAGCAGTTTTTAGAGTGACCTCTTGTCGTCCCTCTGGCTGCAGCGCTGCCGAGCCTGCGCTCTGAGCCCTCCTCCCCCGCTTTGGCTTCAATTTCAGGCCACCCCGGGGCAGAGGGCGGAGCCCTGGTTGGTGGAGAGGGCTTGGGTTTCTTGACCTGCTCAGTATTTAAAAACAAGAAAGTCAAGAACTCAATCAACCTGGGAGTGAGGAAAGAAAATTAACTAGGTGGGTATTTAATTGTTGGAAGCAGATTAGAGTGTGTGTACTTGGTAAGAGAAAGGGAAGGTTGTGGATAAAAATGAGCTACTAGAAAGGTTAATAGCCTGGTCACCTCAGGTCCTTTGAGAAGATTGGGTTTTTAAATAGACTGTTCTTTAGAAAAGGAACTTGGGGTAGCTCACATATGGCACCAGTATCACTGGAGTCATTGTACAGTTCAACAGAGTAAGGTTCGTGACCAGTCTCTATTATCCGGTGATCCGCAGGGAGGCCTGAGATGAACACACACTCCAGCACACATGCAGCTTGGGGAAATACTTTGGCAACACTTCCTGTGGAAAAAAAAAATGTAGAGGGTTATAACTGACCACAAGCTTTAAATAGACACCAAGGGTGTGAAGTGGCTGCTAAAAAAGTTACCCTGATATTAGGCGGCAATAAAAGAAAAATAGATCATAGAAAATAAATGTTCTAATTATTCTTCATTAGTCAGGTCATGCATTCAGCATTGCTTGGCCGCTGTGGCATACTGAGAAGTTTTTCTGTATCCTGAAGGAAGTGGCTGGAAGGAAGCTGGGCATGTTGGGATCCTCTGCAGAAAAGGAGAACTAAGAGAGGACTTAGGAGAAGTGAGTCTCCTGGGTGCAAGGGTTTTGGGGGCTGTTGGGTAGCAAGGGGATTCAATTAAAATTTTTGTAGCTTAAGGTGTCAAAAATTGGGCCCATGGGTAGAAACTCCAGGGGAAAAAATTAAAAATAAGGAAGGAGAACTCTGATAACAAATGAGTTCTAGTGATGAAAAGGAACCAGTTCCCTATGATTAGAAGGGTGCACATAAAAAAAGCTATAGCACTGAGGTGACACGGAGGAGATTCTTGCTCACATTGGATCATCTCTGGTGTCTTTCCAGCTCTAAAACTCTATGATTCTATATGTATTTGCCTCTAGCTCTCCTGACCTCTCTCAACTCATTGGATAACATCTTAGTTACCCGTTCTATTTGAATTCCAGCCAGCTTTAAAAACAATTTTTAAAACTTTATGTTGGAGAATAGTTGATTAACAATGTTGTGTTAGTTTCAGGTGTACAGCAACCAGCCAGCTTTTTTGTAGGAAAAACTCTTTTGATTTTTAAAAATTTACTTCCACCCATAGATCTCCAGCCCAGAATGTGTTAGAAGTAAATCAAAGAAAGCTCTTTATTCTATGGTTGACATAAAGCTAATGGAGGATGACTCACTCCAAAATGATCCTTCTTATTTCTACCTCCTTTAGTCCAACAAAGGACCAGAGCACTCAACTCTACTCTTACTGTGATAAAAAGTCAGCCTTGGGGCTTCCCTGGTGGCGCAGTGGTTGAGAATCTGCCTGCTAATGCAGGGGAGACGGGTTCGAGCCCTGGTCTGGGAGAATCCCATATGCCGCGGAGCAACTAGGCCCGTGAGCCACAACTACTGAGCCTGCGCGTCTGGAGCCTGTGCTCTGCAACAAGAGAGGCTGCGATAGTGAGAGGCCCGCGCACTGCGATGAAGAGTGGCCCCCACTTGCCACAACTGGAGAAAGCCTTCGCACAGAAACAAAGACCCAACACAGCAAAAATAAATAAATTAATTAATAAACTCCTACCCCCAACATCTAAACAAAAAAAAAAAAGTCAGCCTTATATCAGTATTTATGGTAATGCTGATATGATGATGGAAAGGGCCACCAAGAGGTAGGTGTGGGGACCAACACTATTGTCTTCAACTGTTCAAGACTGTTAATTTCAGTTCACGTTGTTCACGGGAACAACCCTGAGATAATTCTTTCAGTAGAATATTATTTGAGATAGAGGTATGAACCCAAGTGGAAGAATAAATGGCAGAAATGGAAAATCTAAGAGACACTTCAATTGAAAAACATTCACAGAGTAGCTGCACATGCCAGGATTCAACTACTGCTGCGGTTGGTATGCTGGAAATAGGGGGCATGGAACATGGGTAGAAAAGGAGCCTGGACAGGAGGCTGTAGTGTATAATAAGATATTCAATCTTTTTTTTAATTGAAATAGAGCTGGTTTACAATGCTGTGCCAATCTCTGCTGTACAGCAAAGTGACTCAGTTTTACACACATATAGACATTCTCTTTAATATTCTTTCCCATTAAGGTTTATCCCAGGAGATTGGATATAGTTCCCTGTGCTATACAGTAGGACCTTGTTGTTTATCCATTCTATGTGTAATAGTTTGCAGCCCCAAATTCCCAGTCTATCCTCCTCCCTCCCCCCTTCCCCCTTGGCAACCACAAGTCTGATCTCTATGTCTGTGTCTGAAGAAATGTGAACTTTATTCTTAAAGCAATGGGGACCTACGTGTTGAAGTTTATTTTAACAAAAAGATGGCCATGATGAGATTGGTATTTTGGAAAGAATGCTCTGGCATTTGGGGAGTATAACCTTTGTAGAATATAGAGGTTTAGAAAGAGATTGAAAATATTAGGTGAGTTATCAGCAAAGACTAGGGTAGTGTAGGTGGTATTGGTGACGGAGAACATGGGCTAGGATTGCCCAGCAGGATAGAAGGCCCAGTTGAGGTCAATGGCCATGACTGCTGGTCTGAGACCTGTCAGCCTGCTTGTGTGTTTTTCTTAAGCCATGTTCAACTGCAGAGAAACCAGAGAGCTGGATTTAACTGGAGAAGGGGTTTTGCAATGTGGGTAATTTATTTGTTTCCATTGCTAGCGCCTACCTCTCCTTCACCAACCTCCCCTGATCCTGCCACAGACCAACTCAAATGTAAGCTCCATGAGGGCAGGGATCTTTATCTGTTTTGTTCACTGATGAGCCCCAAGTGCCTAAAACAGTGCCTGGCACATAGTGGATGATGAGTCATTGTTTATTAACTGACTAGGTGAATAAATGAATGAATAAATAAATTTTGAATGAGTAAGATGAAGTTAGAGAGCAAGAGAATTGAGAGTGTATGCCAAGAAGTATTATAATGACAGACCACAAAACTGAGCTGAATAAGGATGGATATGAAGTCCCGAGGGCAGGGAATTCTTCTTGTTAATTGCTGCAGCCGCAGAACCAAGACAATGCCTGGCACATAATAGGTACTCAATAAACATTTGTTGCATAAAAATGTAATACTGACTACACAATAAATTACAAAGATGAAAAGTATTGTGATATTTTGCTTTTTACTCATCCTAGTTGTCTCCTACAACAATTCACAGGGATTCTCTAGCTAAAACGTGTCTTTTATAAAAGCTTTTATAGCTGAAAGAATCACTGGACAATAACCCATGGTCCCCAAAGTATATGTATCTGCTGTACATTATAGCTCTGATCACTTAGCCAGTTCTCAATTCCTACTCTCAGTAGGAAGTCATTTAGAATGCTGCTTCTCAAACTTTAATGGATACAGGAATTACCTGGGAACCTTGTTAGATAGCAATTCTGACCAGGTACATCTAGAGTGGGGCCCAAGATGCTGCCTTTCTAACTAGCTCACAGGTACTGCTGATGTTGCTGGTCCAAGGACCACACTTTGAGTAGCCTCTGGATCAAGAGCTGGAGGCTTTGGGACATCCAGCTGTGGCTTCCACGGTTCTGTGGGGGCAGCTGTGGTGACTGAAGCTCTTCTTGGCTGTGGCTCTGGCTGCAAAGCCCCCGTTTGCTCTTTCCTTTCCCTGGCCTGTTTCTCTGGTCTTCCAACAGTGATTCCCTGAGCTGCATGGGATCTAATTTTTTTTTTTAATAATGTTTTCATTTTTAAAATTTTCTTTCTTTTTTTTTTTAATTGAAGTATAGTTGATTTACAATGTTGTATTAGTTTCAGGTGTACATCAGAGTGATTCAGTTTTTTATATATACATATATATATATATATATATATATATACACACACACACGCACATACACATACGTACATACATTATTATATTCTTTTTCAGATTCTTTTCCATTATAGATTATTACACGATATTGTGTATAGTTCCCTGTGCTATACAGTAGGTCCTTGTTGATTATCTATTTTATATATAGGAGTATGTCTCTGTTAATTCCAAACTCCTAATTTATTCCTCTCCTCCCCATCCCCCCTTTAATAGACTCCCTTCCTCTTTAGTTATGTGGTTTACTAGCTCAGGAGCTCATGAAATGAGCAGAAGCGAGAAGCTGGGAGCAGGCCGTCTGGAAGATGGGGAGTCAGGGAGATGAGAGCTGAGCTGCACAACATGAACTGGAGTCTGTGGGGGAAAAGGAGCCCTGGAGGACTTTCTGATGGCCAGTGGCTGAAGTACCTGGAGCAGCAAAAGTGCCTCATGATCTGTTTTCAGTGGTTTGCATTCTGCGGGGTGAGGACTCTCCGTGGCACAGAAGTTTCGGTAAAGCCTACTCTCCATAAACACTGGGTGGGTGTTTTGAGAGGAAATCAATGAAGGGTCACCCAGGTGGGCAGAGATGAGAGGAGAGCTATGGAGATAGGCTGTGATGGAATGTCCAACAGAGGGGTCACTTGGGGTCAGAGGCGATAGACACAAGCCTAAGGCCCTGGGCCAGTCCCTGAAATGCAGGTGAGGGCATGGAACTTCCCAATGGCAGTGACTTTGAGAGGTCAAGCCAATTTTATTTAAATATCAGGGGACTTCCCTGGTGGCACAGTGGTTGGGAGTTTGCCTGCTGGTGCAGGGGACACGGGTTTGATCCCTGGTCTGGGAAGATCCCACATGCCGAGGAGCAGCTAAGCCCGTGCACCACAACTACTGAGCCTGCGCTCTATAGCCTGCGAGCTACAACTACTGAGCCCACATGCTGCAACTACTGTGCCTAGAGCCCGTGCTCTGCAACAAGAGAAGCCACCGCAACGAGAAGCCCGCGCACCGCAATGAAGAGTAGCCCCCGCTCGCCGCAACTAGAGAAAGTCCTTGTGCAGCAACGAAGACCCAACGCAGCCAAAAATAAACAAATAAATAAATAAATATCAAAAAGGCCTGGAGACCTCAGCTGACGTCTGGGCCACACCAGAGTTAATCCACTTGTCCTCACTGAGAAGGACGTGCTCGTTTGTGGACGGGTCACAGGGAACAACAATGCTGTCTCCATCTCTTTTTTAAAACAATTTTATTTATTTATTTATTTATATAGCAGGTTCTCATTAGTTATCTATTTTATACATAGTAGTGTATATATGTCAATCCCAATCTCCCAGTTCATCCCCCCCACCCCCACCCCCCACATTGTCTCCATCTTTATTGTGGAGATGGAACCTGCCTGCGAGAGGAGCTGTTAGTGACTCTGCGAAAAAATGGGACACACAGAATGAGCAGAGGCCACATGCCAAGAATTTCCAGATAATAGACTCCAAGCATTGCCTTTTCAAGGGGAACCAAAGGGAGATGTTTTATTATTCAGACACGTGTAGGTTTGAAGCAGGAAGCCCTGGCTAAGATAAGTTCAGGCCAGCAGCACAGATGTGTTCAGAGTTCCCATCAAACTCTGACTTCCGGAAAATAAACATGAGGTCCATCAATGAAGTAGAAACTTTCGTGGAGACTGCAGCTAACCCAGTGAGTTCCCACTGCTCATTCCAATAACTTCTAGAAATGCCAGCTGTGCTGGGGCTGTGCTCAAGATAGTTAAGAGCTTCTTGACGTAAGTGGACACTTGTGAGCCATATGCTCTGTTGTGACATTTTAAAGGTGGCAGCACTGTTTTGGGTAAGACACACTTGGAAAGGAGAAAACATGTACATTGCAAGCACTTCTGAAAGTATGAGGCAGTTTGCAAAACACAGAGCACGAGTTCTCCGACTGTAAGCGTATAGTCACTGAGGGCTGCCTTTTGGTGTCAAATAATGAAAACAGTATACACATGAAAGCCTCGAGGACCAGCTCTCATTTGCGGTGGCACCATTGAAGAGTCCACCTTCTAAAATGTAGACGGCTGTTAATCAGAGAACTTGCTTTCCTGGCAGCGTTTGGCTTAATAAAAGTGAGATACTGAGTCCTGTGGCCACACAGGGTTAAAATAATATGTTTCTTTACCAACAAGTTTTGATAGCATATCTTCTCCATCAGTAACCTTCTTTTCATCGACCCCTTCCCTGACGTACCTGCCTGCCTCTTTCCCACCCATCTCCCAGACTTTTCTATGTGCCTTTTTCCATGTTCCTGCAATGCCACGGGTATAGCTTTGTCTAGTGACACCTGCCACATTATACTAACGTGGTTTTCCCCTCCCTAGCCTATGTGACCCTGAAGGACAAGGTCCTTTTTTTTTTTTTTTGAATCTCTGTACCCAGCATGGTGCCTGATACCTGATCAATGCTCAAGAAAGTTTGTCATTCTAGGGATTTGCTTGTATTAATAACCCACTAGCTCTAGAATAAAGCAAGACTGAAACAAGATTAAACAAGACCCCAAAGATTAGCTTCTCATTTTTCTCATTAGCTACATTGTCAAAAAAACAAAAACAAAAACTGTTTCTGTGACCCTTGGAAGTAATTTAAGATGGAGCTAGGAGGTTGAGAAGAAGAGAAAAGAGAGCAAAGAGAGAGGATTCCTCTGAAGGAAGTTCTTGGGAGAGCTATGGCATTTTCCCTTTTGGGGGGAGGGGGAGAAGTGTGTGTCCTCCCTTCTCAATCCAAGTGAGAAAGGCTTTGAGGGAGTCACTTCAGGTGCTTGATCTGTGTCCTCTGGAATTCAGTGGACTAGTGTCTGAACTCTGAGGATGGCTGTTTAGGTTGCACACTGTACAAGTCTACAGGTCCCATTCACAGAGATGACAATGTTTATAACCTGTAAAACTGTGCTTGAACTCCCTCGGTGTCTGACTCTCCATGAGGCTATTGTAGCTGGAGCTGCAGTTAAGTAATAGCACTGGGAGCAAGCTGTAATTTTTCCAACAATGGGACAAGGAGGTAAATGCTTTTCTGATTGATTGTGTAAGTTCTTGGGAGGGACCTGGCCTGGAGCCTTCTTTTCTTAAGAAGGATTGCCCAAAGAAAAGGCTTTCTAGAGGGTTCTTCAAAATAGAAGCCTGAGGGTTGAGTGCTGGTGAAAGTGGACAGGCCGAGGAGTTACGCTGTCATCATGGAGTTCCCAGTGGGGATTCTTATGAGGGAAGCACCTTGTAACAGAGTCAGCCCTGAATGCCAAGTCCAATGAGCAGCAGCTCCAGACCAGAGGCACCATCCATAGAAGACTGTGCCCTTCGTCCTAACCCTCTTGCCCTGGGCCCAACATGGAGGGGTGGGAAAGGCAGCTAGTGAGGGAAGGCAGTGGAAGAGGAAAGATGCCCGCCTGCCCTGATGGCCCCTGTGCCCCTGACCCCCAGGACTCCCACTCCAGGCTTCTTGGCCTAAATCAGGCCTCAGCTCAGGGAAGGGAAAATTTTTGGAATTTGATCATTATACTAAACTGAACATTATTAATTACTAAAACAAGACTTTCCTAAAGACCAAAGGTGACCTCAGGACATTACCACCCACCCAAGAGTGATTGTTTGAGACTTCACACAAGGACAGGGAAAGAACCAGCCCATGCAGCCAGTGCAAAGCAGCAGAGGCTGGGGAGCAGACCCCAAAGTTTCTCTTTGTACCCTATTGAGCACCAAGCCTTCCTAACCAGACCACTTGCGAAACCCTTCAAGAGATGCCTATCAATTCCTGAAGCATCTTATTTACACTTGAAACTTAAAAATGTACACTCACCCCCAATTTTTCAATGTACAGCCAAGGCCTTTTGTGTGAGCACAGGTGAATAGATCTTTCTTTAACTCACCCACAAAACATTGATTGTGAGTTCCAATTTTGGTTTCCTTATACTGGATTGAAAATTTTGAGAAACTTGCAAGGAGACCTAAATATAGTTATAAATGTATATGATTTCTTTTCTCTTGTCTTATACAGTTGTCTCATCCACACCCATTTTTAGAAGCTTGCATTTAACTGTGTTTTAGAAAGCATTCAAGTTAACATTTCATAGAAACAACCACCTTCTTTTCGTACTAATATTTCAATTGGTTCACATAATATTTAATTAAATTATTTAATTAAATTCTGTAACAGGTAGTTCTGGCATGAACAGGCTTGGGGACACACCCAGCTGCCTCTTGGTAAACACACGGTTGAACCTGTGGGAGCAGAAGCCAGGGTGTGCTGGAGGACAGCCACTGCCGAGAGCCTCTGTGCATCCCGAGTGTGGCCTACACCTCTCAGGGACCGGAAAGCGTGGATGCTCTCTGAGTTGGCAGGTGGAGGTCACTTGAGCAAGCCCCCACTTTCAGGTACAAAGTTGGAAGTAGCCAGCTTAAGAAACCCACATTTCCTGAGTCTCTACCATGTGCCTGGCAGGACCCCAGGCATGTGACAGCTCTTCAGGTTTCACAGATATAATTTTCCCCCATTTTATAATAGAGGAAGGTGGAGTTTGCAGAGATTAAGTCATTTACTCTAGGCCAATAAGTGGAATAGTCAGTGCCTCTCAAACTCTAATGTGCCCAGGGATCACCCAGGGTGTATGATGTGAAATGCGTATTTTTTTAATGTATATATATATATTTTTTTTTTAAAAAAAATATTTATTTTATGTATGTATGTATGTATGGCTGTGTTGGGTCTTCGTTTCTACGAGAGGGCTTTCTCTAGTTGTGGCAGGGGCGGGGGGCCACTCTTCATCGTGGTGCGTGGGCCTCTCACTATTGCAGCCTCTCTTGTTGCGGAGCACAGGCTCCAGACGCGCAGGCTCAGTAGTTGAGGCTCATGGGCTTAGCTGCTCCGCGGCATGTGGGATCTTCCCAGACCAGGGCTCGAACCCGTGTCCCCTGCATTGGCAGGCAGATTCTCAACCACTGCGCCACCAGGGAAGCCCCTAATGTATATATTTTTAATTGAAGTGTAGTTGATTTACAATGTTGTGTTAATTTCTGTTGTACAGAAAAGTGATTCAATTATATATATATTCTTTTTTAATATTCTTTTCCATTATGGTTTATCATACGATATTGAGTATAGTTCTCTTGAAATGCGTATTTTGCTGGCAAAGGCCTGCAGTGGGGCCTGAGATTCTGCATGACTAACAAGCTCTCAGAGGCTGGTGATGCTGCTGGTCTGCAGACCATGCTTTGAGATGCCTCAGTTCTCCGCTGAGATTCTGACTTTCTTGCTTGAGATGGAGCCCAGGCAGTCGCTATGTTCTAAAAGCTTTCCAGGGCTCTTTTGTGAACAGAGTAGAAGTGATGAGTAGCCTGGGACCCTAGGGAGGGCAAGAACATTGAGAAGTGGACTGCTCTAGAGGTGCTTAGTTTTGAATACTTCAGTTAAGCAAGTGTTCTAAAAAGATGAGTAATCTAACTTGAAATTATGAAAGTTTATAAAATAAAAGAATCCTCCATTCTTCACATAGTATAAAGAATATATATATATTTTTAAATCAAGCTATCCCTGCACACACGTATGCCACAATTTTCTAACTCAGCATGTCATGAGCCTCTTCCATCGTCAGTACCTGTAGACCTACTTCGTCCTTATCGACATGGTGTTGTATTCTACAGCGCGGTTGAGCCATAATTCATCTCACCAACCCCTCATAAGGGGGACATTCAGTTGACTCTAATTTTTCTGTTTTATAGATAACACTGTGAGCACACATCCATGGGCACATGTACATGATGTTCTGTAGGACAGACGTGTGGACGTGGAATTGCTGGGTTATTTAAATAGCTCTTCTCAAATTGCCCTCCAAATTATATCCCTAAAAGGCTCACCAAATTACATACGCATCATCTCATATAAAAGTGCCCCTTCTCCCTACCACCTTGCAATTAATGGGTATTATCAATATTTTCAAGATTAACCGATCTGATATGTGAAAAGTGGCTCCCATGGGTGTCTTAATTTGCACATCATGATGAAGGCATGAAGATGAATGTCTGTTAGACTTAAGGATCTCTTCTTGGGATTGCCTGTCTATGGCCTTTATCCCTTTAGCTGTTTGGTTGCTTATCTTTTTACAGTAATCTTTTGTCTACTATATGTTACAAGTATTTTCCTTCTAGACTATAGTTCATTGTTCAGTCTGTTTGACAATGGTTCACAGACGTGTTCCCTTTCTATATAGTGAGGTCTGTCAATTGTCTTTCATGACTTCTGAGTTTTACTTCTTGTTTAAGAAAGACTTCCTCATCACAAGCTTATAAAATATATCCCTGGTTTTTCCATCTACTACTTGCATAGATTTGTCATTTATTAATCCATCTAATCATTAGTCCGTGCACAAAATACGTATTTTACTTATGACTTAAAGTTGAGCTCTTATTGGGTTGACCAAAAAGTTTGTTCGGGATTACGCACAATACTTTGTTTCTTTTATTTTCAAATTCCATCCTCAACATCGAACAGGCCTTCTGAATTTGAAATACCTCCTTTATCATATAATCAACCCCACAGATATAATCTGGTTCCTCTTTTCATCTCTTTTTTCATTTGTGTGACTGTCCAAGCTGCCATAATTTCTGCAGTTTCATAGAACTTCTGGAAAGTTTATTTTTCATTTTTCTTCTTCTTTTTTTAAACAAATTTCTTCTCTACTTTTTTCCAGATGGGTTTAGAATTCCCATGGCAGGTTCTAAAGCAGTCTTATTGGAATTTTTACTGAAATTACATTTTAATCCATTAATGTGAGTGGAATTGATATTTTTATAGTATTTAGTGCTCCATGCAAAAAACAAGGCCTGTCTCTCCATTTATTCATGTATGTTATTCATATATATTTTAATACGTTCTTCACAAACATAGATCTTGCACATTTATTGTTAAGTTTCTTCCTGATACAGATAGATATGTCATCATTCTAATTGATTATTAATAGATTATGACAGCTACTGATTTAAATATATTTATCTCCTAAATATAAATCTTACTAGGCTCATAAGCCCTAATAATTTAATTGATTGTCTTTGGAGTTATTAAGCCTTCTTTTTACAAAACTCATTTATTTAGTGTCTCTTTAAAGCTATAAAACTAACAAGTATGAAATCAAGAAAATTAGAAATGTAGAAAAAAATTACCCCAACGAACAAGGACAACTATTACTATTATATTATTTTACTTGTATCAATTTTCATTCCTTTATTAAAATCTTTTTAAATTTTTATTTATTTATTTATTTTTTATTGGTTGAAAGTTTGCCTTACAAGGTCTTTTTTTTTTTTACATCTTTATTGGAGTATAATTGCTTTACAAGGGTGTGTTAGTTTCTGCTTTACAACAAAGTGGATCAGCTGTACATATACATATATCCCCATATCTCCTTCCTCTTGTGTCTCCCTCTCACCCTCCCGATCCCACCCCTCTAGGTGGTCACAAAGCACCGAGCTGATCTCCCTGTGCTATGTGGCTGCTTTCCACTAGCTATCTATTTTACATTTGGTATTGTATATATGTCCATGCCACTCTCTCACTTTGTCCCAGCTTACCCTTCTCCCCACCCCCAGCCCCGTGTCCTCAAGTCCATTCTCTACGTCTGCATCTTTATTCCTGTGCTGCCCCTAGGTTCTTCAGAACCATTTTTTTTTTTTTTTAGATTTCATATATATGTGTTAGCATATGGTATTTGTTTTTCTCTTTCTAACTTACTTCATTCTGTATGACAGATTCTAGGTCCAACAGCCTCACTACAAATAACTCAGTTTTTTTCCTTTTTATGGCTGAGTAATATTCCATTGTATATATGTGCCACATCTTCTTCATCCATTCATCTGTGGATGGACATTTAGGTTATTAGACATGTCCTGGTTATTGTAAAGAGTGCTGCAATGAACATTGTGGTACATGTCTCTTTTTGAATTATGGTTTGCTCAGGGTATATGCCCAGTAGTGGGATTGCTGCGTCATATGGTAGTCCTATTTTCAGTTTTTCTTAAGGAAACTCCATAGTGTTCTCCATAGTGGCTGTATCAATTTACATTCCCACCAACAGTGCAGGAGGGTTCCCTTTTCTCCACACTCTCTCCAGCATTTATTGTTTGTAGATTTTTTGATGATGGCCATTCTGACTGGTGAGAGATGATATTTCATTGTAGTTTTGATTTGCATTTCTCTAATGATTAGTGATGTTGAGCATCCTTTCATGTGTTTGTTGGCAATCTGTATATCGTCTTCGGAGAAATGTCTATTTAGGTCTTCTGCCCATTTTTGGATTGGGTTGTTTGTTTTTGTGATATTGAACTGCATGAGCTGCTTGTAAATTTTGCAGATTAATCCTTTGTCAGTTGCTTCATTTGCAAATAGTTTCTCTCATTCTGAGTGTTATCTTTTCATCTGGATTATGGTTTCCTTTGCTGTGTGAAAGCTTTTAAGTTTCATTAGGTCCCATTTGTTTATTTTTGTTTTTATTTCCCTTTCTCTGGGAGGTGGGTCAGAAAGGATCTTGCTGTGATTTATGTCATAGAGTGTTCTGCCTATGTTTTCCTCTAAGAGTTTTATAGTGTCTGGCCTTACATTTAGGTCTTTAATCCACTTTGATTTTATTTTTGTGTATGGTGTTAGGGAGTGTTCTAATTTCATTCTTTTACATGGAGCTGTCCAGTTTTCCCAGCACCACTTATTGAAGAGGCTGTCTTTTCTCCATTGTATATTCTTGCCTCCTTTATCAAAAATAAGGTGACCATATGTGCGTGGGTTTATCTCTGGGCTTTCTATCCTGTTCCATTGATCTATATTTCTGTTTTTGTGCCAGTAGCTTTGTAGTATAGTTTGAAGTCAGGGAGCCTGATTCCTCCAGCTGTGTTTTTCTTTCTCAAGATTGCTTTGGCTATTTGGGGTCTTTTGTGTTTCCATACAAATTGTGAAATTTTTTGTTCTAAAATCTTTTTTTAAATTGAAGTATTGCAGACTTACAGTATTATATTAGTTTCAGGCCTACAACATAGTGATTCAATATTTTTACATATGATCACCACTATGAGTCTAGTTACCCTCTGTCACCATACAAAGTTATGACAAGAGGAACTGTGTTCAATATCTTGTTATAACCAGTGATGGAAAAGAATCTGAAAAAGAATAGAGATGTGTATATATATATATATATATATATATATATATATATATATATATATAACTGAATCACTTTGCTGTACACCTGAAACATTGTAAATCAACTATACTTCAATAAAAACACTTTACAAATTTTGAAAAGGTATGACAAGATATACTTGCACAGCTTCTTCTACATAATTGTAATCACACAGCATAATCGACTGGTGTACTTTTTAAATGAATAAATGCCTTCTATTTGCCAAAATTGGTTTGCTGGAGGTATATTTGTCTTACAAGGAGCCATGTGCTTCTTACTAAGGGGCAGAAATGCTAATGTAACCTGTGCACTGAGATTACTGAGTTCAGGTCAGTCCTTCTTCTCCTGCCAGCCTGGCCTGCTGGCGTCTGCCCCACCTGGCTACGGTTCAGTGTAACCAGGCCCTCTAGCCCTCACTCCACGCATAGCTGCTAACCTCACTGCACACTCAGCTGTCCCTTTGCAGGCCTCTGCGGAATTACGCTCAGGGCACAGGTGACGGGGAGGTGGCTAGGGCTTTATGATTCCATTTAAAAGGCTGACCAGACTGTGACATGATAGAGATTTCCAAAGAACACTTCCAAAAACCTTTTCTCATGTGGCTCTTCCATGGGTGGATTGGGGGGCAGAGTTGCTGGTTCTGGAATTGGTGCATCTCCATCAACCCTACGGGGACGTGGCTGGCTCCCGCTGCTGGATGTGATGGTGCCTTTCCCCCCTTCTCTGGGCTTTAGCATACTTCCCTGCAACAGGAAAGAAAGCATTTACCTGATACCCTATTACTCTGCTAGTCTAGCTATTGTCTTGGGAGTATTGGAAGGTGACATCTGGGGTGTCAGGAGTTTCTGTGAGCCACTCAAGCCATGACAAGTTGATGACTTTCCAGTATAGCTGCAATCACTCACGTGACCGACGTGAGGAGTGAACTTGGGACGTGGGCTTGGAATTCCATCCTTGCTTGTGTGGAAATGAGCAGAAATGTCAGCAAATGGCCGCTGAAGATGTTCAAAGTCTAGATGAGGCTTTTGCCATTTGGAAGCGAGCCAAGCTGGATGAATGACTTTGCACCTGTCCAGCTGAAGAATCTTAAAATGATAATCCCAAGGGAGCAGAACTAGTCCTACACTTGACTAAGTCCGGTTTCCTGGGTGGAATAAAACAACCACATTTTTTTAGGTTTTGAGGAGTTGGTGAAGATTTCATATTTTTTTCCTTCAAGCCTGTTAACAGGCTTCACTTTTCTTTTTCCTGATTTACAAAGGGGCCCACTTTAGCATAATTCCATAGATTGGAGCTTTACTAAGTGGTGATCTCAGTGGCAGCTTTGAGTATCTAAAAACCCTGCGTGGAGCAGACCCAGGTCTGTACCCACAAGAGCAGCAAGGAGGGCGCTCGGTTCAAAGGAGCAGATCAGACTGAACAGGGCCCCTACTAACAGACACCATGACAGACCCCACACGAGGCCTTTCCTCTCCAGCAAATGATATCTGTGATGGAGAGAGAGCTGAGACACGCAGCAGGACAGAGTTTGGCAAGCACAGATCATCCCCGAGCCTCAACCTGGCTATCTCCTCTGAATTTCTAGAACATTATGGATTGAGAACCCGAAGTATTTGCCCACAGTTGGCATGAAGCTGAGGCGTCTTCACTTGCTGCAAACAGCCTGCCAATGCTGAAAAAGGAACTCATCTCATCCACAGCTTAGATTGCTGATTAAGTCGGCTCCGACTGGAGCGGTTTAAAACAACCGCACTGAAATTAACCAAATAGCCACATTACTTTAAAAGAAACATGTCATAGGCAATCAATAAATATATGCTGAACGGAAGCACAGAGCTGTCTGAACTGCTGTTTACAGGTGAACAGGGAGACATAAGGAGAGCATTGGAAGGGCTGCTGGATTTCACGCATGTGACTGGAGGGTCTGCTGACACCAGAGTGTCACCACACCACCAAGGGTGGTCCTGGGTTCCTACTCCCCACCTCCATCTTCACAATCTCTCAGCAAGTCCTACCAGGTCCACCTCCAAAATACAACCAGATTTGCCTGCTTTCTCCATCACCAGGAGTCCTCCCTGGCTTCCTCTCCACCCCACTTATAGCCATACCAGCAGCCCAGGCCACTTCTCTGCTTACCACCCTCCAGTTCATCAGAGCCTACAGGGCCCTTCACAATCTGACCTCTGCCTCCCTCCCTCCCCTCTGCTTGTACCTTCTATCCTCAGCGCAGTACATGTCAGACACACTGCATGCTTTAGATTCTCTAACGTGCCTCGTAGCCTTCGCACTGCCGTTCCCTCTGCCTTGACTGTTCCTCGTGTGGTTCCTCACTCAGCTCACAGCTTGAACATCATCTCCTTAGAGATGCCCTCCCTCGCTGCCTAAGTCACTGCTCAGTCACTCTACTGAGTGACCTCACTTTATTCCTTTTATAGCTTTGTTACAACCCAACATTCTTCGTTTGCTTACCGTCTCCCTCTAATTGAGGCAGTGACTTTGTCTTATTCACTGCCGTGTGCCCAGTGCCTACTCATTCTCAACTAATAATGGTTGAGTTAATGAAACAGATGCTACTTTTCCTTACCATTTCTTTCTATTTGGACTGTGACCTCTCTGCGCCACACACCCCCCTGCCCCCCGCAAATCACAGAAATGTGACATGGGACAGTTGACAGGAAACTGAGACCACGCACTCCCCGTCCCTCACGTTGGGATGGGGGGCTGGAGGTTGCAGTTTCCAAGGCAACTTGCCCAACAGCACACAGCTCACCAGGGGCAGAGACCAGAATAAAGCCAGGTCTCATGACTATCTGGCTCCCTCCCTACAAAACCTGTGGACGGAGCCAGGCTCCAAAACAATTGAATTTTGTGGCTGAGTGAACAGTAAAAAGGAATATGTGATGAAAGGTGGAAGGAGAGCCTGGGAAGAAAATATTATAAGACCTCTTAACGGGGATAGGGAACAAGATCCCGGAATAACAAGTAAAGGAAAATACGTGCGTGGGGAAGAGCAGTCATTATTATGGGCAGTGGAAGTCATGAGTACAGGGTTTATGCCAGGGCCTCTACGGCAGGCAAAGGATGTAGAAAGGGTGTGGAGGCTGCCTTGTAAGAAGTGTGCTGAGCACTGAGCCAGGTAGGAAGGGCAGACCCCACCTGCAAACATTCACAGGCACTTCTTAAATGCTCTTCTGGGCAAATGTAAACTTTTTACGGGGCTGGATTCAGCCCAGGGGCAGTCAGTTTGAATCCCCTGACACAAACCCTCAGAATCTGATTGGGTCTTGAGTGGTTCCAAATATATAATGAACTTGAATTGTGGTCAGTGCCGAGCAGAAGATCTCTGATGGGAGAAATGGCAGAAAAAGCCGTAGGGTTGCTTCTAAATCTGTGTCATCTTCTCTTTCTCCGAAAGCCATGCTCAGGGTTTGACTGTGCAGGTGGAAAAGTGACTCAGGACGCGGCGAGAAGAGGGAGCTGGCTTGTTGGCTTGTGCTGTGCGCTCTGCACGCACACCTGTGCACATACCTGTGTGCATACCTGTGCACACACATGCCATTCTTCTTCTCTACATGGACTCCAGGCTGTGACGGATTGTGTCTGGGACTTAAAGATGGTCAAGTACTCTGGTCCCTGGGTGGAATCCCAGAATTTGCTATTGAGTTAGCAAGGAAATCCAGGATTGGTCTGGAAAGGAAGGCTGATGGGAAAAGTTAGGACATTAATATCGAGGATGGATATAGTGAGAGGAATCAGAGGGTAGCAAGTAATTAAAAGGAGAACTCTTTAAATGAAAGGATCTTTGAAAGGTAGGAAGACTACTCAGGGTTGCATCCATCAGTCTACTTTAGTGACTTATTCTTTAACTTATTTATCATACCTAATAAGCTGTGTGTGTGTGTGGGGGGGTGGGATTTGGATAAAAATAAATAAAAACAGACCAACGAAAAACGCTTTCAAGGGACCCACTGAAGTAGTACCTGATTTCTTTGCGGGTTAACCTGACCCCAGAGAAACTTTCTGAAAAATAGCAATACAAGATCCTAAGACTTGGCTTATTTTGGTGGAAAAACGTTCTGAGGACAATAGAACTTCACCTAACGCATTGCACTGGCTGACGATGATGCCTGCTGCACATTACATTCCAGTTCAATTCACAGACGAATGTCTTCAATAAACTGGGCAGGAGGAAAGTGAGAGTAACGATAGCTTTAGGGCAGGAGGACTGCTGCCACGAACCCATCCTCTCCTGCCCCAGACCCTTAAATAAGGCACACGCTAGCTTGGAGGTCTTTCTTCCTGACTTCTGTGGCCTGTTTGACCACACAGATGAGAGCACAGGCTCCGGAACCCGGTGAGGAGGTGTCCACGTGGAGGGACAGCCTGTGGGGGTCAGGAGGTCTGTCTATGCAGGGGCAGTAAGGTCTGGGGATCAGGGCTCAAGTGGAGGGAAGAGGGCATACGATGTAGAAGAGCGTGGCTCAGGGTATCGCATCCAAGCAGAGTGAGGGAGGTGTCCACACAGGGCAGACTGTCAGAGCACAGGTGGAGGGAGGGGAGCTCCCACGCTCCCGTGGGACTGACATAGGAGTGGAAACAGGGTGGGAGGAAAGGAGCAAACATCGGGGAAAGGGGTGGCAGCGGCAGTAAGAACGTGGTTATAAGGAGGGGATTGATTCGATAAGTAAACGTATCAAGAATGGTGGGTGCCAGGCCTCTCACTGTCAGCGAAGGGAGCTATAAATATGAAAAGGGGGGAAAGCAGAAGGAACCCTGTGGTGTGTGATTAGAATTGGCACTGATGCTGTGCATTCGTGGGTGTGTGTGCATGCGTGTGTGGAGATAACCGGCTAGAGTTCTGTTTGCTGAGACCCTGGGAGCAGGGATGCTCCATTACCTTTGCGATAGGACTCTGAATTCTAAATACCATTTTCTATGAAAAGGAACCGGGGGTCATTGAAGAATTCGGCTGATTCCAGGGCAAGGGCAAGAAAATACATCTAGAAATGACCGTGCTTTTGTATTCACCTTTTTTTGGAGGTCTTCTATCACTAGGATGATCTTGTTCTACAACAGCCTGTGTGTTATTTGTTCTCCTCTGCACCTCCAGCCTAGCACACTATAGGTTCTCAGTATAAATATTTGCTGAATGAATAAGTGACACTTTCACTTTCATCTTTTGGACACAGAAAGCTTTTGAAAACACAGAAAGCTTCAAAAAACTTCTACCTTAAATTTTAACTCAACACTTCTATGCTAAATATTTTATTTATTTACTTATTTTATTGAAAAATAGTTGATTTACAATGTTGTGTTAGCTTCTGGTGTACAGCAAAGTGATTCTTCTTCAGATTCTTTTCCCTTATAGGTTATTACAATATAGTGAATACAGTTCCCTGTGCTATACAGCAGGACCTTTTTGTTTACCTATTTTATATATAGTAGTTTGTATCTGCTAATCCCAAACTCCTAATTTATCCCCCTCCTCTCACCATTGGTAACCATAAGTTTGTTTTCTATGTCTGTGAGTCTGTTTCTGTTTTCTAAATAAGTTCATTTGTATCATTTTGTAGATTCCACATAAAAGTTATATCATATGATATGTGTCTTTGACTGACTTCACCTAGTATGATAATCTCTAGGTCCATTCATGTTGCTGCAAATGACATTATTTCATTCTTTTTTATGGCTGAGTAATATTCCACTATATATATATTCTTTATCCATTCATCTGTTGATGAACATTTAGGTTGCTTCCATGTCTTGGCTATTGTAAACAGTTATGCTAAATATTTTAACGGGAATGTTACTTTCAGCCCATTCATTACTTAAGAGTATGACCCGGGCATCAAATGGGAACACACACTTATTGAATATTTTGAGGGAAGAGGGAAATTATAGAAGTCAAGATTTTTTTCCTTTCTTTATAAAAGCATTAGAAAATTCTCCAAATTTTAGTGGAAAGTTAAAGAATAGTTTAATTTTTCTTTTACTCTCTGGGCCAAGAGATTTCCATGGAATTTTTCACATGCTCAAGTCTTGCATATTGTATGGGAAACTTTTTTCTTTTAAAGGCAACTGCCCCCTGACAAGGCAAATCTACTGGGAGAACAGGTTAAGCGGAGAACGCTACACGGTGAAGGAGCCACAGGTGGAAACACACCTGCTCTTTTCTACATTCCCTCTCTGGACTAATGGCACCCCCATATCTGTCACCTAAGACATAAAACTATTGGTTGTGAAAGGTCCCTTCTCCTTTATGCCTCCCAGAAAACACCCACATACGCACAATGAAACCCATCATCTTATTCTAACCTCTTAAATATCTCTTGTCTCTGCCTGGGGCCAGCTTCACGGCTTTGCAACCCGACAGGGTCGGGCTGTCAGGGGAGCGTGTACTTGGGGCTCAGCGCTCTGCAGCTGTTGTCTCGCAAGTCTTAACCAGTTTGTCTGAATCTGTGTTTTGTGATGAAGTCTAACGGGGGGATGGAGCAGGCTCCAGGGCCCTCGGAGCCTGGGTTCACCGCGGTCCCGCCTCCCCGCCGGGAGCTCTCCGCCTGCTCCCCGGGGCCCCCAGCATTTCTCATGCTGTCCGGGAGCGTCGGAATCAGACACGTGGGCCCTGTGCCGTCTGGAGCGGGGGTGCGGGTGGAGGTTGGCGAGGCGGCTGCGGTTCCCATCCCGGGCTGGGGCCGTGTGCGGCGGGCGGGGGGCTAAAGGAGGACGCTCTCTGTGCAGCAATCTCCCCGCCCCCGCCCCCGCTCCCCTCCCCAAGCGGAGGAGCGCCTCCGGGCACGGGTTTAAGATCCTTGGGAGATCCTGTCCCGCAGGGCTTAGGGCTGGAGGCGGTGGGAAGGGAAACGCCTGGTTTGATTCCCCCAGATCCCACCTGGACGGGAGCAGCACCTTGGGAACCCGGGGGCCCTCAGACGGGATCAAAAGCACCCCGTGTCTCAGCCCCGCAGCGCCCGAGGGCAATTCGTGCCTCGGGAATCTCCTCCTTCCAGCCTTCCTGGAGGAACCCTCCGGAATGAGCCACGAAATTCAAAGTGTGTAATTCCGCAGTTAAAAACTCTGATATTTGTACTTAACACTGGCGTCGCACAATATAAAGATGAGGGGTAAAATTCATTGTAGTAATGTAGAATTTATTTTTCTTTACTGGGAAAAGCATTAAATAGCAAATAAAAATTACCCTAAGTTGAGAGAGGATTGGGGTGGAGGTGGGGGGCTATGGAAGAAAGGAAAACACTTGTACCTTTCACGACTTCTTGGCACTGTCCCTTGAACAAGGGGCCCTGCCTTTCGGTTTGACACGGAGCCCTGCAAATTCTGCAGGCCCCCCCAACCCCCCTCACCACCCCCCCTCACCCCCGTCTCAACCTCTTCATCTTCAACCCGTGGCTACTTCCTTGGCTCCGGCCCTAATCTATCTCCCGGACCGTTTCAACAGCCTCTTCCCTGTCTCTCTGAGTCCTGCCTGACGCCGTTCCACCCCAATGCTTTCTCCAGTTTGCAAAAGCAAGATTTTAAAATGCAGATTCTAGTGGTGCCTTCTCTGCCTGTGCAAACTGCATAATAAAATTCCAGTCACCTCTCCCGCCCTGTCATTTTCCAGTATTCCCTTCCGCTTCACTCCGAAAACCTCCCTCAGTGCCTGTGAGTTCCCAGGGCTCCCTGGCTGGGTCTCTGCAGGGCCTCCTCCTCGGTCCCTGATGTTCACCCCACCCTCATTCTCTCTTAGGAGCTCACCCTCTGTGTCTCAGCTCAGGTGACCTTACCAATAATGCCTTCTCAGTTTGCTCCAGAGTTAGACACTTGCCCCTTCTGTCTTCTGAACTGAACTTCGTATATTTCTATAGTAGCATATTTATTCCATCGTATTATAAAAACTTTTTTGCATTTACTTCTCTTTTTGAGTCAATAGCAACTTGAAGCCTAGTTCTATTTATTTCTTAATATTCATTGATTTATCTGTTCAAATATTCTTGTTAGGTGTCTAGGATGTCCTAGGCACTCTTCGGCTAAGAATCCAATGGGTAACATTAAAAGATACCTGCATTCATGGAGCTACGATTTAGTCGTGGAGATAGACCCTTAATAAGTGAATCACATAGTAGATTACATTTCAACAGAGAGGGGTACTTTGAAGGGAGCTTCATGGGGGTCTGATCTAGTTAGGGAAACAGAGATGGCATTCCTGAGAAAGAGATGGTTAAGCAGAGAGCTGAAGGCCGAGTAGGAGTCCCCCAGGCAGAGCTCAGGGAGAGAGGTTTCAGGAAGAGGGAAGAGCGTGTGCAGAGATTGTAGGGAGGCCTGTGAAGCTGGAGGACAGGGCGTGAGGACCTAGAGGGTGAAACAAGACCAGAGGATAGGTGGGGTTTGGTTTTGTGCAACACAAACCCAAGAAGTAAGGAAAAATAGATTCAGCAGAATCTGAACATACTTTCTGATGGTAAAATTCAAAAACACCTGGATAATATCAGCCAGGGTGAGAGTGTGGGAAATCAGGGCTCTTGTAGGAAGCTGGGGACACCTTTCTGGATGACAGTTTGGTCAAGTGTATGATAAGCCCCTTAATATCATTTGACACAATAGTTCTACTTCTAGGAACTTACCGTAAAGAAATAATCAGATGAGGGCACTAGGAGAGTATTATTTAGACTTTGCAGAAAAGAGGATTTCACACATGGGAGACTGTTACTTTTTTCGGTATTCCTGAAGGAATTCCTCTTAATTGTTCTTTTTGAGTATGCAAATCAACTTATTTATCTGAATGGATATTTTTTTCTGCCTATGTCCATAACAAAGTAAAAATAAAACATTATTCGTTTAGTCAATATCTTAGTTGATTCCCAATATGATAAGGCCATTTGTTAAGAATGTAGAGATTTTTTTTTTTCTTTTAAAAAAAGAATCTGAACCACGTGTCTTGGTGGCTCTTGCTATTTAAGGTGCTGTTTGGGAGTCACAAATCCCTGCTTGTCCACGGCAACTGTTGTAAGTAATGTGATTTTGCAACATGGCAGCTTGGACGCTGGTCTGCTTACGCCTGCAAGTGATATGGGTCGGTTTTCCTGCCTCCACTATATAATATGGTGGCCCTGGCAGGTGGATTATATGCCTTCAGGTTTACAAATGTGATTTTACAGTGATTTAAACGTGGTTCCACGCATTTTGGAATGTCCTCAAGAACTAGGGCTACCAACGATCACCTTAGAGTTCCTAGAACCACGTTAATATTCAGCATCGTTGGTCTCACCAGGACACTAGTAAACCATAAATGAACCGGAACTCAACTCTAGGATCCAAGAACATGGATTCTGCTGCTTCCAACAGTTACCTAACCAGGAAACAAGAGATATGTTAACTTCTCTGAACCACTTTCCTTATCTACAATTGGAACTAACAGCAGTATCATCCCCTCAGGTAATGCATGCGGATTAAATGAGCCAATACAGGTAAAGAACTAAGAGCTACGCCTGGCTCACCATAATCCCCAAACAATGTCAATCATCCTGATCCACGATAGAGAGATGCCGTGAGAGATGAAATTTTCCAAGTTAAAAGTAGTTTTGAATCCACTGGGAGAAAAATGCTGTTATTGAAGAAAAGGGAGACACGTCTGAGTGTAGCCTTAAAATTCCTGCTTCAAGAAACCCAGTCTCTTTGTTGCCAGCCAAAAAGTGACAGAAGCAGAACTGCTAGTTTCCGGGTGTGAAAGGAAGGGGGCAGACAGACGTGGGAGATCTAGGGGAAGAAGAAGTGACCAGAACCTACAATACTGTCCTGGTGGGGAGGCTGGGGGTAAGTTGGTGGAGGCAAATTTAAAGGAAGCAAACTGACTGGACATAGAGAATGAATGGTTACCTTGGAAGAAATCATCTCTAGATAGTCACGGGCTACATGACTTTGTGGTAAGCACAAACCTCCAAAATCCTAGAGTCTTCTTTTCTACTAGAGGGTCTATGTCTTTTCCTTATGGTTACTTGACATCTTTCAAAGGGACAGTTTGTGGAGGTTCAGTGCACAGACCCTGAAGTCAGAAATGTCTGGATTTGTATCCTGCCTTTGCCACTCTCTTAGCTGTGTGACCTTAGGCATGTTAATCAATCTCTCTGGGCCATGGATGATATTAAATACATCCCCTTCAATGAGCTGCTGTGAAAATTGTGATAATCTGTTTATACATAAACTGTTTCGGCACAGACTAGCACTTACCAAAATGCTATTATTATATGTACTGTTATGTCTTTTTTCATCTTCCAGTCCTTGGAGCCCTGGTTATTTTTAATAGATGCTCAGCACCTTTCTGGGTTCTCCCTCTCTCTCTCTTTTTTTTTCCTTACGAAGCCTGGGCTCCAGCCTGTCATTTTACAGTAACATCCTCCACTACGCTGGATTCTCTGCCACTAGGACCTAAGGTAGGTTGCTGAATGGAGAGGGGGCAGGAGAGCTCAGCTGCATTTCTGCAGGATGTCAAGGCTGCTACTATTTGAGAATAGCAGCTTTGGAGTCAGATGGATCCGGGTTCCAGTCCTGATTCTGATCTCTGACCGTCTACATGGCCTTAGGCAAAGGAGTCCCTCTACGACTCAGTTTGCTCACCTGTCAAACGGGCCTACAGCACCGGTTGCGATTGGAGCTTATCCAGTGCTTCGCCAGGTGGCGCCCTTCCCCCTCCAGCCCTGCTCTGTGCTCCGGAGGCAATAGGCAGCCCCGCTCCACATGGGAAGCACCCAGAGGTCGGTTGGTACAGCCCCCTCCCAGGAGGGCGCGCGTCGGTTCAGACTTCGGCAAACGCAGCTCTAATGTTGCTGCTGGGCACAAAAAGCCTTGCCCGTGGAGTGAGTCTACAATTGTCGCCTGTAATTTTACATAGTTCCTGACGTGGCAGGAATCTAACTCTGATCTTTTCTTACTCCGCCTCATGCTGATGAATCCAGATCCCTCTGGTCACCATCTCCGCGGGGCGTGCACGCAATTCCCTGCCTTTATGCCTCTGCCAATCCCTGCCGGGTCCTGACTGTGCAGGACTAAACCTTGCCCTTGCTCGCAGCCTGGCTCAAATGCCTTCAAAGGCACCCCCCTCTCCTCCCAAACACAGGAACGGGTCTCTTGCAAGAACCCCCATTCCTGTGTGTGTATCTTTCTTTTGGCACTTCATCACTTCCTGCCTGGATTATAATTGCACCTTTTATTTCCCATGTTGTTTTGGAAGTTTCGTGGGGAAATGTCCGTATTTGACTCATCCGGTGCCCCCACAATTACCTGCCCACGGAGGCAGCTCAACAAACACTTCACCAATGAGGCGTGTTGTGTTCGTGGGTGGATGACGTCCACGCGCCGGTTGAAAGGGTGATACAGACTAGTGTTATGGATTTGCTTGTAACCAGCACTTTGGGGGATGTTCAGCTATCTGAGTAAGCATTGTGTTTCTGTAAAGCACTGCTTGGGCTGGGGGGAAGGATGAAGAGTAAATTCATCTCTAATCTCTCTTTTGGATCACTGCTACTTATAGTTCATGACAAAACCCTGTCTAAAAAGGCCTGCTCGGGGTAACCCTGCATGGATGGTGATATTCCAGAACAGATGGTGGGGCCCTGGGAGGGGAAGGTAAGAAGGGAGAGGGCAAGGCACAGTTCTCACTCTCTGCCTGCCAACCCGGAAAAAGAAGACACATCCTCTACGCTGCAGTCTTTGATTCCCCTCTCGCATTAGGACACAGGATGAATTATGTTTATGACTCAGTGATAAATTCAGCCAAGATGTATGAACTTGCACTGGGTGTCCTGGCACTGCCCCATGCTTTGGAGGATCCCAAGAACTGGAGGCAGGGTCTCAGTGTGTATTGCTCAAATTTCTGTGGGAAGCAAGATCAAACCTATACCATCCACAGCAAGGAGGCACATGGATTTGTTCATGATTTGACAACTTTCTGCCCCAAAGCCATTCATGAGTTGAAAGTATTTTAATATAATTTGAGATCACATTACATGGGCCAGATTCTCCATGCCTACGTTACTCTCTGGGAAGAAGTAAGGTTCCTTTAAGGCAAGCAGGGGTAAAAATAGCTTGCCATGAACTTTGAGTTTCCCTCTTAGGAAGCAAGCTTCAGTGGCTCCTTGCCTTTTGGACTCCAGGCCCGCCCATAACTTCTGTTCCTCATCTCAGAAGCTCAAACTGACACTGCTGGTTGTGGCCATTGGAAGGGAAGTGTGCAGACTGGCCTCGGGTCCTGGGGGTGGGCTGGGCTGCTGGCAGGAGCAGGGAGCAGGTTGGGTGACCCAACACCCAGCCGGTGGAGCCCGGGGACTCCTTTCCCCTAAGCTTCTATTTAACTGGTACTATTTCAGATTCGTTTACAAAGTCCGTTTACAAAGTTCATTTCCATTACATGGAAATGAAATTTCACGTTTTTTAATTATACTTGCTTCTCTTGTCCGTTTTCCCAGCAGCCCGCTTCTTAGGGTGGTTGGGAAAATGAGCTCAAATTGGTTAAAAGGCTTGGCAGAGTGAAAGCACAGAGCAGCATGCAAAACTATTAGGGGTTATGTATAAGGTTCATCACTTACTATTCTGTGTCTCAGCCTATTAACTCCTTGAGAGCAGAAACTATAATTGAATCTTTCCTGATTACAACCTAGCACGTGGCATAAATACATTCCTCACTTGTACTAAGTCATTAATACTATCTGATGATGGATCCTAAAAAAGTGATTTTTAATAGTAACTGCTACAAATGAGTCCTCATCCCACGTGTTTATTGCAGATATCCCTCAATCCAGCGCTACGTGGATCGGGAGAGAGGATCCTCCACCTTTGGGCCGGCGGGGCTCCCTTGCTCAGAGCAGTATTCAGAGCAGCTTGGGGACTGCCTTGGTGTTACTGCACTTGTGTAAGTTTTTTTTTTTTGGTCACAGATGGACAGACATCAACTCTCGCAGCTGCTCTAATGGCTCTGTCCAAAGGAAAGCCACTCTCAAAATAGAATCAAAGGGAACAAATGGTCTGCCTAATAGACTATTTTGAGGTACAGGAGGGCGGAGGATCCAAAATTGAAAGAATGTCCTCAAGTAGGAAGAGAAGCATGTAGAGTTTGGAGAAGTTTGGGGATGTGATTTTTACAAAAAGTTTCAGTTGGCCAAGTTCATGGCTCTGTGCTGCCTCTAAGAGACTAAATGTGTAAAATTGTCAATATTGGATACAACCCAATGTTTAAAGTTTTACATGATGCTTCCTATATACAGCAAAGTCCTCTGTATCTTCAGGACACAATTTCAAGTTTTCAGAGTAAAACTCAGGCCTTAACAATTGTGTCAGGGGCCTGTAGGTGTCCACTTCAGAGAACATTTACCTTCTCCACTCCTGGGACGCCTGGTATCACCTTGAAATAAACCAAGCTCCAGCATGATGCATACAGCCACCCGGGACTCCATCCATGAGCTCACAGCCTGAAGTCTGGCCCGGGCATTCCCCTCATCCCCGTGGGCTTCCAATTTTCCTTTCCCTCTCAGTAAATTGGGGGTGATCTAAATGAGGGGTCAGCAAATCAAGCAGCAGCACAAAATCCATTTGCGTGGACTGATGTCATACATGGGAACCCCGAGTACTGTGTCCAGAACCATTGTTAAGCTCTTAGTGCGTGTTCTGACACAGCGTTTTAAATAATTATAGATGTAATTATACTATTTATACAGTTATGTTTTTTACCTTTCCATCTATTTTAAAAGTCTTTTCACCCATAATACATTCATTACATCTTTCAAATGACTTTGTCAAATGTTTAAAAATGTAAATAACATACAGATGTGTAGGGTAAAAAGTTAAAGCTTCCTCCCGTATCCTATACCCAAGAGGTACTAGTCCTGTGTATATTTTTCTAGAGATCTTTATCTATGAGTGTGTGTGTCTATATAAGCATGTTTATGTATAGAATAATTTTTGTTTACACTTATGGGATCAGTATAAACAAAAGTTTGGCAACTTGCTTTTTTCACTTAAAATGTACTTTGTGTTGTCAGATTTAGTACATAAAAATACAGGATGCCTGGTTAAATCTGAATTTAAGATAAACAACAAAAATTTTTAGTGTAGGACTTCCCTGGTGGCGCAGTGATTAAGAATCCACCTGTCAATGCAGGAGACATGGGTTCGAACCCTGGTCAGGGAAGATCCCACATGCCACGGAGCAACTAACCCCGTGCGCCACAGTGACTGAGGCTGAGATCTACAGCCTGCGAGCCACAACTACGGAGCCCGTGTGCCACAACTACTGAAGCCTGCAAGCCTAGAGCCCGTGCTCCGAAACAAGAGAAGCCACTGCAATGAGAAGCTCGCGCACTGCAACGAAGAGTAGCCCCTGCTCGCCGCAACTAGGGAAAGCCTGCATGCAGCAATGAAGACCCAATACAGCCAAAAAAAAAAAAAAAATTTTTTTTTAGTGTAAATATGTCTCAAATATTGCATGAGATATACTTATGCTAAAAAAGATTCATTGTTTATATGACATTCAAATCTAATGGGGCATCCTGTATTGTGTACTACAAACTTGTTTCTGTATCCACACACTTAGATCCACCTCTTTGTTTAGAGCTGCCATACTTTTCCACATGCCTAAATGTGGCCAGGCAATATCTCCTGGTAGTAGAGTTAAGGGTAATATTTATCTTCTTATTTTTCCTCCTTTGTCATTATCAGAAGTCTGTCACTGTAAGCGCCTTATAAGGAGGGTAGGTCCTGCCAAAGGAAGGCCTCTGTGTCTATAGAGGACCTTGATTGGTGGGGCCATGGAAGCCTGGGAGGGAGAATGTGGAACTTTCTTTACTCTGCTTTATATGAAGGAGAAATGCAGAAGGAAGTAGGTGAGGAGAAGACCAGTCCAGCCCCTCATAGGGTCCTCAAAATCGTCCATCGTCCTTTAGTGCCTGGGACAGATGGCGTCAGCAGAACATTCCAGGTGGGGGACCCTGAGCCCAGACCAGGGTTTGTATAGAGTCCCAGGTTCCCTGAGGGCCCTGGCCCCTCTTTCTTCCTTTTGTGGCACCCTCTGATCCTCCACCCCCACTTCCCACATGTGAGGTTGACCAGATGTCCTGAGGATCTCGGAGACTTTGTGCCTGTGGAGTTTCCTGGGAGCCCTGAGGCTGGGCCCCAGTTCCAGAGGCTTGGCAGGCGGGTCACCCCCACTGCCCAGCACCGTATTTCCTTCATGAAATGCATAAGGTTGGACAGCTGGTATGGGGCTGACATGCTAATTTTGAGTGACTCAAATGGTTTGTACAGACAAGGGGGCAAAAAATATTTGTCCTCTCCCACCCAGCACCCTAGGGGCAGTCCCAGAGAAAGGAATGGGGAAGCTGGACAAAAAGAGGGTGCCAAGTTGCCAAAGGGGCTGAGAGAGGCCAAGAAACTCAGCTGAGAAGGATTTTGGAGAATGTCCAGTAATAATAATAATATATAATAAATGATAGCTAATTCCCACACAGGATCCTTATCGTAGCCAGGTGTCTAAGAACTTTACAGATACTAACTTGTTCCATCCTCACAACAACCCTAGGAGGTAGGGGCTATGGCCACCCCAATTTACAAGAGAGAGTGCAGGGAGAAAGGGAGAGAGGAGGGAAGGAAGGAAGGAAGGAAAGAGAAAGGGAGGAAAGAAAGAAATTGGAACCCAGAGAAATTAGGTAACTTATCCAAGATCACACAGCAGCTAGGAGGTGGTAGAGCCAGGGTTTGGTTCCTAGAGTTGACTCCGGAGGCTATGGTCTGAAACAATTGGCCACATGTGTCTAACGTGGATTTTTAAGTTGTTGACTGCATGGTGTGAGTTATGATCATTTCTGTTACCCCCAACTTTCCCCCCATACTCATGAATGACTGACTTTAAAAATCTTACTGTGTTAAGGAACCATTAAAATAGCTGCTTCTTGTTTAGATCCATAAAGTGAAGAAGCAGGGTTGTCTGGACAGCAGCGCACATGTGACCATAAGACCTTCTGGAGTCCAAAGGAATCACTGGGAAGGAATGTACATATGTCAGGACACCAAGAGGGAAAGACCACACCTTCAGGGGGTTTAACTGAGAAGAGTTTAATGAAAAAAAAGAGGGGGACAGTGTTAGAGGAACCAGCAAGCACAGGTGACACACAGGACTAGCAACCCAAAGAAGCCTTCACACTCCTGAAATTGAGCAGGACCCTGTGGGGCCTTCCCTGGACAGACCTCCACATCCCCACCCCTTGTTTGTAAAAACCTTTAGCCACCTAGGCCTTCCCTAAGTTCCAAAGAGCAAATTTAATCAGAGACATGAGAAAATGCAGAAACAAAGAAAAAGAGTCAAGCAAGACAACATAATAATAGTTTAGCCGTAAAACAAAGTCAAGGACCTTTACTTCCCCCTCAGGTTACAAATGATATCCTGAGTCATATCTTTAACTTGTTTTGCAGATATTAAAACCCCCACCAGGTGGAGGAAGTTGACTGCTGGCCACCAGCATGTAGACCCCAGACCAGTTAGAACCAGTAGGTTGATGACTGAGATTCCCAAAACAGAACCTGTTACCTCACCATCAACCAATCAGAGAATTCTGCAAGAGCTGATCACACACCCCACGACCCTCTCCCTCACACTGTCTTTAAAAACCTTTCCCTGAAAACCATTGGGGAATTTGGCTCTTTTGAGCACCAGCTAGCTGCCTTTCTCCTTGCTTGGCACCTTGCATTAAACTCTGTACTTTCCTTCACCATAACCCAGTGTCTGTGGATTGGGCTTTGTTGCACATCGGGTGAGCAGACCCAAGTTTGTTTGGTACACGTGCAGTCCTTAGGGGGCAGAGGGAGGGAACTGCATTATCCAAGTCCACAGAGAGCTTGGAACCTTGGAAGACAGACTATTCACCTGGAGCTAAGACTACAGAATGTAGGCAACAGAGGACAGAAGGAGAGGGAATCCGTGTCTCTTCCTTTTGCTCTTTCCACTCACTGATTTTCTGTATGTGTTTCAATTGACCAAACCCTACCGAGAAGCTAGGAGGCCAGGGACCGTGCAGGTGCCACCTGCAAAGTTCAGCCCCCTGGGACACAGAGCAGGCAAAGAGGGATGGGGCAGGGGAAGCAGACAGAAATAACTAGCACTGGAATCAGGACTTCCACAGGCTCTGGAATTGGAGGTTCTGGACAACTTCCCCATGTCCTCTCAAGTGGGGGACCCCAGCTGATACCTGGGTTATATTTGTCTTCTGATATTTCCATGATGAACGTGTGTGTGTGTGTGTGTGTGCGCGCGCACGTGCGTGTGTGTAGAAAGATAGTAGTTTGGATTTGGGTTTGGGTACAGGCTCTGTCTAGGTTGAGTTTCAGAGGTTCCTAGATTTCCCTGAAAGTCCAGGTATATCCCAGGGAGAATGAATTCTCTGAAGGGATGTACTTGGCCTCCCCAGGAGAGGACACCACCTGTCCTGCCCAAGTCAGAATGCCGAACCCAGGGCTTGGCCTGGACCATCTGGCTTCCGGAGGCCAGTGGCTCACCTGTCTGGTGTCTCACCACCTCTGGACCAGGCACTGTCAGAGGGACTCCCACCACTCAGATGCTGGTGGTGCTGATGGTGAGGGATTCACAGACTATCCCTGTGTTCCCCAGACACTGTCCAGCTCATGTGAAGGACATTACTTTGTGATTCACTGTTTTTAAAAAATTTTATAATGTTGTTTGTAGTCTTAACATACCACATAAGTGACACATAATTCTCATTTGCTTATTTTAGGTGAAATCTTCATTGGAAACAGTGGTTGCTTTTACATTTTACTAAATCTTAAGATAAAGAGATCTTTTAGGGGGGATTTTATCTCAGAATAAATTTCTCCTGCATAGGCTTTCATTTATTATCCTGAGAGCCCCACGAGATCTAATTGTTTGAACTGCAATATCTTTTGAAATCAGAATTGCATCTTCTTGGAATAGGGTCAGTATTATACTGGTCATGATAAAATGTGACTGCCATTGTGTGGTTTTCCTTCTACCCTGTAAACCTGAAAGGTGGAACAGGGAAACAGTTAACAGTTTTTAGGAAGCAAACTGTTGTTAAAGCCACAGCAATTCATCCACAAGCATTTATTTTATCAGAAAATGTCAGATATGTGTTGGCCAGCCAGTCGTTGGAGGCAGCAAAGGTGATTATCTCCTTGAGGATGGAGAAATGAGGGTGACGTGTTGATGTGGATTTTGTGGGGTGGACTTCCTCTTTTTTTTCTTTTGCATTATAGGTTATTACAAGATATTGAATATAGTTCCCTGTGCTATACAGTAGGTCCTTGTTGTTTATCTATTTTATTTATAACAGTGTATATCTGCTAATCCCAAACTCCTAATTTATCCCTCCCATCTCCTTTCCCCTTTGGTAACCATAAGTTTGTTTTCTATGTCTGTGAGTGTTTTTGTTTTTGTAAATAAGTTCAACTTGTATAATATTTTAGATTCCACATTCAAGTGATACCATATTATATTTGTCTTTCTCTGCCTGGCTCACTTCACTTAGTATGATAATCTCTAGGTCCATCCATGTTGCCGCAAATGACAAAATTTCATTCTTTTCTGTGGCTGAGTGGTATTCCATTGTATATATATACCTCATCTTCTTTATCCATTCATCTGTTGATGGACACTTAGGTTGCTTCCATGTCTTGGCTATTGTAAACAGTGCTGCTACGAACACTGGGATGCATGTATCTTTTTTTCTTTGAGATTTAATTTCATTTTTATAATTTTTCTTTACATATTTATTGGAGTATAATTGCTTTACAATAATTGTGTTAGTTTCTGCTGTATAACAAAGTGAATCAGCTATATGTATACATATATCCCCATATCCCCTCCTTATTGAGCCTCCCTCCCACCCTCCCTATCCCATCCCACTAGGTGGTCACAAAGCACCGAGCTGATCTCCCTGTGCTATGCAGCTGCTTCCCACTAGCTATCTATTTTACATTTGGTAGTGTATATATGTCTGTGCCACTCTCTCACTTCGTCCCAGCTTACGCTTCCCACCCCTGCTGTGTCCTCAAGTCCATTCTCTACATCTGCGTCTTTTTTAATATTTCTCTTTAGGTTTTTTTTAAAATTAATTTATTTTTATTTTTGGCTGCGTTTGGTCTTTTTTGCTGCGTGCAGGCATTCTCTAGTTGTGGCGAGTGGGGGCTAATCTACGTTGCGGTGCGCAGGCTTCTCATTGAGGTGGCTTGTCTTGTTGTGGAGCACGGGCTCTAGGCTTGTAGGCTTCAGTATTTGTGGCTCGTGGGCTGTAGAGTGCAGGCACAGTAGTTGTTGTGCACGGGATTAGTTGCTCCTCGGCACCTGGGATCTTCCCAGACCAGGGCTCGAGCCCATGTCCCCTGCATTGGCAGGTGGATACTTAACCACCGCACCACCAGGGAAGTCCCCTACATCTGCATCTTTATTCCTGTCCTGCCACTAGGTTCATCAGAACCATTTTTTCTTTTAGATTCCATACATATGTGTTAGCATATGGTATTTGTTTTTCTCTTTCTGACTAACTTCACTCTGTATGATAGACTCTAGGTCCATCCACCTCACTATAAATAACTCAGTTTCATTTCATTCTATGGCTGAGTAATATTCCATTGTATATATGACCTATGTCTTCTTTATCCATTCATCTGTCGTTGGACATTTAGGTTACTTCCATGTCCTGACTATTGTAAATAGTGCTGCAATGAACATTGTGGTACATGTTTCTTTTTGAATTATGGTTTTCTAAGGGTATATGCCCAGTAGTGGGATTGCTGGGTCATATGGTAGTCCTATTTTTAGTTTTTTAAGGAACCACCATACTGTTCTCCATAGTGGCTGTATCAATTTACATTCCCAACAACAGTGCAGGAGAGTTCCCTTTCTCCACCCTCTCCAGCATTTATTGTTTTTACATTTTTTGATGATGGCCATTCTGACTGGTGTGAGGTGATACCTCATTGTGGTTTTGATTTGCATTTCTCTAATGATTAATGATGTTGAGCATTTTTTCATGCATTTTTTGGCCATCTGTATGTCTTCTTTGGAGAAATGTTTATTTAGGTCTTCTGCCCATTTTTGGATTGGGTTGTTTGTTTTTTGATATTGAGCTGCATGAGCTGCTTGTATATTTTGGAGATTAATCTTTTGTCAGTTGTTTCATTTGCAAATATTTTCTCCCATTCTGAGGGTTGTCTTTTTGTCTTGTTTATGGTATCCTTTGTTGTGTAAAAGTTTTTAAGTTTCATTAGGTCCCATTTGTTTATTTTTGTTTTTATTTCCATTTCTCTAGGAGGTGGGTCCAAAAGGATCTTGCTGCGATTTATGTCATAGAGTGTTCTGCCTATGTTTTCCTCTAAGAGTTTTATAGTGTCTGGCCTTACATTTAGGTCTTTAATCCATTTGGAGTTTATTTTTGTATATGGTATTAGGAAGTGTTCTAATTTCATTCTTTTACATGTAGCTGTCTAGTTTTCCCAGCACCACTGATTGAAGAGACTGTCTTTTCTCCATTGTATATTCTTGCCTCCTTTGTCAAAGATAGTGACCATATGTGCATGGGTTTATCTCTGGGCTTCCTATCCTGTTCCATTGACCTATATTTCTGTTTTTGAGCCAGTACCTTACTCTCTTGGTTACTGTAGCTTTTCTAGTATAGTTTGAAGTTGGGGATCCTGATTCCTCCAGCTCCATTTTACTTTCTCAAGATTGCTTTGACTATTCAGGGTCTTTCGTGTTTCCTTAAAAATTGTAAAATCTTTTGTTCTAATTCTGTGAAAAATGCCATTGGTAATTTGATAGGGATTGCATTGAATCTGTAGATCGCTTTGGGTTGTATGGTCATTTTCACAATATTGATTCTTCCCATCCAAGAACATGGTATATCTCTCCATCTGTTTGTGTCATCTTTGATTTCTTTCATCAGAGTTTTATAGTATTCTGAGTACAGGTCTTTTGCATCCTTAGGTAGGCTTATTCCTAGGTATTTTATTCTTTTTGTTGAGATGGTAAATGGGATTGTTTCCTTAATTTCTCTTTCTGATTTTTCATTGTTAGTGTATAGGAATGCAAGAGATTTCTGTGCATTAATTTTGTATCCTGAAACTTTACCAAATTCATTGATTAGCTCTAGTAGTTTTCTGGTAGCATTTTAAGGATTCTCTATGTATATTATCATGTCATCTGCAAACAGTGACAGTTTTACTTCTTTTCTGATTTGTATTCCTTTTATTTCCTTTTCTTCTCTGATTGCCGTGGCTAAAACTTACAAAACTATGTTGAATAATAGTGATGAGAGTGGGCACCCTTATGTTGTTCCTGATCTTAGAGGAAATGATTTCAGCTTTTCACCATTGAGAATGATGTTGACTGTGGTTTTGTCACATATGGCCTTTATTATGTTGAGGTAGATTCCCTCTAAGCCCTCTTTCTGGAGAGTTTTTATCATAAATTGGTGTTGAATTTTGTCAAAAGCTTTTTCTGCATCTATTGAGATGATCATATGGTTTATGTCCTGCAATTTGTTAATGTGGTGTATTACATTGATTGTTTTGCCTTCCTGGGATAAACCCCACTTGATCATGGTGTATGATCCTTTTAATGTGTTGTTAGATCCTGTTTGCTAGTATTTTGTTGACGATTTTTGCATCTATATTCATCAGTGATATCAGTCTGTAATTTTCTTTTTTTGTAGTATCTTTTTCTGGTTTTGGTATCAGGGTGATGGTGGCCTCATAGAATTAGTTTGGGAGTGTTCCTTCCTCTGCAAGTTATTGGAAGAGTTTGAGAAGGATGGGTATTAGCGCTTCTCTAAATGTTTGAGAGAATTCACCTCTGAAGCCATCTGGTCCTGGACTTTTGTTTGACAGAAGATTTTTAATCACAGTTTCAATTTCAGTGCTTGTGATTGGTCGGTTCATATTTTCTATTTTTTCCTGGCTCAGTCTTGGAATGTTGTACTTTTCTAAGAATTTGTCCATTTCTTCCAGGTTGTCCACTTTATTGGCATATAGTTGCTTGTAGTAATCTCTCATGATCCTTTGTATTTCTGCAGTGTCAGTTGTTACTTCTCCTTTTTCATTTATAATTCTCTTGATTTGAGTCTTCTTTTTTTTCCTGATGAGTCTGGCTAGTGGTTTATCAATTTTGTTTATCTTCTCAAAGAACCAGCTTTTAGCTTTATTGATCTTTGCTCTTGTATCTTTCATTTCTTTTTGATTTAATTCTTACCAATCTTTCTGATTTCCTTCCTTCTGTTAACTTTGTTTTTTTAAAAAATATAAATTATTTATTTATTTATTTTTGGCCATGTTGGGTCTTCATTGCTGCATGCAGGCTTTTTCTAGTTGCGGCAAGTGGGGGCTACTCTTCATTGTGGTGCGTGGGCTTCTCATTGCGGTGGCTTCTCTTGTTGCGTTGCATGGGCTCTAGGCACGCGGCCTTCAGTAGTTGTGGTGCACGGGCTTAGTTGCTCCACGGCATGTGGGATCTTCCTGACCAGGACTTGAACCCGTGTCCCCTGCATTGGCAGGTAGATTCTAAACCACTGTGCCACCAGGGATGTCCCAACTTTAGGATTTTTTTGTTCTTCTTTCTCTAATTGCTTTAGGTGTAATGTTAAGTTGCTTATTTGCGATTTTTCTTGTTTCTTGAGGTAGGATTGTATTGGTTTAAACTTCCCTCTTATAACTGCTTTTGCTGCATCCCATAGGTTTTAGGTCATCATGTTTTCATTGTCATTTTTTTCTAGGTATTCTTTGATTTCCTCTTTGATTTCTTCAGTGATCTCTTGGTTATTAAGTAGTGTACTGTTTAGCCTCCATGTGTTTGTATTTTTTACGGTTTTTTCCCTGTAATTGATATCTAGTCTCATAGTTTGTGGTCAGAAAAGATACTTGATATGATTTCAATTTTCTTAAATTTACCAAGGCTTGATGTGTGACCCAAGATATGATCTATCCTGGAGAATGTTCCATGTGCACTTGAGAAGGAAGTGTATTCTGTTATTTTTTGGATGGAACGTCCTATAAATATCAAGTAAGTCCATCTGGTCTAATGTGTCATTTAAAGCTTGTTTTTCCTTGTTTTCCTTGGCTGATCTGTCCATTGGTGTAAGTGGGATGTTAAAGTTCCCTACTGTTATTGTGTTACTGTCGATTTCCCCTTTTATGGCTGTTAGCATTTTCCTTATGTATTGAGGTGCTCCTATGTGGGGTGCATAAATATTTACAATTGTTATATCTTCTTCTGGGATTGATCCCTTGGTCATTATGTAGTGTCCTTCTTTGTCTCTTGTAATAGACTTTATTTTAAAGTCTATTTTGTCTGATATGAGTATTTCTACTCCAGCTTTCTTTTGATTTCCATTTGCATGGAATATCTTTTTCCATTCCCTCATTTTCAGTCTGTATGTGTCCCTAGGTCTGAAGTGGGTCTCTTGTAGACAGCATATATATGGATCTTGGTTTTGTATCCATTCAGCCAGTCTGTGTCTTTTGGTTGGAACATTTAATCCATTTACATTTAAGGTAATTATCGATACATATATTCACATTACCATTTTCTTAATTGTTTTGCATTTGTTTTTGTAAGTCTTTTCCTTCTCTAGTGTTTCCTGCCTAGAGAAATTCCTTTAGCATTTGTTGTAAAGCTGGTTTGGTGGTGCTGAATTCTCTTAATTTTTCTTGTCTGTAAAGATTTTAATTTCTCCATTGAATCTGAATGAGATCCTTGCTGGGTAGAGTAGTCTTGGTTGTAGGTTTTCCCCTTTCATCACTTTAAATATGTCCTGCCACTGCCTTTTGGCTTGTAGAGTTTCTGCTGAAAGATCAGCTGTTAACCTTATGGTGATTCTCTTGTATGTTATTTGTTGTTTTCCCTTGCTGCTTTTAATATTTTTCTTTGTATTTAATTTTTAATAGTTTGATTAATATGTGTCTTAGCATGTTTCTCCTTGGATTTATCCTGTCTGGGACTCTCTGTGCTTCCTGGACTTGGGTGACTATTTCCTTTTTCATGTTAGGGAAGTTTTCAACTATAATCTCTTCAAATATTTTCTCAGACCCTTTCTTTTACTCTGCTGCTTCTAGGCCGCCTATAATTCGAATGTTGGTGCATTTAATGTCCCAGAGGTCTTCGAGACTGTCCTCAATTCTTTTCATTCTTTTTTCTTTTTTCTGCTCTGCAGCAGTTATTTCCACTATTCTATCTTCCAGGTCACTTAACCATTCTTCTGCCTCACTTATTCTGCTATTGCTTCCATCTTGAGTATTTTTAATTTCATTTATTGTGTTGTTCATTATTATTTGTTTGCTCTTTAATTCACCTAGGTCTTTGTTAAACATTTCTTGTATTTTCTCCATTCTATTTCCAAGATTTTGGATCATCCTTACTATCAATACTCTGAATTCTTTTTCAGGTAGACTGCCTATTTCCTCTTCATTTGTTTGGTCTAGTGGGTTTTTACCTTGCGCCTTTATCTGGTGCATATTTCTCTGTCTTCCCATTTTGTTTAACTTACTGTGTATGGGGTCTCCTTTTTGCAGGCTGCAGGTGCATAGTTCCTCTTACTTGTGGTGTCTGCCCCCAGTGGGTGAGGTTGGTTCAGTGCCTTGTGTAGGCTTCCTGGTGGGCAGCACTGGTGCCTGTGGTCTTGTGGGTGTGGCTGGATCTTCTCCCTCTGGTGGGCAGAGTCACGTCCAGTGGTGTGTTTTGGCGTGTCTGTGAACTTACTATGAGTTTAGGCAGCATGTCTGCTAATGGATGGGGTTGTGTTCCTGTCTTGCTAGTTGTTTGACATGGGGCATCCAGCACTGGAGCTTGCTGGCCGTTGGGTGGAGCTGCGTATTAGTATTGAGATGGAGATCTCTGGGACAGCTCTTGCTGATTAATATTACATGGGGCTGGGAGGTCTCTGGTGGTCCAAAGTCCTGGACTTGGCTCTCCCACCTCGGAGGCTCAGGCCCGATACCCTGCTGGAGCACCAAGGCTCTGCCAGCCACATGGCACAGAAGAAAAGGAAGAAAACAAACAAACAACGAACAGACAGAGCCCCAAGAGAAACGGTAAAAGCAAAACTAAACAGACAAAATTACACAAAAAGAAACATATCCACACACACTCACAAAAAGAGAAAAAAAAAGGAGGGGAGCAACAAAACCAATAAACCAACCCACAAATGAAAACAAACGCTAAAAACTAAAATAAGATAAACAGAAAACCCAAAATACATCAGACACAGAAAGCAAACCCCAAGTCCACAGTTGCTCCCAAAGTCCACCACCTCAATTGTGAGAATACTCGTTGTCTATTCAGGTATTCCACAGATGCAGAGTTTACTGCGCTGGTTGCAGGGATTTAATCCACTGCTTCTGAGGCTGCTAGGAGAGATTTCCCTTTCTCTTCTTTGTTCGCACAACTCCTGGGGTTCAGCTTTGATTTTGGCCCTGCCTCTGCATGTAGGCTGCTCTCAGGCATCTGTTCCCTGCCCGGACAGGAGGGTGTTAAAGCAGTGGCTGATTAGGGCCCTCTTGCTCACTCAGGCTGGGGGGAGGGGGAGGTACAGTAGTCATAATTGGGATGCCGGGAGTGTCTGCAGCAGCAGAGGCTGGCGTGAAGTTGCAACAGCCTGAGGCGTGCTGTGTGTTCTCCTGGGGAAGTTGTCCCTGGATAACAGGACCCTGGCAGTGGCGGGCTGCACAGGCTCCCAGGAGGGGGTGGGTAGTGACCTGCACTTGCACACAGGATCCTTGGTGGCAGCCGCGACAGCGGTAGCAGTCCATGCCTGCCTCTGGGATCTGAGATGATAGCCACGGCTTGCACCCATCTCTGGAGTTCACTTTAGGCAGCGCTCTGCCATCTGTGGGCACAGAGAGCAGGAATTTCCTCTCTTTGCACACTCCATAACAATGGTGTCTTCCCTCTCCGGCAGGTCCAGACTTTTTCCCGGACTCCCTCCCGGCTAGCTGTGGCGCACTAGCCCCCTTCAGGCTGTGTTCATGTAACCAACCCCAGTCCTCTCCCTGGGATCTGGCCTCTGAAGCCTGAGCCTCAGCTTCCAGCCTCCACCCGCCCCAGCGGGTGAGCAGACAAGCCTCTCGGGCTGGTGAGTGCTGGTCGGCACCAATTTGTGCAGGAATCTCTCCGCTTTGCCCTATGCACCCCTATTGCTGCACTCTCCTCTGTGGCTCCGAAGCTTCCCTCCCTGCCCACCACTCTTTCCACCAGTGAAGGGGCTTGCTAGTGTGTGGAAACATTTCCTCCTTCACAGCTCCCTCCCACTGGTGCAGGTCCTGTCCCTATTCTTTTGTCTCTGTTTTTTCTTTTTTTCTTTTGCCCTACCCAGGGACGTGGGGAGTTTCTTGCCTTTTGGGAGGTCTGAGGTCTTCTGCCAGCGTTCAGTAGGTGTGCTGTAGGAGTTGTTCCACGTGTAGATGTAGTTTTGATGTATCTGTGGGGAGGAAGGTGATCTCCACAGCTTACTCCTCCACCATCTTGAAGGTTGCCTCACATGTATCATTTCGAATTTGAGTTTTCTCCAGATATATGCCCAGGAGTGGGATTGCTGGATCATATAGTAACTCTATTTTTAGTTTTTTAAGCAATCTCCATAGTGGCTGCACCAGTTTACATGTGGGATAGGCTTCATCTTGATTCCAGCAGTGGTGTCAGAGCGTTGGGGCTCTACTGAAGCCTTCTAGCACTTTCTGCTATTACATCAACTGATCTATGTAAGTGATGTCTCATTTGATTCTGATCTTAGCTTCTGCTTGATACAGTGAGAAATCCAGGATAAGGCATCTAGTGTGATACTCCATGATTCTGTGGGTAACATGACACTGTAAAATATATATAATATATGTGTAATATATGAGATTATCTTTGAAACCCTTCAAGGGTTTCATTCTTACCTTTTTTGGGGAAGGAGCATTGGCCCTTTATGCTAGGGATTTCTTGCCCTTTTTTATCTCCTTGTTTTTCTGTACTCTGTATCATCTTGGCTTTGGCTCTGTGGTTATTTTAAGGCCACTGTTGCGACCGAACTTCTCAGTGAACTAACCCAGCGTCTCCCAGGGCACAGGGGGGTGAAGAGAGGGCTGGACAAGCTGGAAGAGTGAGGATGAGAGGGCCAGGCATTTGGAAATGCCACCCTACTAAAACCATTCACAAGGGGGATAAATTCCAGCAAACATACCTTTCCAGGTGTTGCTGAACTTCCAAGCTATTAAAGCAATCCCTAAAGGCAAAAATCTTAAAAATAGGGCTTCCCTGGTGGCACAGTGGTTGAGAGTCCGCCTGACGATGCAGGGGACACGGGTTCGTGCCCCGGTCTGGGAAGATCCCACATGCCATGGAGCGGCTAGGCCCGTGAGCCATGGCTGCTGAGCCTGCGCGTCTGGAGCCTGTGCTCTGCAACGGGAGAGGCCACAACGGTGAGAGGCCCGTGTACCGCAAAAAAAAAAAAAAAAAAAAAAAAAAATCTTAAAAATAAAAACAAACCAGAAACTAGCATGGGAAGAGAGAGCTGTCCTGGGAGCCCAGGCAAAGCCGATCTGTTGTGCCTGCTTCCTACACACGAGTCATTGCTGACCATGGCTGTAAATTGAGAAATGTCAGTAAATTGGAAATGTGGAAGTCTCTTTGGCTCAGACAAGATTTCCGCCCCCAGGATGTGAATGCTTTGTCAGCTTCCCCTGACACTGTGGTGGAGAAATTCCATAATGAGGGGAAATGCATTCACCCCGAATTCTTACCCAGTTTGGTCATTTGTTCTGTCTTAGAAGTGCTAACTGCACGAGTCTCCTCCATCTTCGTGCAAAACAAAGCACAAAGGACCAGAGCGTCACTTCCGGCCCCACCGTATTTCACACACAGCCTCGGCTATGGCTGCATCTCCACCAGCAGCCTGCGAATATTCGGGGTCCTTGTTCTACACCCCTTCCTCATCCTCCTCAGTCAGGCCACTTTCACCTTTTCTTCTAAGGCTCTCTATTGACCATTGTATTTCTTATTTTTTTGGCATGTAACATGTGGCTCCAACCGTTTATATTTTTATGAGAATCAGTATTTTGTTTGTTCCCAGAGTCTCATTGATTGAGTTGCCTGCCTCTCGCTTTTTTTCCTCCATGAGCCATGTTGCTTTTAATGTAAGATATCACAGACTGTGAGGCGTTTATTTTTAGGATTATATACATTTATCAAGTGTTGGTGCAAACCCTGGGCCAACACAGCTGCTGCAGCCGAAATAACCCCGCCCTCTAGTGGCACAAAGGTGTAGGCGCAGCGGCTGCTCTGCCTTCCAGCGGCACCGGGCTGCCAGGGATGAATCCTTCAGCCCTCTTCGTTTCTCAACCTTTCCCTTCCAGTCCTGAGAGCTCAAGCTCGAATTCTTGTTTCTTGCCAGACGAAGATGAACTTTACTGGGCAGCAGCCGTTTTGGACCCTAGTTTGAGTTAAAGTGCTTAAAAAATGTAGGACCTCCAGCTGCAAAGAACATGCCACTTTGCAGTAACCATGATGGGATCCAGCCCCTTGATGGAGCCTCCAATTCAGCACAGTGGTGGCTGATTGCAAGCTGTCAGGGAGCTGTGGCAGGGCCGGGGTCCCCCTCTTCACCACTGCCTGTATCTTTCCCACACTCTCTCCTGATGGGGAGTGCATTAATCAGCCAGAGAAGAAATAAGAGATTTTAAGTATAAATATAAATATAGGTTAATTATACTATATATATTAGAGATAGAGAGAGATTTATTATACAGAGTTGGCTCATGCAGCTATGGAAGCTGAGGAGTCCCCGGATCTGCCTTCTGGAAGCCCAGGAAAGCTGGTGGCGTAATTCCAGTCAGCATCTGAAGGTCTGAGAGCCAGGAGGGCCGATGGTGTAAGTACCAATCCAAGCGTAGGAGAAGACCCAGATCTCAGCTCAAGCAGTCAGGCACAGAGGCAGAATTCAACCTTCCTCTGCCTTCTACTCTGTTTAGGTTTTCAACAGGCCCCAGTGGGCCCCATCCACATTGGGGAGGACAGTCTGCTTTGCTCAGCCCACCAACTGAAATGCTTCTCTCTCCCGGAAACACCCTCACAGACACCTGGAAATAACGTTTAACCCGATTATCTGGGCATCTCACAGCCCAGTCAAGCTGCTAAGTAAAATGAATCATCAAAGAGAAAAATTATTTCAATGACAACGTAACAGGAAAAAATTAAGGAATGTGTTAGCATAATAGTGAGAGGAGATGAATGGTGGCAAAAGGAAGGCTTGTCAGTCTTGAAGATGCTCTGAGATGAAAAATTCTAAGTTGCTTACGGTCAGCACACGTACAAGCTCAGTAGAGGCTGCCACCCAAAGTCCCAGATGCAGCCAACAGGGAGCTTCAGAGATGGGGGCATCTCAGTCTACTGTTCAGAGATGAGGCTGGGACCCCCAGGAAAGGGCAGGGAGGTCCTCAGAGCATCCTGAAGAAAGCGCAAAAGAAGGACCGAAGGGAGGAGTTGTCAGATGCTCATCTGAGGGGGACTCTAGAAATTAAAAGGTGACTCATAAGAACAATAAAAATAAATATTTTGGCGCCCTTCCTACCGTTTATGTATTCATTTTAATTTTAATACTACTTTCTTTGTGAAAACAGATTTTACCTACATACCATTTCAGGTGTTGAAGGTGCAAGTAAAAGTTAGATAGAGGTTTTAATCCATTCCTGGTGCTCTAGAGAAGAAAAGGAGGTGGTGGGTATCCTGAACTGGAATTTTGTGTTTTCCCTACGAAATGTCATCTGCGTATAACTCTAGAGGTCTCCACCCTGACTTCACGTTAGAATAATCTAGAGAATCTTCAGAAATTAAATTGGAACGGGGGAGGGGCAGCAGGTAGGACATTTGTGTTTTTCAGAAGTTCCCCGAGTGATCTGAAGCTGTCAGTGGCCAGGATTGAGAACCTGAGCACTTAGCACTCCTGCACTTCGGGGGGATTAGGTGGACATTTTGGAGAAGTGGGGACATATTCTCACATGACCCCTCTTAGGAAACGTCCCCACTACCAGCCAGCAGCCCTGTCACCCCCTGGGGACGGCACACACTCTAAAGATGATATTCCAATGCCTTATCTCAGGCCAGTGTGGTTACGCTGTTGTTTTCTTCCTGGATTGTTTTTAACCCCAAACCTGAAAACTAGAAAAGTTTCTGGTTAAAAGAACAGGGTTTTTTTGGTTTTGGTGGATTTGTCGCGGGCAACTAGCTATTGGCTTTTTCTCTTATTTTGCATTTGGATTTTGGTTTTCTGTCATGTATTCTGTTATACGGAAAGCACTTTGTCAAAAAGCCATCTCTGTTCCTGCCTGGTTTTTCTCCTTCACCCGGTGATTTCTGATCTGGTCTCTGAGCCTCAGCACACTGAGGCCTTGGGGACACACTGCCTGCTGGCTCACCCCTCATCTGACTTACACCCCCTTCCCCCGAGCTCCCTCACGTTGCCTTTAGGACGGTGCAGTCTGCTGATGAACTCACTTGTCGGCCTCGCCATAATACACCTGCAGCGGGAAGTGTCCAAGAGGCGCTGGGGTCCGAGGCCAGCACAGCCTCGGCTCATGCAAAGGGCTGAAATATTTTAATGAATAAAATTTATCAAAGGCAAGAATCTTTTCTTCCAAAGAAATATTGAATTTCAAAGCAATTCAAGTAGTGATTGCCTGGCCACCCCACCGCCCCTCGCCTTCAGAGGTGACTCCCCCAGTGGGATGCGAGTTAAGGGATGGAGAGAGTCCTGAGTGAAAGTAAGGTCCGCCCCGCCCTTAGCCCTTGGTTCCCACTTCTGCTCGGGGACAGCGCTTAACACGGAAGGGTCTGCGGCGCCCTCTAGTGGTGGACGCGCCGCATGACCCCTCCAAAGAATACCTTCAGGAATTATTACTCTGTAGTGGTAGTGATAATAATAATAATAGTAGTAGTAGTAGAATAATAATAATAATAAGCTCTCCACGGTTGTATTGGAATGCCAGCCTGTGTAACAACCTGTGTATGACATATCTGGCTGTTCTCTCAGCGTTCTTTTGCTGTTTTCCAGAAGAGGTGAGGGATCCTATGGTCAGGGTCTGTAGACATACTCAGCAGGAGATTTTGTGTTTAAGAACAGTCCTCACCACTCTACATGTTGTGGGTCCCAGCAGCAACCCATAGGCCGCTTCTTTCTTCCCAATTCCAGATATTTCCCCATTGGTATAGGGGCACCTGTGCAGATCTGACTAGGCAAGGCTCCTTTAGGCTAAATATTCAAATAAAATTCTATCATAGTAATTTAACATAACTGACCCACTATGAACCCTGAGATATTTCATCAGGCTTCACTGAGTTAAAGAAAATTACTTTTGTTTTTTTAAATTGCAGTATAGTTCATTTGCAATATTGTGTTAGTTTCAGGGGGACAGCAAAGCAATTCGGTTATACACACATATGTATATATCTATATTCTTTTTTCCATTTCCATTACAGTTTATTACAAGATATTGAATATAGTTTCCTGTGCTATACAGTAGGACCTTGTTGTTTATCTAAGAAAGTTACAAAAGTAAGTCTCTGAGTTTTGTTGTTGTTCATGGTGGTGGTGGTGTGATGACTTTTTGTTTGTTGAATTTTTTCATTTAATCATGACAACAGAAATCGGTTGTGGGGCTTTGGGGATGAAATCTAGATTATCCCCGAGGCCAGCAGCTTTATGGACCCGACCACACAAAATCTGTTGATAAAGGGAAAAGACACTCTGATTCCCATCTGACCTTTTTTAGGTAGGGGCTGTGTAGACAGTGAGGGACAGTGCAGGAAATAACACGGTATCTGCAGAGAGTGCCTGCTGCCTGTGACCAGCGCTGTGTCCTTCGGACTGTTACAAACACTCTCTCCAAACTGCAGGCACATTTTTGAGTTCCCACAGTGCGGTTCACGAAGTAATTTGTAGTCCTGGTTTCTTTTACAAAATGATGATGTTTAAGAACATCTAGTAATTAGGCCAAAGGAAAACAGTGTTTATTCTATGAGCGGAGGGGAGGCTGCGAGTCTGAGTTCTCATTAACCCAGTGGTTGTCTGATTCTCTAACGCCAAGTGTCTGCTATCGATGAAGACGTGACAGCAGTCTGACAGGTAACGTTTGCAAGGGGCTTCTTTATAGCAGTAGCTCACAGGCAAATGCTGGTGGCCCCATACCCTGAAGCAGTCTAAGGAAATGTGTAACGATGAACTGGATTCTTCTCACTTCAAACCTATGTGGGAGGAAACAGACGTCCCCCCAGAAAATGTGTACAGTAAGACCCCTGGAAAAATGCAAGTATTTACAGATGAAAGTATTAGTCCATGCATTTTGAACAAGTAGAGACAGCAAGGCTTAAGAGACAAAGCTCTGATTTCAGGGCTAGATCACAACCGACTTCAGCACCCCAGGGAGCTAGAGTCAGAACTGGTGTCTTGGGAAGTCTTTGTTCACGTTCTGCTTTCTTTTTGCAGAATTAAGGCTTTGACTGAAATGCTAATTGTAGAAAAAGTCTCCTTGGGACCCAGTAGGGCTCCACTGGGTCCCAGGCCCAGGGAGATTAAAATGTTATGACAGTTATGAAGTCCCTTTCTGGTAAAGCTCCACAATCCTGTGAAAAATGTCAAGGATTAATTAATGCAAAAGCAGGACTTCACCTTGTACCTCAGAGTTGAAGGATGGAGTAGAACATTAACTTTAGTCACCCCAGTGTGACAGAAATGCTACATATTCCTGCTGCCTCAAGTCCTCAGACCGTTCCTGATAACACACACACACACACACACACTAACCTCCTTTAGTCTTTCTAGCAGAGTGTGTTTCCTTGCTGGCGGTCCTCTATGTGGGAGGCAGGTTAAGGAGAGAAACTCTAGTTTAAGTGGAGGCATGAGCTCTATTTAAGAACTTGAATCTTATACCCCAAGGCCTAGGTACCTGGATGTAGCATGACTCCCACCTCGATGGTAACTCAGTTTAGCCGTGAACCCAAACAAAAACTCTCATCCTCAGCACCTCCCTCCCCTCCTGTCCGGAGCTTCCCCACTCCTTCCTTCGCCTGACTGCCCTCCTCCTCTTGAAGGGAGCTGACTTTGGGGTCAGTTTCCTTCTCTATCTGCTTTCCTTGGTGCTTGACTGATAGGAAAGGGCAGGAGAAAATACCACGCGGACAGCAGCGCCGTGAGTCTGAGTGATTCCTTCTAACTCAGTTGTCTGCTGCCCTTCAGAGAATCTCGAAAGATCCCCCACTTCTTGCCCAGCCTTTAATCTTGTTGTGTGGCGTTTCTCAGTTTAAAATGGGGGTGTTGAGGCTGAAAATCTGCAAGAGGTGGCCCCAGGCAGAATTGTGGAACGAGTACTTGGCGTCTTCCATCTCCTTCTAGTTTCTCACCCCCTCTTCTCTCCTTCGCTCAATTCCTTTCCTTCCTGGCTCATTCAGTGCAGAACCTTCCAGGAGCAAATTTGCAGCCCTCCCACCTGCCCCCTCTTCAGCTGATCGCCGGCAGGCCGGGAGGCACACTGCATTTAACAAGGGGTCTTCATCCCTAGTGGTGACAAGCTGGTGGGCAGCGACCCTCTCCATCCCCTGGGATCATGCCCCTGTGGAGGCTGCCCTGGGATGAATATAGTCAAGTTCTTCCTGGACGACTCGGTTGCTCTGACAGCCTATTCTAGGACTCTGCTCTATTGCCAGCATCACCTGCAAAGTTACCAACAGAAGATTGACGATAGTTACCCACGTGAATTTCTCTGATCAAAGTTGATTTTTGATCTTAGAGGGATTTCTTCTTGCTTTAATCCAACAGCTACTGTTTTCATGGGACACAGCGTTTTTCAGATGCGACCATTTTTTCGAAACAAGCCTGAGCCTGCAAGGATCTGGGTCCTCATCTTCGTCTGCCACTTGGCACTGTGTGGCCTTGAGCAAGCTGCATCCATTCATTCTACGAACATGAATGCCTGTGGGTACCAAGCCCTGGGATGCAATAGTGAGGAAGACACAGGACATGGCCCCATGGCACAGGTCATGACAATTTGTGCTAAAGGGAAAGGACATGACACCAAAGAACAGAGAGGAAAGAACTCCTAGGTCTGTTGGAGGGGGGGGCCTTTCACAAAAAAGGTAGACTATCAGCTCTAGTGCCGTGAAATACCTTGTTAGCTGCACTCAACCACAAGCTTTTTGAGAGCACCTGTTGATTTGACAACTATATATTTCATTTCTCTTGGTGGTGATGGTTACAGTCTGATCACACATATGTGACTTTCAAAGTCCGAGGTTAACAAATGCCTCTACCTCCTAATAGACTTTAGAACATTCTCAGCCAACACTCTCCTCTGTCTTGTCATAACTCCATCCTTTTTTATAACCACGAGTCAATATAGTTATTAGGCTGCTTTATGCCATCAAGGCCTATCTAAAAGAATGATCTAAATAGTTAGTGATTTCTTTGCTTACTATACATTTTTGTATCTCAGTCCTTCCTTCTGAGTTCAATTTTTTTCTTCCTGGAATAAGAAGGTCTGTTAGGGGTACACTCTCTATTTTATATTAATGATAGTTCAGTCCGGCACAGAGTTTTAGGTTGGTGACTCTATTATCTCAGCCCTTTGAAGATTGGAATATACTGTCTTCTGATGTACAGTGTTGCTGTTGAGAATTCTTATATGAATCTTTTCATTGTACATTTTGCGTAATCTGACTTTTCCCTGGTAAGATCTTTGTCTTTGCTATTCTTCTGCTCACTACAGTGTGTTTATGATTTACTTTTATTTATCTTGATCAAGATTTCTGTTCTTTATTGAAGTATAGTCAATGTTGTGTTAGTTTCAGGTATACAGCAAAGTGATTCAGTGATATACACACACACACGTAGTAGGAAAATCGTACAGCTGAAGGGGACCTTGGAGATGAATGTTTTACTTTGTCCATCCATCCATCCATCCATCCATCAGTTATTTGATTCATGTTTACTAAAATGACCCAGAAACTGCTGGGGATACAGTTACTCCTCTTATAAAGCTTATCTTCTGATAGGCAGCAGCACACAGTGAACAGTAGACAAGTGATTAAGTAACATAGTTGCAGATGGTGATAAAGGCTGCAGAGAAATAGACAGCGAACGCTGGGGAGGCATCCGCTTCTATGAGGAAACAACAATGAGCTGACCCTAAACCATGAGAAGAAATCAGTTACAAGAAGAGCCAGGGCAGGAAGACAGTCTGCAGTTCAACTGGCGGCGGGAACCCAAGTGAGAAACAAGGGCAGACACATGGTTTCAGAACTCAGAGTCCAGCTGTGCCAGAGTTGGCCCTACCCGGTGCTCTGATCCTACCTCTGCTCTTCTCCAATCCCCAGCCTGTCACATGTGGCTAATCCTCAAGCCAGCTGTCCTGCTTGGCCTTGTCTTTAGACAAGCCGTCATCTCCCACGTCAAATAATTCAAAGCGCCCACACGAGCCACACGGATACCTGGAATGCCTGCTTCTCAGTTATTTTGTGCCTCTTGCTCCAAATCCTCAGAGCCTCTGCAACTAATGACTCTATGAGTTCTTGCACCTGTTATTTTTACATGATTCCGTGTGTGTTCACTTGAATAACCACTAATTATGTTCTGGTATAATAAATATAAATTTTGCTGTTATGGTTTTAGAAACAAAGAAAGTTCTTGATATGTTAATAGAAAAATCTCTAGCTTTAATTGTAAAATTCCCATTCACTTTTTTTACGTATAGATCTATACGGCGGTTTCAAGTTAACAAGAATGCATATACACATCCTGGTGTATATGTATTTATATGATAGTCTCAAAAGAAAAAGAACTCTTTGGAATTTTATTGAGTCTTCTTTTCCTTATAATATTAGTGATTAATAACTGCAGATTCTTTATACTTTTAAAATATTGTTTACTTGATTTCACCTTATTTTCATAATAATCATATAAGCTAAGTAGTTTATTTCCCTTCTTTTACAATGATTTGAAAAGTGAGTCCATAAAGGGAACAGATTTGTCCATGATGGCCTAACACAAAATATTTCTGAGAATAGAGGAAGGGTAAAATATTTGTACTAAGTGAAGGGCATCCACATTTACAACTTAATTTGCATTAATTCAATATTTTAAATAGCTATGTCATCTCCTATCATTAGTAGGAAGGCTGCGGTGCATGAATTTTCTTTTAAAATAAACATTCATTGACCAAGGTTCGTTATTGAATCTAATATCTAAATTAAAATTTCAGGGCTTCCCTGGTGGCGCAGTGGTTGAGAGTCGGCCTGCCAATGCAGGGGACACGGGTTCGTGCCCCGGTCTGGGAAGATCTCACATGCCATGGAGCGGCTGGGCCCGTGAGCCATGGCCACTGAGCCTGCACGTCCAGAGCCTGTGCTCCGCAACGGGAGAGGCCACAACAGTGAGAGGCCCGCGTACCGCAAAAAAAAAAAAATAATAATAAAAAAAAATTCAATTTTTATAGTTAGATATGATTTGATGTTCTTTACTTTGTTTTTTGAAGGCCTTTCGATAGGAAGTCAGGGTCTTTTATGAATTCTAGAATAAGATATATTTTTGAGACATTCATCACATTAAATGGAGTTATGTTCATTAATCCTCTGTTGAGCAACTGGAAAGAGATGTTGAAAACATTCAGCTTAGACACACAAACATCCCGTAGGAGGACTATCCCAGCACAGCCGTGTTTTCTGCAGGTGTGGTCTTAATTTAATCTTAGTGTCAGCGCCGCAAATGGAATATTAGGATTTGTACTGTTAGCACTTGTCACGTGACTTTTCTCAGTGACAGTGTTGTCTCAGTGTCCCCATCCTGACCATCCTGTCACACTCTCTTCATTATGTACTTCAGGACAAGTTAGAACACAAACCGGGAACTGAAAAGCTTTCTGATGAAGCTATGCTGCGTTTCTGGTTTTGTTTTACTTGCTCTAGTTAAGTGTCTTCAGTTGATGGAGAGGTACTCCATCCCCTGATGCCTATAAAACGTGCCAGTCAGGACAATAAATTGTATGGAATCACACGCACCTGATTTCTAACCATGTCTTGAATAGCTAAGCTTTGGGAGGAAAAATAAGACTTATCTAGGATCTTCACTTATGTATACTAGATAAGTCTGTATAGTACTGTACTGTAGAGTACTATAGAGACTGTCCTTCACTAGAGGATATAAATAGAATGAGCAGACAAAAAATAGTAAAAATGTGAGGATTTAAGCAACATGATTAACAAGTTTGACATAATTGACATATACATATTGGAAAATGCACCCAACAACTGCAGACTACACATTTTTTTCCAAGTACATATAGAACATTATAAAAAATTTGACCATATACTTGGCCATCAAGGAAGTCTTAACAAACATCAGAAACAAATAGTGCAGAGAATGTTCTCAGACCACAATGTAATTAAGCTGCTAATAAACATACCAATATGAAAATCCCACAATTTTAACAATTAATGCTACATTACTAAATAACCCATTGGATCAAATCAAAAATCACAGTAGGTATTTGAATATATTTTTAATTGAGTGTATTGAAAATATGAGACATCAAAACTTGTAGGCTGGGGCTTCCCTGGTGGTGCAGTGGTTAGGAATCTGCCTGCCAATGCAGGGGACATGGGTTCGAGCCCTGGTCCAGGAAGATCCCACATGCTGCAGAGCAACTGGGCCCATGCACCACAGCTACTGAGCCTGTGCTCTGGAGCCCGTAAGCCACAATTACTGAGCCCATGTGCTGCAACTAATGAAGCCCACGCACCTAGAGCCCGTGCTCCACAACAAGAGAGGCCACCACAATGAGAGGCCCATGCACCGCAAAGAAGAGTAGCCCCCGCACGCCGCAACTAGAGAAACCCCATGCGCAGCAACAAAGACCCAACGCAGCCAAAGATAATAAATAAATTAATTAAATAAATTAAAAACAAACAAACAAAAAAAACTTGTAGGCTGCATCCAAAGCTATGCTTCAAGGGAGATTTATAGGTTTAATTGCATCTACTAGAAAAGTAGAAAAACTGAAAATGAATGATCTAAGTCTCCATTTCAAGAAGTTCGAAACAACAGAAAACTCAAAGAAAGTAGAGAAGGTAAATAATAAAGAACGAAGTAGAAAACAAAACAAACACCCAATGAAGTTTGTCTGATCTAAAAGTTCTATCATTTAAAAAAAAAAGACTATTAAGTTGACAAACACCTGGCCAGTCTAATCAAGAAGAGAGAGAGAGAGGGAGAGAACGTGCAAATAAACAATTTCAGGAATGAAGTCATTGAAAAGATCATAAGATGTCTCTGTGAATAATTTTATGCCAATAATTTTGAAAATTTAGATATGGACAAAATCCTAGAAAACCCAGTAAGAAATAGGATTTAAATCTACATCTGTATAATAACTGAATCACTTTGCTGTACACCTGAAACTAACACAACACTGTCAATCAACTATACTTCAATTTAAAAAAAAGAAAAACAATAGATCTACATCTGTTAAAGGAACTGAACCTATAATGAAAATCTTTGCTAACTTAGATGATTTACTAGTGAGTTCTACCAAATATTTAAAGAGATAATAAAATCAATCTCACATAAACTTTTCCAGAAAATAGCAAAAGAAGTACTTTTTATGAGACCCACATAAGCTTGATACCTAAACCAGACAATGACATACAAGGAAAGAAGTTACAGGTCACTCTCTCTTATAACATACATGCAAAAATGCTAAAAAACAATAACAAATCAAGTCCAGTGATAGATTTAAAAAGATAAGCTGGGTTTATTTCAGATATGTGAGATTGGTTTTGAATTTAAAAATCAATGTTTAAATTCACCACAGTAACAGATAAAAGAAAAAAAATTATATGACTATCTCAGTAGATGCAGAAAAAGTTTTTTATAAAGCTTTTGATAAAACTCAACATTCATTTATAATAAAAACTCTTGCCTTCCCCAAAATATCTGAAAAAAACCCCACAAGTAGTATCATATTTAATAGGTAAATATTGAAAGCTTTTCCTGTAAAATCAGGAACAAGACAAGAATGGTTTCTTCAGTTCAACATTGTATTAGAGGTTCTAGCCAGAGCAACAGGAAAAAAGGATTAGATTAGGATTTAGAATTAGAAATTCTAATTAGATTAGAAAGAGAAATAAATCTTTAGGATTAGAAAGAGAAAGAAATCTGTCATTATTCATATATAATATAATTTCATAGGTAGAAAAATCAAAGATGTCTGCAGATAAACTCTTAGAATTAATAGGAGAATTGAACAAGCTCACTGCATAGATGGTCAATAAACAAAATCATGTAGTTCATTTCCACATATAATTAAATTTCTATAACCTGACAATAAGCAATTAGAAAATAAAATGTTACACATAATACTATTTATCAACAGAATACAAAAAGCATATGTCTAAGAACCAAACTAAAAAAATGTTCAAGACCGTGACACAGAAAACTACAAAATGTCGTGGGGAGAAATGGAAGAACATCTAATAAAGGAGAGATTGAGCATGTTCATGAGGTGGATTCACATTATAAAGATGTTGTTTTGTTACCACTCCAGAAGTAGTGGCTGAAATCAGCAACAATTCTATCATTACTGATGACTCCATAGATTGATGGACTCAGCTGGACAGCTCTGCTGGTCTCACTGGGGGTCCCTCCTGCAGCTGCAATTGGATGGCAGCTGGGACTATGACGTCCAAAACGGCTTCATTCACTGTCTGACGCCTTGAGGGACAGCTGGGAGTCCAGGCTTCACTCCTCGTTTTCATGTAATCCAGGGCTTTTCCCTCCGCACATGGCCTTTCCATATGATCTCCCCAGCGGAGCATCTGATATTCTTATACAGCAGCTCAGGGATCCCCAAAGTACAGAGTGGGAGCTGTCTGGCCTTGTTGAGGCTTGTGTGCGTGAACTGCCGTGCTGTTACCTCTGCCCTACTCTAACAGTGAAAGCAAATCACCAAGTTTAACATGGGAGGGGACTGGCCACCTAGGGGCCTGAATCCCAGGAGGTGAAGCTCCCAGCTATCACAGTGTACTTTCTGGTCTTCAAGGAGTCACCTCCCTCACAAGCAAAATGTACTTACACCTACCTCTCTCTGGACTCCCAAAGCCTCACCCCATGATGGCGTCTTGTCATCTAAATCATGTTCAAATTCAGATGGGGCTTTTCAGAAATTTTCCCTCAGGCACAACTCCTTGGGTGTGGTTCCTGGGTTGCAGATACAGATTGTGTAGATTGTGAATCAGAAAGAGAAGTTATTCTATCTCCTTTCCCCCCTCCCCCTCCCCCCCCCCATACACACACTCAACATACATCTGTAAGCTAGAGGTAGACACTTGCCTTCAAAAGGGGCGAGTGACTAGAAGGTACAGAGCAGTCAGTGATCCAGAGCAATTCCAGAATCCACTGGGCATGTGCTGCTAGCTCGGCTTCTTGGAATAGTTCTCCAGCGTTCTCCAGGCCAGCCTCTGGGAAGCCTCTGAGACGTACTACCTTTTTCATTAAAATGACCTGTGTTTGCAGCTGAGAAACGCTTACCCTGATTTCTCCCCATAGAAGTTTGAGGACCCGGAAGCTCTTTTCATTTTGGCACGTCTCTGCTTGAGCTAACACAGTTCTTAAAAAATCCTGTGGGTTTCTGATGTATCAGATGATACATTGACTAACTAGTATAAAGTACCAGTTAGTGGGGAGAAAGACCGGTAACATCCTATTTCTTGGCCAGGTGGTCCCCTCATTCTCCACTGTGTCTCCATCTCAGACCCTCTGAGTCCCACTTGTGTCCTCTGTCTTATTAGTGATCTCAGGTGGCCTCAGCCTGCAGCGGCTTGAAGCAGGATTTCGTTCTCAGCCAGAGACTGAAGTCAGGCTGCATCAGTGGCCAGTGACAAGGTCCTGGTTCCATACGGCTTTGCAGGAAATGAATTTCCACTAAGAAACGGAAAGTAGTGAAACAAGTAAAGTGTTCACTAGGAGGAAAAAGAGTACGTGTGGATAGATACACGGGTGGGCTCAGAGACAGAGTAGCACCCTCGTGGTAGTTTGAATCACTTATATGGGGCATTTCTTCTGGGTTTCCTTTGGCCAATCATCTTGCCTGGTTCTGAGTCTGTATTTGGTTTATCTAAGGGTCCTCCCATGTGTTCATGTGCATCTCTTAGCCAAGATGGATTCTAGGAAAGAGGCCTATGGGTAGGTTGACATCACTTACTATGGGGTGGCGCCCGCTCCCTTTTTGACCTTCAAGGAGTCTCTCTGCTCGTGTGTAATCAGGAAGGTCTCCTTGACTTCGAGAATGAGGAATATGTGGTCTTTTGTCTCTTGTTTGAGCAGGACTCAGCTTTTCTTACCTCCAGCTATTTTGGAGTATCTGTCCACAGGGGATGAACTACAGCTGCTCGGCCTGGGGCCCATCTATCTCCTGCCTCATTAGCACCAGAAAAACACAGGATGATCAGAACTGGATGTTAGGTACAGAATTCTTAGTGAAAACTGCTCCTTTGAAGTGTATTAGTGGTGACAACTGAATGAGTGTCCCAAACCCAAAATACCAGGGAAGATGCGTATACAGGAAAGTCCCTGCTTGAGCATTCATTTGCTACAAGTAGCATTTCCTGTTTTTCATCAAGTCCGAACCAGCTATTATTCTTAGGCTTTTCCTCATCCAAACCAGTTCTACCTGTTATAATACTTTACCTCCTAGAGCTTGATTGTTAAGGAAATACTCCCCCTCCCAATGGCAAACTGAAAAAATCTACCTTGTTCAGGTCACACAAATAGGAACCTAACAAACATACAGATTTCAAACTCATTGATCAGAGAAGTGTTAATTAAGATGCAATATTATTTTGCAGGTATCAATCATATTGGCAAAGATTTTAAAGCCTGATAATGCAACTGTGGGAAAAAGGAAACTCATACACTGCATGTGAGATTGGAAAACGGTTTGACCATCTTGGAGTGTAAACACCCTAAAGAGTTAAAGATGCACTTACTCATTGCCCAGAAATGCCTCTTCTGGGTAGAAACTGTGCAGAGACTCTCAAACACTATCATGAAAACCCAGTGCTTTCCTTTTGAATTTCCAACCTATTGAGGATCAATATATTTATAAAATAAAAGAAAAAGCAATGCATAAAACAAACGAAATTTAACAACAGACCTACAAAATACAAGCCTGACTAATTTTTTTAAATTTATTTATTTATTTTTGGCTGTGTTGGGTCTTCGTTGCTGCGCGTGGGCTTTCTCTAGTTGCCATGATCGGGTGTTACTCTTCATTGCAGTTCGCGGGCTTCTCATTGTGGTGGCTTCTCTTGTTGTGGAGCACGGGCTGTAGGAGTGTGGGCTTCAGTAGTTGTGGCTCACGGGCTCTAGAGCGCAGGCTCAGTAATTGTGGCGCACGAGCTTAGTTGCTCCGAGGCATGGGGGATCTTCCCGGACCAGGGCTCGAACCCGTGTCCCTTGCATTGGCAGGTGGACTCAACCACTGCGCCACCAGGGAAGCCCCTAATTTTTTATTATTAGATTTGAAAGACGTAAAAGTCTCAGTTGAATTACTTTTAAAGTTTCTAAATGTTTATTCTACAATTCTGCAGTTTCTAGCCATGAACTGCTAACAGTCTGCAGTCCCCAATTTGAGGAACAGTGCTACCAGTAACTCCAGCCCATGGCAACAGGAGATTCATTTAAAGGAGAATGTTCATTGCTGCACTGTTTTGAATATAGAAAAAAATTAAAATTTACTATCATAGGGGAAAATAAACATTATAGTCATACAATGAAATACAGTACAGCCATTAAAATACACTATATCTATCTACACATATTAACATGGATAGATCTTTTAATTAATTAATTAATTATGGCTGCGCTGAGTCTTTGTTGTGGCGTGCGGGCTTCTCTAGTTGCGGTGTGCGGGCTCTAGAGTGCGTGGGCTCAGTGCTTGTGGTGCGTGGGCTTAGTTGCGGTATGGGGGATGTTACTTCCTCAACCAGGGATTGAATCCAGGCCCCCTGCATTGGGAGTGCAAAGTCTTAACCACTGGACCACCAGGGAAGTCTCTAACATGGATAAATCTTGAAACCAAAACACCGAGTGAAAAAAGAAAATGTCAATAGAATCTTTCTTGTATGATGTCATTTATAGGCAGACCTCATTTTAATGCATTTTATTGTGCTTTGCAGATATTGCATTTTTTACAGATTGAAGGTTCGTGGCAACCCTGTGTCAAGCAAGTCTATTGGAGTCGTTTTTGCAACAGCATTTGCTAACTTTGTGTCTCTGTCACATTTCAGTAATTCTCAAATGTTTCAGACTTTTTTTGTTATTATTATATGTGTTATGGTGATCTGTGACCAGTGATCTTTGATGTTACTATTGTAATTTTTTGGGGGATCCATGAACCAGGCCCACACAAAATGGCAAACTTAACTGATAAATGTGTGTGCTCTGACTGCTCCACCAACAGGCCATTCCCCCATGTCTCTCCTCTCCCTGGGCCTCCCTATTCCCTGAGATACAACAATATTAAAATTAGGCCAATTAATAACTCTACAGTGGCCTCCAAGTGTTTGAGTGAAAGGAAGAGTTGCATGTCTCTCACTTTAAATCAAAAGTTAGAAATGATTAAGCTTAGTGAGGAAGGCATGTTGGAAACCAAGATAGGCAGAAAGCTAGGCATCTTGTGCCAAACTGTTAGCCAAGTCACGAATGCAAAGGAAAAGTTCTTGAAGGAAATCAAAAGTGCTACTCCAGTGAATAATAAGAAATGATAAGAATGATAAGAAAGTGAAACAGCCTTACTGCTAATATGGAGAAAGTTTTAATCTCTGGGTAGAAGGTCAAACCAGGCACAACATTCCTTTAAGCCCAATCAGAGCAAGGCCCTAACTCTCTTCAGTTCTGTGAAGGCTGAGGGAGGTGAGGAAACTGCAGAAGAAAAGTTTGAAGCTAGCAGAGGTTGGTTCATGAACTTTAAGGAAAGATGCCATCTCCATAACATAAAAGTGCAAGTGAAGCTGCAAGTGCTGATGTAGAAGCTGCAGCAAGTTGTCCAGAAGATCTAGTTAAGATAATTCATGAAGGTGGCTACACTAAGCAGATGTTCAATATGGACAAAACAGCCTTATACTGGAAGAAAATGCCATCTAGGACTTTCATTTCATAGTTAGAGAGGAGAAGTCAATGTTTGCCTTCAAAGGACAGGCTGACTCTCGTGCTAGGGGCTAATGCAGCTAATGACTTGAAGTTGAAGCCAATGCTCACTTACCATTCCAAAAATCCTACGGCCCTTAAGAATTATGCTAAATCTAATCTGCCTGTGCTCTATAAATGGAACAACAAAGCTGAGATGATAGTACATCTCTTTACAACATGGTTTACTGAATATTTTAAGCCCACCATTGAGAACTACTGCTCCGAAAAAAAGCCAAGGAGATTCATGTTATTTTCATGCCTGCTAACACAACATTCATTCTGCAGCCCATGGATCCAGGAGTAATTTCAACTTTCCAGTCTTATGATTTAAGAAGCACACTTCATAAGACTATAGCTGCCATAGATAGTGATTCCTCTGATCGATCTGGGCAAAATCAATTGAAAACCTTCTGGAAAGGATTCAGCATTCTGGACGCCATGAAGAACACTTCTGATTCATGGGAGGAGGTCAAAATATCAATGTTACCAGGAGTTTGGAAGAAGTTGATTCCTCATGGATGACTTTGAGGGATTCAAGACTTCGGTGGAGGAAGTAACCGCAAATGTGGTGGGAAAAGTAAGAGAACCAGAATTAGAAGTGAAACTTGAAGATGTGACTGAATTACTGTAATCTCAGGATAAAACTTGAACAGATGAAGAGTTGTTTCTTATGAATCAGCAAATAAAGTGGTTTTTTGACATGGAATCTACTCCTGTTGAAGATGCTGTGAAGATTATTGAAATGACAACAAAGGATTTAGAATATTATACAAGTATTCGATATTCTAAATATTTATAAATATCACCCAAAGTTCATAGTTTACTCTTGGTGTTGTACGTACTATGGGTTTGGACAAATGTATTCATCATGTACTTTTTGTCTCAAAGTTCTGTCTTAAAACTGGAATACTCCATAAACTTAGTAGGGCTGATAGAAAAAGCTGCCCCCTTTTGAACACAAAATCTATGTCCCAGTCCCAGGTCTTCCTGTACCCACAGGAAGAAGAAAAATCACTGGCTTTGAAGTCAGGCAGATCTTGGTGTGAGTTCCAGCCTTGTTCTGTTGGACCCATGGTTACTCATCTTTAAGTACAAATCACATATAGCCTCCCTGACAAATGATGTTTACAATGAGTGTCTAATAAGTGTTATTTTCTTTCACCCTCCTTAAGCTAAGGCACAGAGCATAAAGACACTCCATGCCTGCCTAGAGGTGATGAGACAGACAAGTAACAAAAGATAGCAACTGAGTCAGATAAGGGCCAACTAGATACACTGGTAGTACTCTGAGGTAGTTGAAACAGCAGCAAGTAACTATTATGCTATACTGTGTTGCCATTTAACTATCTGGGTTTCAATTTATTCACTTATAAAAGGGCTCTCTGCTTACTATTGATTGAAAAGTGAGAGCATAAAAAATGAAAGTCTTGATGTGTCATAAAGCATAACACCAGTAGGAGGCAATGTTCATGCCTCACCCCCCCATTCCCTCACCTGTTCGCTAGGCAGAATAATGGCCTGTCAAAGATGTCCATGTCCCCATGTTACCTAGCAAGGTGGACTAAAAGATGCTAACCAGCTGCTCTTAAAATAAGGATCTCATCCTGGATTCTCTGGTCAGTTCAATATCGTCACAAGAGAAAAGAGTCAGAGAAAGTTTTGAAGATGCTTCACTGCTAGCTTTGAAGATGGAGGAGTCACAAACCACAGGAGCGCTGGTGGCCTCCAGAAGGCAGCAAAGGTGAGAACATATTCTCTCCTGGAGGCTCCAGAAGGAACGCGGCCCTGACAGCAGCTGGACGTTAGCCTGTTAGACCATTTCAGACTTCTCACCTCCAGAGCTGTAAGGTCATAAATATGTGCTGTTTTAAGCCATTAAGTTTGTGGTAATTGGGTTACAGTGGTGTTGGGGCCCAGGGCAGGCTGCCCCCAAATATGCCAAAGTGGTATATTGATCATTTTGAATGAAAGTTACTTAAGAAACAGCCAATGTAAGAAGGACACTCTGACCCTCCTTCCTGTCTCCCTGAAAACAGGAAATAAATTTCCCATGTGAAAGGTGCCCTCCCTGCTTCTGGCATCCTTATCACCAGAGATTGGGAATTCAGGGCCAAAAAGGCTCTAGAAACAAACCTTGTTACTTCTTTACTAATTTACCATCCAAGCCCAATTCCATTTCGATTCTTCACTAATTAAGCACCCAAGTCTAAATTTCTTTGTCCTCTCCATTCCTCTTAAACTTATTGTTTCTTTGTCTAAAGAGTATAAAAGCTGCTGCCTTGGTTACTAATTAGGTCTGTTTCTATGAGACCTTCATAGATATGAATTAAAATTGTTTTTTCTCCTGTTAATCTGTCCTGTGTCTTTTTACTGATTAGACCAGCCAAGAGAATTCAAGAAGGGTGGGGGGAAATTGTCCCCCTTCCCAACAGTGGAAATATGAAATGAATACAATCCTTTGAAGATAGCAGCATGAAGAATGGATTAGTGTGGAAGGTAGCACAGAATGTGTGTCCTACTTTTCATCTTTTAAATGTCACTGTCCATCAAACCAAAGACATGGGGTTCAAATGGCCCCAGGTCGATCTGGGCCTAGTTTCAGCAGGAGGAGGCCTTTCATTAAATTTCCTCTAGCTCAGGGCAGCTCTGGCAGCCACAAGGCAGTGCTCATCACTATGTACTAGTGGCTCTGGGATACTCCATGACAGGCGCTGAGCATGGATCTCCCAGAGCATCCCTGACCCGTATCCCTCAGAACATTTCTTGGAGGCCAAATACTGTGCACGAATGTTCCTTGATTTCTCTTGATCCTTATGTCAGCTGTAATCATCCCTCAGGATGTAGAGCCAAGGTCCTCTCCTTTGGTAATTGAGTTTCGGGCCCCACTTCTTCACTTCCCTGTAGGGCATCCACACCGACGTCATGGAAAAGTGGAGTATGCTGCCCGGTCCCTTGACTTTGGGTGTGGCCATGTTACTTGCTTCAGCCAGTGGAATTTTAGTGACCGCAGTGAGAGTTGAGACTTGAACTCTTTTGGAACAGTTGAACTCTCCCGCTCTTTAGAGATGCACTCTGAGAACAGACTGTGATCTAAGGAGGAGGAGAGCCATGTGGAGTGGAGGAGAGGACCCCAACACAGTCAGCAGCCTAGAGCTGGAACCCAAAGCCTGGAGTCAAGCTCAGCCCAATGGTTTGGCCATTGTCTTGTAGACCATGAGCCTAAGGATGATTGTTTTCAGTCACCATGTCTTTGAGCCATGAGCTGCCCGGCATTACCGTGGCCATAGCTGGCTGATACTCCTCCTACAGGAAAGCTTTTCTAACTCCTCCCACCTGATAGAACTGACCATGCCTCCTTTGTGCTCATCATCTTGTCTTACTGTTCTCGTATCCGTCTCCCCAACTGGACTTAAGTTCCTTGAGGGCAGGTGCCAGGTATTGACTTTGTATGTATGACCCCAATCATAATGTTCAAAATATAATAGCCTCCTGATACTTTTTTTTTTTTAATGAAAAGAAACAATTGAATGAATGGATACAAGGAACACGCTTTTCCAAGTCTGTGACCTTGAAGTAGGGACAGTGAGGGGAGGAGGAAATCATAGGTTTCTGGGCTGCTGCAAATTGCATCCAATTCATCAGGGGCCAAGCTTTGTTGGTCGACTGAAGAAATCATATTTTGCAATGAAATTTTCCAATAGTATAAATGCTATTGTGATTCATGAGGCAAACAAATTTATTTCAAAGTCACAGCAAAGGTGCAGCTGCTAGTGATCATTTATATGTTTCCTCAAAAGATGTATTCAAAAAGAACAACTCAACTCATAGGAGGAATGAAAAGTTTTGACATGAAAAAGCAGCCTTCCTATTCCAAAATATTGAGAACTATTGTTCTAGATGATTCCTTTGAAAGACGCCATCAAGAATCCAGCTCCTGCTTGTTGACTTATGGCCCATGGAGCAGGGACATAGCGTGTCTGTCTGGCTTATTCTCACCCTGAATCTCCAGGTCACTGCACGTTTACATCATCAGGGCAGAACTACTGTCAGCTTTCAAGACACCTCAAAGAAAATTATAAGCTTTCATTCTTTCTCCACTCTTCCTTTCACAAAAGCTGTCACATCACCGCATTTTGCAGCTCAGTCTTGGGTTTGTAATTATAGTTGTTGCCATAAGAATGCTTCCAAAAGAGAGGCTTATTAATAGGAAGAAACTCACATACACAAAGGAAAAGACTGCTAGTACAGGAGTAACGACTGAACGCTGATCGTTTAAAACATGAAAACTATACACCAGACGTGGCTGGGAGTTGACTTCAGCCGTGTGTCTTCCTGTCCTAAATGTTTATAGCAGCAAAGAGGTTTCTGTGCAACTGTTGAAGCACTTTCTTTCTCTTTAACTGTGTTTATTTTCTTTCATTCTAATTCATTTAAAGGATGACATCTCAAATCTGTGGCTGGAACACAAGATTGAAATATTGAGGGAATTCCCTGGAGGTCCAGAGGTTAGGACTTGGCGCTCCCACTGCATGGGGCACGGGTTCGATCCCTGGCCTGGGAACTAAGATACCGCATGTCGCATGGCGCAGCCAAAAAAAAATTATTGAAGGGTTCAAGGGCATTTTATGGGGACTGAGAGTGGAGGTTGGGGAGGGGGAAGCAATAGACCAATGGTGACTTCCCTTAGAATCTTTATCTACTCACCAGTGACTTTCAAGGTCTTAACTAAGCCATGACACAGCCATAGCTCTCGGGGGCTGATGGAACTAATAGGAGATATGGGAAAGGATATTAGATAAATATTTGCTGATGAACATGTGAATGAGTAAGTGAATAAATGAATGCGTGCCTCAGACTAACCCTTCACTCTCGTGCTCCCCTGGTCATCGTCCCTGTAATCCTGCAGCAACAAACTGCATGCGATTTCCCAAACATCATGCTTCTTCTTGCTGTAACTTCTGGCTTCCTTATCTGCCCCATGCAGCCCATCATCACCTTGCCAGTCCCTACTCAACCTTCAAGTCACAACTCAGGCTTCAGGCTGGGGCAGTACTTCATACCGATATCATGACGCAACAGTTGTTCCCCAACTTAATTGCAGGAACCATGTATCTTAATCATTTGCACTAAGCAACTGGCTTGGTGCCAGACACGTCACAGGTATTCAATGAGTGATCATGGAATAACCTTTATGCTATTTGACTCCTCCAGTGCCTTCCAAGTCAGACTATAAATTACTTCAATGCAGGATGATCTCCTCTAAAATTCTTTACTTATGTGTCTTCCATTTCTCGTGCATGGCAGTCCCTCACTCTGCCCCAAAATTGATCAAGCAAGGAGAGGGGGAAGACACAATTCTGGGTGTCCGGTGCTTCCAATGGGTTAATCCATTGGAAGGATTTTAGTTGGGACTGACGTCATCACATCACCTGTGGGAAAGAAACATTATAGTTTAGAGAGAACAGCATTTAGAAGTAGACAAGAAGGTCATGGGGACAGTCCAGAAAAAAATGATTGCAGATTATTACAGATTTTTTTTTTTTTTGTGGTACGCGGGCCTCTCACTGTTGTGGCCTCTCCCGTTGCGGAGCACAGGCTCCAGACGCGCAGGCTCAGCGGCCATGGCTCATGGGCCCAGCCGCTCCACGGCATGTGGGATCCTCCAGGACCGGGGCACGAACCCGCATCCCCTGCATCGGCAGGCGGACTCTCAACCACTGCGCCACCAGGGAAGCCCTACAGATTTTAACTAGGTTCAGAGCAGTGGGAATAGAGACTTGGGATGTATATTATATATTTCAGAGATGGCACTCACAGGATTTGGTGGATGACTAATAATGGTGCAAAAGATGGAGGAAATCTAGGATGACTCCAAGGTCATTAGCTCAGGCAGATTGTGTGTCCTTCAACACAGTGGGGGAATATGGGAGGAAGAGGTCCATCAGCAGAGGGAGAAGTGCCCTGAGTTCAGTGCTGCTTTTATTGCAAATGAGGAACCTGTGGATCAACCAGAAGATAGGTACCCACCCGCAGATGGTGGTTTTGGAGCTCAGCAGAGCGATCTGGACTGAAGATGCAGATTTCAGAGTCATTAGCTAGTGGAAGTTGAAGATAAGGTGATGACTGACTTTGCCCGAATATTGTATAGAGCAGAGGTTCTGGGGGTCTGGGGTGGGAAGAGGTTACATGGGAATTTCCCCATCTGAAAATGTTTAGGTTTAGTCGACCTAAAGAACACGTTAGATACGTGTTCCATATGGGCAGTAGCAGCTTTATTGAGACTTATTGAGAGCATAGAATCTTCCCCCAGGGGTGGCTCCCTGTGTGTGTCTGATATCATCTCTTGTGAGCCTCTGTGGAATCCACTTCTAGAACCCAGGATACACCCATTCACAGATTTGACTTTCCTGCTAGATTCTGCCCTATTGGAGAGCCGGAACTTTGTCTTGTTCAAAGTATATCCCTAGTACTTAGCATAGGATCTGGCATGCAGGTTTTCAAGTGTTTTATGAGTCAGATGATCTCACTTACTGTTGACTTCATGAGGTGTGGCTTGTCACTGACATTTTAGATGTGAGAAAAGGAGGCCCCACAAGATGAAGTAACCTGGTCATGTCACACAGCTAATAAGTGACTCAGCAAATCTTCTGCCCCAATGTCAGTGCAGGGCTCTCCCCTGTAGCACACGGCCTCTGCTCATTCCTGACCTGCCACCACCATCAAAAGGTGGGATGGGAGATTTGAAGCAACATGGATGGACCTGGAGATGATCATACTAAGTGAAGTCAGTCAGAAAGAGAAAGACAAATACCATATGATATCAATTATATGTGGAATCTAAAATATGACACAAATGAACTTATCTATGAAACAGAAACAGACTCACAAACACAGAGAACATACTTGTGGTTGCCAAGGGGGAGGGAGTGGGGAAGGGATGGAGTGGGAGTTTGGGGTGAGCAGATGCAAACTATTACATATAGGATGGAATAACAACAAGGTCTTACTGTATAACACAGGGAACTATGTTCAGCTATATTCAATTCAACTGTGATAAACCATAATGGAAAAGAATATGAAAAAGAATGTATATAAGTGTAACTGAATCACTTTGCTGTACAGCAGAAATTAACACAACATTGTAAATCAACTATACTTCAATTAAAAAAACTACTGAACAAAAAAAAGAGAAGAAAATAAAGTTGATAAATGGTTGTTAAAAAAAAAGACTCTCATTAACCAAAAAATTGATAGGTGGATGCTGGATTTAATATAGAAAATATACACAAAGGAAAAAGAGAAAAGTGCTGAGAAAGGAGGAGGGGGCTAGAATGGAAACTTTGTGATTGAAAAATGTAGAGGGGGCAGTAGGCTCCTCTGAGGTGGAAACATCTAATACCCGTCGGAGAACTTGGATTCTCCACTGGCCAGAGCTCCCCGAGGAAGCCTGCAGCTTCCAGAGTCTGTGGGTCCGAGTGGAGACAGGAAGACCCTGAGAAGCCAGGGAGGCTTGAGGGAGTTTGTCTGAGCCTGTAGGTTCTCATGGAGGGGATGCCAATTGGAGACTTGCTTTGTGAAATAAGACAGTTAGGAAGAGGCACAAATCAGTAGGGTAAAGGGCCAGCAGTCACTCAAACTTCATCGGAATTAGTATGATCAGTTCACTGTGTAACAAATAATAGTGCCTCCTCAGGTAAGGGGGTTGAGTTGGGGCGGGCTTAACACCCTGGAGGAAGTGAAGGACAGAGGTGACCTGAGGCAGGAGAGGGGTACAGAGGTCAGAAGGGTGCCAATTGTGCCATTACAGAAAATTTGCTAACGGCCTACTGTGCCCCAGGAAAGGGGAAAGAATTCTCTTTCTCTTACCACAGACCTGGAAGTCTTACGGACATTCCTGGGTCCTTCCTTTCCCTCCTCTGCCCTTCAGGGTTCCTTGTTCATCCTCTACCTATAACAGCTGTTTTTGTAGTTTTCTGAATTGACCCCTTGATTTAAGCCCACGAAGGGAAATAACACTTAACATTAATCAGACATACTGGCTACTTTTAAAATTATTTCATCTCATTCTTATGACAATCCTTAGGGCAAGAACTACCACCATCTCCAGGAAACCAAGGCTTAGAAAGATAAACATTTTGTTCAGATTCACAAAACACCAAGGAGCAGAGAAGAAATTCAGATCCAGGTCTCTCTAAATCCCAAATCCGTCCTCCAGACACTGCCTGTGTCTCACAAGGCCCAGGATCATGTCTAGCATCTTGTTTTCCACTCAGAGTACCCAGCATGGTAACCCGCATGTGGTAAGCGCTCAACTCACATTTACTGAATTGATTTTGAGTTGGTCAGTCTTTCTTTGGGGGTGTCGATTTTTGTTGAATTGACCTCAGGGTCACTGAGAACGTATGCTATCAGGCATGTACCCGATGCAATTCTTGTCTCTTCTCATATTCTCTCAGCTGCCTCCCCTCCCCTCCCCCACTCCACTCCCTCCACTCCGAATTTGGATTCAAGGTCACATTCAGGACATTGGAGCTGGCTGAATGGCCAGATGACACAAGACTGAAATGTGGGGGAATTAGGTTACAGTGGGATGAAACTCAATCAATGGTAGGTGGAGAGAAGAGGGAGCCAGGCGGATAAACCTTGTCCTTTCTTTTCTTGAACCCTGTGGAGAAAGTCCCTGATACTGGAGAACAGAACCATGTTCAGCACAGAGCTGTGCTTTCTGAGCTGGTTGGAAAGTGGTGGCCAGCAGGGTAACTCATTGCCTCACCCGGCCTTGCATTTTTCCTTACCTCACTTCCTTTTTTCCTCACCTGCACTGCCCTGGGCTTTCACCTCCCAAGGACAAGACAAGGAATAGAGACATTATATGTCGTAATAGGAATAATCCAAGAAACTAAAACAAACATGTACTTATATGTACCTAGTTACAGAGACTTGAAATATAAAGAAAAAAATTGATGCCACAGGGAGAGCTGGGCAAACTCTAAATCATAGTGGGAGGTTTTTATTTTTTTAATTTCTATTTTTTTTTTTCTTGTGATACGTGGGCCTCTCACTGTTGTGGCCTCTCCCGTTGCGGAGCACAGGCTCCGGACGCGCAGGCTCAGCGGCCGTGGCTCACGGGCCCAGCCGCTCCGCAGCATGTGGGGTCCTCCCGAACCGGGGCACGAACCCGTGTCCCCTGCGTCGGCAGGTGGACTCTCAACCACTGCGCCACCGGGGAAGCCCCGTAGTGGGAGGTTTTAATGCACCTCAGAGGCTGATAGAAAGATTTCAATACTTCTCCCTTTGAAGCTGAGAGATCAGGAAAAAAAGAAACAGTACGTCTATGCCGGATTTAAGTGGGAAAAAAAATGCAACATATCTTTGAAAACTCAAAGGAGACTGGAATTCTATACAACAGTTATAACATAGTTTCTATGGACATATAGTTTTGAGAGTTCAAAAAAATTTTTAGGACATTACAACTTTATAAGTATGGGGAGCCCGGTCCACACCCCTACCCCACCCCTGGAGGGACTGTTCTGTGCGTCAGTAGAAGGTAGGCCTTGGAAGGTTTGTGGTTTTTGCCCCCAGCCTCCTACTTTAACTCTATCCACGTGGTGAGTCCCTACTTTCCAAGCAGAGTTAACTCTGAGCACTGTGAGAAAGTTGTTGTGATGTTAATACCTTTACTGAGTTATGCATTTGAGATTCTTGGTGGTCTTTTACATGAGTGAATAAGCAAGGGAGTAAGTGTAAAATTTTACCCTGTCAGAGTTTTTGTCTTCTTCTCTGTATTCAGTTGCTATTAATTTGAATTCCTTTCTCCCCGAACAGCTTGCTGTTTGGAGTTTGCCAAGGACACATTTTATTAATTTAGAAAACACTTTTAATTTTTTTGTCATTATAAAAGCAATACTTGTTCACTGTACAAGACTCAGTAAATACAGAAAAGGAGGAAGAAGGAAATAAAATGCATTTATTATCCCACCACTTCGGGGCAGCCACTTTCACTTTTTTTTTTGGCTGGGCCTCGAGGCAGGCGGGATCTTAGTTCCCCGACGAGGGATCAAACCCATGCCCTCTGAAGTGGAAGCGCAGAGTCCTAACCACTGGACCGCCAGGGAAGTACCCACTTTCACATTTTATTTGACCCCTGTGACAACTTTTTGAAGCTCACTAACTGGACTTTCTGAAGACCTCAGGCCTGGCCTTCTCCTCCACCTCCATCCTTCTGCCCTGCTTCTCGCCTCTCCCCTCCCCCATTTCCTTTACATCTGCCACTTAGCACTAAATAACACACCGCCCCCCCCAAATTAAAATTGTAAATGTCACTATGAATATTGTATTAACTCAGAAAATTTAGGTGGGACAGATCCAGAGGTGAAGATGTGAATTTGCCCAACAAATCTGATATGAAAGGTAACAACTAGCACATGTCATCTGAGGAATGAATTGGGTGAGAACCAGGAAAGAGTTAGCTCCAGGGTTACCCAAAAAGCTCACTTTCCCCAGCTTTACAGAGTCAGCAATCCGGACTTTTCTAGAGCAAAGGCTATCTTGCTTACTGTGTCCTAATAATAATGGTACACAGCACACAGCATTTACTATGCACCAAACCCTGTTAGAAGTGCTTTATATATACTGGGAATTCCCTGGTGGTCCAGTGGTTAGGACTCAGCGCTTTCAGTGCCGGGGCCAGGGTTCGAACCCCGGTTGGGGAACTAAGATCCTGCAAGCCATGTGGCCCACCCAAAAAAAAAAAAAAAAGTACTTTATATATATTAAATTCATGATGCTATCACTCCCATTTTGCAGATGAGGACACTGAGGCACAGAAAGATTAAGTAACTTGCTCAGTGTTGTGAAGCTAACAGGAAACACAGCTGGGATTTGAACCCTGGCTGTCTATTTCTAGAACCTGTAGTTTCAAACCCCTGTGCCGTGCTGCCTCTAAAGCGCTTTCATAGGCTCTAAGCTATGATTTCCACAGTGTTGGGTGTGAGACAATTTTAGGTGGTTTTTGGAGAAATTTTTAAAAATACCATGTCTTTCATGTCTGTTAGAAAAAAAATTCTTGCACAAGTGTAATGTCACAAATGTTTTCACATAGGATGAATAAAGTTTAAAAGTCAGCTCCAAGAAAAATATTAATAACAGTACAAATAATATGAAAAGTTTGCAGAGATAATAAGAGTGACATGCTAGTGAAATCTGGGAAACACTTAATTTAAAAATCAAAACCAAGTCCCCACTTCCAACACAATGATGCACCTGGGGGAGATTTTCCACCAGCAGAGAGTGGTTCGAAGGTTCAGAGGTGGTGGGCTCAGACCTACTGTATAGCACAGCGAACTATACTCAATATTCTGTAATAACCTATATGGGAAAAGAATCTGAAAAAGACGATATATATACATGTGTGTGCATGTGTGTGTATGTATATATATATATATGACTTAATTGCTTTGCCGTACACCTGAAATTAACATAACATTGTAAATCAACTATACTTCAATAAAAAATAAATTAATTTAAATAAAGTAACACTCTTTACTCTCCCATAAATTATAATCCTATTAGTTTTTAAGATATTCTCTGCCTTGAAAAGTTGTCAGTGTGGGTTTCTGAGGTTCTACCCAAGGGGCAGGCAGGGAGCTGACAGTTACTGCATAACTAATCTTTACTATATTTTTATCGACTTGCCGAGAAATATGTTAGAAATAATATTGATGCAAGATTGTGTGCAGTTTTTATGACCAGTGCTTCGGCCGTGGGTTGGTTACATGAGAGGCATACAGACCCCCTGTCACTGAGCTGTACCAGAATCTCCCCCGAGAGGGGTCAAGGTCGGGATGGACAGTGTGTCTTGGCAGCTCTGGTAGCCGTTTGCAGTGGATAAAATACATATGTATTTTAAACAAAACGTGTTTTTTCTGCCCCTCCTTGAAACTTATGCTTCAACTTGATTGATGCTGTAATCTTACAAAACTCTTGGCTGTACAGAAGTTGAAAGAAGTTTTTCAATTTTTTACTAGGTCCTCTTTTTGACAATGCAGGAGGCATTATTTCCTCTAGTCTCAGTTACAGAAATAGATCTTTTTATTTTAGCAGATTGTGAAAATACTCCTTGTTTTCATACAATAAAACTCAGAGCCCAATGAAACCCTCTGTCTTAGCCATCAGCGGCTCTCATGTCTCACGTACACAGGACCTAGAGAATGCAGTTTTTTGACTGCTGTCTCATAATTTTCCCACTTATTTTTCATTTAGCTTATATTTTTCATTCTTTTATTCAAGATTGTGTTTTCTTCCATGGCACATATATCCGTATAATCCACTTTATGTCTTAGATGGAATAAACCAGAAGGTAAATAAGGAAAATTATTATTCCCCAAGCATTAAATAGATTATGACTCAAATTGCTAAAGGCACAGAAACCGTAGAAAGTGTTTTTTTACTGCCAATCACCATTAATTTGGCTATGTGAGTCAAACCTAATGTATGCATCGTTTCCAATCCTACTCCCAGACATACATATTCATGGTACATTTGACAGCCTGCTTCTCCCCTGGTGCTTTATGTCTCAATAACAGAGCTAATTGCCTGGGTGTGGAGCCCATGCAAGCAAGCCTTTTTTTTTTTTTTCCTATAAAGACTGTCCAATCTATTTTAGACAGGGTCTGGATATTTGTAATAGGCACGATTCTCTTGTTCTGTTACAGTTCATGGTCATTCTGATCATAGATCTATTTAAACCTTTAAAAAAAAGCTGAAGAAATTCACAGCATGAAGAAAGAAGTAGGAAAACCAAAGTGCTAGTCAAAACACTTTCCTGAGGCTCGTGTGTAAAGGCCTAAATAAACATCTTTGCCTTGCCCTTGTCAAACTATTTTTGGTTTAGCCTTTTAATTAAACTGTCATCAGGACCTTTTTTAGAATCCCGTTCTACCCTCTGTTGATTCTGAAGATGGGGGGAAGTTGCATACACACCTCAAGATCTCAGTGATCACTTGAGACTCAAGTTTTATCTGCCAGGGACACAGGGAGCTCACGTGTGGGCTTCTGGGGGTCTACAAACTTGTATGCAGAATTAAAAAAAATTTATTTAAGTGTAGTTGATTTACAATGTTGTGTTAATTTCTGCTGTACAGCAAAGTGACTCAGTTTTATATACATATATATAATATATATATATATATACACATTCTTTTTCATTATGGTTTATTACAGGATGTTGAATATAGTTCCCTGTGCTATACAGTAGGACCTTGCTGTTTATCTAGCCTTATGTAATAGTTTGCATCTGCTAATCCCAAATTCCCAATCCATCCCCCTACCCATTTACCTCCCCCTTGGCAACCACAAGTCTGTTCTCTATGTCTGTGAGTCTGTTTCTGTTTCATAGATAAGTTCATTTGTGTCATATTTTAGATTCCACATATAATTGATATCATATGGTATTTGTCTTTCTCTATCTGTCTTACTTCACTTAGTATGATAATCTCTAGGTCCATCCATGTTGCTGTAAATGGCATTATTTCGTGCTTTTTTATAGCTGAGTAATATTCCATTGTGTGTGTGTGTGTGTGTGTGTGTGTGTGTATCACAACTTCTTTATCCATTCATCTGTTGATCAGCCATCAGTTCTTAAATACTCTTGTCTGCAAGGATCAGGAGACCATGAGGGAAACAAGAATAGTTCTGGTCTCATCCAGGCCTTCCAGGAGTCACAGTCTGATCAAACCTTCATGTGCAAGAGAATCAGCTAGGGATCCTGTTCCAATGCAGATTCTGATCTTATAGTTGTGGGGTGGGGCCATTTTCTTCTACATAGAAAGAGTAATTATTAGTCATATCAGATACTTTACACATGTGCCTTACTTGAAGCAAGCAAACTCAATGATGGCAAACCTGGATTTATTAAACAGGTAGCCAGGAGCCGATCATTTGCTATTGTAAGGAAGGCACCGTTTAGTACATCGGGTCCCCTGCTTTGCTCACACTGCAATCACCTGGGAATCTTTAAAAATCTCCTCCTGCCTGGCCCCCACCCCCAGACACACTGATTTAATTGGTCACGGGGCCATAGGAATTGACAAGCTCCCCAGGAAATTCTAGAGCACAGCAAAGCTTAGGAACCACTGATCTATATAGCCACCATCATTGTCTCTGCATCTCGTAACTTCTGAAAGTGATTAGGAAAGTCAAGATAGAAACCTCTATCTGCCTGAGCCCTGAGCCTCCTCCTACCAAAAGAGAACTTCTGAGCTTTCAACTCAAACACTTTATACCCATTTTTTGTGAGTTTCTCTGAAATGTTTTCTAGGACTTAACTCTTACATTTTCCTATTATGGTAAAGGCCAATCTTGATACTGAAGCAAAGCCAGAAGAAATTAGTTGTGCAGGGTGACATAAAATCTATATTGCTAAGTATAATCCTAAGTGGTGCAAAGAACAAAGAATAGTTCAAAGCAGTATTAACAACTGCTTCGTAAACAGGTAATGAAAGTTTCCTGTAAAAATACGTAAGATCCTAAAAGTGGGTTCTGGACCCAATTTCCAACATGTGGCTGAGGTGTTTCTCTCCACACCAACAAGCAGTTCTCTAGACACCCACAGGTTAGGGGCCCTCCCCCCTCACTTCTGATGCCAATCAAATGCCCAGGCTTCTGCCTGGCCCACTAGAGGTCAGAGGTTCCAATGATCCCAGCCGTGGGTTCTTTTAATTTGCTCACAGAGCTCAGAGAAACATTTTACTTACTAGACCACCAGTTTATCATAAAAGAATGTTACTTGGGGGCTTCCCTGGTGGCGCCGTGGTTGAGAGTCCGCCTGCCAATGCAGGGGACACGGGTTCATGCCCCGGTCCGGGAAGATCCCACATGCCGCGGAGCGGCTGGGCCCCTGAGCCATGGCCGCTGAGCCTGCGCGTCCGGAGCCTGTGCTCCGCAACGGGAGAGGCCACACAGTGAGAGGCCCACATACAGCCAAAAAAAAAAAAAGAATGTTACTTGGGAACAGTCAGATGACAGCAATGCATAGGGTAAGGTACGTGGGAAAGGGTGTGGGGCTTCCGTGCTCTCTGAGAAGGACCCCCGCCCCCATCTCCGTTTATTCACCGACTGGAGGCTCTCAGAAGCCAGTCCTTTTGGGTTTTTATGGAGGCTGTGTTACACAGGCACGACTGATCGAATCAATTGCTGATTGATTCAACCTCTAGCCCCTCTCCTCTCCCTGGAGGTCAGGGATGAGACTGAAAGGTCCAACCCTCTAATCACGTGATTTGTCTTCCTGGCAACCATATAGTGTTTCTGGATAAAAGAACTAGAAATAGAACATAACAGTGAACTAGCTGGACTAGAGAGGCAGACTCCTGTTTGGGTCCCAGTTTTTCCATTTATAACCTCATGACCTGGGACCAGGATTCACGGGACATGGAAGGTGGGTACGATCAGGCCTCAACCTCAGGATGAAGGCTGTCAGGACCCACCACAGCTGCGGCCTCTGGGTGACCTGGGGCAGAGCTTCCCAAAGTCTAGTGTGGGAATCACCGGGGTGTCAGGGGTGGGGGGAAGGGTGGGGTCAGAATGCAGATTCTGATATAGCAAGTCTGGGATTTGGCCTGAGATTCTGCATTTCCAACAAACTCCTGGTGATGCCACTGCTGGTGTACAGACCACACTTAGAGGGGATCTAAATTTCCTTAGTACGAGAGCTACTCAATTCCCTGTTTTGGTGCTTGACCGACATCCTGGTTCTTTCTCTGTTTCTGTGTCTCTCCACGTATCTGTAGCTTCTGTTCCTCTTCCAGCTGCTTGTATCTTAATTACAACTAATTACAAATTTCCGCAAGAGAAAAGATCGAATTGATTCATCTCAAGGTGGTGGAAACACAGGTACTTTTAAAAATATTCTTTCATCCTTTCTAATACTCTTTCATCTTTCTGAATATTCTTTCATCTTTCATACCTTCTAAATGTTCTTTCATGAGCTAGCATAACTTGCATAATCAGAAAAAAATTATTTTCTCTTGTTTGGAAAGGACCACATTATCCCTTTGCTGTCTTATGTGCAATGCTGGCCAAACTTAAGCCCTTCAGAAACCCACAGAACTGGAGAGGAAAATACAGATTTGAAAGGCAGGAACTAGAACCCAAGGCACTAAATGACACATCCTAAGGACACAGCCAGCATCTTTGGAAGGAATTGCAGGATTCCAGAGGGTCCAGCAAATGGCATCCAAACTTGACGAGCCCTGCTCTCCTGGCCTGAGGAGATTTTTGATGTTCTTGTGTGTCAGGGGGTCCGACCCCACGCTGCAGCTCTGAGGGCTTATTTTGGAAGAGAGCAGGAGAGTTTTGTCACTCTGCGGTGGCTTCTGTCTTTAGACAAGCTTGCAAAAATTCCACTGCCTGCCATGCACAGTCCCTTGTCATGTGAACACAGTTAAAATGCAAGAGAAGCTTATCTGAGCATGTCCACAGCAGCTAGAATCGGCCTGTGGGTAACTAAAAGGCCTAAGAAGATTGTTCTGCAGATTTGTGCTAATTACTGGCTCAGGACTTCACTGGCACAAGATGGCATGTTCTACCAGCCTTTTCTATTTTGCAGTCAGTAACTTTGTCAGAGAAACAAGTGCCTAACATAATATAATAGGGTGTAACTCCCCTTCTGTGGAAAGCTCCAGGATTTGACTGAAAACTGCTTCATAAAATGGTCCAAAGACTCTCAGTCCTCTCAGCACTTCAGAGCTGAAGGGTGGTTCCACTTTTGTTAGGCTTCTGACTCTGTTTCTACAAAAGAAAGGGCTTTCCTGAGCCTGGGGCCTTGCCCTCCCCCACTGGTCACTAGCCTTTAACAGCAGCTGCATGAGAGCATTGTTTTCTGGACTCAGGGGCCTGGAAATCAGTTGATCCTGCCTCCTGTGGACCCCCATCTCCCACCCTCCAGTAGATGTCATGTAAAACTGCACTTGCCTGAAGATTGACCCTAAAGCTCTCCACTCATATTTTAGTGGGAAGGACCACCCTCCATGCTGCCCTTTGAAAGGTTCTACCAGGGCTTCCCCGGTGGCGCAGTGCCGATGCAGGGGACGCGGGTTCGTGCCCCGGTCTGGGAAGATCCCACATGCCGCGGAGCGGCTGGGCCCGTGAGCCATGGCCGCTGAGCCTGCGCGTCTGGAGCCTGTGCTCCGCAACGGGAGAGGCCACAACAGTGAGAGGCCCGCGTACCGCAAAAAAAAAAAAAAAAGTGTTCTACCAGTCCAACCCCAGTTTTCCTGCTGGGGGCGCTCAGAGCACACAGAGCTGCCAGTAGCATCTTATGAGCTGCTGAAGGTCTCAGACAGGCAATGGCGAGGACCACACCGCATTTCCCAATTCAGCGCAGGAACCATATGCACGTTGCAGACATTAACCCATTGTGTAATTTGAGCCCATTGACACGTATAGATATTTCTATCTAAGCCATAGCAACTGTTTTCCAGGTTGGTTTGTTTTGCTGGCATTCCCACTTCATCCCTGCCCCAAACCTTCAAACACCAGCTGCCCCTCCTTGATGTCATAAAGACTTTCTGTGGTGGCTTGAGGCCGTTTGCTTCCTTTTTCTGTGCCTTGCCACAGTGGTTCAGAGAAAGCAAATTACAACAAGGGGGAAAGTCAGCGTGCTTCTAGAAGGAAGGACAGAGAAAACAAGGCCCACCCTAGTGGCAGAGCTGAAGAGTGTCTTCAGGAGAATAGCAAGGTCTAACGGGTAATTTTTAATGTTTGCAGACCGCGGGCAATGCAAATCCCCTCTGCTGTTTGTCGCATAAAATCTTCAGTAAAGGATATGGTTCTGACTGACGATTTTGTGTGAATGAAATATGTAAGAGCATGTGAAGATTTGCTGCATTCAGGTTCTGGTGGATGTGAAGAAAACACAGCACTCCCGGGCAGAAGGGCTGGAAGATGGGGGCCCTCGGGTGTGTTTGCCCAGGTCGTGCGCTGCCTGCAGAAGCCCTCCTCATGTTGGAGGTGAATGTCGCCCCAAAAAGTGTCATGTTCTCAACCTGCACAGCCATCTTTGGGGGCCCTAAATCAAAGTTCAGCTGTTAAGTGGATTTGCAGTTTTATATCAACACAGTTACAGAGCATCTCCTGTGTATATGGCTAGAATTTTACTCTTGCCCTGGAGTTTCCCATATGATGTATGGAAGGTGAAATGAAATGAAGAGATAAAAATATAACATAGCATATGCTAAGTGTCACATGAGTGGTGCAGAAAAGTCTTCTGAGAAACTCTAGTCCCATTAGATGCTTTGTGAACTGTCCCAGAGTGCATTAAGCTGGGGAAACACTCACAGGGGGCCCTTTCCTTGGAGATTCTCTGTGCATATTAGCCTATGAAGGCTGGGGGGTGTCTGCTACAATGTAATCTGCAGACCTTTTGTTAATGCCAAGTTCCCCATTTATTTGAACATGGAACACATTTTTGTATAAAACCAATGAAACATTCCAAGAAAATGGGGAGATGCTGTTGTAGAGGATACACACTGAGGATTTAAGGATGGAAGAAATCAACCTGGGCTGGAATCACTGTTCTAGGGAAGCATTTCAGGGAAGCAAAGGAAAAGTAGCTCAGCCTCCCGAGATCGGCAACAGTCAGATGAGCAGAGCCAGGGAGGGAAGAGAATGCTCGAGAACCATGACAGCAAGGAACACACACACACACACACACACACACACACACACACACACACACACAATACATGCACACACACATACACACATATACATACACAAATATACACAGACATAAACACACACGCATACACACACATGAACACACATACACAGGCATACACATACAGACACACGGGCACACACACATACACATATACACACATGCACACACATACAGACACAGGCACATACACATACATACACATATACACAGATACACATGCTTATACACACATACACGTACACACAGACACATACACATATACACACATACACACACGTACATACACACAGAGACACACAGGCACACATACACTACTGTACCACAAGGGGTTTCAGTGTCCTGGCTGCCAGTGAAGAGTTGTGTTGAGGTTGCCTGGAAGATCCCATCAGCCTGTATCATTGTATCATCTTAGGTCCTGGAATAATCATCTTAGAGGGAACCTAGTCTTAATGGTGGTAGAATTGCTATTAAACTTAGGTTTCCAAAATATCTTACTCTTAAAAACAAATCAACAGGTTGATCATGTGACAAAATGGCACAAGTTCTTATTTTTTACCCATTTCTTCTGGTATTTTTAAAGTTACCCACAGTGAATAAACTGGCATTGCTTACTCTATTATACAGAAAAGAAGTATTCCCCTCCCTATTACCCCTTTGACTGGTTACACTCATTAGGAATCACTTTGGATAACTCTGTAGAAAAATAGGTAAGATTAAGAACTTTATTTCCATTATACCTTTAGGCAAGGCAGAGATTTTGTGAGGCTTTTAAAGGTAAGGATAAAACAATGAAAGGTATGTTACCAGAGGGTGTGGAGAAAAGGGAACCCTTCTGCATTGTTGGTGGGAATGTAAGTTGGTGCAGCCACTATGGAGAATAGTATGGAGGTTCCTAAAAAAACTAAGAATAGAGTTGCCATATGATCTAACAATCCCACTCCTGGACATATATCCAGACAAAACTATAATTTGAAAAGATATATGCACACCTATGTTCATAGCAGCACTATTTACAATAGCCAAGACAGGGAAACAACCTAAATGTCCATCGACAGATGAATGGATAAAGAAGATGTGGTACATATACACAACGGAATATTACTCAGCCATAAAAGTGAGTGAAATAATGCCATTGGCAGCAACATGGATGGACCTAGAGATTATCATATTAAGTGAGGTAAGACTGCCAGAGAAAGACAAATACCATATGGTACCACTTATATGTGGAACCTAAAATACGACACAAATGAACATATCCATGAAACAGAAACAGACTCACAGACATAGAGAACAGAGTTGTGGTTGACAAGGGGGAAGGGGAGGGATAGAGTGGGAGTTTGGGATTAGCAGATGCAAACTATTATATATAGAATGGATAAACAACAAGGTCTTACTGTATAGCACTGGGAACTATATTCAATATCCTGTAATAAGCCATAATGGAAAAGAAAAAAAATGTCAAAAAAAGAAATGTATGTTACCAAACTGAACACAGTTATATCAGTACTTTATCATTTAGAACAATGATTCTCAACTGGAGACAATTTTGCCCCCCAGGGGACATTTAGTAATAACTGGAGACATTTTTGGATGTAACAGCTTGGGAGAGGGGTGCTACTGGCATCTAGCAGGTAGAGGCAGGGATGTTGGTAAACATTCTATGTTAATAGTGCCAAGGTGAAAAAACTCTGATTTCCAGATACAGACAGGGTGGCTCAAACCTGCCTTCTAGTTTCTAAAGTGAAATGTTTCATAGGTGTATGAACTGAGTTCTTGTTAAAAGAGGGCAAAAAATAAAAGTCACTGCATGAAGCTTCTCTAAATTTCATAGGGATAGAGTTGGTGGCATTCAGCTGATGGTAATGTAGTCACCACTTCCGACTTCATTTTGGAGCACAGAGCTTAATTATACATGACAGCACCCGTGGTGAGAAAAGAAAATTGTCATGATGGTACAAGAAGACCACCTTGAAAAGTCCTGGAAAAGTTTTAACAACAAAAGTGGTAGCCAGTGGAAATCGAGGCAATTGACAGTCACCCTGTTCCTGAAACAGCTGAACCCTCCTGGAGGCAACTGCCATCAGCGTGCTGTGTCAAAAGGACCTTGTCAAGGAAAGGCTGTAATTGCCAACAGGTTCCCTGGGAAGAGGGCGAGAGAAAGAGCTGAAAATTTCCATCATTCTGTGAATTGCTGAAACACAGAGCACAAAGGGGAGGTGGACTTGACAGCTTTTAAGCAAACAGCTGCTTTAGGTGAGCTGGGAATAGAGCGACCCTGCAGATGTGTGTTTGTTTGTTTGTTTTTAATTATTAATTTAATTTATTTATTTTTGGCTGCGTTGGGTCTTCGTTGCTGTGCGCGGGCTTTCTCTAGTTGCAGCGAGTGGGGGCTACTCTTTGTTGAGGTGCACAGGCTTCTCATTGCAGTGGCTTCTCTTGTCGTGGAGCACAGGCTCTAGGCGCACAGGCTTCAGTAGCTGTGGCACGTGGGTTCAGTAGTTGTGGCTTGTGGGCTCTAGAGCACAGGCTCAGTAGTTGTGACGCACGGGCTTAGTTGCTCCGTGGCATATGGGATCTTCCTGGACCAGGGCTTGAACCCATGTCCCCTGCATTGGCAGGCGGATTCTTAACCACTGCGCCACCAGGAAAGCCCCCGTAGATGTTTAATGAGTCCATAAGAAGACACTTTGCTCCATCCCACTAGATGCAGACGATTTTCACTAAGCATCACTGACTAGGTGTGCAAATGTTTCTGAGTAAAATGTCTTGCCATTTCTCTTGGTTGCCTATAAATACATCGGAAAATGTACCCCTTTGTAGAATTCTAGTCTGCTAGAAATAGAAGGAGGTAAAGAAACGAATGGTGGGTACTGTTTACTCCTGCACAGGACAGAAGAGAGAAGATTCTGAAAACTGGTGAGTGCACAAAACATCCGGAATCATTCACAAAACATCAGTGAATGGCAGGTACCTTCCCTTTCTTCCTCTACACTGAAAACACCCCCAACTCAGAGTTGCCTCAGTGCTCTTCCAGTAGATGATAAAGGATGGTAGGAAAGAAACCGGGAATGGGAGAAACGTGTCTGGTGGGACAGAGTTCTGGGGAGAAGCACACTGCTGGGGAACATCCCAGAATGGTTTCCAGAGGCTGATTTCCAAGGTCTGAAGGCGAGTGGCCAGGGATGGGGGTACATATGTCCCAGCCGCCAGCCCGAGTGCAGCTCGGGCTAAATTAGAAAAGAGGACCCTTCCTCAAGAAGCTTTGCTGCTGTCTTCCAGAAAATTGTCATAATAATTACACAATCTACAATGACTACTATGTCAGCTCTCCACCACTCGAGTTGTGCAAAGCACAATCTACAAAATCATAAAGAAGCAGCTTTGGTGAAAATAGCAATGGTCATTAAAGCCTGAAATTTTGAAATTCAGTGGTCCTAGTTCGTCCCCAGTTAACAAGAGAAAGCTCTTTCTTCCCAGAACAAAGCCAGCAAACAGATTTAGGAGAAAGCGTGGAACTAGAAAACGCGTCATTTTTGCAGCTCCCATTTAAATCATTGATGTAGCCAAAGATCATCAATGAATGCTAAAACTACTAGGTGAAAGGTCATTGGAGAATAATATTTCCATGGTGCCTAAGTATCACCCTAGAAATTACTTGTTTTTTTGTTTTAAAGAACCAAACATGTCTTTTTCTTTTCTTTCTTTTTCTTTTTTCTTTTTTTTTTTTTTTTTTTGCGGTACGCGCCTCTCACTGTTGTGGCCTCTCCCGCTGCAGAGCACAGGCTCCGGATGCACAGGCTCAGCAGCCATGGCTCACGGGCCTAGCCGCTCCACGGCATGTGGGATCTTCCCGGACCGGGGCACAAACCCATGTCCCCTGCAACGGCAGGCGGACTCTCAAGCACTGCGCCACCAGGGAAGCCCATCTTTTTCTTTTTTCATTTAACTCCCCCAATATATTTTTACTTATTTGTACACTGTATTCATTTACCATTGTGCTAATGTATTTCTAAAACACACACACACAATACATCTAAAAGAGTGAGTTAGAATAAACAGAAAAAGGTACGAGGCAGGATCAAGATGGCAGAGTAGGAAGACCCTGAGCTCACCTCCTCCCATGGACACAACCAAAACCACGACTCCATAGAGAGCAGCTCTCTCTGAAGTCTAGGAGGACAGCTCTTCTGCAGCTAAGGATATAAAGACAAAAATCACATGGAGATGGGTAGGAGGGGCAGAGATGTGGTCTAGTTGGACCCACACCCCCGGTGAGGGGACCCACAGCAGGAGGGGAAATCACAAAGGCGAGGTCCTCCCTTAGGAGAAAGGTGTTCAAGCCCCACATTGGGCCCCCTGGCCCTGGAGACCTACACATGGAAGACAAGCCTGCATAACACGTGGCTTTGAAAACTAGGGGTGCTTACATATGGGAGGGCCGCGGAGCTGTGGGAAACTGAGACTGCACTCTTTTTTTAATCTTTCTTTAATTGAAGTATAGTTGTTTTATAATGTTGTGTTAATCTCTGCTATATAGCAAAGTGACTCAGTTATACATATATATACATTCTTTTTTATATTCTTTTCCAGTATGGTTTATCCCAAGATATTGAATATAGTTCTCTGTGCTCTACAGTAGGACCTTGTTGTTTATCCATCCTATAGATAATAGCTTGCATCTGCTCATCTCAAACTCCCACTCCATCCCTCCCCTGCCCCCTCCCCCTCGGCAACCACAAGTGTGTTCTCTGTGTCTGTGGAGACTCCACTCTTGAAGGTTTCACAGCCAAGTCCCAGTGCAGAGGCAGCGGGTTGAAAAGTGCCTGTCCATGTGTGAAAAAGATTCGCTGACTGCTTTTAGGGTGAGTGCCAAGGGGTCAAGGATCTGGTGGAACTTTTGCTAGGGACCGAATCACTGGTGGGTTCCCCCTCTACCTAGCTGGTGGGGTGCCACTTCTGGCTTTGGCCAGCTGCCTTGCCAGCACTGCGCACCCCAGCATTCCCCTGTAGACTCGCCCAGGCTGCACCCCTCCAAAGAGGCTCCCCACTCCCACCACGCTCAGAAGGCAGCCTTGGAAGCCACCAATGCCCTGATCACCCTGGTTTAGGCAGCATGACCCCTTCTTTGGTCTTTCCAGCCCCTTTTCCTGCTTTAAAACCTCTCTCGCGGTTATTACTTTCCAAATGTGCTCATGCTTTGTGTATGTAGATTTACTCTGTATATTACGTGTTGATTGCCTCTCTTGCCTTATTAGAACGGAAGCTCTGCGATGCTACCCTCGTGGAAGCGTGACGGTGCGCCATAAGTTTGCGTAGCGTTTGCTGAATGAAAGAGCTCATTATGCATTCATGGAAGGACCGTGGGCCTGATGGTGTTAGGACAATAGGAAGATGGATAAAATGCAGCCTTTGCTCCCTGCAGACAGGGTCCACGTGCCTCCCTGCCTCTGCTCCCAGCACTGTTCTCACAATCATTATCTCACAAACACAGACCTTTTGTTTTTATTCCCCTTTCCCTTTTCTCATATTCTAGTGTTGTTGTTTTTCTTTTCTGCCTCAACTCTCTCACCCAATTATTGTAGGGAAATAGTTTTCCCTCCCTTAAAAAAACAATCACTCTGACTAATGAGCATAAAAGGCAGTACTAATAATTACATATTTATTAACAGAAAGGCAAATTTGAAGAGAAAGCCATAATAATAGTATTATCAGTTGTGAACATCTATTAAGTGTCTGCCATATGCCTGACTCTCTGCCAAGCAGTTTCTATGCGTGGCCTCGTTGAATCAGTACCAAGAAGGAAACTATGCCAGCAAGAAGTAACCTGTCCTGGTCATAGAACTAATAATTGGTCTGAACCCATGTCACTCTGATACCAGAGCCAGAGCCGTCCCGGGGGGTAACAGAGGCCGTGCTGTTGTGTCTGATGTAACCCACATGGGGCTTTCCTCCATCCCCTCCCCACACTACCACCATTCATGTTCCTGCAGAGAGCTGCTCACACCCGGCTTCAGCTCTTATCAAGTGAAATGTGAGACATGTGTCTGGAAGGTGCAATCGGGTGTGATTTTCCACTCATTACCAGTGTCATTCATTGCAATTAGCGTAATAGAAGCAGGACCTTCATGTATTATTATCATATCTTCTCACAAACCAGAGTTCAAAACCAGCGTCTGCTACTTACTAGCGCTATAGAGTTGGGCAAATTATTATTATTGTTATTATTATTATTGACTGTGCCATGGGGCTTGTGGGATCTTAGTTCCCTGACTAGGGACTGAACCCGTGTCCTCAGCAGTGGAAGTGCAGAGTCTTAATCACCGGACCGCCAGGGAATTCCCTAGAGTCGGGCAAATTATTTAACCCTTCTGAACCTTAGGTTATGCATGTGTGATGTGGGGAGAACGGTTCCAGTGTTTCAGAGTAATGAGAATAACCACAGATGTGTCTGTAAGGTGCCTGGCACACAGGACAACACAGCTGCTCCGTGAGCTGTGTCACCGTCCACATCTCTCCTGTCCCATCCCCTGCCTGCCTTGATTCTAACTCTTCCGCTGGACCTTATATAGCATTTCAGCTATGTTATGTGTTACCTGTCATGGTTTGAATTAGTCATCTATGGCTGTGCAACAAACTACTCCAAACTTAGCAGCCTAAAGCAATAAACATCTATTATCTCCAGGTTTCTTTGGGTCAGGGATCTGGGCACAGCTTCCTGGGTTGGTTCTGGCTCAGCCTCCTGTTGAGATTGCAGTCAAGATGTCAGCTGACCTGCAGTCAACTCAAGGCTCAACTGGGGGAGAACCTGCCTCCGAGCTCACTCATGTGGCTGCTGACGTGTTTCAAGAGATCTGCTTCCAAGCTTTTCAAGTGGGTGTCTCTGCAGGGCTGTCTCAGGCCATGGCACTGGCTTCCCCCAGAGCAAGCCACCTAAGACAGAAGGGGACAAGACACCTAAGATGGAAGCCATGGTCTTTTTATAATTGAATCTCAGAGGTGACATCCCATGACTTTTGCTGCCTTTTTATTCCTTAGAAGCAAGTCAATAAATGCAGCCAACACTCAAGAGGAGGGACTAATACAAGAACCTCTATTGTATGCAGAGATGTGGAGATCATTGGGGCCATATTAGAGTCTGCCTACAATGTGGTTTAGTCTTACAGAGCTAGCCTGGGGATTGTGATGTGTCCAGTTGTATTTCATCACTTTCATAGGAAAGTTAGTCCTGTCTTTCTGTAAGAGACTCACACCCTTTGGGAACAAAAACACTGCTAAGCAGCTTTACCGGCTGTATCAGAAGAGCTTCAACATACCCCACGAAATAATAACAATCATGACTTCTTTTGCATAGTATTACAATACAACAGTGTTACAACTTATCACACCATGGCTACTTTCAGTTCCCACTCTAAGCCTAATTATACCTTTCCTCTGATCTGATTTGTTTCTTAAGAACCTTTTCCCCTTTGGCTATCTCCCTGGTACATTTTCCACATCCTCCTCTTTGGTCTACACACACACACACACACACACACACACACACACACACACACTCCAGCTTCCTTCCTCAGGGAGCCCTAAAGATCAGGAAGGTAGTCATGGTGACATGTAAATACCACTTCCAGCCCACACTGAGAAGGCAACTTGTTTATTATTCCCAACTAAGCCACTGTGTGCTCCAGCCACCTCCCCAGGGTGAAGTGTTCTGCCTCTGGATGATCTCTCGGCTCTTCTTTCCTCTTTCTCCTGCTGGCTGCCCCTTAGCCATGGCCCTGCCTAGCTGCATTAGCCTCTCAAGAGGGAACCATGTAGATCAAATCTGACAGTTGCATCCTTTCAGGTTTCAAAGACAGATTATGTAAATACTAAACTATGCATGATGTAACTAGACAAACATATCATAAATACTAAATTAGTATTATAAATATTAACATTTTACTGTATTTTTATTGTACAAGTAGAAAAACCTATCTTTTATATAAATACGACTTGCTTGGAGATTAAGAAGTTCAATCCAACAATTTGACACTTTGTGTTCTTCTGTTTCTAATAATTACTGAGAGTCTATTTTATTAGGGACAATATTTAATTATTGGGCTGTGTGTGACAGCCAATCACTCTATTAAACTTAACAATTTCTGTTTTTGAAGTATTCTTTCTCACTAAAGTAGAGAGAAATGAGGAGCCAGATGAACAGACAAAGAAAAGAATGTAAGGGACTATGAACAGGTGAATATACTGAGGCAAAGCGATTTGATGATGACAGTTACATTGGGAAGAGGAAAAGTGATAATGGAAAAATGGAGATGCACTGGCTGTGAACCCTGAAAGAGAAATGTTTACAAAAATGAAAACGTGAAGGCTCATTTCCTTATGATGGATTTTGTGCCACTTACTCTTGCTAAAAGGTACACTGAGCAGAACATTGTGCAGAAGAGGAATTATAGTCCTTTTAAAAGGAGTTGTCAGAGACCTTATATATAATGCTTTGTCATCCCATCTGCTCTGGTTAGAGATGAGAAACAGGCACAGGAGAGATGAATCTTCTGAGGTCCAGTGTTATTTTGTTGAAAAGCCAGGACTGAGACTCACTGAATTCCTAATTCAGTGGTTTTTATTAATAATTTTACTTTATGGTCTAGAAGAGAATTAGTTTAAGTTTTTCTTATAAATGTGAAGTTTGTTATTTTCTGTATCACTTAAGATGTTTAAAAATATGAAACAAGCCTACTGTATAGCACAGGGAACTATATTCAATATCTTGTGATAAACCATAATGGAAAAGAATATGAAAAAGAATGTCTATATATGTATAACTGAATCACTTTGCTGTACAGCAGAAATTAACACAACATTGTAAGTCAACTATACTTCAATAAAATAAATTAAAAAAAAATATGAAACAAGCCTATCAAGTGAACTCTCCTTATACATGTATGTAGATTTTAGCAAGTTGTGCTTTTAATGTGAATTTTCCTCAATTCTTCTTACACAGCAGGTCTAAGAGAGATTCAAACTGTCTGGTGAACGTTCATGTTCTGATTGGCTCCGGACTTTCACAGAGTAATGTCTTCACTGTTAAGCACAGGTCTTGAATAATAATCATATTCAAGACTAATACAGTTATACTTAGCTTTGTGCATTAGATGTCTACCTACAAAATTGTATGAAACAATTTTTTGGTAAGTAAAATTCAATTTCAATGTATTAAAATAATGATCCATTTAAATCCTGCAGTAAATCTTTTTTGGCAAAGCAACAAAATTGAGAGAAAGCATCTCCCCACTGAAATTTGCTATAAGATTAGGTAGGTTCATGCTTGATTTTCTTATAGCAGATATACTTGTAGTGTTGTCTTCCTACAAATTGATTCAGCTTATCCAAATGATAGATTTATAATAATATTACTTACTGATATTTTACACTAACATTTTAATTTTTTACCTCTTTTAAGGTGCCAGTAGAATTAATAAAAAGAAATGCATTTGTTTACAAATTACTCAACATATTAAGAAAATAAAATTTTTTACAGCAAGATAATGCTCTTTAGAAAGATTTCTTCCTTGTGTTTTGTGGGGGGAAATGGAAAAAAAAAAGATTTGATGGTTGATTCACTAATGGAAAATACTAAGAATAAATTAGAATTGAGGAGGCCTCTAGATGGTTTCTGAAGTAAAGAAATATGATTGGATAAAATATAAATACTGTACTTTTAAATAAATAAGTAAATAAATAAGACATATTTCTTTATTGTTTGATTAGTAATATAATTGGAAGATGAAAAACAAGCTACCTGGTATTCTTTTTTTTTTTTTTTTTTTTTTTTGCGGTACGCGGGCCCCTCACTGCTGTGGTCTCTCCCGTTGTGGAGCACAGGCTCCAGACGTGCAGACTCAGCGGCCATGGCTCACGGGCCCAGCCGCTCTGCGGCATGTGGGATCTTCCCGGACTGTGGCACGAACCCGTGTTCCCTGCATCGGCAGGCGGACTCTCAACCACTGCGCCACCAGGGAAGCCCCGCTACGTGGTATTCTTAAACAGTTAAAAAGTTTTTTTTTTTTTTTGGGTAAATGTCAGCCTGGAAGTTCACAGCTATCTTTCTTTTCTTTAAGAAAGCTTCATTAGAGTCCCAGTCTGAGACAGCAACATAGGAGTCTCCTAAACTCACCTCCTTTTCTGGATACACTAAATCTATGGTTATACACAGAGCAATTTCATCTAAAAGAAATCCAGAAACTAGTTGAGTGATGTCTGTACATTGGGCAAATCAGAAAATACCCATATTGACATGGGCCTTGGCACACCCTCAATTACTGGGAGCCAGTAAGAACAAAGAAGGCAGCTTGGACAATCACAAAGGTTTCAGAGACAACAAATAGCTCAGGTCAGGCTGAGCAATAAGGTTAATCTCTCACACAAGACCACTCTGTCCAGACTGGGAGAGATGGTTGTTTTACCCAATGTGCAGAATTTAGCACAGAGAGTCAAAGAAAATGAAGAAAAAAGAAGAGTATGTTCCAAACAAAGATATGATAAAACTCCAGAAACAGACCTTAATGAAATGTAAGTGATTTACCTGATAAAGAATTCAAAATAATGGTCAGAAATATGCTTACTGAAGTCAAGAAAGCAATGCATGAACAAATTGAAAATTTCAACAAAGAGAGAATATAGCAAAGTACCAAAAAGAAAAAATAGAGCTGAAGAAAACAATAATCGAACTGAAACATTCAATAGAGGAGTTCAATAGCAGACTAGATAAAGAAGAAGAAAAAAATTAGAGAATTCAAAGAAAGGGCAGAGAAACTCATCCAATCAGAAGAGCAAAAAGAAAAAAAAGAATGAAGACAGCTTGAGGGACTTATGGGAAAACATCAAGTGGACCAATATTCATATTATAGGGGTCCAGGAAGAGAAGACAGAGAGAGAAATGGTCAGAAAACTTATTTGAAGAAACAACAGCTGAAAACTTCCCTAACCTGGGGAAGGAAATAGACATTCACATTAACAAACTAAGGTATAAAAATCATATGATTATCTCAATAGATGCAGAAAAAGAATGTGACAAAATTCAACATTCATTTATAATAAAAGCTCTCAAAGAACTGGGTATATAGGGCACATAGCTCAACATAATAAAGTCGATATATTATAAACCCACAGCTAACATAGTATTCAATGGTGAAAAGCTGATTTTCCCTAAGATCCAGAACAAGACCAGATACCCACTGTTGTCACTTTTATTCAATAGAGTATTAGAAGATCTAGCCAGAGCAAGCAGGCAAGAAAAAAATAAATAAACGGCATTCACATCAGAAAGAAAGATGTAAAACTATCTCTAGGGCTTCCCTGGTGGTGCAGTGGTTGAGAGTCCACCTGCCAATGCAGGGGACACGGGTTCGTGCCCCGGTCCGGGAAGATCCCACATGCCATGGAGCGGCTGGGCCCGTGAGCCATGGTTGCTAAGCCTGCGCGTCTGGAGCCTGTGCTCCGCAACGGGAGAGGCCACAGCAGTGAGGGGCCTGTGTACTGCAAAAAAAATACAACAAAAAACTATCTCTATTTGCAGGTGACATGATATTATATAGATAGAAAACTCTAAAAACTCCACCAAAAACTGTTAGAACTAATAACAAATTTGGTACATTTTCAGGATACAAAATCAATAGACTAAAATCAGTTGTGTCTCTATTCATTGATAATGAACTACCAGAAAGAGAAATTAAGAAAGCAATCCCATTTACAATTGCATCGGAAAGAACGAAATACCTAGGAACAAAGTAGTGAAAAATCTGTACACTGAAAAAACATTGATTAAAGAAACTGAATGAAACACAAATAAATGGAAAGATATTTCATGTTCACGGATTCGAAAAATTATATTGTTAAAATGTCTATACTACTCAAAGCAATCTACAGAGTCAATGCAATCAATATCAAAATGCCAATGGAATTTTTCACAGAAATAGAGCAAATAATCTTAAAACGTGCATGCAACTGCAAAAAACCCTGAAAAGTCAAAGCAATCTTGAGAAAGAAGAATGAGGCTGAAGGCATCAAGTGTCCTAATTTCAAACTATATTACAAAGCTATAGTTATCAAAACAGTATGGTATTGGTATAAAAACAGACACATAGATCAAAGGAACAGAATACAGAGCCCAGAAATAAATCCATGGATATTTGGTCAACTGATTTACTACAATGGATCCTAGAATAGAAAATGGGGAAACAATAGACTCTTCAGTAAATGGTACTGGGAAAACTGGAGAGCCACATGGAAAAGAATGAAACTGGAACCCTTTCTTATACCATACACAAAAATCAAACAGAGAAAGATAAATACTACATAGTATCACTTACATGTGGAATCTGAAAAAAAGAGTCAAACTCATAGAAACAGAGAGTAGAAAGGTGGTTGCCAGGGGGCAGAGGGAAAGGAGTGAATTTGGTAAAAGGGCACAAACTTTCAGTTATAAGATGAAAAATGTCTTATGAGCTAATGTAAAACATGGTATCTATAGTTGATAACATTGTATTGTATAATTAAAATTTGCTAAGAAATTAGAACATAAATGCTCTTACCAAAAAAAAAAAAAAAAAAGAAAAGAAAGAAAGAGCTAAGTGTGTAAGGTAATGGATGTGTTAATTAACTATATGAAGCAATCCTTTCACAATGTATACAAATCACCATGATATACACTTTAAATATCTTACAATTTTGCATGTCCATTATACCTTAATAAAACTAAAATTAAAAATAATCCTTATCAGTAACCTCACAACATTTTATTCTGACAGGGCTTAAAAGGTGTTATTTCTCCAATCAAGTTTACATAAATGTTATGGATGGTGCAAAATTCACTGGAGAAACATGACCTTTTCTAGGTTTATTCTAGTGAACTGATCAACACACTTTTATTAGCAGTGGTATTTGAATTGTCTGAATGACCCTGGTTGTTAGAAGGAACACAATTCTGCTCATTGATATCTTTTTCTCTTATTCTTTATGCAGTAGGTCTTGGCCTTCAGTGAAGACTTAGTGTCCATAATACTTTAATTTCTATTGTAGGCACCGTAACTATAAAATAAGAGTCATATGAGAAAAGGATAATCTTTATGCTCTTCTTAAATCCTTTGTGGATCAAGGTGGAAAACAAATGAAGCAATAAATGAAGCCTCTGTGTTTATCCAAATGACTAAAAAATACATTTTGATCAAGTGAGATGGTGTATGTTATGGCTCTTTAAACTAAAAAGCTTTATACAAATGGAAATCGTTGCTCCAACCCGAGGAAGCGTGCTCATGAGCCTCCTTTAGGCTTTGCCCCACGTGTTTCTGTTTACTGGAGAGGGAAGGTGTGAGACAGAGGCAGAGAAAAAGATGGATTCAGTGGTGGGTGCTATAGTTTGTACTGGGCTCCTCTGGTATAGTCTCTTTCATGTTGAAAACTTTACAATCTAACTTCTCCCAATCCAATAATTTACATATTGTTTACCCAAATGGAGTGCTTTTGGCTGGTAACTGAGAAAAGAGTACTGACAGTGACTAATGTCTAATGTATAGTTTTCTGGGGCACGGAAAGCTCTTTTGACTACATTAATCCACAGTTGTCTTGACAGCTTTTTGAGGGTGGCATTTTTCATCTCTTTTGCAGAAATAAAGAAAATGAATACTGGAGTTAATATGAATCACCGAAGATCTCATCCCTAGTTAGCAGTAGATGCAAAAATTCAGTGCAAAATTATGAGTTTTTTCCACCAGCCTACATGACAGACAGTGTTTGCTCATCTCCATCAAGGCAAAATGTTGTTCAATATTTGTCTCATCATGAGCACATTTATCAGATTGAGAAAAACAGAAGAGTAGATAAACACAAACTGCTCATCTGTAACTTCTCTGAATGGAGGAGCAGTTTAAGTCTTCGTAATGTGAAATTTTAGACTGTTTACATACTATTACAACCTGTAAAGCTGAATAAATAAATGATTCTGATTAATAAAAAGCAGGGAATAGTGTTTTATCTTTAGTAATGACTGAGTGGGAAGGTTATCAGACCAACCTTCCCACAGATAACAATTATAATGTTGGACAAAATATTAAGAAAAAAACTATCTGAAGATCCTGGAGAGTGACCAAAAGCAAGTGGAAACTGAAGGGGAGTCTACACTGGAAAGAGGAAATAACACTAGGTGAGGTTCTGTTTTCATGGTTTTAACAAGCGTAGCCACTATTCTCTACTGCACAGAACAGGTAATATTTCTTGTATAAATGAAAACAGCTAATGTTTAGAGCAGTCTGACAGAGCTGGGGTGACCACAGCAGTTGGGAAGTGAGAGGGGGAAACCTCAGAAAGGATTGAGTGACAGTGGATGCTCCAAATTCTGCATAAACTCTGCCTATTTCTCTGACTGACCTTTAATTATGCATGTGTAGTTCAGTTTTCAAGCATCTCAGTTAAGCATAAAATAACTCAACACAAAATTTCAGCTGCCATCCAGCAGAGAAGATAAAATGCTATAGACTGAATATGTGTCCCTCTAAGTTTATATTTTGAAATGTAATCCCCAATGTGATGGTATCTGGAGGCAGAGACTTTGGATGGTGATTAGATCATGAGGGTGGCACCCTCATGAACAGGATTAGTGCCCTTATAGTAGAGACCCCAGAGAGTTCCCCTGTTCCCTTGTACTGTGTGAGGACACAGTGAAAAGACGATCATTTGTGAACCAGGACGCAGGTCCTCACCTGACATCATATCTACTGGTGCCTTGATCTTGGACTTCCCAGCCTCCAGAACTCAGTAAATTGATCAGTGACTGGCACATAGCGGCCACTCAGTAAATAAATAACACAACATGACTTGGCCCTGGATGTAATTTACAACTGCCTGTTGGGTATATTTACCTGTATACTATTTGTTAACTTTTTAAATTAATTTTATTGATGTATACATTTTAGACAATAAAAGGTTCCCATTTTAAGTACACAGTTTGATGAGTTTAATAAATGTACACACCCACGTAACAATCACAATCAAGATGTAGAATATTTCCATCATCCCAAAAAGTTCCCTCATGCCTTTTGCCATCAATCTTTCTATCCACATCTCTTCCTGAATCCCTGGCTGCAGGTACCCAGTGATCTACGTTGTACCACTTATACTAGTTTGCATTTTCTAGAATTTATATATGTATATAAAAGGAATCATACAGTATATACTTTTTTGTGTCTGGCTTTGTTTGCTAAGCATGCTGTTTTTGAAATTCATCCACATTGTTACAAGTATTAGTAACATTAGAAAAGTAGTAGAAGAGGAACAAACTTCTTTTTATTGTTGTTATTCCACTGTTTCAGTGTAGTATTCATTTATCTGTTGATGACTATTTGGATGGTTTCCAGTTTTTGGCTATCTTTAACAAAATTGCTATCAACATCTGTAAACAAGCTTTTGTATGGAAATACCCAGGGGTAGAATGGCTGGATCATTAAGGTAGGTATATACTTATAAAAAAACTTAAAAATTGTTTTCCAAAAGTGGTTTTATCATTTTACACTCCCACCAGCAAAGCCTGAGTTCCAGTTGCTCCATATCAGTAACATTTGAGACTATCAATCTTTTTCTTTTTAGTCATTCTAGTGGATGGGGGTGGTGTCTCCCTTTAAAATTCACATGCTCAAACCTCGAATCCCCATTTTACCCCATCTTACCAGCTATCACTTTGGACTTTCACTTTAAAAGAAATTAATGACAACCATCATAGTCAAAAAATTAATAATAGTACAACAACAACACCATAAATGGAGAACTTTTTTTTTTCTGCGGTATGCGAGCCTCTCCCTGTTGTGGCCTCTCCCATTGCGGAGCACAGGCTCCGGACGCGCAGGCTCAGCGGCCATGACTCACGGGCCCAGCCGCTCCGTGGCACATGGGATCTTCCCGGACTTGGGTACGAACCCTGACGGCAGGCAGACTCTCAACCACTTCGCCACCTGGGAAGCCCCCCATTAACGGAGAATATATCGTTCTTAACCTTAGAGTATAAGCTTCATGAGGGCAAGACCTATCTGCAGCACCATGTGTGGAGCATGGTAAGTACATTTACTAGTTATCTGTTGCTGTGTAACAAATTACACCAAATCTTAGCAGCTTAAAATAACAAACATTTGTTTCACAGAGTTTTTGAGAGTTCAGAATCCAGGAGCAGCTTAGTTGAGTGGTCCTGGTTCCTGGTCTATCAGGAGGTTGCACTCAGGGGATTGGCTGGTTCTACAGTCATTTGAAGGCGTGACTGAGACTGGAGGGTTGGCTTCCAAGGTTACTCACTCACATAGCTATGGGGAAGACTGTCGTGTGGGTCTCTCTATTGGGTTGCTCAACACGGCAGCTGGTTTCTCCAAAGTGAGTGACCCCCAAAACAAAGATAGACGTTGATTACACAGACAAACCAGTACATAGTGAATATTCATTGCTTGAACAGATGTGTGCCTGACACTATGCTAAGCGTTTTACTAACACCATCTTATTTAATCCTGATAACAACCCGTGGACCATTGTCCTCATTTGTGCTGATAAAACTGAGGCTTATAAAAGTGAAGCAACCTGTTCAACAAAGCTATTAGGTGGCAGAGCCAGAGTTGAAAGTCAGACCTCTCTAGCCCCCATGGATGTGAAAAATGGTTCACACTGAAAATGAATTGCATTATTCCAAAAAAATTAGATTTCTATGGTCGTTTAAATTTTGTTTGAGTCCAAATCATATACATATGGGGAAAGAAACTAGAAATTATATCAATAGGGAAACCCTCAAACTCTTCAGGAGGATAAAGAATTGCTTCCCTAATTCTCCACTTGGCAAAGTGTTTTCATTTCTTCTCTCTTACCAGACTAATGTTTCAGATTCTTGGCAAATCTTTGGAAATGAGGAAAGTCAAGAATTCTGCCACTGACTTTCCAAAGAGCCAAGACTAGCCGGTCATTCAGTGTACATATGGAACTATGGTAGTTGCAGGGGTCTACAGAGCAAGTTAGAGAGTACCTGATGTCCAAAAGGTCACAGTCTTTTGGGGATTAAGGTGATACAAAACTAATCTAACACAGGGAAGTATAAGTGCCATGGAGAGGCACACAGGGAATGCTTCTTGAGGTTTCAATTTTTAAAAAGATCAGCCACATTTTAAAGACACATTTGGTGTTTATTATAATAATCTAGTGTGATAATCTCTGGAAGTCAATAGAAGATTAAGATGGGGGGCCAGGCCTTCTTTATTTTTATTATTATTTTTAAGCAGTTGGAAAACTTACAAGGCCAGTGACTTGCTTACCATTCCAGACCCAGGCTCTCAGGCAGGAACCACAGTCTCCCACTAAAGGTGGCACAAAGTGGGTTTCTGGAATGCAAGAATGAAGGAAGAGTGACTAAGGTTCAAAGTCCGGGTAACCTCCCTTGAGAATGTAGGAATCAAGCCAGGACAAGGTGGAGTGGGTAGGGCAGTGGAGTTTAGGGATTGATTTGAATTAGAGTTAAGGTGATAATGCCAGGGTAGAAGCAGACAAGGCAATGGTACTTGGACCTATCCTCACTGACTGGGAAGTGAAAAGCTGTCCTAGTAGAGTTGAAATGATGAAATGTTCCCCTCCCCACTCACCCCAGGAAAACTGTCTGGTGCACGGTTGGAACTGAGACCACATATGTCTTGCAAAAACTAGTTTTGGACCCAGATTTGCTTTGGCCATGGAGCGCACTCAGCTTTCAGTCTTCTGCAGAAATGCGGATTCCGTGGCTCCAGATTTTAGCAGTTTGGGGGCAGTAGTGGGGGTGGAAAAGCCTGGGTGGTGTCTACTCAGAGGTCACAGGCCCAGTTCACTTGAAGCAGAAGGTGTGAGGACTAGGGAGGGGGCCAGGTGAGGAGTCAGAGTAGACCCCAAAAAACCAATCCATAAATGTGATTGGTTTTCACCTGGTCAGCAACCCTTTGCGAAGGAGCCAGTTTGGTTATTTGGAGATAGGAAGAGGGTCAGTTCAGGGTTCTGGTCCTAGTCCCTTGATACGAATCGGGGGCAAGGGAATGGTCATTATCACCCAGTGGTGAGCCTCCTGGGTCCTCCCCAGCTACTCCTTGGGCTGCAACCTACTGTTTGCAAGAGACTGGGTGTTGGTGCAGAAACGCAGGAGCCAGATGGAGGATGCTCAGCCGGCAGCCCCCACGAGACCTGCCCCACCTCTCCCGCTCCTCCCTCCTCACCTGTCCAGGCTAGTCGCCAGGGACCAACATCTGGCCAGGCTGGAACGGGCTCAGAAACTAATCTTTGCCAGCTCGTTTTTGTATGTGGGCTCCTGATGGGGTGCATCCACATCTGTGAGAATCTCGTAGACTCTCTGACGCCTGTGTTGGTGGTTTGCGGAGAGGGATCTCCTATTACTGTGTACAGAGACGATGATTACTGAGAATGCTACACAGCCTGCAGGCGGTGCCCGAGGACCAGGGGCAGGGCAGGGGCCGGGGTGCCGTGCGGGGCCGGGGGCGGCCTGCTCACTTCGGGGGGTGTTGGAGCAGCGCGCACGCAAGTGGCCAAGAAAGCCGCAGCCAGGGCAGCGGAGACACCTCAAAACCACACGGAACCTTGGGGCTCCGGCCGCCCACGGCGCGCAAGGTACGCTTCGGGGCGGTCCCGCCTGACCCCGGAAGGGAAAGTGGTTTTGGGGAAGGGGAGTGAGGAGAGCGAGTTAAGTAAAAGTAAAAAACAAAGTTATTCTGCTCCCCCCGGGCTGCCTCGCCCCTGCCTCTTCTTTGCCCCGGGCTCCTTCAGAGGGGCTCCCTCCGATGCCGCGACACTCCCTGGGTCCCTGCCTGAGTAGGGGGACCGCTAGCGTCTGACCGCTGCTACCCCGACCCTCCGGATCGAGGTCGCCGCGAAAACCCGGAGCGGAGCATCTCTCGGGCGGGAGCCGCCCTGGGCGCAAGCCCACTGGCGCGCATGCTCAGTCGCGCGGCGGCGGCGAGTAGGAAGCTCAGCGCGGCGGTGGCGGCTGCGGTGCGGCCGGAGGGTGGGAGGGGCGCAGCGGCGGGCGGGCGGGCGGGCGGGGGCGCGGGGCCGTGGGGGGGGCTCTCGCCCGAGGTTCCTGGGCGCTTTTGGGAGCGTGGAGCCCGGCGCGAGGTGCGAGCGAGCACGGGGGCCAACGAGCGCGGGGTGGGCGGCGGGCGGAGCGCAGCCGCCGGGCGGGCGGAGCGGGCGGGGAGCCTAGGTCTCCGCGGCTCGGGACCCGGCGGCGGGCGGCGATGTTCCACTGCATCCCCCTGTGGCGGTGCAACCGTCATGTGGAGACTATCGACAAGCGCCACTGCTCGCTGGTCTACGTCCCCGAGGAGATCTACCGCTACGCCCGCAGCCTGGAGGAGCTGCTGCTGGACGCCAACCAGCTCCGCGAGCTGCCGGAGGTGAGTGTCCAGCCTCACCTGCGCGCCGCCCTGGGGGAGCGCGGCCGGGCCCCGCCAGCCTCGCGCCCTCCCCTTCCCCCCACCCCGTCCCCTCCTCTCCCCTCCCCTCCCCTCTCGCCCCCTTTTCCACCTCTGGACCCGGCAGGCAGGTCCCGCGGAAACCACGTCTACGTTCATTCACCTGCTTCTTCCTCCCACACTCTTCCTCCTCCCCTCCCCTCCCCCTCCCGAAAAGTTCCTTTTCTTTCTATACAAAGCGACTTGCTGTTTTCTGAGTAGTCGTTGTAGCTTGTGCAGTTGGGAAAACGTTCTGTGCCGATAAGTAGTTTATATACATATCTAGGTACTAGTGCCCGGCACTTGTGACCGGGCAGGTGAGGAGCCAGGTGGCCGGGGCCGTTCCCGGCTGGAAGGACCGAGCGCGGCATCCGGCTCCCGGGGCGGTCTCCTTGTCTCGCATTCCCCGATCGCTGGCCGGGGCGCCTTTTCCCTTCGGCCTGGACTGGGCCGGGAGGAGGTGGGCAGCGCGCGAGAGAGCCGCGCTATCTCGGCATCTTCCGAAGAATGTGCTCCGGGCCTTATCGCGGGTGGGCCGTGCCGGGAAGAGCCGTAGCTGCCCGGGCTCCGGGACCGGCCGTGGGGGGCGGGGCAGGAGGGGGGCTGCGCGCGCGGAGCTGTGGGCAAGTGCCCTGGTGCCCTGCCTGCGTGGACCTGTTGCGTGGAAGGAGCCGCGGTGAACGTCAGCAGAGGCTCTGCCGGGTGGGCCAGCCTTGCAGCCGCCGCTCCCAGAGCGGCCAGGTTCAGCCTGCTGACTTCTGCCCTTGCAGCGATGAGTTACCTCTTCAGAGTTGTTTATGTAAATTAATCACCCGGCCGCGGCCAGGCTTGTCAAGCGACACATGCTGATTGTGCTTTAATGGAGGGTCAGGGACTGCGAACTTTTACCCTTCGAGCTTGCCCGGAAAACTTAGCTTGAGTAAGCCTGAAGGAGGAAGGTAGCCCAAATCCAGGGCTGTGCAGGAAGTCGGGGCAGTTAATCCGAAGGTGTGCAGGAAGTAGGGAGGCTGCTGGCAGGCGAGAGAGGACCTGAAGGCCCGAGCGTTGGAACTCAGATGTCTTGCAGGACCCTTTGTTAACACAAAGCCAAGACATGGTCACAGAAACACTCACCAGTCAAATGTTCTGGCATGTTAGAATGACCCGATTTGTCCTCCAGCCCGATAGAGTGTTTTAAACAGCAGAACTGTGTTTTTCTCAACATTTCAAGTGTTGTTATTCTTCTTGGATTAACTTTCCTTGGTCTGTGTAGAATTGATTGGATGGTTTGCTGTGTGCAGTGGGGGTGTGTGTGTGATTATCCTCACTAGGATCTTTGCAAAGCCCCCCAGGCTTTATTTAGCTTAGAAGCAGAAAAGCCATCCAGTTCCCTCCGGCATTATTATTTTGCGGGCATTTTCAAACACATGGTTTTGTCTGGCCTTTAGCTTCCTTAAATTTGACTTAAAAGTCATGAGTTCACTTACTGCCTTAAGTTATAATAAGTTTTAGGCATTGCTACTGCCAGGAATATAGAATACTGTATGTAATTTAATACTTTTCAAGGGCTTCAGAATAAAGTTGTTAAAGCTTGAGTGAAAAGCTGTTGGACTAGAAATGTTTCAGTGCTCTTTGTGGTGTTTTTGTTTGTTTGTTTTCTTTTGTAGAGCTGGAAGGTTTCCTGTGACTGGATTGGCTTTTCACTCCCTTCTGCAAAGTTTGTGGGTTTTTCTGTAATGTTGGGGGATTCAGCTTGGTATGGGAAATTATGGGGTTTGGATGTGTCAGGTATTTCTACTGATTCTAAATGGAAACTTCTCAGAAGCTCAAAATACAGTCTGATTGCCCTCAGTAAATATGGTAATAAACAAGCTTTTCAAAGGCTAGAAGTGGTCTGGCATATGGGTAATTGCTCTTACAGCTCTTAAAGTACTTTCATAGTTTTCAAGTTGTGTAAAATCTGTTTCTCCCTGACTTTTCGTGTGCCTGGGTGTGTACAAGCCAGACTCCAGCAACCGCCTTCAAAACACGGATGTTTCATTCACAGTCTTTGCTTGGGCATCCGTTGTCTCCCGTCTGAGGTCTGCATAACTCATTACCGCTGCTCACTGCAGTCCTGGCCCCCTCCCCCAGCCCGTCTTCTTACCTGCCACGTCACCAGTGGGCCTTTTCTTCGGACAAAGCTCCAAGGTCCTCGTGGTGGTGGCCATACCTGTATTATGTTCTCGTCTCTGCGATTCATTTGCAGCCAAAGGGGAAGCCTGCATCCCCCAACCCCAATAGCAAAAGTACACATGCTCCCCAGCCTTCAGCACTGAGAAAAGCGTCTCCTCTCCCTGAAAGTCTGCAGCATCTGATTTGCTCCAATCCCCTTGTTTTCCAAATTGAGACTCAGGATTGAAGTGACTTTCAGGGCTGTACAGCTGGTGTGATACAGTCGCTATGGCCAGCTCCCCCCCACCCCCCCCCCCACAGCTCTCCCCTTTCATGTACCTGCCACCTGAGCAGGAATCTGGACTATTGGGCTTCTCACTTCCATCAGAAGAACCTCAGTTATTTAGCCCCTCCTGGTTTACTCCTGTCATGAAAGCTTGACCTCAGTAGAGCCTTTATTGACCCTCCAGGATTTGCTAGTTGTGGGGGATACAGAGATTAAAGAAGGTTTAATCAGCAGCTTTGTGGGGAGACAGTGACTTTAGTACAGGTGTGGTGGGTGTGGTTGGAGCGGGCACTGCAGTTATCAGATGCCGCAGTGGTTACTGACCTAATCTGCCGACCTTTTGCTGAACCCGCACCACCGTCCTCAGCAGTGTCTCCACCCTGTGAGCCTCTCATGGCTGCGGGGGACTAGAGCCCTCACCTTTGGCCTCACTACCCCTTCCCATCCTCCAGCTGGTCCCCTCCCCAGCCCCATCCCTTTGGGGTGTGTGTTAACAGAGACACCTCGAGGTGCCCCCTTGGGAGCACGAGCTCGGCGTCCAGTGGGTCCTGCTGGGTAAACCCCTGTTTATCTGTTGAATGAAGGCTTCTGAGTCTGATGCGGATCTTTCTCCTCTGCTGCTTTCTTGTCCCCTGAAGCTCATCACTGCTCCAGCATCTGTCCTTCTCTAATGGAGTCAGAGAATATCCAGGTCTTCAGAAGTGAAGGTCATCCACGTGGTGCGGTTGTTTTGTCTTCCTCTCCTGCCTTCCTCTCTGTGTTCCTGATGACATCAGTTTTCCCCTCAATCTGTGCACGATGCTCAGATACCTTCAAACATGTGTTTACCGTGGTCTCTCTAGACCATTGCAGGGCCTGGTCTACTAGGCAGCAGACACTTGGAGTGAACGCTCTCAAGCCTCTCCAGGTTAAAAAGTTGAGTTTCATCCTGTCACCTCCTCTTAGAGTTCAGTCAGTCCTTCTGTGATCGCCAGATGACATTATCTCAGATACCTGCCCCTGCCCTTCCTTCTTTCTCGTATCCTGCTTCACTTTTTTCCCTAGCCCTTAGAGCATTCATCACCCCCTGATTCCAGACTGTGTCCTTGCTTGCTCGTTCTTTGTCTCCTCAGCCAGAACTTAAGCTCCGTGCCAGCAAGGGGGTTTTTGTTTGTGGCTGGACCTAGGACAGTATCTGGGACACAGTGGGCATGTCTGTTGCCTGGATGAGTCCTTACGTGCTGTCATGGGGAGATAGCCCTGTTTCTTCGCCATCGTGATTGCCTGTCCCAGACCTGACTTGTACTGTGCACTGGTCTATTGGAATTAGTAAAGACACAGATGTTCAGAATTCAGTGGTCCTGTCCTGCCTATCTTTGTTCTCCATCTCTTCTATGCTGGACGCTTTTGTATTTTGGCCGTGCGTGAGGCTTGTGGGATCTTAGTTCCCCAACCAGGGTTTGAACCTGGGCCCCCGGCAGTGAAAGCAACAAATCCTAACCTCTGGACCACCAGGGAATTCCCTTGTGCTGGACACTTTTGACCGACTTGTCTGTTTGAAATAATCTTCATGCCTTGTAAACATAATTCCTGTGTAACGAGACGTCAACCTCTTCGCCTGTGATCTGTTGAGAGGATATCCATCCCCACTTGGAATAAGTCCCTTTTGTCTTAAACCCACTGTGTTTCAGTTTAGGTCTGGCCCCCTGCACTGGCTTCTCTCCCCAGCAGTTCCATTTCTGGAGGCCGGGCCAGCCGTTCTTCCTGGCTCACAGGTTCAGGGACTTACCTTCTTGTCTCCATCCATCCTGTCACTAGGTCCTGTCATTTCTTCCTTGAGAATGCCACCTTCCCTCTGCGTCTCTCTCTCTCCCCCAGCTGGTTTCCCCTGGATCCCTGCTGTGCGTGGCTGGCCGTCCTCTGCAGAGGTTCTCAGGGCTGGTCTGGAAGGAGCAGGGGGCATGGCTGCTGGAATCAGTTTAGGTGCTGCTCCATCACTTTCATTCTTTCTTCAAGCCTCAGTTTCCTCACGTGTCACAGTAGCACCTACTTTATAGGGTGGTTCTTGGGATTGAAGAGAGAATGCACCCAGAACACGTACAGTTCGGTCTGTGATGTCTAAGATCTTTCTGGATGCTATGGCAAGACGCTTTTATTAGGAAACCATGTTTTTTTTTTCCCATATAACAAATTTATAATATTTATACAGTTACTCAGTTCTTTCACCAGAATATAATATTTTCTTGATTTTTGAGGAAACAATGTGTTTTAAACTAGAGTTTAAAGACATCTTCCTGGGAATTTGCAAGTTATTTTTTAAAACCAAAAGTAAATTTTTAATATTCTTTTAAATAATAATTAAAAAAATCATAGATTCTGTAACATCCAGGTGACCTTCCAAATGAGGCATGTCATAAAGATTTCCTGCCAGCGTTAGACTGCACACCCCTTTGCTTGTCTGTTGCGCACCCCTTTGCTTGTCTGTAGCGAAGGAGAAAGGACAGATGTGGACTTATCGCAGAAATTGTGTTTTGGGGTCAGACGAGGGCTGGAAATTCATGAACAAAGGGTTCACGACAGTCCGTTAGAGAAGAGCGGTGGCTAGCTGGCTGAGGGGATTCCAGCCCCGCGGTGGTAGAGCCCCACAGAGTTGCCAGGAACTCTCTCCAGGTATTCTTGTACTTAACACACTGTGTGAGCAGTCGAGCACACGGAACAAAATTGCATCATTGTCATACGTCACGTTCAGCGAAAGCTGAGCTCTCTTTTATTGGTTTTTATCCAATTTTTACATTGTCTCACCTTACAGTTTTATAAGGGCTAAAGCGTATGAAGCTTTAGATTTGGACAGACTTAAGTAGCATTATAATGCAAATAATTTCAGGCAAAGCCCAGGAGGAAGGGCATCCAAGAGAGCACTTGCCCCTGAGAGCCGTGACCTGCACATTTCTCAAGTTAGGGAAACTTAACTTAAGTTCTGCTTTCTCAGAGAGCCTGCTGCTGTTACACAGTTTAGCTCTTGGTTGTTTTCCTGTTCTGTTCCGTGTTAGTCCAGTGCCCTTCCCTCATCTCCTGTTCCCTCTCCCCCAACCCCCGCTTTACAGGTGAGGAAACTGAGGCCTGGGGAAGATGTCATTTGCCCCAGGTTGGTGGACGTTGGAGTGTCTTTGATTAACTTTGAGTATCTGCTACTTATTAATAATATTCTACTAGACCCCACTTTCTGAGATTTTACTGAGCTCCAAACATTGCATTAAGTTCTCTCTAGAAATTATTTCCCTTAAATGGAATCACCACTCACTTTAGCCCTTATAGTTCCAGTTTTGCCAGTGTGGGCACCGAGACTTACTTAGAGAGTTGTTTCGGAGGCTCGTGTAAGGAACTGGGCCAAGGTCAGCTGTGGAGCCAGGGCGTGCCTCCAGCTCCATGTCACTTGCCCCTGGGGATGTGGCCTGGCCCTGTGACAGCTCTGAGGCATCTCCCTCTTTGGGGAGCTGAGGGAAGACTTCAGAGGGGGTGACATTCACGTTAGAAGGAAGAAAAAACCTGTTGTGGTCATCAAAGCCCATCCTTCCCAGGTGGCTCGAGCGAGGCTGCCTAAGTGGTCGCGGGACTGGAGAGGGGCCAGGCGGGATCTCGACGGTGTGTCAGAAGAGGCGCCGCACAGGTGGACCTCTCTTCTGGGAAGGTGGTCCTGGGAGGAGCAGAGGATGCTGTCAAGAGCTGCTGTGGTGGTCTGGGTGGGAGGAAACCACCCGGCACCTGTGGGGTGGGCAAGGTGGGATGGATTGTGTCATCAAGGACGTTGGGGGGGGGGGGCGGGTTTCCTGCCCTCTGGTCCAGCACCCTTTCTCCTCTTCCCCCTGCCGTGTTGTGCTGACTGCCTGAGGCCCTTCATCAGGGCTCGGGGGACACTAAGCACAAAGCATTTACCTCCTTGTTGTGGACACATTTTCCTCGATTGTGGGGCGTGTCAGCATTGAACTTGTAAATTGCTCGCTAAGCTGTGTATGTAGGCATTGGCCTAGGGGAGAGATGGACGGCCAGAGGTACTGGGGGTGGGAAGAGTTTTTTTTTTTTTTTTTTTTTGATGTCAGTTGAATTGGGTCATCAAGTTGATAAAATTGCAGCCATAGTAACACTGGAGATCCTGTGGGTTCTTTTTTCCCAAGTAACATGAGTATGTGTTATGTGTGTACTGGACCACGGACCTCAGTTTCCTCTGTCCTCTGTTGCTGCTTTAAAACACTGATGCTTGGAGCCTTTTGATTTCCAGAGTCACTTGAAGTCAACTCGTTGCTGAAATGTTGCAAAAAAAATTGCTCAATTCTTTGAGAAAAAGTAAAACTATTCACTTAATAAACCTTTCCTAGAGTTGAGAAAGTTGAGTCATGCTGGTAACGGCAAAATGAACCCATTTCCCCAGTCCCCCTCCCCTCTTCCCAGGGGCTTCCAGAGAGAAGGGTCCACTTCGGCCCCTCTCACAGCTTCTGGAGCGTTATCCTCTCTGCCAAAAATTGCAGCTTCTGTAACTCTGATACTTGTGTACTTGTGATTTCCTTAAAAAGGACCCTTTACGCAGGCTTGAAATTTGGGGGGTAAAGCATAGCTGATATTTACACAAGAGGGTCAGAAATAGCAGGGTAAACATTTCTCAGCAGTGATGACAAAAATCCCAACCATGGTCTCGCCGAGCCATGAACGGAAGCGTTGGGCTCTTCTGGGTGTGGATCCAGTGAGGCTGCAGGCTTCTCTCTTTGCTCACAGAAGTCTAAAGGAAGTTTGCCTATTTTAGGATTTTCCCCGGAACACGGGGCTAGATGTTTGTCCTCCACTTCATGGAATAGTTATGAGGGGTGATGAGATCATGGGCCAGATCTTAGTAAATGCACAGGAGAAACTGCTGGATGTCCATTTACTTTCTCTTGGGTATTATTTAGTGGACAGGGATGGTAATTTACTATTGCATGTGGTATTTTAGAAGATCTAATCGAGTTTGTGTGTGTGTGTGTGTGTGTGTGTGTCTGTGTGTGTATGTGTATGTGCCTGTAGTGTAAAATACTTCGAATTTCTAGAAGTAAGATGGAATACTAATTTTTTTTTTTTTTGCTTATCACTGTCTGGAAGAATTTCCTTATCCAGGCTGTAACTTCTAGATTCCAGAGAATTTGACTCAGTTGGGAGACATTTGGCATTTTTGTTTCCGAGAACCACAAGGCATGGATTTGTCATGTGGTGAGTGGAAGGTGTTACACCTAATTGCAGTGTGTTCCAGACTGATTCCTGGATAGCGTGGCCTCCCATCCTGACCGCTCTGGTCACCTTTCTTTCCACAATCCACACCCACTTCTGGGGGAGAGATAATCGGAGGGACTATCAGCTGACTTGTGGTGGACGTGGGGAGCTTGTCAGATGAGCAGCTGTGAAGCCCGGAAAGGAGCTGCCAAACCTCTGAGGAGGTGACCTGGGCTCTGACTGCCTGACCTGATGTGGAAGATGCTGAGGCCTCTGAGGCTCATGCTGTTAGTGCAAGCTGCCTGAATTTGACTATGATGTGGCCTTGTTTTGTCTTGTTATTATGTGTTGGATGCATAGAAGAATTCAAAGAATAAAAAATGTGACATTTTCCTTGATTCCCTCCAAGTGATACCAGACATGAACAATTTTAGAACGTATCCTTATAGACTTTTCCTCTTCACATACCACCATATATTTATCATTGTTAAAAGGAAAAGAGGAGTCCTATGTAAATTACTTCTATATAAGTTACTATATAAGTTGCGTCACCACTTGCTGTTTTGTACTTAACTCCGTATCCTGGATGTCTTCTGTGTCAGTATGTATAGATGCATGTTAACATCAGTGCTGGTGCTGTAGGTTCCCTTATATAGGATATACCATAATTTATTTATTTCACCATTCTCCTATCGCTGGACATCTAAATTGTTCCAAATTTTTGCAGCGATGAACTACACTAGATTGAATGTTCTTGTTCATATTACTTTGTACACACATGCAAACGTTTCTTTGCATGGGTTCAAGGTGCGTAATCCCGGGATGAAAGGGTACATACTTTACAAATTTCAGTAGATGTTTCTAGCTTGTCAAAGATGATTATTTTTTAAATCTGAGTTGGGTGGAGGCCTAGTGATAGGAGACATCTACCCACCTTACAGCTAAACAAGTGCAAGACGAGTGAGGTAAAGTGATGGATCAGAGCAAAGTGAACATGTGAGCAGTCCTCTCCCACTCCTGGCTCCAGGTCCTGTGCTCTTTCGGGGGGCTGGAGAAATAGGTGGGGAGATGGGTTCTGTCATCTCTGCCCCCTCTCTCCTCGACTGGGGCTGTTTTCCAGAGACCTGGGAAGACCCTTGGGTGGGCTTCCGTCAATCCGATATTCGTTCCGGGTCTTTGGAAGATCGACATCTAATGCTTGCATTCAGGTGGCTTATGCTGTTTAGTCGGGCAGAGAGGTTGGCGTCACGGAATTCCTAATGTGGGTTGATTTGCTTTCTGGAGCAGGAGGGCAGGGCAGTGTGCAGGCTGTGGGGGGCCGGTCAGCCCCTCCCTCCGTCCCTTCTACTGATGTGTTGCTTCTGGCCTGGAACTCTTGCTTGTCAGGAAAGTGTGTAGTGTTGGTTAGGAGATCGACCCCTTAGCTGTGACACCCGGGACAAGTAACTCAGCCTCACTGGGCCTCAGTTTGCTCATCTGTACAAAGGTACTAATAGACCCCACGTCATGTGTGTGAAGAGTAAATGGGTTACTATGTGTGCTGGAAACGGTGTCTGTTACATAGACAGCACCCAATCAAATCTGCTGGCTGTTGTCATCGTTCTTGGCTGTTTTGTGAGAGAGGCTTCAAAGCCCTTCGTCCTGTCTTCTTCAAATCCTGTCTCAATTCTTGGCGGGAGAGATCTTTCTAAAACACAGATGTGATGGGTGACTTCCTGCTGCAGTGGCTCCTGGCCTGCAGGATACAGCCTGGCTCTTCTACCTTATCTCGCATCTCTTCCCTGCTTGAACCTTGCGTTTCAGCAGCACTTAGCTGCCCTTGGTTACCAGTCTTTTCGTGCTTCAGAGTCTTCAATTTTGTGCTCTGTCTCCTGGGAGTTCCTCTTTGTTGGCTTCTTTGTCTGCCTCCCTGCTGGTCATCCCGTGGGACACAGCTCAGGCGATCACTTTCCTCTGAGAACACTTCCCTTCCCTCTTCTCTGGTTTCTGGGGACACCTGTGTCCTTACTGTTACCTCTTTGAAATGATCTCTGTCCCCCATCGAAGCCACAACACACCTTTTCTTCTTTGCTTTCCTGCTGCGTCACAGAGCAGACATTGAAGACATATTCGAGCAGCATTCTTGGGGACGTTTTCAGCCCTTTTGGCAAGTGGATTTAGAAATGGGTTGGGGGCAGACTGTAAGTTGAGCTTGCTGATTACTCCATGAAGAGCCGGGCTCTCTGCCATCCTTGCTTGTATGGATGGCGTCATGGTGGTGGTAGCACTGGTCTTGCAGTTGGATAGCCCTGGGCCTGTGTCCGTGCTCTGACGGACAGTAGCACTGACCTTGGGCAATTCACATAATCTCTCGAGCCTCAGTTTCCTTATTTGTCTTGAAGAGGTGGTGTTAGTGATGTTCAAGGTCTCTTTGAGTCCTGACCTCCCTGGATGCTAATTTTATGACGTTTTATGACTCTATGCCACAGCGCTAACCTGAGGGGAGTGGTCCCCACTTGTGCACGTGACCCGTGAGGTTGCTCAGTGAGGTTTAGTAGAACCACAAGTCCAGGCTTAATCATTATAATCAAGGATTCGATAATAAGGAGAAGCTGTTCCAAACGCTTACCCTCCTGTGGTCAGTTGTTGATTCCCAGAACCAATTAAGGGAAAAAGATCAGCAGATTTTCTTTGGTTAAAACACACACACACACACACACACAGACACACACACACAGACACAGACACACACACACAGACACACAGACACACACACAGACACAGACACACACACGGACACACACAAACACACAGACACACACACACACAGACACAGACACAGACACACACACACAGACACACATACACAGACACACACACACACAGGCACACACACACACAGACACACCCCCCCCCCCAACAACCTCTGAACACTGAGTTTTTTCCCCTGTGTCAGTTGCGTGCTCCCAGCTTTTAGAAGTGAGGTAGAATAGGCACCTTGGCTGGGGCTTTTTGTCTCCTTTTTAAATGAACTCAAGCAGAGTTCAGAGGCGGTTGTTTGAAAGTTCACTCTGGGTTGATGTGAGCACCCGAGACTGTATTTTGGGAAACCTAATTTGGGGACTGATGATTAAGGAATATCTATGAGTTAAAATCAGACTGAGGTGGCTTTTCGAGGAGTATATTAGGATCAAAAGCTACAGCCTTCTACTCTTCTGCTGAAATTTGCTTTCCTGACTAGATGTTGGTGTCAGGCTTCCCAGGCAGTGTGATTCAGGAGTGGGGGTTTGGGGGGTCGATCTCTGCTGGGTCCTGGCAGACCCTCCCTCCCCCTTCCCCTATGCACCCTGCATCTTTATTATTTATTTATTTATTTTTTGCGGTACGCGGGCCTCTCATTGTTGTGGCCTCTCCCGTTGCGGAGCACAGGCTCCGGATGCGCAGGCTCAGCGGCCATGGCTCACGGGCCCAGCTGCTCCGCGGCATGTGGGATCTTCCCGGACCAGGGCACGAACCCGTGTCCCCTGCATCGGCAGGCGGACTCTCAACCACTGCGCCACCAGGGAAGCCCCCTGCATCTTTATTGAGTGCCAGCTGTGCTACAGGCATCCTTCTGTCTGGCAAGGTGGGTATTTTGCCTTGTCCTAACGGAGCTTCCATTCCAGGTAAGGGAGACCTCTGGTAAATGGATAAGCAAATAAGAATTTCAGATAGTGATCAGAGCTATAAAGCAAACCAAATGGGGAAATGTGGTTGAGAGCCATGGAGAGGTTTCTGCTTATTCCGAGAATACCTCTCCCAGGAGGGGACCCTTGGCCTGATGCGGTGAGGCAGCTGTGAACAGTGCAGAGCTCCTTGCAAAGGCTCGGGATGAGTTTGGGGTGTTTGTGGGCAGAACGAAGGTCAGTGTGGCTGGTATGACAGGGCGGGGGGTGGAAAATCAAGGTGAAGATGTTGGTGGGGTTAATGTATGTCGGACCTCAGAGACCCCGGTGAGGAGTTTGGATTTTTTTTCACCAATTGGAAGTATGGCAGATGGTAAGCCTATAGATATCTGATTTGTGTTTTAGAAAGTTCACTCTGCTGGCAGGTGAGAGTTTAGTCTCGAGGGAGGAAGGGTTCACAGAGCAGAGAGACCTGGAGAACTGATGGGTTCTTGGACCGGGGTGGTAGCAGTGAGTGATGAGATTTATCTTGGGGGTACATTCAACAGAACCTGCTGATGTATTGGATGTACGTTTTTGGGTTTATCAACTGGGGTGCTGGCAGAGCCTTTACGGGGTTTGGGAGGACCAGGAAAGGGAGTATAGTGGCCTAGGACCTGGTAAGTCCTTGAGTTGGGATGTGGTGAAGTGTTTATGAGACCCAGAACTTATGAGACCCAGACCCAGAACAACAAACATAAATAGCTTTATTATCCTCTTGAGGACACCAGGACGCGGAGAGATGACTTAACTTGCTGAAGTCACACAGCTAGTACGAGCAGAGCTGGGGGTCACAGTGGGGCTGTCTGGTTCAAGAGCCAGTATTCCTAACCACTGGACCGTCTTTCCTCAAGGTCACATGCACAGAGACCACGTCTTTGGCACCAAAAGCCACCTGATGGGCCAGGAGTTGCGTCCACTCTGGGAAAGGGGACAGAGACACCTGTGCCCCCTGGGTTATTTTTGAACTGTTAAGAAAAAGAGCACTGAGCTGAAATATTTTAAAAATTAGGTCACCAAATATTAATGTGCTTATTCACGCTTAATCTTTCAAAGAAGATTAGTGGCACCCATTTTGGGGGGCTGGATTTTTTTTTACCTTCAGGAGAGAAAATGAGTGCTGGTTTTATCCTAGGAGTGTCTCCATTATAATTCTGCTGCCAATAATTCAGCTATTATACTGTTGATCTCTGTTGTCAAAGCATGATATCAAGTGATTAGTTCATGAGGCAGTTACGAGTCTTGACTGTAAAGGTCAGACTCATAAAGAGGTTCTAATGTACTTTCTGGAAGTATACACATTCCAATACTGCTACACATGGACGCTAATAAGATTAGGTTAATAGAAGCTATGCGTCTTATAGGAGATGCACCTTACCTAGTAGCATGTGACAGTAATTCACCTACCTTGATTTGCGATAACTTGGTTCTAAAATGGCAAGAGGCGGTAGAGGAAAGTGTCACGTTCTCTCTGATAATGGTGGTGATTCACTGAAGTTACACAGAGGCCAAGAGAAAGCAAGCCCTACCCCCCCTCTTCAACCTCACCCATGCCCACCCCTCTTTAGCACTTACTGTTCGAAAAGAAAATATCTCTCAAGATGTCTTTGTCAGGCAAGTAAAGCAGGGGGTAATTGCTTGTGAGGTGTAGTTCCTGTAGTCTTTAAAATTTTCTATATTCTGAAATGTTTGATTTCGACATTCGGGTTTAGGTCCAAAGTAAGGTAACTTCTATGGTTTCAGCTCACTGGTCATTTCCCCTCATAGAGGGTTTCAGCCTTGAAGAAACAGGAGCGCCTTTGGAATATTCTTGTCTGCGAGTGACAGACATCTCAACCTAAGATGCCTTAAGTGACAGAGGCACTTAGGGCCCTCACGTGTCAGGAGGCCCGAAGGAAAGTTAGGGTTGGTTTAGCAGGTCGGCAGTGCCGGGCACTGAGGGGACTCCTGAGTGACCTGCAGTTCCTCGTATGGTGGCACCCGGGGATGGGCGTATGCAGAGTCACGGGTGGACCCTGGACTCTTTTTCTGGCCTCTAGTGGGAGGCAGGGAGGCAGGGAAGGTGAGGGGTAGACATACGGGGTGGGGATGGGTGTGGCTGCAGTGCTCCTGAAAGGAGGAGGGGCAGAGACGGTGCCGCCTGCTGGCCCTTGCAGATGCCCTCCGTTTGTGACGTCTCTTTCGTTTAGCGCTGTGCCTTCTGCCAGAAACACAGGGACCGTCTGCTGAGGAAAAATCTCTGGCAGGATTGATTTCTGTTCCAAGGTATTCTTAAGAAAAAGAAAAGCTTGGACATGTCGATGTTTTCCCTAGGTTTCCTTCTCACTATGTGTGAGAGAAAATTTGTGAGAGAAGAAAAAATAAGTCAAGAAGATATTATAAAGATTGAATTACCAGATATACTTATTTTCTAAGTTGTTAAATTCTAACATGCTAAGTACATTTTAGTACTTTCTGACTGTGGTCTTTAATGGTTAAATTTCTGTGACTCAGTGGTCTCGCGTCTTCCAGACCTCCGTGCCTGTCGGTTGCTGTGCGCTCCGCTCAGAAGCCTCTTCTCCAGGGCAGATGCTGCCTCCTCTGAGAAGCCCTCCCAGCTCTGCAGCCATACCCATGACCCCATGTCCCCGCAACCACCCCCCTCCTTCCCCCCCCCCCCGCCCCGCCGCCGCAGTCCCTCTTGACTCACCTCTCTCTTGCTGTTCCTCAGGGTTAGACTTAGCTGTGCATCTGTTTGTTTCTCTCGGTTTGTCATCAGGGACTTGTTTTATGCATCTCTGTCTCAGGCAGTGGGGAACTCAGTGCTTTATTCACAGGAAATGTTCAAAAAATGTCTGTTGCATTGAAAAAAAATTTTTTATGGGGTAGCTGAGATACATAAACCCTCGGACATTTCCCTTTGGTGCCACAGCGTGGTGAGTTACTCCGAGGGACCGGTGGTGCCGCAGTCCAGCCTCAGTCAAGTTCAGCCTGCGCCTGGTGTCCCTGGAGGGACCCGCCGGCAGCCAGCGGGGCGTGTGGTGGGGCTTTGCTCTGCACTCGGGTGGGAGGCTGGGGCTGAGGCAGGGTCCAGGGAGAACCCAGCATTGGTCCTGCTCAGGCCTGTGTCTTTGCAGAGGTGTGCATGAGGAGTGAGATGGCCAGGCGGTGCGGAAGGTCTGCCCATGCGCTGGACCGTCTGCCCTCGCCTTGGAAGAGCGGAGGGAAACCTCAGCTACGGTTTTGAAAACACCCAGTGGAGCTCTTTGCTGACCGCCTACCGTGTTTCAGATGCACAGCTAGGCACGTACTCAGGATTTGCCTGGTCCTCAGGTCAGCCTTATGTGGGAGGGTTTTTAAAGGCCCCATTTTACAGATGAGAACACAGAAGCTGAGCCCTTGCCTGAGGTCACCCACGTGGGAAACAGCCTGGTGGGAAGTCCAGGCCTGGGGGCTCCAGAGGCCCTGCTTTTTCATGCCATGTTCTCATTAGGCAGAGCCAGGCCGGGGGCCCTGAGATCAACACGCAGCTCACGTGCGTTGAAAGGCCAGTGCATTTATTAGGTACTGGGTGTGCAAAAGTGAGCAGGGGCATCTGACACCCGGGCACGTTGTGCCGAGCCCGTGGAGCTGGTGGCACAGGCTTCCTAGGGGTGGAGGGAGGGGTGTACAACCCAGCCACATTTTTAAGGAGAGGGGTCAGGACAGCCGGAGCCCCGTTGTGAGTGGCTGTGAAAGCCAGGGTCAGGAGGCTGGTCCTTATTTCGTCGTGGAGGCGTGTCGTCAGTGGAATTTCAGTAAGCCCCGGGGCTCTGATCAGACTTGTGTGGAGACGGCTCAGCCTGTTGGCAGCCTGTGCGCGGATTTTCAGGGGAGCGGGACAGGGACAGGGTTTGGTGACTGACTGGCTTGGAGGGTCTGGGCTCAAGGATAACGGCTGAGTTTTCAGCTTGAGGAACTGGGTACCACCCTCAGAATTGGAGGACCGAGGGAAAGGGTGCGTGTGGTTAATAAAAGATCAGGGCTGGGGGCTTCAGTATTCTCAGTGGAGGACGGGGTGGGGCATCTGCAAGGTGAGGGAGGAGGGGGCGCGGGGGGGCTCAGGGCATTCCTGGGTGGGTGTGAATTCCCGGGGGTGCCTTTGGCCTTCGTGGGTTGTTCTGTTTTCCTCCAGAAGGCTCAGCTGTACTGGCCTGGGATAGAGGAGGGTGGGGTGTAGGTGCCCAGTCCACCTGCGGGGGAGGCCGGCAGGATGAGAGGGTGTGAGGCCCCTGAGGTTTCTGATGCGTAAGGTTTGGGATGCTGTTTCGTTGGGGAGAGGGGGAGGTTCCTGCAAGGGGAGAGGGTCGAGGAGAAGCAGAGGTGGAGGTCGTGGGAGAGGTTGTGGCAGGTCTGGAATATCGGAGTCGAGGCGAGTGACAGGAAGCAGCTGGAGTGGGGTCAGCGTTCCAGGGTGTGACCAGGTGAGGATGGTGACGCCCAGGGTGTGGCGGTCACTAGCCTCACGGAAGCCGGGGGCTGCGAGGCTCGCCTGTCTCAGGATCAGCTGTGCAGTGACAGGTGGGGGGCATGGGATGGGGAGGTCCAGCCTGAGACAGGCCCGTGGGCAGGAGGCGCCCACGCCCCATCTGGAGGGGATGCCCCCACCTGACCAACCCAAGGTGGGGATGAGGGCCTCCTGCTACTGCCTAACTCAGTGCTTTGTTTTTCTTTTGCTGGAAAACAAGATTTTCTATGTGAGGTCTCCTGATTTCTAATTGTTGACATCTTATTAAACAATTTAAAAACCACACCGTGTATCAAGTGCACGGGTTGGGTTTGGCTGGGCTCCTGTCGTCCCCTCTGCTCTACAGATCCTAGGACTTTGCAGGGGTTCGGGGGTGACTGGGAACTGGAGCCCACTGTCTCGGTAGCTCCGCGCCTTCCTGGGCATCGCCTTCTGTTTGGAGGATGGAGGTTTTAAAGATAAAGACCTAACTAGCTAATTAGCTTCCCAGTGGGAGCTAATAGGGGGGTGATAGTAATCTGAAGCCTTTGGCTCAAGTGAACCGCAGATCCTGATAAAAATGTGTGAGCAGTCCCGCTCCTTTCCTCTGGACAGAGTGTCCCTCTTTGGCAATCCTGTTTCTTTTTTCTAGTTTGCTTCTTGACTTGTCCTTCCTCTTTTGCTTCCTTACAGCATTTTCTTTCCTTACCCTTTTGCCCATCTCTTCTTTCCATATTTACTTTCTCCCCAGTTCATTTTCTCACAGAGTTCGGCTCAAGTTAGTTGGCTAAAGCAATGTGTAGATCAATTTTTTGGGGTGTTGATTCAGTAAGCTTTTATGTTCTATTTTCTTATTTCTCAAACTTGGCGAATGAGCTGTAACGTAGGCACACGTGCATCCAAAGGCATGGTTTGCCCTTCAGATTAATCACCCTGCCGGGTTTTACTCAAATTTCAAAAACACTGTTTATCCTCAGGCCACCCACACATACCTTTGACCATCCCTGGAGTTTGCAAGTCTTTGTTCCTTTGAAGGGACATTTGATGTTTGGGACAGGCTGGGACTAAGTCTAGAGAATAAGGTTATGGATCTGTCTGGGAAATACCGTAGTTCCCTGAAGCACTGACCCGGGTCTTCTGTCTTGCTGGGTGGAGGGAGGGGCCCCAAGGTGGCTCCAGTGGGGAAGTGCCCAGATGTTGGAGCAACGGCGCCTGCCTGGGGTCTGTGCCACTTCTCTGTTCCGTTTTCAGCCTGGCTGTAAAGGCTTTGGGTCCAGACACACTGTATTTGTGAAGTGATGAACCGTTAAATTTTCCCTTTTCCAAAGACATTTCACTTAGACCTGGAGTTAGGTAACGAAGGTGTGATTTCTCTTGGCCTTTGAAATACTGCAGTGGACTCCGAGACCCATGTTACTGTCTTCGTGGGCCTTTTGGGCTCTAGGCTCCAGGTTGGGAGCCCCTGGGGTCTGGGCTCCCTCAGTGGGGACTGTAAAGAATGACGTGCATGTGGCCACAACGCCGGCGCGGCTGGTTGATGACCAGCACGCGCACGAAGCAGGTTTCCGGCCACGCTGCCTCCTCTGGCTGCTGGCGGGCAGGCACCACAGGGGTTCAGACTTGGTTCTTTATCAGAAGCACCTGCGGAGTTCTTTGGAAACCTATGGATTCCAGAGCTGCATTTCCAGAGATTCTGATGCATTATGTGCCCGGGGAGGGTGCGCCCCAGGTGAGTGGTGCTGGGGGTCCCGCAGCCACACCCTGAGAACCGCGGGCTCAGTGGGCTTTGGTTCCAATGGGTCAGGTTCCTGCCCTGCCTCCTCTGTACTGATTCCGTGGTCTCGCCGAGTTACTTCACCATCTTTGAGCCTCGTTCTCTCGTCCTTATTGTTTGTTTTTGTTTTAACTTTTTTTTTAACATCTTTATTGGAGTAAATTACTTTACAATGGTGTGTTGGTTTCTGCTTTATAAAAAAGTGAATCAGCTATACGTATACATATATCCCCACATCTCCTCCCTCTTGCGTCTCCCTCCCACCCTCCCTATCCCACCCCTCTAGGCGGTCATAAAGCACCGAGCTGATCTCCCTGTGCTATGCAGGTGCTTCCCACTAGCTATGTTTTACATTTGGTAGCGTATATATGTCTATGCCACTCTCTCTCGTCCTTTAAGTGAGGCTGGTGATGCCATCCGGGGAGGGCGTTGTGAGGAGTGCAGTCTGTATACACAGGGCACCTGCTCTGCTTGGCACGTGCTATGGTGCTCATCACCTAGGGTTGGAAGTCAAGGGTCTCCATCATACTCTGAACTTCTGGTGTATTTGTCGGCGGGAGTGGTTAGCTGCTTCCTCCTCTGGCCTAGAGTCCCTTCCTCTGTGGGGCCCGTGGATGATGGGCCCCCTGTCCTGTTGTCCCTGGTGTTTGTGGCTCAGCCTATAGGTCCAGGTGTGCCATGGGGCCCTTAGTGGCCACAACTTGAGATGTGCCCTTCTCTCGTTTTCTATTCTGCTCTCCCACTGGGCCCTTCCTCTCGCGTGCTTGCACGTGTGCACACACGCGTGTACACACACACGCGCACGCACAGCTGAGCTGGTCCCAAGGAGCTGTATTTGAGGCCTGGCTCAGGCCCAGTCCTCTCCCCCCAGGTCCCTGAAACATGGTGACAGTTGTCTGTGGGCCTGGCCTGCCAGGGGGACTCTGCAGCCTGTCAGAGCTGGCTTCTGCCTGCTGGGCCTGCAGGGAACTCAGGCACCAGTTTTCAGGGACAGACCTGGGTTCTCTTCTCCCTCCCCTGCGTCCACAGGCTAGTGAAGCAGGCTCAACGCACAGACAGCTGTCTCCGTGAAACTTCGTCTCAGCCAACGTGACCTTGATCTTCCTGGAAGGCAGGCAGGCCAGCTTTTACGAAATGTTTTGTTTTTATTGGTTTTTAATGCCGGCCCCAAAAAGAATGCCTTGGTTTTGCCTCAGGGTTCTGTCAAAACAAAACCCTTCCCATATCCAGGATAGAAGCAGGTTTGCCGAGGACCCGAGCACGTTGCTGTTGAGTTTCCATCTCCCCTTTGTGACTTTTGAATAACTCCGCATTCTTTTCTCACTAATCATTTAAAATCTTAACTGAAAGTTTGGCTCTCATAACGTGAGCAGTTTTGGCAAATGCATGAAGGTGTGTCTGATGTAATTCCAGTCTCAGAAGCAGTTTTTAAGGAAAAGAGGCTTTAATCTTCAATGCCTTTGTCACTGGGCTGTTCACTAGATATTTTGAGGATATAAATTACGGTGAGCACAGCACCAAAGGGCACATTTTTGTTTCTCGTTTGGTATATTTCCTTATTCTTGGCTTGCTAATTATATTCGGTATAATTTAGGCTTGGACTACAAAACAGATGTTGGGTCTGTGTTCTCTGATTGTTATATACTAATACTTCTGCATTCATTACCTGATGGAATATCCAAATGTACTTTAGGAATTGAACCCCTTCGTCTCTCTCCCAACAGGCTCTTGAATCTTAAGCAAAAGAAACACGTGGGGAGAGAGAAATCATGGAGGTGGAAATTCTAAGTGCCTGGCTCCTATAGAAGTCAGTCAGAAGCCTTTTTTTGTGTTCATTTTGAGTTACCAAAATCAAAATAGAGCTAAACTTGTAGTCAGTGGTTTTGAATATAGCTTATTTCCACAGAATATTTAAATAGTATGTTCCAGTTCCTTATTCAAGATTTTAATAATTTTCTAGTATTCTTTGTAAACTAAGTATTTCTTTGAAAGTCAGCTCGTGGGGACTAAAGGGAAGGGTGATGGATGTGTACCAGCCCTTCTTTCCTGTTCTTTCTGATTCACGCATCTTGTGAATGCTTTCCTAGGTGCCAGACAATCTGAAACAGTGTGAGGGCTCCCGAAAAACCCAGCTCTCTTCCTCTTTACCAACATTTCGTCACATTAGTTTCATGGTAAGACAGAGAAGATAGCCAGAATTTTAATTAGTGCTTCAACTTTTAAGCTAAAGAAAGTTCAGCTGGGTTGATAGTTTCGATGCTGCCAATTGATTTTGGGGGGTAATATTTTCTTCCCTGCCTCTGATTACAGAAGTGATACTAATGCCCATTTTGGGAACCTTGACAAACGCAGAAATGTTTAACGAGGCGGAAGAAAGTCCCCCATAATCCCACCTAAGATTCGAGTCCCTGACTTCAGTGAGAGGTGGTGATTGTCTAGCGCTCCACTGCAGGGCATCCAGCCAGCTCCCCAGGGAGCCCAGGGGCGCATCCTTCACCCTCCAGCATCCTGGCTGCCACCTGGCATTGTGGATGTCTTTCTCTCTACTGGACTCGGAGGACCTTGAGGGAAGGGCTGCCTTAGTTTTTTTTTTTTTTTTTTTTTTTTTTTTTTGCGGTACGCGGGCCTCTCACTGTTGTGGCCTCTCCCGTTGTGGAGCACAGGCTCCGGACGCGCAGGCTCAGCGGTCATGGCTCACGGGCCCAGCCGCTCCACGGCGTGTGGGATCCTCCCGGACCGGGGCACGAACCCGTGTCCCCTGCATCGACAGACGGACTCTCAACCACTGCGCCACCAGGGAAGCCCATGCCTTAGTTTTTGTATCCCTAGAATCTAGAGTAATGGAGGCACTCAAAAATGGTAAAGTTGAAATGAAATTCCATGCATTTTAAGCTCACACCATTGAATTACACACAGCCAGTGCTCTTTTTGGAATGTCTAGAGATATTTTAGAGAGCATTTTATATTTTGAATATGTAGTATATGGACGTGGTAAAACATTAAGACAGCACCAAAAATGTGTATAGCGAAAAGCAAAAAGCAGTGCCCCTTCCTGAGTCCCAGGCCTGCACTTCCCTTCAGAGGAGAAAGCCACTCTTCTATTACCTTGTATCTTTCTAGAGGTAGTCTGTGCATATACAAACACCAATGCCAATTATCTTCTAAGCAACCTGCCTTTCGGATGCAGGGCAGGGGTGGACATGTGAGTGATAGGGCCCTTCTGCAAGGTGTTCCTGCACTATCGATGAAAATTGGAAGCCCAGCCCAACAATTCCAGCTCTGACATTCTGTTTGAAAAATAGAAATACCAGCGTGTCAAGATGGAGATTGAAGAATTTTTATTAATGCATTTTTGTGTTGGCCAAAAACAGGGAAAAGGAGAAGGAAATAAAGTGAATGCTTGTCAGGGAAATGATTGTGAATGAATTGTGATGCACACACAGCATGGCTACGTTGCCGTCCTTGCAAAGATGAGGTAGTGCTTTATTAAGTAGTTGTTATGGAGAAACTTTCTTGATATATTTTTATCTAAGAAAAGAAAGATGCAGAGAAGATCGTACAATATCTCCTTTTTACAAAATAATGAGAAACTCTGCATGTGGCTGTGTGTTTGTATGTTTACGTGTGATGTTATGAGCACGGAGAAAGATGGGGGAGGGGCGAGTCAAGTCAAAAAACGCTTTCTAAATTAAATTTCTTTTTCTTCATTTTCTTAAAATATGCCCTGAATCTTTCCTGGAATAGGAGGCGTCCTGGTCATTGAAGTGATTTGCCAAATCTCCTTCCTTTCACTTCTAGGGACTTGGGTACTTAAATCCTCACGTAATCTCATTTCACAAGTGCTTTTATCGTTTGGGGTCCGAGTCACCAGGGAGCCCAGGGAGCAGAGCCCAGGGACACCCATGGAGTGCTAACTGCCCTGGCACCGCAGGTGGCGGGTCCTGCCCTGTGCTGGAGATGCTCAGAGCCTGCATGAAAGCTCTGTGGGACCAGAAAAAAGAATTGCTGAGGCTGTGGAAGAGCCAGAGATAATTGAGGGTCCGATGGTCACTGGAGGGTCTTGCCAGAAAGGTGAGTTAAGTGGCATAGTGACCCGATGGTGAAGGCAACAGATGGAAAGGCGTCGGGGAGAAAAGGGGGGTTTGGGGGTCTCCGCTGGGTTTGTATCTCAACACATCCCTTTGTGGCCTTTCACATTTATCTTGTTAGCCTTGCCTGGATTTATGCTTGGGGCAGGTAGAGCTGGGAAGAGTGGGAGGTGTAGGTGTCGTTCAGGGGAGCCTTGGAAAGTGCTTGAAGACCTCGTGTCCCTCCTCCGCCCTCACAGAAGTGCCTACATGCTTCCTGAGTGACTGTGTATTAAGTCCTGGGAAAAAGTCTAAATTGCTCTTAGCGGGACCCTAAGTTATTGAGTCTTTCGTTGAGGAGGTACCTTATCTGCTCAGACATCTGTAAAGGAGTCTAGAACCTCCGCTCTGGACCAAAGTAGTGTAAATGTCAGATGGAAGGGATGCGGGCAGCGGGGGCTCTGCCTGTGTGTGAAGGGATGTATACCAGCATCCTCTCTGCCGTGATTCTCCACTATCCCCTTCTATAGAATCTGGTCTTCGATTTAAACTTTCTAGTTCCTTTATTTTGCCTCGTTATGCTCCTAGAGGAGATGTTACATTTCACCAGAGACCCTTTTTAAAACACGGTGCCCCAAGTGAGATTTACCAGTCAGCGCAGAGAAGGGCTGCTTTCTTCGTTCTGGGCATAACATGCTCATAAATGCAGTCTGAGAGCATATCAGTGCATTCCTAACTATTGAATTCGTATTGTGTTTATTTTTTTTAACGTTTTTAAAAAAATATTTATTTTTTAATTTTATTTATTCTGGCTGCGTTGGGTCTTAGTTGCGGCACGCAGGATCTTCATTGCGGCATGCGGGATCTTTTTAGTTGCGGCATGCATGCGATATCTAGTTCCCCGACCAGGGGTAGAACCCGAGCCCCCTGCACTGGGAGCGCAGAGTCTTACTCACTGGAACACGAGGGAAGTCCCTAGTATTGTGTTTATGGCTTAGTTAATATGTATAGTTTGGGTTATAAAATGCTTGGTTAACACCATCCCCAAGTCTTGCTCATGCATGTTGCTTCTTTCAGGCTCAGTCTCCATAATTCTGTATAGGACTTTAGTTTTTATGGATCCAAATGCAAGACTTCACATTTCTTGGGGCTAAATTTAATCTCATTAGATTAGCACATTAGCTCTACTGTAGCTGCCTTTCGAGAGATCTTTTTTTCCACCGGATTTTCTAACAACTTACCAGCTAGTTTCAGGGACCCTGAAAATGAAAGAAAAATGTGTCATCAAATGGAAAGAAGGTGGAGCTGGGGCCTGAACATAGATTTCAGCTGTTTGCTGGTTGTCTGACCTTCGGCAGATTACTCAGGCCTGTGAACTTCCATCCTGTACGCTACCCTTGGTGTGAAATGGAAACCTCTGTCTCTCCCAGGCTTGTTATAAATACGGGTGTGGTGAGTCCACGCACGGCAAGCATCTGAAATGGAGCTTTGCACGTCATAGGCTCCCTATGGAGGAACATCAGTGTCTTATACTCATTTGTTACAGCACTGCGTGGTGTGAAGCCTGACTGGTGCCCCGTGGTCACTCCTGAAGTTGGATGACATGCCCACCGGCCAGCGATCTCTGAGTTGACCTAGATTGTTCCACCAGTTTCCAATCCCCCCCGTTTTCTCTTCAGCTCATCCCTCCATTGGTCCAGGGCACCCTAAGAGGTGTTCCCACATACCTTGGTGAATTCCAGATGCTCTATTTAGAGACATAGGAGATGATTCAGGATGCAATATTACAGGAAAAAGGCAAGATGTTGGAGTGTACAAATCACAATTTGATGAAACAAAAAAATTTCAAAGTGGAATAGATATGACCAGGGGAGAGAAGCATGAGGCAACACACTCAACGTCAGCACTGATGTTACGGGCACGTCGGCTGTGTTTCCATATCCAGGGTGGCGGCCACACAGAGCAGCTCCTTAAGGGCTGTTGGCTCCTTTGCTCTTTCTTCAGGTGCCAGAGCTTGTTTTCTGTCTGCTGTTCAGGGAGCACTTGGGCATCTGTCACCAGCACCAAGCTTTCTTTGAACAACTGAAAGAAAAATGATTTTTTTCCTTTCCTCTGTGCCTGTTGTAATCTGCAGAGTGGAGCCCTCACTGCAGAAGGTCATTTGTGTCACCGTCCCCTGGATCCCCGTGTGTCTGCCGCAGGCCCTGGGTAACCAGCCTCACTGGCATCTGCGTTTCCTCTGTGGACAGAGCTGGGCATGACTGTTCTGGGGCCCGCTGCAGGCACTTTTCCTTCATGCGCCCCTTCCTTCATAAAAACATTACCAGCTATATTTTATGAGTGTGATATATAATCTTATATTCATTTTTTTCTTTTGATCTTAAATGAATATATTTTTGAGCCCCTCAGAGTATCCTGGGCCCTTGGCACCGGGCCTCCTAGGTTGAAAGGCTCAGGAGTGCCCCCTCCACCCTGAGGGCCACGCGATTTCTGGTGGCTATGCCTGTCCATTTCGTATCCTCATTTACTCTGAGAATACTGGACGGTCCCGATGACTATCTGAGAAGTCGCCACTTGCGTTTCCCATCTTCATTTTCTCTCTCTGCTCTTTTCTAGGTTGTCGGGCCCTGGCTGCCTTTCTCAGATTTTGTGCAGACCTCTGTGCTATTAAAGACGGCTGTAAAGGGGACATTTTTTTCAGTAGCTGTCTGGCCCATTGAGAGGCTGACTTTGGAAAGACTCTAAGGTTAATGCTTTGCCTTCTAATGCTAGGCTTTTAAAACCTTAAAAAAAATTTCTTTTCAATGTTGTGAGACCATTCTGTTCTTTTCCTTTTTGAATGGAGCGTGTCAAACATATTTAGGTTTTTGTCAATAATTATTTTGAACTAAGACTCGTGAAAGAAAATATAATCACTGCACTTGTCATGGATTGAGAGACCGTTTGCTCTTGGTTCTTAACCCAGCTGTATATTTCTAGGTCCTGTTAGGAACAGTGCATCCACCGTTAAAGTGTCAGATGGCTGGTGAGGGGTACGGCTCCTTGACAAGAAGAACATAGCAATTGAGGGAGGAAAATTGCAGAGGAGTTGGGGAAGACGCAGCAGCAGCAAAGACTCAGACACCAGTGAGAGAGCAGGGAATGTGGTTTAAACTTGCTTGTTGAGTGTCCAAACAAATGGGCGACACTAAAATAAAGGCCTGCCAAAAGCTAGAGCCAGTACCCTTGAATGAAGTCCACCCTCGGACTGGACAAGGTCAGGGAGAAATAGGATGAGGCTTGTTCTGTGTCTTGCTGTGTGGCCTAATCAGAAAGGTGGCTTTGGCATTTTGAGAGCCAGAAACACTGTTGGCATCTCCATTGTGCTCTCAGGTAAGCGACCTGGAGCAGTGAAAGCGTGTCCTCCTAAAGGCGCTGGGGAGGGCGAGCGGCCGTCCAGCGCTCGGGTGGTTGCTGGGCAGCATCCAGGTCCTGCCGGGCTCGTGGACGGAGGAGCGGTTGGTTCAGTTTTCTGTGATTCACTCAGGATTAGTAGACAAATGGCCACCTGGCCAAGTACCAGAATCTCATTGACTAGAACTAAATGCCCTTTCGCTTCTTGTTTGCATCCTAGGTCCTAGTGGAATGTGCTTCTTTATAATGGGTGGGAAGAATGGCTACACAAAGAATTCATTCTCTCTTCTTCTTGTTCTTGTCCTTGCAGACGTGTAATCCACGTGTGTATTCTCAGGAGACGTGAGTGTGTTCCCGGCAGTAGGGAAGGTTGAGCCCAGTTTAGGTGGGAGCCTCTGGGCGCTGGAAAGGGCTTGAGCAGGTGCGGTTGTGTGAGGTACTCTCTGGCTTCTCCAGCTCAATCATCACTGGTATAAGGATGGTGATTGGATGCCAGGATGCATCTCCCAAGGTCAGATTCCGAATTCCCCGCTCCTGTGACCCTTGGGGTTATCATGCCAGCCTTAAGGCTGTGGCCCACCTCACCTGGACCTGCTATTCTGTACTAGGGAAGGACCGTAGTATTCCATTACACATTAATCACTAAAGGGATGTTGCCTATAAGCTTAAATTCTACATAATGGCCCATGTCTGGGAACCCTGCCTCCCAGGTAATGAGCGTCAAGCTAAAGTACCTTTGTTTAGCTCACAGGAAATGTCCTGACCAGGCCCACCTGTGAATGAAGGACTGCAGGAAGGGAGGAATTAACACATACCCTCTGGAGACTGACCAGAACCAGGAAATGCTTGACTTGACCCCCTCCCTTTTAAGTATAAAAGAAGCCTGAATTCTGACTCAGGCAAGATGGTTCTTTGGGACACGAGTCCACCATCTTCTCGGTCTGCTGGCTTTCCGAATAAAGTCACCATTCCTTGCCCCAACACCTCATCTCTCGATTTATTGGCCTGTTGTGCGGCAAGCAGTGCGAGCTTGGACTCAGTAACAATTCCCACTCATAGTGCTTTTTTCATCTATGAGGTCAGATCTTTGGATTTCAAAACAGAACAGAAACCTCCTATTAGCATGGAAAGTATTGATAGGAATCAATTAAAATTCCGTATTTTAAAAGTTCTTTGTAACTCCTGAGGGAGGACACGATCCTTTCTTGAAGAACATAATATATTGACGCCCGCGTCCTTGTGAAGAAGCCAAGTTGGTGATTCTGTCTTGCCAAACTCTTTCTTTTCTCCTTCCTTCCGATACCTGTGAAAAGTCATGCTATGTTTTTGCCACCTGACTTGGTCAGTGCTTCCTTATTTTTCTTCTCATTCACCAGGGGCTGTGACATCACGTTCTGACTTGAATTTTGGATGCTGAATTCTGACCCCAGATGACGAGAGATTGCTTTGCTGCCTCTTGCAGACACTGTACTTGGTGCTAGCTAATTACAGGCCAAAGCGCGTGTCACAGGCCGTTATCTAAGAACCTGGGTAGATTTTGAGTGGGAGAAAGAGCATGCCGAGGGAAATTGAACTTGCAGAATCTCGGGGTCAGACAGGCACTTTCTAGATCCACTTCCCATCTAATCCATCAGTTCCCGTCAGGAAACCGCACTAAGCAGTCATCTGCCCTGTGCTTGAGCAGGGACTTCACCGTATCCCCAGAGGACCCCATCACGTTTTAGTTGAATAAGTAGAGGGACTTTTTTCTTTCTTTGGTTGGGCCCTACTGAGCAAGTCTGATTCTTTTACCACGTGATAGGTCTTCAGATACTCGTAAGCTATTTGACAATCCCTGCAAATCTGACTCCCTTTCGGTTCTTCCTGGGGTGTGATCAGGGCTCACCACCACCCTTGCTGCTCTGTACTGAGCTTGTTCCAGTATCCTGTGCAGTTCTCGTTTTTGCCTGGCAAGCATGCATGCGAAAGAGTGTGACGTTGTCCTTAGACCTTTGGTCTGTGTGGTTCTTAGGTATATTGATACTTCATAATGGCAATCAGTTCCAAATCTTGTATGTGTGGTGGGAGAGGAATACACCTTGTTCTTTTTAAATTGAAGTATCGTTGATTTACAATGTTGTGTTAGTTTCTGGTGTACAGCGAAGTGGTTCAGTTATACATACATATGCGTAAATGCATATTCTTTTTCATATTCTTTTCCATTAAGGTTCATTATAGGATATTGATTGGGTAAAAAGGCTTCCGAGAGGTTGTGACATTTGGGGTGAGTGAGCTGTTGCTAGCCGGAGAGAGGTGCTGGAGACAGTCAGTGCCTGGTGTGGAGCAGATGGTTCCCTGGGGCTGTGGGTGTGGGGACTGAGGTCAGAAAGGCCACTGGGCAGTTGAGGGCAGAGGTTAGACCAGACACCAGACTTGCAGCCAGGGAGGCTGGATGTGAGCTGTGGCTCGGTCGCCTTACGTACCATATTGTCCTTCTCAAGTTCAGCTCGAATGACTGATTGCTCCATGGGCGGTTCTGTGGGTGGCGTGAGATACGAGGCAGCACTTCGCAAGCTGCCAAAACCTATAGAAAATGTTGATGCTTTTAGTAGAAGATGCCCAGGTTAGGAGAGCCCCAGTTGTGCCCCTCCGAGGCCTGTGCCTCGTTCTGTAAGCAGTGGCCGGCTGCTGGAGGCTTCAGGAAGACACATCCAGGCTGCTGGGGGTCGAGCAGACTCGTGGGGTGATCCGGAGACTCGGCCACATGCGCAGTGTTGCCCCCGTGTGTGCAGAGATGCGCTCTGAGCTTCCACCGCTGACCTGCAAGTACATGTTTGGAAGCTGACCCGTTTGAGAGGTGGAGGCTCTCGGTTCAAGGCCAAGGGGGAGAGACGTGGGCAGTTGCATCACCCGCTCTCCTTCCTTTCTCATAATTAGACTCCCAGGCTGTGGGCCCTGGAAGAGAGCCCGGAGCCCTAATTGAGTCCCTTTGGCATCTGGAGTGCCCAGGCCTCTGCTGCTGGTCATCACAGTGCCAGGCCTGGAGGAGCCGGGCCCCAGGGCAGCACCCACTGGCCTGAGCCAGGCAGCCCTTGAGGGGCCGCTTCCCAGAACCGGTCTCTGCCTGCGTGGGCTCAGCCCTCCTCCTGGGCGGGCCTCCTGGCCTCCCCTCCCACTTGTGTGCCTCTCAGGACCAGGCTCGGCCCACCCTGAAGTCTTGACTGACTTTGCCCTTGCCGGGTCACTGAGCTTCCCCGAAATCCTTCCAGCCCTTTCATGTATGTTTTAGTTCACTCTTGCTTTATTTTGTTTTCGATGATTTGATGAGTAGGAAATACTGCTTTCGAATTTACTTGCTGTGTTTGGATAGTAGCTCGAGTACTGGGTAGACTGGGGTGACTGGACTTGTTAACTAACATGTAATGTTAACTAACATGTAAGGACCTCTCCAGGTCCTGTAAGCATTTGGTCTCAGCAGTCTGTTGATTTATGTGTAATAATGTCTTTTTGATTGTGGTCTTTCTCTGCTTTTGAAAATAACAGAAGTCTTGAAATGTATGGGCATGGTTCTCGTTTAGCACTTAGCTTCATCCTAACAGTATAATCCAAGGGCAGCAAGATGTTATAACTGGATCTTCATTTCTTACACTTGAAAAGTTTAAGTAGCTTGGATATATAGGAGGGAGTGCTTTATGGTGAGATAATAGTAATAATTATAGCTAACATTTATTAACCATTTCTTATATGCCAGGCACTGTTCTACATATTTGACCTCGATTCACTCATATAATTGTCACTGCACTTCTGTGAGGGATGGGTACTATTATGACCCCCTTTTACAGGTGGAGAAACTGAGGCATAGAGCAGTTAAGCAGCTTGCATGAGGTCATACAGCCAGCCAGTAACTTGGGGAGCCAGGTCTACAGACTTTGGACTCCACAATGCTTCTTGACCTTGCTGTTTATAGTGGACAGGTAGGAACACTGGACCTGAGTTTGAATCCTGACACTGACACACCTGTGTAAATGGGGCCCAGGTGTGTACCCTCCCTGTGCTGCGCTTTCATTATTTGTGAAATCCTGGTAGCTGTCAGGCTCAGGGTGGTTTTTAAGATTAAGTGAGGTGATGTTTACAGAGCCCCTAGCCTAGTACCTGGCACCGTAGAGGCATCTCTTATTTAGTTTAGAGCTTCTTTGGTGAAAAGTGAAGTGCTGAAACTTTTTGAAATTAGACTTTCAAAGTCTACTCTGGTCATGTAGCATTTTAATTTTAAATTGCTTGGACCTATGCATACTTGATGCTCTTCCCAAGTCTTTGATGCGTAGTCAGCCGCAGTGCCAGGCTGTCGAAGATGCTTTCCAGAGAGAAAGTGGTGCTGGGTCGGGGTCAGCCCCTGTTGGTACTGATGGGGTGGGTGGGAGGTGCTGATGGGATTCCACGACAGGGATGAAGGGATGACCTGATGTCCTCTTATTAGACGCATCTGGCTAAAAAGCTGGACTCAGGGCTGGGAGTTGGAGGCTGGGGGCCTGGGGAAGTGGTAGCATGGAAGCTACTGGGACCCTGGAGCTACTTCAGAAAATTACGCCAAGAACTTACGGGGGATGGTCCATGCCATTGTGTCCAGACACCTGATAGGTCTTGCTTGTTTCCTGGGGTCCAGGAGCTGAAGGAAGGTGGCTGTCTCTTCTACTTTGCTTTGGGATTCATCCAGGAGTTCCCTTTTTCTCAAATGTCCTTTTTGGTCACATGCCGAAAAGAGAGGTTTCCGATCCAGAACTCTTGAGGTGATGAACCGAGTAAGCACTTCTCCCAAGGAGGCGGCTGGTCAGCGGCTCGAGCACACTGCGGGGACCTCTCTGTAGGGCTTGGTGACAATGGAAGAGCTGAGTCCTTAGCTGCTGAGCTGAACAAGTGGAGTGGCTGATGGGGCAGCCTCGGGTCCCCACCCAGCACCGCTGTACTTTGCAATGTTGAACGAACACCAGGAATGTGTGTGTGGCCTCTGACCAAGGTTGTTGGCAAACAGTAGCAATAAAATCTAAAGAATGTCCAAAAGAGCAGCTTAAAGAAGTGGCTGGGGGAGAGCTTTGCCTGTCCTCTCCACACACAACGCGTTTACTCAGATGGAGACCATGGGGGTGCAGCATGTTCTGGGAGACACTGATGGTTTCTCTTGTTCCTTACACGGTAGACAGTTCAGACAGTTTTCAGAATTAGGCCTTGTGTTTCTTCGTCTGGATTAATATGAGAATTTAATATCTCGTTCAGCTCGTGGAGCTAAAATGCAGGGCTCGGCAGGTGCTCTGTTATGTTTTTGCATAACTGTGTGGGAGTTGCCAGGGAATCTACTCTCGGGTCTTACCATCTTGCTTTGCACTTAGCTGTTTGGGGCAGCCGGTAGGAAACAGTTATGCATTGAGCGTGTGTGAGAAGCTTGAACACGAGAGATGATCTCTTTTGAAGATGCAAGACCACTCTCATAGGAGCTAGAAACACTTTGGAACCCAAGCCTATCTAGGTGGAGAGACACGCTCATCCTAAAGTTCCTGAATTATGCCATTTTAATCTTAAATTGTGATTACAGATGTCAAAGTACATGTTGTAGCTCATGCATATTTAGAATATATTAGAAAATGTTCGGCGGCAAGGTAAGCCCTTCTGCACTATTAAATTTGACAGCGATCACTATATTTCTAAATGCCTGAAATCTGGCTGGGGCCTAACAGTGACTTCTTCATCTGTGCAAAGACCGAACTGCAATATTTAAATTGTCTGGAGTGTTGTGGGGCCTCAGCAGATGTGCATCCCGTGCTTGGGTTATTTCTTCTCTTGAGTTTCCTCTGTTACTCGATGATGCGCCCCCCTCCTCTCGTGGAAAAGTCCTTTGGCAATTCCTCGAAACAAACTCTCCAAAATAAATATGGTACTGTGATGAGTAGCACTGCAGGGAGCCCCTGCAGCAGTTTGTTGGACACCGACTCTGGGTGGAAATACATCAAATTCACTGGTGACTCAGGTCCCTCCCCCACCCTTCAAAAATCTCTCCATAGTGGTTTATGACAGTTTGGTCATCTTAAGTGTTATTGAGGATAAGAGATAAAGTCCTTTTCTTTCCCTTTACTTATAATGAGTATGCACCCAAAGTGCCATTATATGTCACCTTAGAAGATTAGGAGCCATTTTTTTGTCCTGTTTTGATTTAATTTATCTCAAATCACATTGATGGGCGTTTTAAAATTCCTCCCTGGGACTTCCCTGGTGGTGCAGCGGTTAAGAATCTGCCTGCCAATGCCGGGGACATGGGTTCGAGCCCTGGTCCGGGAAGATCCCACATGCCGTGGAGCAACTAAGCCCGTGCGCCGCAACTGCTGAGCCGTGGTAGGCACATTTTCTATGTAGTGCTTGCTACTGCTCTAGAGCCTGGGAGCCACAACTGCTGAGCCCGCACGCCACAACTACTGAAGCCCGTGCGCCTAGAGCCCATGCTCTGCAGCAGGAGAAGCCACCGCAATGAGAAGCCCGTGCACTGCAACAAAGAGTAGCCCCTGCTCGCCGCAACTAGAGAAAGACCGTGTGCAGCAATGAAGACCCAATGCAGCCAAAAATAGATTAAAACAAAAAAAGGATAAAAAATAAAATTCCTCCCTTACAATCAAACGTCCTGTGCATTGTTTTCAGTGCATCTCCTCCTTTGGGTATCCCAACCCCTTCTCTATTAAGGGCCTTGAATCTTGCCCCAGCACCTTATATCCTCTGTCAGCATCAGATCAAACACGGGCTCTCATGCCAACCAGAGAGAAAAGCCAGCGCTCTTAAAGGTAAGTGTGGCATGGAGGGCACTGGGCAAGTAGTGTACGATAGCCCAGGACGTGCTGTGTTGACCTTCACACTCCTTCAGGCTTCACATCCACGGCAGACCCTGACATGGTTTTATATTGACATTCCTATGAACAATTCTAAGATATTCTGCGTATGTTACAACAAAAAGTCACACAATGACTGTTTTCACAATGTGGTATCTCCAAACAAAATGTTCCCTTGTGGAAGGGCTTGGAGTCTCTGTGACGTTTCCCTAATGGACACTTCCTCCATCTTAGGACTCAGGCTGATTTGGGGCATTGTGGAGTTGGTAGTGTGGTTTGACTGGGGATGGTGCAGAATATTCAGGGGGAAATGACACAGTACAATGTGATTTGTTCAGATTATATAGAAAAAGACTCACAAATTAGGCCTGTCATTACTCTAAAATTGTAAAGCCAAAGAGGTGTTGATGAGCTTTCTGGTTACCAAGAGAGAGTCTTTACCAGTTTCTTGAGTGATTGTGATCTGGTAGCTCAGATTACTTTTTTTTTTTTTTTGCGGTACGCGGGCCTCTCGCTGTTGTGGCCTCTCCCATTGCGGAGCACAGGCTCTGGATGCGCAGGCTCAGCGGCCATGGCTCACGGGCCCAGCCACTCCGCGGCATGTAGGATCTTCCCGGACCGGGGCACGAACCCATTTCCCCAGCATCGGCAGGCGGACTCTCAACCACTGCACCACCAGGGAAGCCCCTCAGATTACTTTTTTAAATGCTGAGTCAGTGACTGTGTTCCTCCATTTCTTGCTCTTTCTCCAGAAAGATCAATCCTTGGCTAGGGGTGCTATCGATTTATTACTATAGAAGATGGAAAACATTAACGAATAGGCAGTTGGCCGTATTCTCTTCATCCAAGATATGTGTTCATTAGTGTTGCCCATATCTTTTTTCTTAGCTGAGCCTGGAAGAACTCAGAGCATTGATCTAAATGTTGGTGAATTTCCTGAGAAAATTCAGAAACGACCTTCTTAACAGTTTCTCTGAATAATCCATTCTTTAGTGATGTCTCATAGGAATCTTTGATCTTATTGGTGTGGTGTGATTGACCGTAAAATAGCCTAATGGACCTTTTTTTTTTTTTAACCTGAAGGAGCATAATAGATGTAGTTTCTGACAAGACGTTTATTATCCTTCCTTAGTGTTTTGAGCCTCACTTGTGATGATTTGCACTTTCTCCCTTGTATTTTAACTACTTGATCTACCTGTTTGTGTCAGCCCCTGGGTGTCCCTTGAGATTAAGGACTACACCTGTTTGATCATCTTTTCCTCCACTTCAAAACCCTGCACGTGGTAGGCACATTTTCTGTGTAGTGCTTGCTACTGCTTGTTAGCTTGGATAAATTGTATTGAATCTAAGCCAAAACATCCCCCAAACACAGTTTTATTCCATTTGAGTCATGTAATGCCTTCGTGAGTACAATGTGTGAAAAATTCAATCTTATTCAAAATCCTGTGTCAAAATATAATAGCAAACCACTTTAATAACCTGAATTGAATATGTTTGTCTTCTTGCTGGAAGAGCTGTTTTTTTGTATGTAAGCTGGTTTTAGCTCCTTCCTTTCAAGTTTTGCTTGAAGTTGGTTCAAGTTTGAAGGAAAAACAACTCTTTCTTCAGATAAATAGTCTTTGGTTTTCTGTGGTACAAAATATCAATACCCCAAAGTTGAGTGATCCTTAATCATTGAATTTAAGTTCTTTTTTTCTCAGCAGATTTACCATTTTAAAGTTGTTTTTTAAAAAATTAGGGATCAAACCCATGTCTCCTGCATTGGCAGGTGGATTCTCAACCACTGAGCCACCAGGGAAGCCCTTAAAGTAGTTTTTTCCCCTAAAACTATATTATATATTTTTTAACATAATAGGGATTGTATAGTTTATACACTTTTTTTTTTTTTTTTGCGATAACGGGGGCCTCTCATTGTTGTGGCCTCTCCCGTTGCGGAGCACAGGCTCTGAATGCGCAGGCTCAGCGGCCATGGCTCACGGGTCCAGCCGCTCCTCAGCATGTGGGATCTTCCCGGACTGGGGCACGAACCCGTGTCCCCTGCATCGGCAGGTGGACTCTCAACCCCTGCGCCACCAGGGAAGCCCTAGTTTATACACTTTTACATTGTTTTTTCATAGCCCTAGAACACTTGGATTTATTGTATTATTAAACATTCTCCAGAAACATTTTTTTTTTTTGCGGTTCGCGGGCCTTTCACTGTTGTGGCCTCTGCCATTGCGGAGCACAGGCTCCGGACGCGCAGGCTCAGCGGCCATGGCTCATGGGCCCAGCTGCTCCGCGGCATGTGGGATCTTCCCGGACCGGGGCACGAACCCGTGTCCCCTGCATCGGCAGGCGGACTCTCAACCACGGCGCCACCAGGGAAGCCCTCTCCAGAAACATTTTTAATGGCCATACAATAGTTCATTGTTTGACTTTACCAGCCTGTGTTTAATCCTTCCCCTTTGTTAGTGTTTCAGGTTGATATCTTGTTCTCACCATGGCATGTTTGACCCTTCCCATGCTGGACCACTCCTGCTCAGTCCGAGTCTGTCCCTTCTCTCTCTGTGCCATCAGCCTGCCCTCCAGTGACCCTGGCTTTCCCCTCATTCAGGTTCTCAGTAAAGGAACACTGTCCTAATCCATCGTACTTTCAATGAAGGTTTCTCTTCTCCAAGCCATTGCAATACCAGTCCCAGCCTCATCCAGGCTTCTGATCATAGCATGATAAATGATGCATTCCTGGTTTTATGATTTTTCAAAGTGATTCACACCTGAGCTGTTTTAATCACCAGGGGTGCACCCTTGAGGCATTCATATCCTCGTTAGTGTTCATTCATGATGCCAGCTTGATAATGTAATGAAAACACTGTGAAAGTGTGAACATATATTAGCAAATGAGAGAGGGTAAAATGATTAGTGGAGACCAGAGACAGAAAAATTGGGAAGAGAAATATTCCAAGCAAAGTAAACATCCTTATTATCAATGCTCAAGTATACATGTCAGCACTCAGTGGGAAACTCATTTGCTTCTCTGAACTTTGATTTGACTGTGACTTTCTAGGGCCACGCAAGGAAAAGAATCCGCACTTGTTTTGTTGCCAAAAGAAAAGGTACCTGTGCTGCTCAATCAGGAACTGATTAAACATTGTATTTTAGAACAGGAGACTTTTTTCCCTGTGGTCTATCTCATTTATTTGTCTTATGGGCAAATCAGTGGGCAAGGAAATATATTTCTCTCTGCTTTGTATTAGTTTTACTGAAGGGATTGAACCTTTTATCTCATTTCATGTTTATTATCTGTACCCTGGCCCAATGCAGTAGTGTGTGGATATGAGCTTCCCATTTTGTGAATCAGCGTTTCAAATTCTTTAGTATCTGTGACTCTCTTTTGAATTCCATTCTATATCTATCTGAAAATCGTTCAGAAAATTCGAATTGCCAGTTGAATAGACAGTGTAGTCAGTCTTTTTTGAATTCCACCAGGGCTGCCCTGCTGCTGGGTGATGTTTCCCCCTTTGCCTCCAAAAGTAGACCAAGCCTTTCTTCTTGATGTGCCCCTTTTGCTCTGTCGTATTATAAACTTGTATCACATTCTGTCTCCTGGTTTCCTGTCTCTTTCAGCCTTTCCCCTGGCCTTAGGCTTTATCTGGAGTTACCTCTCCAGGCCCAAGATCCTCTAGAAGTTACTCACTTTCTTACCTATCTAGATTTCTTCTCTTTCACGTCTGCTCTCTCTGCCTGGATTGAATTGGCCACAGTGCCCCTGCCATGAGGGCTTGTTAGCATGTTCTTTTCTTTCCTACAGCGCTGGCAACATTTTAGTGTAATACCTATCCTAGCCCCAATTTCCCCTTCCCATGACTTTGTTTCACTTAGCTCTTTAGAATATAGTTTCACAAATGTTTTTTGTTTGCCAGTTACTTGAAAATTTATTATTCTGTGATCCTCCAATGCTGTTATGCCTGAAAGAATGTTATTAACTAGCAGCAGTATCAGGGAGCTGTGAAATATTGCTGAAACCTCAGTTTCCTCATCTGTGAACTGAACATAAAAAACTTTACCTCACTGGTGCATATAGGGATTTGATTAAATAAAAGTGTCTAGGAAAACTCTAATATGAAAAGATATATGCACAATGTTCATTGCAGCACTATTCACAATAGCCAAGACATGGAAGCAACCTATTATAAATGTCCACTGACGGATGAATGGATAAAGAAGATGCGGTATGTATATATAATGGAATATTACTCAGCCATAAAAAAGCATGAAATAGTGCCATTTGCAGCAATGTGGGTGGACCTAGAGATTATCATACTAAGTGAGGTCAGTCAGACAAAGACAAATACCATATGATATCACTTATATGTGGAATCTAAAAAAGTGAGACAATTGTACTTATTTACAAAACAGGAATAGACCCACAGACATAGAAAACAAACCTATGGTTACCGAAGGGGAAAGTGGGGTGGAGGGGAGGGATAAATTAGGAGTTTGGGATTAATAGATGCACAGTACTATATATAAAATAGATAACCAACAAGGACCTACTGTATAGCACAAGGAACTATATTCAATATCTTATAATACCCTATAATGGAAAAGAATCTGAGAAAGAACATATATATATATGTGTATATATATGTAAATATAACTGAATCACTTGCTGTACACCTGAAACTAACACAACGTTGTAAATCAACTATAATTCAATTTTAAATAAAATGTCTGTGTGTTCCTAGCTTAGTCTTTCATTACCAAAGGGGATTCCTTCTTTATTGTCTACCAGTTCTGTGTGTGATTTGACATCTTTATTAAGATTAATTCACAGGCTATACAGTTCCCCCATTTAAAGTGAATGATTCATGGTTTTAGTATATTCGCAGGGTTGTGCGGCCATTACCACAATTAATTTTAGAATGTTTTCATCGCCCCAGAAGGAACCCCATACCCATTAGCAGTCATTTCCCGTTTCCTAGGCAACCACTAATCTACTTTCTGTAATTTTATGCATTTTTAACTGCATGCTTATTGTATTGCGCGTTAATAGGATTTTCATGTTTCTTATGGTACATTGAAGGTATTTTGAAATGCAGTCCTAATATTTTTAGAACTAAAAACAGCCCTTCAATCATTTAATGCTTATTTTTTACACAGGGACACAGAGGACCAGGGAAGTCAAGTGATTCACCTGGGGACATTACCATTTCATCCCTCTTTACTAAAACATATTAGAAAAAGTATCTTATTGATGCTTATTTCATCAATAGTTCTTATTTTTGAGTGTTCGCTGAAACCCTTTCAAATTCAAATTCTGGACGTGGGATATGATTATTTGAATTCTCTGCTTTAGCCGATGGATCTTTTAACTATTCTGTGAATATTTCTTGGGCTTTTCCTTTTATCCCTAACTTTCTCGTGTATCAAAAGTCATGTCTTAACCAAAGTTTATTCAGTATATTATTATATTTTCTGTTTAAATTTCCTTGGGAAAAATCATTACTCTGTGATCAACCATAGAATTTTCTAGGATAATCTGTGCAGTTTTTATGTGTGTTCTTCTGTGGCACCCCTGAGGCCCCTACCTCATTTTGCGGTAGACCATTTAATCTACCAGATTTCTCCCCTCCCATGCCTCTTTTCAGTGTGATTTTTGCTGTTCTTTCCATCTGCCAGTGGAGACTATTTCTCCACTCCCCTGACTATGGACTGAAATGACATGGTGCAAATTTTAAGGTCTTGTCCCCAAGAGTCCTCCCAGACTCTTTGTCCCTTTTGAATGTTACTCAGAGAGCTTCATGTAAGAAGCCACTCAATCGTAAGGGAGAGGAAAGAGACCTGTGGAGAACAGAGGTGCTCCAGCTGGGTGCTGGCACTAGTTGCCAGACCATAAGCGTGAGGCCAGGGTGGTCTTCCAGCCCTTCCAACCCTCCAGCTGCTTGTAATTGCATGAGTGAGCTCAGGTGAAAACAGCAGAGGAACTGCCCAGCAAACCCACAGAAATGTGAGAAATTTCCAAAAGTCATGTTGCTTTTGAGTCCCTAAGTTCGGGATGGTCTGTTATGCAGCAGTGGCTGACTGATACATGTAGGTGTTAGCACTGTGGTGACGTTGAGACGACTAGAGTGTGTGATCCAGGTAAAGTCCTTAGCTCACTGCTGAGCACAGAGAATCCCTCAGTAAAGGTTGACAGCTATATCATAATGGCTACAGAATGATCATTCTAACGTTGTTGTTTTGGTTACTATTGGTCGTTTTATTTCTCCTCCTTCTCCAGACATAATGCCATTGCTTTTTATTATCATTAACTCTGATGAGTTAAAGAATTTGATGTCATGGTGCTAATTGTCTGGTATTTTTTCTTCCTGATTAGTAAGTAGTTTAAAGCTTTAAAAAGACTTTTCTTACTGTGAAATAAAAATATTTCACATATACTGAAAAGTGCATAAGGCATAAATGTACAGCTTACAGTATATAACGAATTATAAAATGAATACTCATAACTGCCACTCAGCTTAGAAGGTTTAACATTGGCAGGCCTCCTAATGCCCATTGCATGACCTTCCTGATCATAATGTTTCCCTCACACCTAGAGGTAGCCACTAACTTGATTTGATAGTAATCACATCTTTGCTTTTTTAAAAAATATTTTTTACCGCCTCTGTATGCATCTCTAACAAAGCAGCTTAGTTTTGGTGATTTTTCAACATTATATAAATGGAATAATACAGTATGCCTTCTTCTGTGTCTGGCTTCATTTGCTGAATATTATTTCTAGATTTCTCCATACTATGACTAAGAGTACGCTTCCATTTTTATTGCTGTGAAAAATTTTATTACAAGAATATACCTCTGTCAGATCTACTATTGATGGGTATTTGGGTTATTTACAGTTTTGGGCAATTACGAACAATTCTGTCACCCACGTTCTTGTATATATTCTGGAATAGAATATGTGAGAGTTTTAAAAAAAATTATAAGGTATATACCTAGGAGTAGAATTTCTGGGTAATAAAGTCACAGTTACTTTTTGTAAGTCTCGTAGAAAAGAACACTGCCAGGTGATACAAATGATAAATACTGTAACAAGTGTTATTCTTACCTGGAGATTAGAACCATTGATTTACAACATCTTTACCAAGGAGGCTGACCACAAAGGCAGTTCAGGTCTTTGGGGACAGGAGTAGGGATGTGATGAGAGTTATGTAGGATGGAAAGGGGTCAAATTTAGTTGAAGGGTTAGAAGACCCCCCAGAAGGAAGTCTGTGAGTAAATTTGGTGTCATGACAGCTCAAACAGTTTTTTCAGGAGTTTAATAACATTCTTTATGTTGTCATCTCCCAGGTGAATCTGTAACAGTGGTTCATGTTTTCTCCACCTTATGGGGACATTTGGGCAGTGGGGGACAATCGATCATTGGCCGTATAGTGATAGCAAAGGACACAGCTCTCTTAGGACTGAGTATTCCTAAGAAGAAGGGAGAGGAACTCACACTATCAAGAGAAGGAAAAAGAATCTTGTCAGAAATGGAGAATGGGAAAAAGAAACATTCTGTTCAACCAGATTAAAGACTCTGTATCTACTAAAAACAATGGTGGCTATAAGAAGACTGTGGCGTAGCAAAGCAAGCCAAGGCAATTTGGGTTTCTTTCCATGTCATTGTACAAAATGTGCTCTAAGTGGGCCAGTGCGCTGTAATCAACATGGTGTGGTTGAAGAATGGTGTCTGTGTACCCCGTCACATGATCACCCTGCTGAGGCCTCCTGCCAAGAGGGCTACAGGAATTGTTCCTCATGTGCCCTGGCTCATCTCAGAGAGAAGGCAGAAGGGTTTATAAGCTTGTGGAGTTTTCTTCCATGACGATCTGCGGAAGTTGAAAACTTGAAGATTTAATCAGTCTTAGTGGCATTGTGTCTATCTTATAGAATGTAGTTAATTTAAAGCATTTGGACACCGAACTAAGATCCCATCAGGATAATGAGGGAAGGATTGAGGAATCACTGTTTTCGTGGTGGGATGCTGTCAGATAGGGTTGTTTTTCCATCTGGTATGTGCATCCCCAGTTGAATAAAGTAGTATTTGTGACAGGTCCTTTTTGAGGATGCTTTTACTATGCAGAACAAAACTTAAATTTGCTTGCTTTAAATGAGGATTTAAAATTAGGATTAGGATTAAATTAGGATTTCTATTGGACGTTGGGATTTGCAGGTTGTCATTTCCACAGACATACAACTAGCTTATTATTCACTGTAGATCTAAGTCCTGGTTGACTTGGTTTCTTGTATTATTTCTGAATGGTCCTTGAATGTATGGATTTGGTGATGGTTTTTGTGCTGTTGCTGTTATGCCTTTCCTGGAAAACAAAGTGAGCTTTTCATGCCTGAGTAAACACATCGATGCATTATTAAACTGTCAGACTCTTTGAACAACTGGCATAAGCTCAGTTATTCAAATGTGACTCTTTTGAATGGCTTTTGTGTCAGCTAATGCTTTAGTATAACCCACATAAAGAAATTTCAATACCTTTCCTTAAGAAATTAAATTTCAGCCCTATGATTAAAGAACTCCAGAGGATTAGTCCTTTTGTTGAGCACACTCATTGTCATATATAGCTAATTGGTAGCATTCATTTGCTGAGATTCATAGTTCGTTTTATTTTAAAACATCTTTTTTGTTAAAAAAATAAAGTTGTTCATGCATTTCCCTTGTTGCCTAGCATAACTTTTTTTCCCCCTGTTCCCTTTTCAACATGCACGCGTGCTTTTTTCCATAGAGTACCTGCCATTTTGTCTTCTTTTAAAATTATATTTGCGTCGTCAATCTTTTTCAAGTTCTCTGGTCTTTACAGTAATCGTTTTTGTTGTTTGCTTGGTATTGAGTTATTAATAACATGCTAATCATTTCCCTTATTTGACATGCTTTTCATTTGTAATGATAAGAATGCAAAGACATATTGTGCACCGTAGCTGGTTTTTCTTATTTTCAATTATGTTAGGAGAATAGATGCCCAAAAGTATTGTTACGATGTCAGTGGACTTGAAAAACTTTTTACGTTTTGTGTATTGCCCAACTGGTTGTCAAAGATGATGCCTTCTTTTTGATTGTATAAGTTACAATCCCTTTTACCAAAGGAAAAGAAATGATGAAGCTTATTAAATGTTACCATCCTTTGCAACTATCGTTTGGAGCACCCTGTCATCTTAGTAGAGACTTTTTCCTTTGTAAATTCAATTTCTATTTTTAGCAAGGTAACATATGCAAATAATGTTTTAAAAATCCAATAAGCCTCTTGCCCTCCCCCTCTCCCACTCCGATTTCTGGCTTTTGCGAACCCCCAGCTCTGGGATATTTCTATTGACATTAGCTTCCACATTGCTAAATGGCTTGATTTTACTGTTTGATCCCCCCCGCCCCACACACACGCTTTTTAGTTATTTATTGATTTCCTTCTATGGAAGTTATTTATTGATTTCCTTCCTTCTATAGCACTTGCAGTTTCTTTCCCATCCTCTCAGTATTGACATAATATAAATTTTGTTTTTGACAGTATATAAATATTAAAATATTATGACTGTATAAGTATTGTTCATAACCAAATTTTATATTTATATTATGACTATATCTTCTTTTACTCTGTATTTTTTCTGGAATTAATAACTCCCTCCTTTTTTGCTTGCTTTGTTTTCTCTGTTTCAGTTTCTAATTTGTCACCAAATTAATCTTCCTGATACTTCCAAAACATGTCAGATAACCCCTCACATGTGTTGGTATTTTTAATTTTTTTTATGGGAGCCCTCATATTTTCTTCAGTGTAGACAGGTTGCTCTTGGGATCAGCTGCTCGGTTGCCATCTTGGAATTCCTTCACTGTTTTGTCCTTTGTCTCTGTTTTGTTGATTCTCTGATTTCTGGATCTCAGATCTTCCTCCTTTTAGATTTATTGGGTTGACCAAAAAACTCATTCAGTTTTAAGTGAAAATAAGAGACACGTTTTTCATTTTCACCAAGAATTTTATTGAACAACATAGTCACTAACCAAATGAACTTTTTGGCCAACCCAATACTTCCACATTTTGATGGATTCTGTTTTTTTTTTTTTAATGAATTTGTTTATTTTATTTATTTATTTTTGGCTGCATTGGGTCTTCATTGCTGCGCACGGGCTTTCTCTAGTTGCGGCGAGTGAGGGCTACTCTTCGTTGTGGTGTGCGGGCTTCTCATTGTGGTGGCTTCTCTTGCTGCAGGGCATGGGCTCTAGGTGCGCAGGCTTCAGTAGTTGTGGTGCGTGGGCTCAGTAGTTGTGGCTCGCGGGCTCTAGAGCACAGGTTCAGTAGTTGTGGCGCACGGGCTTAGTTGCCCCACGGCATGTGGGATCTTCCCGGGCCAGGGCTTGAACCTGTGTCCCCTGCGTTGGCAGGCAGATTCTTAACCACTGTGCCACCAGGGAAGTCCCTTGATGGATTCTTGAGAAAGGTCCAAGGAGGATAAATTTTTTGAGACCATGCGTGTCTGAGAATGTCTTTATTCTGTCACATACCTGACTGATGGTTTGGCTGGGTATGTGATTCTAGGTTGGGAATAATGTTTTCTTGGAATTTTGAAGGCATTGCTCCATTGTCTTCTTACTTTCAAGGTTGCTGTTGAGTCCAGCACCATTCTGATTCCCAATCCTTTGTTATGACCTCCCTTCCCCGCCCCACCCCCCAACCCCTTGGTCTCTGGAAGCTTTTAGAATCGTCTTACTTCTGGAGTTATGAACTTTTATAATATTCCTTGGTATCCCTATGTGTTTTGTGTCATTCATTTTATTGTCCACATGTCGGGCCCTTTCAAACTGGAAACTCATGCTCTGCAGTCCCTGTGTTTTCTTTCTCTTTGTAATACCTATTCATTGGATATAGTACCTTGAGGACTGATCCTCTAATTTTCCTATTTTTTTCTGTCCCGTTTCTCCACCTCATTGTCTTTCTTTTCTACCTTCTGAGGGATTTCTGTTAACTTTATTTTTCATCTCTTTTATTGGATTCTTATATTGATGCTGCACTAGTTTTTAATTTCTGAGAGTTTATTCTTTGAAGCTTGCCTTTTATGGCATCATGCTGCTTCACTTCCTCTTATTTCTCTGTGGGTATTAATTATATTTTTTTTGGTTGGTGAAGTTTTTCCTGCTCCCTACATCACATTTGTTTCTTCTGAGATGTGTGTGAGTGCCCACTCTCTTGCATGTAAAGGGCTTTCCTCAAGTGTCTGGAGAACCTTGGCTCTGTTTAAATGAGATCCAAGCACTTGAAGTAAAAAAGGAGAGAATTGAAGCTCTGAGGGCATGGGTGGGGCTTGTAACCTGGGGCTTCCCTATTGTATAATCCGTGTCTGTAAGTCTGTCTGTTTCCCCCACTGGGAGCCTGGCTGCAGGGAGAAGGGGGTGGATCTCAGTGAGCAGGCTCTGACCCCCTCCCACTGTTTCCAGTTGGGTGCCTCACCCCTGCCCTTAGCTGTGCTTACAGTCAGCTCTTCTGGGGGAAACTTCCAGTCCCCTGCCTGGTTGTGCAGGGGAGAGGAGGGCTTATGGGGGCCTAACTGTCTTTATATCCATTTTCAGACAGTTCTCCTTCCTTCAGAGGTACCTGGACCTAATCTGCTATTGGCTACTCACTCCATAGGCTTAAATTTCAGCTTTGTATCGATTCTTTCGTTAGCTGTCATTTAATTTATCTGTTTTCTAGCTTCAAGGATTTTGTTGCATGTCTAGTTTTCTTCTCATTCCCTCTCACCTTGAATTGTCTTCATGCCTTTATTTCATATTTTTATGTCTATATCCATCTCCCTATAAATTCCTTTAATGCTATTTTAGTACAGTTTTTAAAGGGTGTGGCGCAAAAGGCACCTCTGTGTGCCGTGGTTAATGGAAGGATCCAGTGCAGGCTCTTTTTTAGATTGGCCAAAAATAATTTTTTTCTCCTCCACACATTTGTGGGATATTTATATATTTTCTAATGCACAGTAATTTCTTTTAAAAATGTTTAAGAAACATTTTACTCTAATTTTCAAATATCTTTATTTAACATTGCAGATTTCATATCAGGTTCCATAAGTAGAAAATGTGACCACCTACTGGATAATATAAAGGAGTCATTACTATTCTCACTGAGTTACTTATTCATTGTCAAAAAATTTTAATTTTGAAATAATGGTAGGTGGTACACAGAGATGGCCTGTGTACCCAGTTTACCCTGTTGGTGACATCGCCACATGACTTTGGTACAATATCAAAATCAGGAAATTGACATTGGTGCAATCGTCACTAATTTTTAAAAGACATATTGTTTTTAAATTTCATATTGGGCAAAAAGTTTACACTGCAAATAGATGTGAGACCTACATGAAACTATTTTGTCTTTCAGCAATTTTTCCAGCTAGTCAAGTTACGAAAGCTTGGACTTAGCGATAACGAAATTCAGCGGCTCCCTCCAGAAATAGCAAACTTCATGCAGCTGGTGGAACTTGATGTGTCCCGAAATGGTAAGAAAAAAGAATTCCACCTGAACTGTTCATTTGTCTCTTCTGATGCTGGTGCTTACAATTTTTAGTAAATATGGCTGGATAAATGTTCTTGGAGGAAAGCTATGTATATGTTTTGGGATGAAATTAATGCCGTTATTGAATACTTTAGTCACCTCATATGTATTTACCCAAAATGTCATGACAGTTTTTAGGCGATAACTTTCTCCAAGTTGGTTCAGTCTGATTCACGGCGGTGGAGCTGCGGACTGCCAAATCCGCAGCTTGCCCCCACGTTTCATTGGAGGTGACATTGAGGGCTACTAGTATGGTCATTTGTCCAGATCTCGGGGGACTGCTGTGGCGGGGAAAGCGCCCTAGGGAAGGGTTGGTTTCTCCTGGCTGTGGCCTGGTTGCCTGGGCTGCTCCCCTGAGAATCTGTCTCCCTGCTGCAGTGAACAGACCTGCTTGCCGTCCAGATATTTCTGTCTGTTTCATTCAGTTCTGATTAGGCCCCGGGTAGGTCTGCCCACTTGAATTATTTGTGTGGCATATTTGTGAGTTTATTTTGATTTTCAGATTTCCCTGTAATGTTGCTTCCTTTTAAGTGAACGCCCTAGCAGGGTGTTTATATCCTGCTTAACCTTTCACTTTTAAATGGGTACCCTGGTTTTACCTTGGGTTTTATAGCCCTTAGAGCATTCCCTGGGCAGACTGGTCCCATGGCTTGTTGGAGCATGTTTGATTAATTACTTCAAGTTAAAGTGGCAGCTCCCAGGGGTCCTGTCTTTAGTGATGGAATTCAGTCCTTGCAAGAACTCCGGTTTAATGTCCTGAGGATAAGCCCATATGTAATCTATTGTTTATAAAAATGATAATCCTTTTCTGTCTCTCCTATTACACACCACATTGTGTTTTGTTTTGCTTTCCTACAAAAATCTGTAGGTTCCTTCTCAGTGACCCTCAGGTCTGGCTCTTTCAATCTGATGTCCTCTGCAGAAACCCCAAGGCCCGGATAATAGTATTTTCCTGTGGGTCACTGTTATAAGGCAGCAATAATAATCAGTACTTGATTGAAAACGTGGTGAAGAAAGAATGATTTTACCCTCCACTTTGTAAATTGCTACCACCTCTCAGATCCCATCCATTGGAAACTGTCTTTAGGCCAAGCCATATGCTCTTGATATAGCGTCTACCTTTATTTGTCATGAGAATTATTTCTTCCCTTGCAGGTACTAGAAAGAGTGAAAAAAATTAGTTTGGGAGGCTTGTTTACAATGGCTTATTTGGTTGCAGGGGGGTCAGCTCTGCTTAAGTAAAAGGGATTTGATGGTAAGGATGGGGTGTGGGGTGGAGCTGACTTGCTAAAAGCATTGCCCCGGGGTCCACATCTGACACCATTTGAGTGGTTTCTTGGCCTCTCTCTTCTGTTTCTGGGTGCTCTGTCCTTTGGAACTGGCCTCTGCAGATCCGGTTTGTTGTGGTTTCTCACCATGCACTTCTGGGCCTCTGCCCTTGCTGTGGCATCTGGCTGCCATTTCTAAATGAGGCCTGGTTGACCCAACTCATCTTTTTAAGCCAACCGTAAGCCAGAGCTCCCGGTCACTGGGCACCCTAGGTATTGGCTACCCTGGTACAGGGGTGGCAAGCAGTACAGAGCGCGGCCCTGCCCTCATTGCAGAAGTTGTTGATGGGCAGCGTCCCCTCACACTGCAGGGTGGCAGGGGGCGGACCTCTGAGGCCAGCCTTGCCTCTAAGGCTGTCCTGCGTCTCCCTTACCTAAGGCGTATGTGATTGAAACTGCTCTCTCTTGTCTTAGCGATGATCTCAGTTGTAAAGACTGGCTGGCTATGAACTCTGCAAGGAAGCAGTGACTTTGAAAAATGGTCACTGAAATCACACAGTCCCAAGAAATCAAATAGTCATTTTGAAATTGGCATTAGGAAGGAAGAGAAGCAGGGATCCAGAAATACTTGAGAAAGAGGTGAAGTATTGGCTTTCATTATCTGGGAGCAGAGAACGCATAAAGCTTGAAGGTTGCAGTCCTATTATTGACTCTGATGGGAAGAGATGCTCTGTGGGAATTCAGCATTGTCAAGCGGCCAGTTTTACCAGATTCCACATCAGCTGTGTCTTTTCAAATATTCAGAGGAAGAAAGAAGGGCTACGTGCCTCTTTCCACATGTCCATTTATACCTTCCAGCATGTTGATAAGAGGAGGTGAGCTTTCACTGTAGTCGTGTCAGGTCACACAGTGTTTTATCTCCCTGGGATGCCTACCCTCCTTTTCTCCCCGCCTCATTTTCAACCTCTCCTTCTGCAGGTGTTGGACTTTTGTGACGGATCCCGCAGATCTGCTCCCTTTTAATCAGGCTCTTGTAGAAATGCTGGGGGAGTTAAACTCCCCCTTCGCCTATTGGCAAAGCCTTGCTCTGCCTCGTGTGTGTGGTGGGAATGAGGTGGTGGTGGTGGAGGGGCCTTTCTTTGTGGTTGTGAAAAAACTGCACAGATGACAGAGCAGAACAAGGTCATGGTTTTACTATAACCAACAGGAACGTGGGTCTGGAGCTGTTTCCAGGTCAGGCAAATCTCCCTATGTCTCCTCTCTCATTCTTCTGGCCCATAAAATCCCATTAATGTGAGTTTCCTAGGCAGCTGAGTAGGTGAATCCAGGTTACAGAGTCTGCAGCCTGAGAGGCAGTGGGAGGACCCGCACTTTGCGTGGATGCAGGTGTCTGTAAGGGTTTGGGACTCATGTCTGGAGCCCCGTGTGTCTTCTGCAGCCCCAGCGGAGAAGGCCCTCTCCGTGATCAGAGGCTTTTCCTGCCCAGTCCCTGGGTTGTAGCAGGGCCACGGCCAGCACTGGCCACTGTCGTGGTAGGACCTTTGTTGCCTTCCTCAGTTCCTGATTTTCCAGAAAGTGTCGCTTGCCCATGGAGGAGGGAGGCAAACGAGATGTTGGTGTCAGACCTCTCAAGCCCTTTTGGATCAGTGCTTGTCAAACTTGACCGTGCCATGAATTACCATTGGATTTTGTTAAAATGTAGATTTTGATGCAGTAGGTCTGGGGTGGGTCTGGAGATGCTGCATTGCTAGGAAGCTCCCCAGGGATGCCAAACACACCGAGGAGGAGATCTTAGCCATCACCACCCCCAAGCCCGCTCCTAACAGCCCCTCAGCAGCTTCCTGTGGCTTTGAGCCCAGATTCGCTGTTTCTCTTGGTCCCGCACCTGCCCATGTGGAAGGTGGGAAACCTCCAGGATATTCCTGGCTAAAGGGTAAGAGGCTAGAGCTGACTGAAGTTCAAGTCGGCTTTGATTCCAGGAGCAAAATTAGACGTTTCCTAATGTTCCCTGCTCAAGGGAGGGAGATAGTACCATAGGCTTCAAGTTAAGGTCTGATGCAGTTTTCTGTGGTGAAGCGCATCTGCTTTCATGCCCGGACTTTTTGTCTGTTTTCTCTGCTCACTGATTCTTAGCTCTTGGAGACAAATGCTTTCTGGATACGTGAGAAGAGGTACTACCCCAGAGTACTATCTCGCTGTCCACAAGTGTAGGGTGGACTTTCTTAGTGCATCATGAGTCCTGCCCAGAGGGTTAGTAATTTGAATTTTATAGTCTATGCTGTAATTCGACTTACATCACAGTACTGTATCATTATCTGTTTAGTTCAGTTTTTTTCCCCCAAAGTGTAAGGCATACGCCACCAGCACTGCTAGAGAAGATTTTAAGTGGTACTGCAAAACAGCAGTTTTTAATATTGAATCAGAGCGAGGAAGTTATCCTCTTTCCTTTTTATTTAAAATTTTTTTTACTCCCTTTAGGTTGCTTTCTGTAAAACTTAATAGCACTATATTGTATTGATTGTTATATTTATCTTTTATATCTGGTGATGATAATGGCTTTCTATTCATGTTAGTGATTTAAAAATAAATCTTACTCAACAAAGTTGATTTAAAAGAGTGAGGTAAATAATAAAGAACACAGGTGCTCTACCAGGATGACAAAAACTGTGAAGGTAGAACAGGGATGGATGAAGTTAAGGAAATGCTATTAGTATTAGCACAGCCAAAGAAGTCATGAGTTTATTTCTCTTATGGGGCAAATAATACTGCATGCGGAACAAACATGGCCAGAGACTGCACATTCTGGAGAATTACTTTGCAAACTTGAGTGAACAAGAAACTAAAAGACAGTTTTAGTACAAAACCCTCACTGGCACTGGAACAGAGCTTCAGAGTTAGCAGATGGACAGCTTACCCAATCCGTCAGCAGGATCATCGTCCCACAAAGTCGAGAGGCTAGACTCGGATTAAATGTTTGGGTTAGTCGCCCTCTGTCCAGCTGCAAGATGGGGATCAGTGTCTGTGCTCTGTGGCAGTGGGTTTGTTTAATGAAACCTAAGATCCATTTTGAAGCCTGCTGAAATGCCCTTGTGTAACAGCACGTCTCGGTGCTTCTGAGTGTGCCCCGAAAAAAAGCTCTTTCTGGCAAGCCAGGCAGCCAGTGCGCCTAGAAGTCCTCCTTCTTGGTTATGAACAGTTAGTGCTTTTTGGGGGTAATAACTACATACACCCACAACAGAAGTGTGACAGAGGCCAGTTCTCGCCCACGCAGGCTTAGGACTTTACACAATCAGGCCATTGTTCCCTTCTCTGTCTCTGCCTGATTCGGGGCCAGGCTTAGTGCTCTGCCTAGCACACTGCGGTGTGCTGGATTAACACAGACTTAATCTGTGTTATCAGTCGGTGAGTTTCTTTGTCACAGTCACTGTGAAAATGGTACAGGAGACACCCCTCAAAGAGAAGCCCCACAGGGCCACTCTGCCTTGAGGGTGGAGAGCTGACAGTTTCTACCCCAGACCTGGCTTGGTTGTCTTTACAAGTACTGCCACGTTCCTATCACAGGCCCTTTCTCTGTCTTAACTTTTTACCTGTTCTTTTGTTAGGGAGAGGGGTTAATAATAAAACATATAATTGCCTTCCACTCACATTTTAATTCCAGGTAATAATAATTATTTTCAAAGTGGAGGTGGAAAGAAATTTGGCGTCTGTGACGTTTTCTAATCACCTTTCCATTTTAAACACTGAAAGAGTTGGAATAAACTATGCAAACAGATCCTTCCTTCCTTTTTTTTTTGTCCCATAAAGAAACATCCATGATATTTTATCAGATAAACCTGAAAATCTATCACAAATTAGTGATGCAAATTGTTAAATCCGAAGGGAAATTTTGACAGCAATGCCTCTGCTCAAAATGATTTTGGAACTCTTTCAGAATTTGTCATTTTGCATATCCTCAGACCAGTGGTTTCACGTTTTCGAGTGGATCAGTTTTCAAAAACAACCATGCATTACTTAAGGCTGACTTAGGTAAATAAACCAGGACACTGATAATTTTATAGTGCTCAAAATCTGCCTCAGATGGCAATTTCAAAAAAGTATAAAAGAGTAAACTATTGTTACTCTTTATTAATTCATATGGTTCTCTCCCACTTACCAGAAAAATTGTGGCTGTGCTGAATAAGTTGTAGGTTTATATAACTTTCTCTTTCTTGTTTTCTCTTTAATTAGCAGGTTTGTAATAGAGATGGTGCCCTGAATTTGAGGTCAACACCTCTGAATATATTTTTTAGGTCAGTACGAACTTCAGTCAGTCCTGGGTTCTCTAAACGTTTAGAGATTGTCAGTAGCTCCTCATCCCTCCTCCACCCCTCCCCCATTCAGTCATTCACTCAGTCCTGCACTGCTCTGTGGCTGGGTGATGAATTTTCCAAAACAGTGTTGGATTTACACAGAATGGGCTAAGATGAAGGCACATAATTGTAGTGTTTTCTCCTGAAGTAAAACAAAACCCTGGGCATATATCCAGAGAAAACTCTAACTGGAAAAGATACATGCACCCCTATGTTCATAGCAGCACTATTCACAATAGCCAAGACATAGAAGCAGCATAAGTGTCCATCGACGGATGAATGGATAAAGAAGATGTGGTATGTGTGTGTGTGTGTGTGTGTATATATATGTATACACACACACACACACACACACACACACACAGGGAATTATTACTCAGGCATAAAAGGAATTGAAATAATGCCATTAGCAGCAACATGAATGGACCTAGAGATTATCATACTAAGTGAAGTAAGCCAGACAGAGAAAGACAAATACTGTATGATATCACTTATATGTGGAATCTAAAATATGACACAAATGAACTTATCTATGAAATAGAAACAGACTCACAGACATAGAGAACAGAGTTGTGGTTACCAAGGGGGATAGGGGTGGAGGAGGGATGGATTGGGAGTTTGGGATGAGCAGATTCAAACTATTATATATAGGATGGATAAACAACAAGGTCCTACTGTATAGCACAGGGAACTATAGTCAGTATCCTCTGATAAGCCATAATGGAAAAGAATATGAAAAAGAACGTATAGATATGCGTAACAGAATCACGTTGCTGTACAGCAGAAATTAACACATTGTAAATCAACTATACTTCAGTGATAAAAAAAAAACCCAACATGTGGAATGCCAGTCTGCTCACTTTCTAATTAGGCAATTTTCCTTGGTATCAGGTTGACAGTTCCCAGCTGTAAAAGTGGTTGAGGGTGGGTGGCCATGGCGCTTCATTTTTGATTTTGAGGTCACCTGTTTTGTCACGTGACTTGGGCTGGAGCCAAGAGATGCTACGCCTCCAGGCAGCTGAGGGCTGGATGGCATCTCTCCGTAAGAATGGTGACAGCAATATGCTGCCATGACCAGAAACAATGCTCTGAGCTTATTAAGCTAGAAAAGACACGTCTTAGAAAAGGATGAAGAAGCCGAGGAGGAAAGGGGGACTGAGGAACAGGACTGAGAACTGAAACTAGAGGATTATATATAGAAATGATTTGGTTTTTATTTTATTTTATTATTTATTTATTTTTTAAAAATTAATTAATTATTTAACTGGCTGCGTTGGGTCTTCTTTGCTTGTGCGGGCTTTCTTTAGTTGCGGCGAGCGGGGGCTACTTTTCCTTGCAGTGTGTGGACTTCTCTTTGCGGTGGCTTCTCTTGTTGCGGAGCACGGGCTCTAGGCATAGGGGCTGCAGTAGTTGTGGCACGCGGGCTCAGTAGTTGTGGCTTGCAGGCTCTAGAGTGCAGGCTCAGTAGTTGTGGCGCACGGGCTTAGTTGCTCCACAGCATGTGGGATCTTCCTGGACCAGGGCTCGAACCCTGGCTCGTGTCCCCTGGATTGGCAGGCAGATTCTTAACCACTGTGCCACGAGGGAAGCCCAGAAATGATTTGGTTTTTAAATTGACTTTGTAAGTATTGAATATATCCTCAGTCTAACACACCTGCTCCAAGCTAATAATAAATTTTGATTCTTACATCTTTTCAGTTTGAAAAAGCCTTGGATCCAGGCCATTTTTTTTTTTTTTTTTTTTTTTTACTGTTTGTGGTTATCAACTATAGCTCATAATTATTATTTTTTTAAATTCAAGCAACATTTATTGAGTACTTACTGTGTTTGTGTAAGGCTCTTTGCTGAATTCTTCTATCCCTTAAGGAGGTAATTCTACAGGCACAACAGACATATGTAAGTAATTTAACATTGATGGCTTATACAGTTATACAAATAAAGTGCTCAGGGCACACAGAGAGGTGTCAGTTACAGTGTAACTGATTTGAAAGAGACTTGAGAGAATAATGGGGATTTTTGGTTTGAAGTTGAAATCATGCAGTCTTTAACAATTCTTATACTTGAGTTGCAAATTTGGAGGGAGTTAAAGAGTGGACTCCTCAGCTGAGTTGTTGTTTGTTGGAAAAATGTTTCAAATGTTTGTTATACATTTATGGAGTCAATGATATCATTAAAATGCAAATATCTCAGTGCTTGTCTGTTGGTTACTCACTGAAAATGTTAAGATTCATCCAAAATCAGAGAAGAGGGAACTCCCTTGTGGTCCAGTGGTTAGGACTCTGGCGCATTCACTGCCGTGGCCCTGGGTTCAATCCCTGGTTGGGGAACTAAGATCCCACAAGCCGTGCTGCGCGGCTAAAGAATTCTCAAGGGCTCAACAGAATGAGAAACTTTATTGCTGATCAATTTACAGTCCCTTCCCGTGTGTGTGTGTGTGTGTGTGTGTGTGTGTGTGTGTGTGTGTGTGTGTGTGTGTTTGGTGGGGGTGTGTGGAATGGGGAGGTGGTTGTGAGAGGCTCTCTTCTATATATTCAGGGATCTATATATCTTCCTCCTTGGATGCACGTGTTGCTTCAACTAGCGGCCACCAGGGTCCTTGTGGGAGGGGAAAACGGGGTTTGTGCCTGGGTGATTTTTATGGGCTGTGTTGAGAAGTGGCCTACATCATCCCCATCCATGGTCTGTTGGCCAGTTTCATGTCCCCAACTTAACTGAAGGGAGGTGGGAAGTGCAGTTAGGTATTTACACAAGAAAAAGAGAAAGCCAGCTGTTGGTAAGGCGTGAGCAGCAGCTGCCCCAACTGGCATTTAATTGAATCCTGGAATTGTACGGTTTTATGTCACTGATCACATACAGGCCTAGTAAACACACACACACACAGACACAGACACACACACGATTCTGTTGCACTGTCACAACCTTCCAGTGAGTGACCCATGTGCAGGAACTTCAGATGTGTGCCCCCAAAGAGGAAGGGTAGCCTCCTTTCCACATCTGCACAGAAATGTGTAAACCCAGACACGGATCGACACGATGGGTGGCCACCCATTTGCTAACTGCATAAAACCTGTGCAAGTATGCATGATTTTTTTTTTTAATTTGAATTTTTAGAAACTGGTTTAAAGTATAATTTGAAAACAAGAGTTTTATGTATGAGGGGTGTTTGAGGCGCTTGCTCTGGTGAACATGGGGTCCTGAAAGATTTTCAGGACAGGGGTCACCATCTTGGATAAGTTATTTCAGTTCTCTGTGTCTCAGTTTCTTCATCTGGGAAATAGTATTGTGACTCTTAAAAGAGGCTGTGTGTGTAAAGGGCTTAAAAACGTGCCTTGCATGTAATGAACACTCAGTGTTGGCTGCTGGAATTAACCCTATTATTGTCCTTTGTTTTGGGTCATGGGGATCTGTACTAGGACTGTGAGAATAAGTATGCAGGGCAGGGGTGAGGACACGAGCACGTCTGAAGGCTAGAGTGACACAGGGAGGTTTCTACCTGAAGTGATGTCTACATACTGTGTGCCTTACGCTAGGCATTGTGCTGTTTCGTCACACCTGTATTTTATCTAATCGACACCAATCTTGGGAGCTGGGTAGAAGCATCTCAGGATGACTGACGAGGATGAGGAAGCTGGGGCTTGAAGAAGTTGTGGTATGCCTCCAAGTTGTATTTCTAGTTAGTGATGGAGCTGAAATGAGAAACCCAGAGGGGTGGCACTTTTCATTATTTGGGGAACATTGAGCATGATAAAGGTAGAGCTGATAGTTCTAGTCTATTTTGAGAGAAAGAATACAGGCAATATTTATGACTAAGTGCTCTTTGCATTTGGAGATGAAAATAGGAAAAGTCATCCTAAGAGATTTAAACTCATGAAATTCTACCTAGTGAATGAATTCAACCACCAGTAGAACTGGTCCACCCTATGAGGTGATTTGTCCATCTTTTATGTCCAAAAAGGAAATATCATCTAATGAAAGAAAGTAGGGCTTTCTTGGGATGCTCTGATGTGACCCTTCTAAGGTCATCGTTGTGCTGTCTTGGCAAAAGACCGGTGTGTTGCCAGAAGCGTAGAACAAGGAAAGCCAAAAATGAAGACTGTATGGGGCTTTACCTTTGAAAGAAAAGTAAAGAGATTAGACAGCGTGAACGTCCCAGGTCCCTTGGAAGTAGGTGTGGCCCTCTCCTATGGATAGGACTTTGTCTCTAACTGCCAGTGGCTAAGATCATATCATGTTCTTTTCTCAGAGTGTGAATATTCTGCAAGCACTGTGATGGGGCGTTTAATTCTTGAAAAGGACGCTGAAGACAGGTGATACGCTGACATGTTGACATCAGTACCTGGCTCCATCGGCATACAGATTGATCACTGGTCCCACGTGAATTTACTTAGCGTGGCACACATTTTCATAGCCTTATCTTCTCTGAGCACACTGTCACTGACCTGGCGACTGGGTGACTCACCTGCTTAACCACTGACATTCATCTCACCCATGGAGTACACCTGAGGCTCTGCCTGGGCTAGCCAGCAGGTTTCCCTCTGGGAAATTCTTCTTTGCAACATAGAGTAGCCCCAGTTTAGCTGGCGTCCTTTTTTTTTCTTTTTCCTCGCTGTACTTAAAGTGAATTCCATTTGACCTGTCCTTGAGAAGACTGGGGAAGGGTAGAGCAAGGAATTATCAGGATCATTGCTTTTCCAGCTTAAGTGTTTTAAAGCACATGTTGCTTGTTGAGAATTAATAGTAAGGAAACGTAAAGAAACACTGTTGAAAACCCAAGAGAACTGTGTGAATCTTTATCCCCAGAACACTTACTGAGGGCTTACTGTGTACGAGCTGTGAGGCTAAGCAAGTGTGTCGTGTGTTATCGCCGTTAATCCTCAAACCACCTCCAAGAAGGAAATTTGCATCCCCCTTTTTAACAGGTGAGAAAACCGAGTCTCAGATTTAAAAACCTTGTCTTTGGTGGCAGGGTGAGTGAGCAGTGGATCCGGGTTTGTTAGATTCCAGATCACAATTCTGTCTCCCCAATAGAAAAACGTCATATCTTACTACCCAGAAATAGTCATCATTAATGTTTTTATGTTTTCTCTTTATCTTTTTCCTTTTCATAACCTGCTTCACAAAAATTGGGGTTATGCACCACATAGATATTTCTGTCTTGCTTTTGTTCACTTCACATAGGTTTGTGAACATTTCCCAAACCTTTATTGTTAAATATTTAACTGTTTTAACAAGGCAGATTCATCAGTAACTCTTGCCTTTTCGTCTTTCTGGAGAAAACACGAACTGATCTGTAACTTTAATGCCAACAGGAAGCTACAGGTTTCAAAGGTAGGATTGGTGTAGATAACCAACAAGATGGAGAAATTTCCAGAGGATGTGATAAGTCAAAGGCAGCCAGACAGAGTGAGGTAAGAGGTGAGTAAGAAGTTCAGAAGTCTCTACCTGACTTAGGATTCTCGTGCTGAAATCAGTCAGGGAGACACAGCCACCCCCAGGGCCATGCGGCTGCAGAGAGAGGGACACGGGAAAGAACGTGGGCAGAAGCAGACCCAGCACTAGCGCTCCGCTGCTTTTAAGGTTCTGTGAAGCAATCAGCTCCGTGTTTACCTGACATACGTCTTGTTTGTGAAGGTGCTCAGTGGAAGTGCTATTGCGCGTTAAGGGTTGATGCCCTGGAGTGTTTAACTTTGCTCTTCACCCTTTGTTTGATGGCGTTGCAGGATGTGAAAGCATAGGCTTCCTCCATTCAGTGGGGTGGATGAGTGGTAGACCAAGAGGAACAAGGGGGCCTGAGCAAGGTAGACAAACATGGGAGGGCCAGGTGCCAATGACTCCACACACGTCCCCAGCAAAAGGCGGCCTGGAGCTGGGGAGTGGGGTGGGGGAGCCCCAAGTAACACCACAGAGGCCTCAACTAAGTCGGGGCGGCAGCAGGCACCCCGGGAACTGAGTGGGTCACGGGTGTTCCTCCCTCCCTCACCTAACTCGGGCCTTCATAACTTTTTTAAAATTTAATTTTTATCTTGTATTGGACTACAGTTGATTTACAATGTTGTATTAGTTTTACGTGTACAGTTAAGTGATTCAGTTACATGTATACAGCCATCCATTCTTTTTCAGAGTCTTCACCCATATAAGTTATTACAGAGCACTGAGTAGAGTTCCTTGTGCTTTACACCAGGTCCTTGTTGGTTGTCTATTTTTATATATAGTAGTGTGCATATGTTAATCCTAAGCTCCTAATGTATCCCTCCCCCCGCCACGTTTCCCCTTTGGTAGCCATACATTTGTTTTCTATGTCTGTGAGTCTGATTCTGTTTTGTAAGTTCATTTGTATCTTTTTTTGTTTTTTAGATTCCACATGTAAGTGATATCATATGTTATTAGTCTTTCTCCATCTGACTTACTTCACTTAGTATGATAATCTCTAGGTCCATCCATGTTGCTGCTAATGGCATTCTTTCATTCTTTTTAATGGCTAATATTCCATTACGTGTATGTACCACATCTTTTTCATCCATAAGTCAGACCTTCTTATCAAGGTCCCTGCCTTGGGCTTTTGTCCTGGACCAGTTAGCCTTTATATGTGACCCACTGGACCATGGCAAGGAGGTCTCCCTGTAGCTCGTTGGCATTTCCTAAGCAGATGCTCTGGTCTTCTGGAGACCTTCCCTGCAGCCAGCTGAAGTTATTCTTATTTCTAAAATGCCTCTTGACTGTGCTGGCAACCGTTCTGACCTTCCTCAGGGATCCAGATGGGAAGAGAGAAACTCAGATAAGCGTTCTAAATAACGGCAGAGTATTTCCAAAGGCCCAGCAAAGCACTGGTGAAGTCTTGGCCGGAACGCACACTTCACTGAGATAAGGGACAAGGGAGCAGGAACAGAGTTTTAGAATGAGTTGTATTCATTTCCTGAATTTTTAAACTAGCACCAGGTATTCGAGTTCTGTGCTAGGAGCCAGTGGTAGCTGGCTAGTGGTAGATTGGTGATGGCTCTCAGGGGATTTAGGGGACAGGAATGAAAGGACCAGGTCCATCTGCGATGACAGGACGGTGTCAGAGGTGTGCCTGAAGGAGCCCAGGGTGGGGTGGGGTCTCCGTCATTCCTGGGGAAGGGAAGAGTATTAAGAAGGCTTCCTGGGAAAGATGACATTTACTCAAGCTCTGAGGAACAAGTTGCAGGTAGAGACGAAGAAATGACAAGAAGGACAAGAAGGATGTTCCTGGGCAGATGATATAGCATGTGTGTGTGTGTCTGAAATTTGGGAAACGCAAGGTATTACTGTAGCGCATGGCAAGAGACGAGGCCGGAGAGAGGTGGATGGCGGCGGGATCACGGGGGCCTGTGGGCTCGGCTAGGGAGTGTTTTCTTGAAACCTGGGGGGTGGGGGTAGGGTTGACGCTGTGAAAGGGTGTCCAGCCGGGGCGTGACTCCTAGGTCTCCCGGCACCAGCAGGGAGCATGGGGTTGAATGGGGGCAGCCTGGAGGCAGAGGCTAGGCATCCATGTGGGTAATGGAGAGACTGGAGGGGGGCAGGAAAAAGGGAGATACCGGACCAGGCGTGTGGGTGACAGATGGGGAGGGGATGTGTTGGATGTGGAGGAAAGGGCGAGTGAGAGGTCTGCGACTGGGATAAACTCCCACTTCCCACCGTGGGGAGACGGGAGACGCAAGACGGGACAGGACTGAGAGCAAAGATGAGGGGGAGATGCCTTTGGAAGATCCCAGTGGAGGTGTTCGGTGGGCAGCTGAGTATCAGGGTCTGAGGCTCAGGGGAGGTGAAGGTTTGGGAGGCATCCTTGTGCAGGGGATATTTGGGGCTGCGGGAATGAAGGGCAGGGGCGTGCAGGATGTCACCGTTTAAGGCAGAGCAGAGGAAGATCCAAGAAGGAGCGGCGGTTGGTCTGCTCAGCAGTGCTGGCTGGTGTCATAGACAAGCCGAGCGAGAGCGTGGCCGACTGCCACCACGTCAGACTCCCCGGAGGACTGACCTCACGGGTGGAGCTAACGCTTGCAGATCAATGGATGGAGTTGTCGCCACAGATGAGACGGTCCAGGCACGGCTGCGGGAAGGCAGGACCTTGGGGAGCACCGTCGTGAAAGGACCGATGAAAAGGAGCCTGAGACAGAGGCTGGGAAGGAGCAGGTGGAGAAACGGGAGCATCCCAAGACCTTGCCTGGGAGCCAGATGCGGGAAGCACATCCGGGAAGGCTGCCTGGAAAAAGGGGCTGGATGGGCAGTAAACGTGGGCTGATTTGGCATCTGGGAGGTCATCTGTGACCGGAGAAGCAACGCCCGAGCGGTTTATGGCATTCATTGCTTGTTGTTTTGTGCCTTTCTCCGGACTCTCTTTGTGGGATCAGAGAAGTACTTGAAAAACACCTGCAGCCCCCATTTCCGGGAGGAAACAACAGCCATCATGGTTTCCTGCTGGATCTGCCAGTTCTAAGGCACGGGAGCGACCCTGACGTGATGTGTGTCTTGGACGGCTGACCGTGATATAATTAATGGAGGAGTTTCATAAGTTGGGTCATAATGTGTATGGGTTTGATGGGTGTCTGGCATGGGAATGAGCCGTCTCAGGCACACCCAGAAGGCAAAAGGTGGGGGAAACCAGTCACCAATATTCTTTTTTCTGGAGTCTGGTCGTCAGCGATGGTTGGGACGAGAGTGGACTCTGGCATTTTAAGCCTGGTTATTCCATGTTAAGTGTTGAGGACCACAGACAGTGTTTCTCCTTCTAAGATCCTTTAATGGTTGCATTTACCCATTGTATTTCCAAGTTTATTTCACCTTGGGATTTTTTTTTTTTTAATAATTAGGAAAGCAGTATATGGTTCATTATAAAAAGTCAATGGAGGCAAAGTTTAAGTCATCAACCTGCCCTTCCCACTCACAGACTCTCCCCGCCCTGGTGAGGTTGCCCGTGTTGGGTGTCACACTACACTGGGCTTATTTTTATGACACCTCTCTTCCCCACTGCATTTTAAGAGCATTGTGGGCAAAGGCCGTGCCTCACCTTTGCCTCCTTAGCTTCTGCCACAGAGCCTGACATAAGTCACCAGGGTTCACCAAGTATTAGCTGCGTAAATAGTCTGATATATGGACACGTGAATGAATAGGGTGCTCTCTTAGGCTTTGCCCTTGCTTCCGTTTTAACTTCAGAGAGAAACTGGATACAAGAGGAGAGCCCCTGTTCTTGTCACTTTTTGGTTTGTAGGAGCGCTTATTCTCTGAATGGTGCTTTGTAACAAGGTGCAGGGTCTGCAGCCCCTCTATCCAGCCTTAGGTGCAGATTTCTTGAATTATGTGAATTAATCAGTTCAGAAACTGGTAGATGGCTGGCAGAGAATCAATGACATGTGAGGTTTAGCACTTCCATGGCATTATAAGGTGTGATCTTTATAACGGATTTTAAGTTCTTGAAAAGAAGCACATAGGAACTTCGAGAAAATTTTATTGTGCTTTCTCTGCATGCCAGGAGCTGGGATGTTATCACAGATAGAGCAGAAGGAAGAATCCTGTCCAAGAAACGACAAGCTACAGTCTCTCCGCAGAGGCCTACAGACCATGTGGGCAAAACCATGCTTGTAGGTTTAAAAGGGAGGATGGAGAAAAAGATGACAAAGTCCAGCAAATCAGAATGTCCTGCTGACCATCAGACCACAGAGAAAGGGGATTTCAGATATGATGGGAGCAAAAATTCTTTCTACCTGGAAAGTTAGACTTTGGATTTTGGTCTTCCTTCCTTCATTTGGAGCAGTGTTTCTCCAGGTGGGCTCTGGGACCGCCTACATCAGAATCTTTGTTAAAATTGCATATTTCCCACCTTCCCCAAGGACTACACGTTCAGAATTCCCAGAGCAGGATCCCCGGAGTCTGCATTTTAATCTCCAGGGAAACTCATGTAAATTAAATTGGAGCCAGGAGCCACTCATTTAAGAACCTAACCGTAACCATAATTTGAAAAGACACATGCACCCCAGTGTTCATAGCAGCACTATTTACAATAGCCAAGACATGGAAGTGACTTAAATGTCCATTGACAGATGAATGGATAAAGAAGATGTGATTGATATATCTATCTATCTCACAGATACACAGGTGGATATATGTATACCCACACACACACATACACATACATACAATGGAATACTACTCAGCCATAAAAAGAATGAAATAATGCCATTTGCAGCAACATGGATGGACTTAGAGATTATCATACTAAGTGAAGTAAGTTAGAGAAAGACAAATATATGATATCACTTATTTGTGGAATCTGAAAAACAAAAGATACAAATGACCTTATATAGAAAACAGAAATAGACCCACGGACATAGAAAACAAACTTATGGTTACCAAAGGGAAATGGGGGGAAGGGATAAATTAGGAGTTTGGGATTAACAGGTACACACTACCATATATAAAATAGATAACAAACAAGGACCTACTGTATAGTACAGGGAACTGTACTTAATATTCTGTAATAACCTATAAGAGAAAAGAATCTGAAAAAGAATCTGTCTGTATATATCTATATGTCTGAATCACTTTGCTGTACACCTGAAATTGTTACTAATATCATACCTTTTCATCTGTGAGTTGACAGTTTATATATTTAAGCCCTTAAGCTCTTTTTCTACAGTATTTTTTGGAATAGCATAAACATGTTTTTGAGCCCTTTTTAGAATACTTTTGCACTCCGTTTTCTAGTTTAACCTCTTTTCTTTTTAGGGTTAGTGTTGAAAAAGTGTACTTATATTACAGGTAGAGGGAGTTCTTAAAAATGGATTTTATCTAAAAATGGGAAGGAGGCCGTTAATTAGATTCAAACAGACCCCCTTTGCATCTTTACCCCACCTCTTCCCCCTACTCTTGTCCCCATCTTCTTCCAAACAACACGACAGCTTTACTTTACCTCCCATCACTGTTCTGGCTCCCTTTGAAGCAGTCTGATCAAGCAGGCGCTCAGCGCACGTAGCCTTACGTGTTGTACGCTGGGCTTCCGTCTAAGAGCAGAAATAGCTTTACTCTGGAGGTGGATGGTGGACAGGAGCTGTGAGTAATTGTCGGGTAAGTTGGGTACCACACCAACACAGCCAGGGCCTCATCATCAGTGGGCCCTGACCTGGCTGCATCTTAGATTCACCTGAGGTAGGTTTTTTTTTTTTATTGCCATATAGTTGATTTACAATGTTGTGTTAGTTTCTGGTGTACAGCAAAGTGGTTCAGTTATATAAATATATATTCAGTTATAAAAATATATATGTAAATAAATATGTTAAAAATATATTCTTTTTCAGATTCTTTTCCATTATAGGTTATTACAAGGTATTGAATATAGTTCCCTGTGCTATACAGTAGGACCTTGTTTATTTATTTTATATATAGTAGCGTGTGTCTATTAATCCCAAGCTCCTAGTTTATCCCTCTCCACCCCCTTTCCCCTTTGCTAACCATAACTTTGCTTTCTATGTCTGTGAGTCTGCTTCTGTTTTGTAAATAAGTTCATCTGTATCATTTCTTTTAGATTCTACATAGAAGTGCTATCATATGATATTTGTCTTTCTTCCTGGGTCCCACGCAGGCTGACTTACTGCAATCTCGGGCGATGATGACACCAGGTGATTCTGATGTGCGTTCAGGGCTGAGAACCAATTAGGTTAAATGCCTCAGTGTTTCTCGGGGGCTTGAAGACCCTTTTACTCTGCATCTCCAGGAGAGCTGGATTAAAATGCAGATTCCTTCTCCAGACCCTAGACCCTGTGAATCCGTTGGCTCGGAGTGGGCCCAGCCCTTTCATCGAGTAAGCGCTCCGAGTGATTCTTCTGTTTTGTGAAATTTGGTAATCCCCAGCCTCTGGGATCCTCAGTGTTTTTTTTGGCCCCGGGTTAGGGATGTGCCCTGGGAGGGGCTGGTGGGAACTCTTGACCCTCAGCGTTCTGGCGAGTTCCTCTGGGCCAGGAGGCTTCTCCCTGCACTTGTGGAGAACACACTGTCGCCCCCAGCCCTGCGCCCTGTCCTCTGTTCTCTGTGTTCCACAGAGCGTGGCTTTAGGAGTCTGAATGACTCACCCCAGCCTGTGGTCTGTCAGTTGGCAAACACCGTGTGTGGTGTGGTGGTGTGAGAGGATGTTTATCTCAGCTGACGGTCACAGATGCTAATTGGAAAGGTGAAGTACACTTATAAAGGTGTCACGAGCAGCACGGGGCCAGACCCACAGAATCCACGTGCAGGGGGACCCTGACCCCAGGTGCTTATCTGCAGTTCAGGGGAGGGAAAGGGTGTGCGGTCTCAGAAGATGGAGGAGCTTGGGGGAGAGCAGAAGCCTTCATTTCTGGATCATAGCATCCTGGATCCATTGGAAGACCTCATTTCCCTAGAGAATTTTGGTGCATAGATACCAGGAGTTGTGATTTTGTCCATATTAAATGGGAGTAATTAAAATGAGCGGTAATTTTGAGTGACTGTTAAAATAGCTGATGAATACAAATATTGTTTTTTGGTTTCGATATTTAGTTGCTGTTATCTTGAGGTTTAACTAGACATTATTTCAAAATCCTATATATTTTATTTTGGGAGGAGGGCAAATAGAAAGAATGCCAAACTGTCCACATTCCCCCCAACCCCCCTTCTCATTCGGTATGAAACCTAACATTTACTTTTCTGTAATTCTTTCTTTCCGGTGAATTTTTTTTTTTTTTTTTCCAAAACAGGAGATCTTGTATCTCGGGACATATTTGTGTTTATTGAGCCAACTCTGCTGGGGAGGAAAAGCTGAGGAGTAAAGGTTATTTTTGTAATTGTGGCTGGAATTAGGTGAAAACCCTCTGGGCTGGGAAAATTTGTTCCCAGCACAAGTTACCAAGACTCAAAATAAAACTTTGACAAAGGGCCCGTGTCCCACCTTCCCCATGCACCACGCAGAGGCCATGCCAGCCTTTCTGCCCTGCACTGTCTGTTCCCATTTTTCCTTCCAGATACTGGAAAGGCTGCCGGGGCAGGAATCACGTCTTTTGTCTACAAAGGCCGGCTGCCTCCTGGGCGAGTCCCTGGGTGTTGGAATAATGTGATAACTGAGATGGTGCCTTTGAAAACAAAAAATGTCCACTTCACATTATTATTTTTTTCCCTGCACACCCTGAGGAACAGCTGGGGCAGCAAATGCAGACTGGGATCACGCCTTCATACTGAGCCTTTCTTGACAATCCCAGGTATTTTTAAGCAGGATGGTATCAGGCAGCCAGCAGTCAGCCAGCCCGTTTGGCACACAGGGCCCTGTTTTACCTGAGCAGTAAATAGTCCTCAATGAAGCAGCATGATGTACAGAGCGAGCCTGAAGTCATAGCATTCAGTATTTCACCACGGCCTGGCAGCATCTCTTCACGTGCTCATTCTGTTCACGGCTGGTTGTTTAGTCCTTGTTGTGTTTGAATCCTGCCTTTGGCCAGGCCTGCATTCATGGTGTTTATGTGTGACGGGATCCCCCTCTCCATGCCAGGGTGAGCCTCCCGTCTTCCCTGCCCACTGCATGCACCTCGTGGATGCGGGGTTCACTGTTTGCTGAGCATGTTTCATGTTGGGGGTTTTGTCACTTGCCTCTGCTGTGGGAAGGGGCATCTCCCAGCCTGTGGGCTTCTCCCTCGTCTGCACCCGCGCCTCCAGGTGCCCCTTCCGTCTTTCCCTGTGGATGTGGACAGGGACGGGGTTCTGAAGCCTCCACCCTCAGCCTCCCCTCGGCCCTGCGTCCCCTCCGTGCTGCCTTCTGAGCAAAGACGGGCATGAGCGCCCACGCTCCTTCATCCTACTTCCGTCTGCCTCTCCGCCCCCCCCCCCCCCCGCAGATGTCCCAAACAGAAAGATCAGACCCAAGCACGCTACAGTGAACTTTCCGCTTGACCTTGGTTTTCTCCTCAAGCCATAACCCCCTCCCTCCTCTCTCCCCTGGATTGCCAGGCCTTTTGACGGCACACTCCGAAGTCTCCAGGCTCGCAGACTTTCAGATGTAATGGAACAGCAGGATTTAGTTTAGAGGGATTGTGACACAGGATTGCTAAGTCTTTATTTTGATAAGAACTCATTGTCATTGAGTAAAAAGCCAGGAGATTTCGAGGCCCCAGTCAGGCTATAATCTCGGATTAAACAGAGCCCAGAGGGCAGTGACCCTTGTAAATACACACATCTGGCTTCATGGTCGGAAAGTCGTGCCACTGTCTCCCCGTTTCCCCATGTTGCTGGCCAGGAGCCCCGTGTCTGAGACTGGAGTCGGGCAGCTGCTCTATGCCCTCCGTTCCTCTCTGTCCACAGGAACCGGCAGGTGACCTGGCTTCTCCACCTTTGCGGTTTGATTCCCCTCAAACCACTCTCTCTGTTGGCGCCTCTGGACGGTGGCAGCAGATCCCTGCGGCCCAGCCCGTGTCCCCTACCTGCTGGCCTCACCATAGACCCACCCCCTCGGGGACCCCTTTGCTCCCTCGACCTCTTGGCTCTGCCCCCAGCTGCCTGTTGGTGGCTCTCACAACAGAGTTCACCCACCCCATCTCTGGGTGAGATGACTGCCCAGGCCTCTCTCGGAACCGCGGGCCTGTATTCCCACCTCGTCTGTCTCCCCAGGTGCATTTCCTCCAGCATCTCTTTCTCCAGCACGTTTGGAACCAATGGAATCTGACTGTCCTCTTCCTCGCCGTGAAGCAGATGGACCCAAATTTCAAAGCTCTGCTCCTCCACACGTGAGCACAGTGACCTTGGGCTGTTTAGTTAATGTTTCCAGGCCTGCTTCTGCATCTGCTTGCGGGACCACCACCATCCATCCCACTCTTTGTTTTTGGGATTAGATGATGCATGAAGACCCTCAGAAAGGCATCTCTTCTTATCTGGGGCCACACGGTCAAGTGGTGTAACAGGGTTCGGAGGAGTTCCTCTTTCAGACCTGTACCTGTCACTTCCTGACCTTGAGTCTGTCCCCTGCTGTTCTCTCAGTGCCTGAGACCTGCTACTTGTGTCCAAGGTGGCGGTGACAACAACTGTCAGGTGACCGATTGCAAAGGGGGCTTCTCAGAGCTCCAGGCAGTGGGGAGCAATTTCAAATCTTCCTCTAAAGTAGAAGTACTGTGCTAAAAAGTATAGGTGTATATGTGGTTGAAGGGAGGTGTGTGTGCGCATGCCTCCATGGCGACCAGCACTGGCTGGTGGGCCCTGGTGCACATTTATTCCCAGGACAAGTCTCGAGGTGGCTTGTGGAATGTCACCGCAGAGGCCAGGGGAGGTTAGAGTCTGGTACCCGGGTGCCTCTGGGACGGCCAGGTGGCTGTTGGGTCACCTCTGCCCCTGGATCTCTGAGGGCAGTTCAGGGGTGGCTGTCGTTGCCATGGCTCCGTTTGCTTGTGCTGTCTTATTTTTTGTTTGTTTCTGATGTGGTTTAGTATCAGTGATGCGTTGAGGTACTGCCCTCAATGCCTGACGGTTCGTGCAGCTGCACATTTCTCTGAGATGGGATATTGATAACAAAATGCTCAAGTAGAGACTCAGTTCCCTCTGTGCTGACAGAGGTCTTGAGGACAGTTTCCCCTCTGGTCTGAGTGTGTCGGGGTGAGAGGAGGGGGGGACCATGTGCCCCAGACCCCACACGTTGATAGAAAAAGTGACAAAGCCAGCCTGTGCCCCTCGGGGGGGAACACCTCCCCCCACCTAGCCCTTTACATTTGTGTACTTTACCACGTTACCCTGTACATCATCTCATCGTACCTCTCAGTAGCCTGGGGTGGTGGACAAGGCAGAGAAGGCCAGCAGCCCTTTGCGAGGAGCAGGGGCGCCCGGCAGTGAAGGCATCCCCGTGCGCAGGGCCTGGAGTCTGTCTCTGGATCCCAGGCCCAGCGCAGTTGGTAGGTAATTCAGTAGTGTTGCACGCCTGCTGCAGGCCTGCAGACTTTGGTTCTGCTTCGCATTTCATGCTCTCTTGGTGGAGAGAGCCTCGTACTGTAACTGCGGACCTCAGACAGGTCTTGAACCCAGGAGAAGAGATGCTGTTTATATAGAACCAGAAGAAATGCCAGTGAGTAACTCAGTTATTCAGAAAGAACTTATTCCGCTGCACACAGGGGCTGCGATCATAGACTGGACAGGCCGTTCGTGCACCGTTCTCTGTGACAGGAAATGCCCTGGAAGGTTCTAAACTCCTTAGAAGGAGTTAGAAGGAAGGTCACACAGTCCAGCCTGTGTCTGTCCCAAGGGGGACCCTGAGATGGTGATAGCTTTTCAGGAAAGGGCGTGGTCCACCTTGAGGCTTCTGGGCATTAGATTCCTTATAGAGGATTGCAGGCTAAGGCTCTGTATTACTTCTGAGGGTTAGGGGGCTGGGGAAGGTGGAACCCCAGCCTGATATGTTAAAAATGGTTGCTGAGAAAATAGCAGGAGTGCCAGGAAGGGCAAGCACTGTCCTTCTAAATCACTTTCTAAATGACAGTATCTGCGGTGAAAAGTGTATTCTCTCTCCGAAGCCCTTGGGCTCATGGTGCCAGGATGGTTGTCTGCTTGGTGGTGGTGATGATTTTTGGCACTGCAGAGTTTAGAACTGATTATCAGTCACCTGTATACAGGTGGTAGTGATGGTTATATTGGTAAACAACAGATTCAGTATTTTTATTTTTGAAGTGCAACCACATCTCACTAACTCAAAGCAATTCTGATTCAGAAATGATGGTAGTTTAGAATGGGTCTGAATTGAAGGTTATTTTAAGAAAATTGTAGGGAAGAGATTACTTAATTTTACAATCATTTTCAGACATTTCGTAAATATCAGATTTTATGCTTTTATTCTTGGACGTATATAAGACAAAGCCAGTTTAAATACATGAAAAATATGAGTAAAGATTTTTTTGTTTGTTTCACCTTATATAGAAGCTTGAACTAAGCTGAATGTTGGCAGCTGTAAGTTTGGGGGTACCTTCTTTAATGAGAGGAAAAAACTCATGAGTTATTTCTAATATTTGTATGTAAATAGATGTTCATTCAGGGTTTTATTCCTTCTCAGATAGAAGCAAAAGCCTTCTCAGGCCTCTCATCTCTATTAATAACGCCACTCTTCTTCAAATTATTCGGCCTTCATTTGCAGCAACATGGATGGACCTAGAGATTATCATACTAGAGTGCAGTAAGTCAGACAGAGAAAGACAAATACCATATGATATCACTTATACGTGGAATCTAAAATACGACACAAATGAACCTATCTATGAAACAGAAACAGAATCACGGACATAGAGAACAGACTGGTGGTTGCCAAGGGGGATGGGGTTGGGGGAGGGATGGAGTGGGAGGCTGGGGTTAGCAGATGTAAGCTATTATACGTAGGATGGATAAACAACCAGGTCCTACTGTATAGCACAGGGAACTATATTCAATATCCTGTGATAAACCATAATGGAAAAGAATATAAAAAAAGAATATATATATGTATAGCTGAATCACTTTGCTGTACAGCAGTAATTAGTACAACATTGTAAGTCAGTTATGTTTCAATAAAAAAATTATTTGGCTTCGAATGGAAAATAGTGGTCCTCTCTACTGATCCCCCACCCAGTATAAGAAAGAGGTCCAGTAGAGTGTACCATGTGCTTTTATTTGTGTGACTCTCCTTTATTCTTTTGCAACCCTAAGCTGGAGCTGTGATTATCCCTCTTTTAGAGAAGAGGAAACTCCTTGTCTGGCAAATTAATTGTAAACAGCTCAGCCTGGCATTGGTAGTCTTCTGTCAAGAGATTTCTCCGGCCTCCTCTCCAGACACCCCCAAACTGATATCCTGAAGTTCAGGCAAACTGTGCCCAGGGCCTACCCTCTCCCCACTTTGCATCCAGTGTCACATGTCCTGCCTATGCTGCTCCTCTACTCTTATTTGGTTCAAAGTGTAAGTGTCCTTCTTTGTTTCATTTTCTCCCTTCTCTGAACTTCTGCAGCACTTAAGGTATGATATACTGGTATAATTTGAAAATATCTGTTGATGACCCATTTTACAGATAAGGAATTTAGGCACAGGTAGGTTAAATAGTTTATCCGAGGGTGCAGACCTCAGAAATGCAGAAAAGGTTGGTGGTCAGCCTTGGCCTCATTGAGAAGTGGTTTTTGTCTATAGTTTTTCATATGTTTAGTCTTAAACCTCACATTTGTCCAGAGGAAAACACTTGGAAGACAGTTAAAGGGGATTGCAGCTGGGAATAACCTGCAGCCTTTATACTATCTCTTGTAAGAGATCTGGGACCAAGCAGTTTTCTTACTAGTAAAACAGAGATAATACCCACCCTACAGGGGATATTTCATGACTCAGATTAGAGAGCAACTGTCTTTGCAGAGATTTAGCAATGTGAGTTTCTCATTTATTCATTCAGTACCCGTGGGCTGTTTAAGCTTAGTACAGTTACCCCTCGGCCTCCGTGGAGGACAAAATACCAAAATCCGAGGATGCTCAAATCCCTTATGTAAAATGGCATAGTATTTGCATATAACTTTGCATATCTTCCCATATCCTTTAAATCACCTCTGGATTACTTATAATACCTATTACAATGCAAACAGTTGTAAATACAATTTAAATACTGTATAAATAGTTGCCCAATGAGGCAAATTGAAGTTTTGCTTTTTTTGGACCTTTCTGGAATATTTTTTTAATATTTTGATCCACAGTTGGTTGAATTCCCAGATGTGGAACCTGTAGGCCGACTGCACTATGTCAGCTTTGGGGAAACAGCAACAGACAAGGCCCACATGGTCTTTCTTCCCAGTGAGCCTAGAGTTCAATAAGGGAGATTGACCATCACCAAACAATTATTTAACTAAAACTGTAACAGATTTCAGGAACCTGAGAGCACGGGGATCCAACCGAATCTTGGGGCCCAAAGGAGGTGTCCCTGAGGGTGTGATATTTTAGCTAAGTATTTAAGAAGGAACAGACGTTCCCTTCCTTAGTTTTCTGCTCTGATAATTTTAGTAATTTAAAGCAAACCAGTAAGCAGGACTCTTCTAGCCACACTGTTGCCTTCCTTGTCTAAAGCTCTTATTTTTACAGGCAAATACCTTCTTTTCAGTTAAATTAGCAACATGCGTATGGTAGAAAGAAATGGTCTTTGGAGTTGAGACCTATGTTCTGTTTGCCGATCTTGTGTACAAGCTGGTTTGCCTAGGGATGGAATGTCTTCCTACAAGGCAGCTCTGTCTGGACTGGGTCCAGCTGTGTTCTCTGGAAGTTGCTGTTGTTACCCTCAGATACCCTGACTCCAGACCAGCCCCGACCAGAGTTCATGTGTTCCTTGGTAGGCCCATCTTCCTGAGCTTCAGGGATGTTTCTGATGGTCTGAGAAATATTAAAGACTTCTACCAAATTGATGTGCCTTTCCTCTTTCTCTGTTTCCTTGATCTTTTCCTCAGATCAAGCAGAAAGCTGCTGTACAGTGTGTGTGTGGGTGCCAGCTTGATCTTCCCTAGCACTTGTGAGGTGACGGGTGCAGCCCTTGCACCTCTTTTTTCAGCCTTATAAAAACTGCTCACTAGGACCTGAAATGGTGGCCGAGGAGGGACAGTCAGGAGTGCAGGGCTGACCAGCACCTTTTACCTGGGCAGGCCTCACACCCTGGATAGCCGTGCTGGTCCTGTAATGATGGATGGATGTACCGTTGTTCGTTCCTTCTTTTGTTTTTTCGGTCTTTTCCTTTTTTTAAAATTGAAGTCTAGTTGATGTACAATATTGTATTAAGTTACAGGTGTACAATATAGTTATTCACAATTTTTAAAGCTTATGCTCCATTTATAGTTATTATAAAATATTGGCTATATTCCCTGGGTTGTACAATATATCCTTGTAGCTTATTTTATACCTAATAGTTTGTACCTCCTGCTTCCCTCCCTCTATACTGCCCCCCACCCAACTGGTGACCACTAGCTTGTTCTCTATAGCTGGGAGTCCACCTCCTTTTTGTTATATTCACTAGTTCATTCTTAATGTGGATAAGCCATATATATATACACACACACATATATATAGTGTGTATGTATGTGTACACATGCATGCAACATGCATGTATACACACATACATGCACACATGTATGTGTACATATGTATGTATGTTTGTGTGTATATATGTGTGTGTATGTGTATATATATATATGTATATACTGCTATCATATTTATGAAACTAGGATCATTAATAGTATGTATTCTTCATTACCTTATACGACCATGCAAGGCAGAGAATTGTGTGAGGCAAATGTTACCACAAATTTAAATATTTGCAGCTTTTAAATTTGTACTTGGAGCTTTTATGTAGCTTCTGATTACTTTGTGGTGTTGGAGCAGGGCATCCATTTTTCCCTTTATTTCTCCTGTCTCCTTTTCACCCCCAATTTAGAAATATTTGGTATGTTTTGGCTCTGCTTGCCTTTGTCGAGCTGGTGGAAGAAATGGCATGGGATCAAGAGAGCCTTTTCTATTTTAGCCCTTCTTAACATTAGTATGTCCAAAATAAATGTATTCTTGAAATTAAATGCTATGAACTAACCTTTTCCAGCCCTGAAAGCTGTAACCTCAGGGTTTAAACCAAGAGAAAGAGGAATTTAAAATAGCATTTTTGGTCATTTCAAGAATCGCAATGTTTAGTGGCAGGTAAACGTGGGGAAAAATATTCAGCCTCATTAGTAATCAAAGGAATATAAAAGAAAATGTTGCCAGACTATTTTACCAATAACATGGGCGGTTTTTCAAATGTAAGAGAAAGAAAGGAAGAAGGGAAAGATGTTGAATCGGGTGGTGGAAGTATAAAGGTGTACCTTGCCCCCTCGAAGGCAATTTAGCAGTATTTGTCAAGTGCTGCAGAGGTGTTAGTGCCTCTGACACAGTGATTACACTCTGGGAGCTTAGCCTAAGGAAATAACCATAAATGGACATAAATATAATTATAACGTTAGGAACTTGGAAACAACCTAAATGTCCAACAACTGGGGATTGGTTACATGAAATATGAAAATGTGTGCAGTGGGCTTTTGTGCCACTAAGAATGGGAAACTATTTGGAAAAATAATGACAGGGGAAAAAGTTTGTAAAATAACATAAAGTGAAGCTTGAACCTAGTATTTTGAAATATGATCTATTTATACACACACTCTGTATGTGTGTCTGACAATTAAAAACATACATCAGAATAAAATATTGTCTCTGGGTGATGGGAATGTTGGTGGTTTTTTATTCTTCACTGGAGTTTTCTGTATTTTCCAAATATGCCTATAATCAGAAGAAATTCCATAATTTAAAAATGCATACTTTAGAATACTTTGTACTGATATAACCATATGAAAACATAGGGGAAATAAAGCCTACAGGGAATTACCAACCGAATGCCCTCAGTGAGTTTTGATGAGGTGATGGGACTTGGTGGGGTGGTTGTTTTTTATGTTTTTCTTGAACGTGCTTCTGTTTAGAATATATCTTATATTAGGAAAGCAAATGTAAAATAAGTGTAGAAAAATACTTTAGGAATCCATGCCATGTTTGAGCGGAGTTAGTACTTTGTAGATATTCCCTTGCGACTGTGGTCCATCTTGAGGATGATGAAAACTGTTAACAGTCGTGGTCAGTGATAGACATTTTCTTTCCTTCTGCAGATATTCCTGAAATTCCAGAGAGCATCTCATTCTGTAAAGCACTACAGATCGCTGACTTCAGCGGAAACCCACTGACTAGGTAACCTTTCTGCTTGCTTTTCTGTCCATAGTACTAAGGGTACCCTTTTTGAACACGGGGACGTCAGGAGCCCCTCCTGTGGCTCCTGGCTCAGTCGTGAGCCCGCTGACCAGTGGATTCCAGGCGCCTGTGTTGCCAGGGTAACTGAGTTGATGCCCAAACAGCAATGCAGGGACCAGCCCTCCAGAGTCCATTCTAGATGTCTCTCTGGGCCAGGTGGGCCCATTTATAAAATTTCTCAAGACTCTGTAAGCAACCTCGAAGAAAGGAAA